>NW_020954550.1:33735851-33793870 GCF_900497805.2 Vombatus ursinus
TTTCTTTCTTTCTTTCTTTCTTTCTTTCTTTCTTTCTTTCTTTCTTTTCCTTTTTCTTCCTTTCTTTCTTATTTCTTTCTTTATCTTTCTTTTTTTCTTTCTTCCCTCCCTCCTTTCTCCCTCCCTCCCTTTCTTCCTTCCATCCTTTCTTTTATATGTAAAGTGAATATACATTGTATGTAAAATGCTTTGTAAACATCAAATGAATATATATTATATATGTATGTGTATGTATATATACATATATATACTATATGTATGTGTATGTTGTTGTTGAGTTGTTTCAGTCATATCTGACTTTGTGATCCCATTTGGAGTTTTCTTGGCAAAGATACAGGAGTGATTTACCATTTCCTTCTCCAGCTTATTTTACAGATGAAGAAACTGAGACAAACAGGGTTAAGTGACTTGTCTAGGGTTATATAGTTAGTAAATGTCTGAGACTGGATTAGAATTCAGTCTTTCTGACTCCAGGTCAGGTGTTCTATCCACTATATCACCTAGTTGCCTTATGTATATGTATGCATATATATTAACTTTAATGTTTCCAAAGCACTTTACAAATATCAACTTACTTTATTCCCACAACAATACAACTCCGGGAGGTAAGTGTATCATTATCCCCATTTTACTAATGAGGAAACTGAGTCATGCAGAGGATAAGTGACTTGTCCAGGATCACACAGTTGGTGTCTGAGGACATATTTGAACTCAGAATTCCAGGTCCAGCATTCTAACCACTTTGTTTAGCTGCCTCCTCTATCATTCAGACCTGTCCTGAAACTTAGAGTTTTAGAGAATATCCTCAGGTGCTGACACATTAGATGACTTGTCTGGATTCACAGAAGCAGTGTGTGTCAGAGAGGGGACACAGAAATAAATGATATCACTTAGTCATTCAATGAGCATTGATTGAGTACTTCTTATGTGCCAGGTGCCATACTAGGTATTGCGAATATAAAGACAAAAGGGAAGCATTCCCTATTCACTCTGTCAGGGGAAACAACATACACACCTATAAGCACATACAAAAGAAAGAGAAAATAAATAAAGCATAGTTTAGTCAAGAAGAAAACTAGTAGCTGGAAAATCAGGAAAAGCTTCATGAAGGAGGAACATTTCAGCCAGATCTTGAAGGAATAGAGGGATTCTACCTTTGAGGGAGAGGTGAGGAAGAAGAACATGCCAGGCAGGGGACATTATCAGTGCAAACATGCAGAGGTGGGAGATGGTGTGCTCTGTGTGAGAGATAGAAAGAAGGCCAGATTGACTGAACCATAGTGTATGGGACAGGGGAGAGTGAAATATATGTTTATTTACCACCTGTTATGTGCCAGCTACTGTGCTAAGCACTTTTACAAGCATTGTCTCCTTTGATTCTCACAATAATTTGGGGGAGGTAGGTGCTATTATGATCCTTATTTTACAGTTGAGGAAATTGAGGCAAATAGAAGTTAAGTGATTTGCCCAGAGTCCCACAGCTAATAAGTATCTAGGACTAGATTTAAACTTAAGTTTTACTGATTTCAACCCAGTGCCCTACTCTCTGCATCTTTAGCTTGTTGTATGGGATGAGAAGTAAAGTAAAATATAGCTGGAAAAAGTAGGCTAAAGCTAGATTGTAGAGAGTCTTAAAAGTGAAGCAGAGGAACAATTTATACTTCTTCCTACAGTAAATAGGAAGCCACTAGAATTTATTGAGTAGGGGAGGGGGCATGGTCCAATCTGCAGCTAAAGAAAATCAATGGCAGTTATATGGAGGGTTCAAGTTGGAAGATACTTGAGGCAAGGAGCTCAAGAAGGAGGCCAATGAAATGGTCCAGGTTATGAGGGTAAGAACCAAGGTGGTGGCTCTGGAAGTAATGAGAAGAGGATGGATAGGAGAGATGTTGGGAAGTAGAAATGGCAAGATTTGTGGCATGAGGAAGAGTGTCAAAGATTAGGATAACATCAAGGTTGTAAACCTAGAAAGGGATCTCTATGTTTGGTGGAGCTGTCAACAAAAATCTACAAATTCAGAAGAAAGGTAGATTTTGAAGGAAAGATGAGTTTTGGTTTGAATATTTTATGATGGATATGTCTTTGGACATCCAGTTTGAATTGGCAGTTAGTGGAACTAGAGCTCAGGAGGGAGACTGAGGCTGGATATATGGATGTGAGAGTCATTTTCATGGAGTGATTAAACACATGGGAATTGATGAAGTCATCAAATGAAAGAACAAAGAGAGGGGAGAGGAGGGGACTCAGGATAGAACCTTGGGGGAGAACACATAATTAGGGGTTTTGATAGGATGAAGAACCAAAAGAAACTGAGGAGTCATCATACAAGTAAGAGGTGGATCAAGAAAGAGCAGTGTCATTCAAACTGGGTGGACAGTGGAAATTTGGGAGGAGGTGATCAATGTATCAAATGCTTGAGAGGGGTCAAGAAAGATCAGGAAAGAGAAAAGATCATTGGTTTACTTTGATTTATTAGTGGATCTATTTTGATCTATTAAGAGATCTGTTAACTTTGGAAAGAGTACTTTCAGCTGAGTGAAAAGATTTTATGTTTTCCCCCCTTTTTAAGCCATAGTGGATAGAAAGCAGGCCTCAAAATCAGGAACACCTGGGTTCAAGTTCTACCTCCAATATATATATAGTCTGAGACCCTGGGCAAGTCTCTTAATTTATTGGTGCTCTAGGCAGCTTTCCAAGACTGTATGTGGCAAAGAAGGTGCTGAATTACATTGGCAAAGGGAGATCCTCATACCAATGAAATCATAGACCTGGGCCAAAAAAACCAAAACCTTAATTGAACCAAAACTACAACAGACCAAGCAAACCTTTTTTTCTGCTATTGTAACATTTTCTTTTTTTTTTTTTTGGAGGCAATTGGGGTTAAGCGACTTGCCCAGGGCCACGTGGCTGGTAAGTGTCTGAGGCCAGGTTTGAACACAGGTCCTCCTGACTCCAGGGCATTGTAATATTATCTTGCATTTATGAAGTACAAACTAGACTAATTCATAGGCCCATTCTCATTAATTTTGATGTGTGATGTCATATTCATAGGAGGGCTTTCAGTAAGACTAATTGATGATGAAGATGAAAGTGATGATGGGGGTTATTATTTCTATTTTGTAGATAAAAGGTATTTGAGCAGAGAACCATCATTTGAGGTTTTTTTTTTAAAATTTTCATTTCCCTAGACAAAGACTGGCTGCTAAGCTAGTTAATAGTTTCTTGGCTGAGCAAATACTGGTCCTGTGATGCTGGTATAAATTAATCTATGATGCATATACAATGACTTGGGATCATTGTTTCATCCAGGAATTTGTGAGTCTACTTACATTCTATTAAAAAAAAAAGGGAATTCCAGTGTCACAAAAATGACTTTACACAGGTCCTTTATACAGTCCTTGTATAAACAAGGACTGTGCCTTTTGTTTTTGATTTGGGGATCAGATTTCTCTCTTCTATAGCATAATGCTTAGGAGAAGATAGCCTCAATAGATCACAGGTCATCTCTGATTCTGAGGGGCCATAAGGTAAGATTTAGGGGGTAGTTGGTGACCTGTGAGTGGAGGAAGGGGGTATGTGCTTAGAGACTCCCATAATGTGTGAAGCTGGTCTGAGGAGATTCCCCAACCATTCCCATTCACATAGCTGAGATGCTTCTTTTCCAGTATCTTTTCTTTCTAATTAAATTGAATTCAAGCATTAATAAGCAGTGCTATGTGCCAGGCAACTAGGTAGTGCAGTGTATAGAGCACTGGACCTGGAGTCAGAAAGACCTGAATTCAAATTCATCCTCAGAAACTTATTAGCTGTGTGACCCTGAGCAAGTCATTTAACCCCATTTGCCTCAGTTTCCTCACTTGTAGCTAGAGAAGGAAATGGTAAACCATTCCAGTATCTTTGCCAAGAAAATACCAAATGGGGTCATGAATAGTTGGACACAACTGAAATGACTGAACAACAACAAAGGGGTGCTAAGAAGAGAATTCTCTTCCCTGAGAAAGGAGAGCATTCCAGGTATGGGGTATAAATTGTGTATAGATGAGGAGACAGGCTTCAGCGTCAGCTGCAAGGCTCATAAAACCATCTTTCTAAGTAGTAGGGTTATAATTCAATCCTTATCTTCAGAATACATAACTTATAATGAGACTTGAGGTGGTTTTGCACAACCAAGACTTGCCTTTTGTGACTTGACTGTCAAATCCTAGCTGTTCTTTATACCACACAAAAAGGAAACCACTGTAATTTACTTTGATACTTTGACTTGTTCATGACTACATCAGACTGGACAATCCCTCTGCCATTCTAGATTAAAACCTCTCTATCCTTTCTCATCATCATAAGACTTGTCTATGATGAATTCATTTTAAATTAAGATGGGGGTTAGGAATAAGAATGTGAGAAGCCAAAGACATGTAAAGTACATAGAAGCCTCACACACCTACATCCTGGACTCCTTTAAGAAAAGAATTGGGAGGTGCAGAACATAATGAGCACTGAATATCATCACAAAAATGAAATTGCTTACATTTCAAAGACAGGAAAAACTCATTACTGTTGTAGGAGGCATTCCTGAATCAGTTGTCTATGTCCAGTCAAAACACCAATTTGTTAGAAAAAATATCAAAACTAGTATGAAGACAGAAGAAAGAATAACAATAAGAAAAAGATATCGCATGCAATGGACATAGTAAAATTACCAGGCTACTCTTTGGATTGTTCATCAATCTTGCTTTAAGACTTGGCCGTGTGCCTTTCTTCCTATCATTCTTTCTTTCATATCTTTCTTCCTAATCATTCTCAATTACATTGTATTTAAGTTGTTGCTAATGCACTGCAGTCTAGTCATGTCATTTTTTTCCCCTATCACTTTGATCTGTCATTTTAACTTTTCAGTAATGGTAATCTACTCTTTGCAGCAAGAGTGTCACTTGGAGAATGATGATATTAAAAGGGTATGCTTTTGAATCATTGCTGAGTAATTTGGGATTATTGAAAGCAGTGTAATTAAAAGGAGAATTTAGCCACATGGCAAATGAACCAGTCTAGTCAAATAATAAGTGATAATGAAGGCATTTGAATATTATGTTATATAACTAAGTAAGAAATTAATTTAGTAAAATTCACAATGCATAAATGTGGCTTACAGTTCAATGGCAATTAGTTTTAGTCCATAAAAGTATCCAAACCTAATTATTGCCATTCTCCTACATCATATTAATATCAATATTTGTCTTTTCTGTGAAGGCAGCTTAGTTGAAAGTGTCAATGCATGTTTAAAGTCATTTCAGTATCCCTGACTATTAATTTGATTAAATCATATATGTATATTTAAAGTATATGTGAGGTATTAAAATGTAAGCAGGACAAGAATTTGCCTCATTCATCTTTGATCAATTAGTACCTTGCATATCTGTTCAATTTAATAGAGACTTTTTGTTGTTGAATGTCTACTGTATGACAATGCTGAGAGGTCAGGCCCTGGGCTGAAATGCCTAAAATACATACTTTTGGGGTACAGTTAAGGCGTACACCAACACTTCCTTTTTAAAACTTACTCTCTGAAGTACAAGAGAGAAGGGAAATAAATCAGAAGTGTGGCAAAGAAGGAAGGGGAGAAAAATAGAAGGGGCTGGATAATCTACAGAAAGGCAAACTAAACTATGAATATTTGAGATGATCACATATTTTTAGAGGGTGGATTGCATATTAATCACCAATATCTGACATCTGCACAATTTAAATCACAGAAGCATATGATATGAAGGCTGAAAAGGACCTTAGTCCAACCTGCTTTAAACTCTTTCCCTGCTCTTTCCATGTTTACCAGACTACACTTTGCTATTACTTTCATATCTCAAGTGGTTTCTCCTACTGGGAAGAGAATGCACTGTCTAGCTAATATTAATAATATGACAGAAAAGGAAAAGGATAAAAATTGGAGAAGATGTGAGAAAATTGGAACACTAATGCATTGTTGGTGTTGTGAACTGATCCAACCATTCTGGAGAGCAATTTGGAACTATGCCCAAAGGATTATAAAACTGCATACCCTTTGATCCAGCAATACCACTATTAGGTTTGTATCCAAGAGATTTTTTCAAAAGAGGAAAAAGGACCAACATGTGCAAAGATATTTATAGCAGCTCTTTTTGTGGTGGCAAAAAATTGGAAATTGAGAGGATGCCCATCAATTGGGGAATGACTGAACAAGCTGTGGTATGTGAATATAATGGAATATTATTGCACTATAAGAAATGATAAACAGGCAAATTTCAGAAAAACCTGGAAAGACTTACATGAACTGATGCTGAGTGAAGTGAGCAGAACCAGGAAAACATTGTATGAAGTAACAGCAACATTGTGAGACAATAAACTATGACAGATTTAGCTCTTTTCAACAATGCAATGATCCAAGACAATTTTAAAAGACTCATGAGGGAAAATGCTATCCACATCCAGAGAAAGAACTATAGAGTCTGATTGAAGATTGAAGCATACTACTTTCATTTCTTTTCATTTTTTGTTTTTTCTTTTTCATGTTTGGTTTTTCCTTTTGTTCTGATTCTTCTTTCACAACATGACTAGTGTGGAAATATGTTTAATATGACTGTACGTGTATAACCCATATCAGATTGCTTGCTGTCTTAGGGAGTGGGGAGGGGAAGGAGGGAGAGAGAAAAATCTGGTACTCAAAATCTTACGAAAATGAATGTTGAAAAACAAAAACAAAAAAAAGAAGGTAGGTGCTATTATTACCCCCATTTTACAGATGAAGAAATTGAGCAAGACAGAGAAAGGTTAAGCAGCTTGTCCAGAACCACAAAAGTAGTGTGTGAGGCTGGATTTGAACTCGAGTCTTCCTGATTCCAGACCTAGCACTTTCTCTATTCATTGCACAACCTAGCTACCACAAATATCTGATCTATTTGCCACTTTTTTTTTTCTCATTACATATCAAAATGGCAAGGCGTGCATTCTAATTTTGGTAGCGTTGACTCTGAATAAACTTACCTTTGAGGTTTCTAGGGCATGGAACTAAAAAATGACTTCAGATCCATAATTTCCTTACTGAGGTATAGTTCCTTTTCAAGTCTAGCCTGAAGCAGTGAGTTTAACCTACTTTTTATTTCATGGTTGACTTCAACTTTAGGACCATCTCTCTGCTCCCTCAGTTTTTTCCCTTGATGATGCCATTCATGCCCATAGATCCATCTAAACATTTATCTATTCATTTATTCAATAAGCATTGATTAAGTGCCTTAACCAAAATGTCAGTCCTTGTCCTTGAGGACAAGCCTAAGCAGATGGCTTCTAAACATACATTAATAGTCCTACAGTCTCTCCTGAGCTCTAGTTATACATTGGAAATATGTTTTAAAAATGTTTATTGAATTGAATCAATTACAGTCACAGTTAAGGAAGCACTCATGATCCTTTCTTCTAAAGAAAACCTTAAATACTTTTTTGAGGTATATGGACCTCAGGGTCAAGAATGATTAGGCAAACAGGTTTTTAGTCTTATTGATGGGGTTATGTGCCCACCATTCAATTTGAAAACCCTTAGATTTTTAGATTCTCCTTACCTCCCTTCCAAAGCCTCAGCCTGGCCTTTTGATCTTATTCAGATGTGCTTTCCTTCCTGGCCCTAAAAAGAACCTGGCTCCGGTTTGTCTAAAATTCACAGAAAAACCTTAAACTTTAAATTCCTTGTAGACTCACTTTATCTCTCTTTGAAAGCACCTTTGAAGAAATTTGTCTACCGGTCCCAGCTCCATTTGAAAGCAAACTTCCCCCTTCCAGCTCCCTTCATTATCTATTCTCATTGTTTATTCAAATCTCTCAGACCTTCTGAACAGAAATTCTCACCTGGACCCTTTTTTTCCAATCACCTCCCACCTTCAATGGCCTTGCATTGTGGCTACACCCAATCTCCCTTCCATTGTTTTGCCTTCCTATGACCCCTGGCCATTTCCCACCCTTAATCCTAGCTAAGTGCCAGGAGGTCCAGGACCCAGGAGTTCTGTTCACCCCAGCTTACTAACCACTCCCATCCAGATCTCCTTAGACCCCCTCCTCCAGTCACTCCAAACTACTTGGCCGTCCTAGATCCCTCCCACAGTCTTTCTGTACTTAAGATTCACCTTTGCCCCCATTCAGATGCTGGGAATTTCTCAAGCCCAAAGGCTGAGACTCTCATGCCCGCTCATCCTTATGGGCGTCACCTAGCATAAGATCCACCTGGCCTTCCCCATTTAGAAGCTGAGAATCTCTCAAGCTTAGAGGCTGAGGTTTTCTCATGCCCACTCATCCTTACAGGCATCACCTTAGCCCCCAGCCCCCATTCAGAAGCTGAGAATCTTTCACACCCAGAGGCTGAGACTCTCATGCCACTCATCCTCATGAGCGTCACCTGACCTATATGTGATTTATCTTTAATAAACTTTTTCTCTGACTGGAAGAAGATTTGGGTTGAATTCTTTCAGGCAGACTCGGTGCTGCTAGGCACCCCAAAACCCTTCCACCTCTTCATTATTAGACAAGTGATCTTAGAGAGGTTTTAGGTTGCATTAATACAGGCATGATATCCATAACAAAGGAGCTGATAGCCCTGTGGTAGTCTTTGGCATTGAGAGGAAAAGTGCCATTCTTTGCAGACCACATTCAGATGAAAGTAACCAGGATGGTGAAGGGACTTGAAATCATGCCTTACAAGGTTCATTTTTATGAGCTTTGGATGTTTAACTGGTAAAAGTTAAGCCTGAAAGTAGACATGATCCCTGGTTTCAATATTTGGAAAGTTGTCACGTGGAAGGAGAATAAGGTCTCTTCTACCTGATCCTGGAGGTCAGAACCTAGGAGCAATGAACAGAAGTTACAGAGTCAGATTTAAGCTTGATGTAAGGAAATGCTTCTTAATCATTAGAAAGCATCCCAAAGTGAAATAGGCTATCTCCCAGAAGGGATTCCTATTCAACAGGTCAGATTTATTGGCCTCTGAGATCCCTTCCAACTCTAGGAATCTATGTGAGTTGCTATTAACTAGCAACTTGAACTTGGACAAATTGAAACATTTCTAGACTCCTTATCTCCAAATTATGAAGTTTAAACCAGATCATCTTTAAACTAATATTCTATGAGTTTCTGACCCTGTGGTTTTACCAAATACTTGTGGTCTGCAAAGAATGGCACTTTTCCTCTCAATGCCAAAGAATTGTAGTGATGTCTGTGATTGTTACTTCTTTTATCAGAAAGGAACATTCTAGGCATGTTCTTGTTCTTTCAGAGTGGGGACAGGTACCATTCCCAGTACTGAGGTAAGGAAAAGAGGTGCAGAAACCTTTGCTAAGAGTTAGGGCTATGCTTAGAGCCATCAGAGAACATGAAGGCTCCCCCTCCCAGATTCCCAGATTCCCCTGCCCAGAAGCATCCATTGTTTTTAGACCAGCACACTCTTATTCCAAATGAAAGAAAACCAAAGTCTTTAAGGGATTATCAGATAAAGGGTATAATTTTCACAGTGACTCAAAACCATAGTGATGTCTTTCCTTCCTCCCCCCACCTCCTTCCTTTTTTCTGGTATGCCTACAATTGGATGAAGTGACTTTCCTGAAATCATAATCATTGTTAGGTCCATTAGCTAGAAACTGAAATGTTTCCCTAATTGTTTGAAGTCTCATTGTGAAGAGGAAGTTGCTATTGATTGGAATATGAAGGAAAACAATCCTAAATTTAGATTTTATTTTTCCTTCTCATAAATGCTGCTGAAGAGTGATCAGTTAATTCATAACTGAGTTTTGAGTTGCCATTTTACCCCATTTTTCCAGATCCTTTACTCCCAATCTCCTTAAGTATTTTGGCTTTTTGTTTTCTGCCCCCTTCATTTCTGTTAACTCTTCCCCTGTCACTCCTTACCTGGCTTCCATCTCTGCCCAGTCCCTCAAATTTCCAATGATTATCTGAAGACTAGGGTGAAAAAACAACTTTGTAACTTCTTTAGCCCTGCAGGTCGTCTCTTGCTTTCCCCTTCCCATTTATGATTTATGCTTTCTATTCTTTTTAATCTTTGCTGTTTAACCAGTCCTTCAGTGCCTCCCATATCCCTTCCCTTTTCACCCCGCTCCCTGACGCCAGGCATCCTCATTTTCTTTGCTTTCTTTCCCATTTGATTCTGCCTTCTTCCATCTGCGTGGGCAATCCTACTGACCATAATGACTGGTTATCATTTATATTAAAATCCTTTCTGAATTCCCCTTTCTACTTGCACTCTCATTCTGTTTCTTCATCTCTCAGTGTTTGTATATCTGAAAGGATTGTTGCCTCTAGCTGAAAACTCACAATTTCCTCCTAGGGCCTTCAATCTGGATGGACTTTCTTATCACTGTGCAAGGCACTGATTACTTCCTGATCTCCTAGGGACTGAATCAGAATCACTTTTGACTTCTAACTCTTCTTATCTCTTCCAGTTCACCTTAATGCAACTTCTTATGACACATCATTGCTAATTGGTTGAACTACGAGATCTGTTGGGACAAGTCATCTCACTTCTTGACCTTGTTCCCTCATCTGTAAAATGAGGGGATTAAAATCTCTAGGTCTCTTCCAGTTACAGAATTCCAGGAATCTGTGATTCTCTATTATTTGTCCTTTTCTCTATATCCCAGTTCAGTTGTGGTCTTCTCATATTTGGACCACTGCTCTTTCTTCCTCTAGCATCACCTACTTTTGTTCAAAAGGAGTCCTTTTTGGTGTTCGAAACTATTATGATCTAGATCCCTTCTACATTTCCAGTCTTCTTATACTTTGTGTTGTTCAGTCACTCAGTCATGTCCAACTCTTTGTGACCCTGTGGACCATAGCACACCATAGCACATGGGGTTTTCTTGCCAAAGATAGTGGAGGGGTATGCCATTTCCTTCTCCAATGGATTGAGGCAAACAGAGTGACTTGCCCAGGGTCACACAACTAGTAAATGTCTAAGGCCAGATTTGAACTCAGGGCTTCCTGATTTTACTATTATTTTACCCATTTACTTTACCCATTGAACCACCTAATTGCTTTCTTACATCTTACTCAATCCCATAGACTCTTTGACCCAGTGACACTGGCTTCCTTGCTATTCTTCAAGCAAGACACTCCATCTCCCAACTCTTGACATTTTCACTGGTTGTCCTTCACATCTGTAATTCTTTCCCTCCTCATCTCTTCTTCCAATCTTCTCTGTCTCCCTTCAAGTGCCAGCTAAAATCAGACCTTCAGTAGGAAGCCTTTCCTGATCTCCCTTAATTCTGATACTTTCCTTCTGTTGATTAT
Organism: Vombatus ursinus; assembly: GCF_900497805.2. Lineage (NCBI taxonomy): Eukaryota > Metazoa > Chordata > Mammalia > Diprotodontia > Vombatidae > Vombatus > Vombatus ursinus. The sequence goes on from NW_020954550.1 coordinate 33,747,162, forward strand.
CTCCCATTTATCATGTATATAGCTTGTTTGTACATAGGTGTTTTCAAGTTGTCTCTCCTATTAGATTGTGAGTTCCTTGAGAGGAGGGACTTTTTGCCTTTCTTTGTATTCCCAGTACATAGCAAATAGTGCATAAAAAACTAGATGTTTAAAAAATATTTATTGACTGAGCTTAGGAAAAGTGTATTTTTTCTGTCTACCCCCTCAAGCAAACAATTTTTTCCCCCTAAAATGTGGTTCTCTTAATTTTCTGGATTGCATTCACATTTTACTGGGTTTAAACACTCTTCAACTGAGAGAAAAAGGGAATAAAAATGATATTTGTTTAGCAATTTAATGTTTATAAAGTGCTGAATTTTATGGATTTTTGCACTGATTCCTACCTTCTGGGTTTAAAGCACTCCCTTCCCATAAATTTTTGAGGTTTTGATTTCTAGATTTTCTAGACTCTCTCTGGCATCTTAGGACATAGCGTTAGGGACTTAGAATCCCTTGGCCTTGGCTCTACGTGTCTGAGCATTGTATTGGCCTGCAGTTACTAATTGGCACTTCCAGGGTCTCTATCTAACCTGTGATTTTCTAATGATTCCAGGGTTTCCTCAGAGGGAGCCCTTCCCTCTTTTTTCCTCTGGATACAGAGGCTTGCAGGATACATCTGTTCTTGGCCATCTGGTTTTCCTGGCAAGCCCCCTGTCCTATTTCCCTTGGGCTGCTGGATGACCCCTTGTGAAGTTCTGGAGTAAAAGTTACTTATTGCCATTTATAATTAGATTTCTTGATCATTATTCAGCCTGGTGAGAACTTCAGAGTGTTTTGGAGTAGGTATGTGGGAATCTGGGTGGTCTGAATCTTGACTGGAAGTTTAAGATTTTGCAGTGATTGCTTCTGAACACAAAAGGAATAAAGTCTCAATGCCTGTTACAGAGCTTTCTCATTCATGCCTAGAATTCAGTTATTTGAAAAAGTGAAGGTAGGTGTAAGGGGAAAACTCAAATTGAAGGACCCCAAGCTGAGGCTGTTGGAGGAGTGTGATGTTCTGCATAGAGTGTTGGACTTGGGGTCAGGAAGACCTGAGTTAAAGTCCTGTCACTTACACATCCAGGTATGTAGTTTTGACAGAAAATACAGGACTAGAGCTAAAGAGAGAGACCAGGGATGGAGGTACAGATCTTTGTCTCCCAGCACCTCACACAATGTTTTGCACAAGATATGAAGTATGAGCGTAGCTAGGTGGCACAATGGATAAAGTGCTGGCCCTGGAATCAGGAGAACCTGAGTTCAAATCTGGCCTCAAACACTTACTGTGTGACACTTAACCCTATTTGCTGCAGTTTCTCATCTGTAAAATAATCTGGAGAAGGAAATGCCAAACCACTCCAGTATCTTTACCAAGAAAACTCTCGAAAAGGGTCATGAAAAATTAGACATGACTGAAAATGACTGAACAACATGAAGCAGAAAAAAAAAAGAAACAGAAAAGAAAAACAACTGTAGACTTTGGAGTTGAGGAACCTGGGTTCAGGTTTGGGCTTTTCTATTTGCTCAGAGGTAACTAGTGAATTATTTCAATTGCTACGTTGTCTTTTATTTCTAAGAGATCTGAACAGTTTTCTTTTTGATTTCTAGAAACTGATGTCTATGCCTATTTATTTATTTTTGTTATGGTTTTCAGGTAGTCCAAATTATCCTTAAATTATCTCTTTTCAATCTGTTTTCCAGGTCAATTGTTTTTGCTATTATGCTAATCTTACATTATCATCTATTCCACCCCCCCTCGAGTTTTTTGACTTAAAAAAAGTTTCTTGATGTCTCATGGAGTCATTAACTTCTATTTGCTCTATTCTAATTTTTAGGGAGTTATTATTATTATTATTATTATTTTGGATGAAGTTTTATGCCTCTTGTGCCAAGCTGTTAATTCTTTTTATATCTCTCCAATAACTCATTTATTTTCCCACATTTTTCCTCTCCTGCTCTCATTTCATTTTAAAAATCATTTCCAGCTCTCTCTCTCTTTTTTAAATGTTTGCTTTAACTCTTCCAGGAATTCTGGTTGGACTTGAGTTCAAGTTACATTTTTTTCCCCTTTGAAGCATTGCTTGTAGATGTTTTTGATTTAATCCTTTCTTCTGGGTTTGTATCTTGAGTTTTCTTGTCACCATAATAGCTCCTGATGTTGAGATTCTTTTTCTTTTGTTTGTTTGTTTGCTTACTCCTCTAGCTTGCTTGTTGTCTTTGGGTTTTATGTCAGGGCTGGGTTTTGTGTACTTCTGTGGGAGGAGGGGTGGGGTGAGGTAGGTGGGGGCAGCCATGTGTGCAGAGGAGTGGAGGAGAGCAGGGAATGATTGGCCCGAGCTTCTGTCCTCTTAAATTAAATTAAATTAAAATAACTTCTGCTATTTTCATAATTGAGGCTGGCTTTCAATGCTCCCCAAGTGAGTGATCCTAGGTAAAACCTGCTCACTACCCTCCTGGTCTGAGCTCTTCCAGTTCCTCACCCAGATTTGAGTCTCTTGACTTTTCCGTGGTTGGGAGTTTCAGTAGACTGCTGCTGTACTCAACCACTATCTGTCTTCTAGGAGATTGTGCAGGTTCAGAGCAACTGAATTAGCTGGTTCTTCTTTGATCTGGGACTCTTGCCCTAGCAATTCCACTTCAGGCTTCCACCCTCAGCTGGAGATTAGAACTAGGTCTCCATTCTGCTCCAGGGATCACAACTGCACAGCTACTATTTGCTTTCAAACTTGTTTCTTGTTCAGCTAGTACACCCATAGGGCCTCTATTGAATATACCTCTCCACCCCTCCTATGTGCAGATTTCCTCTCACTTCAACATACATAGTGAGTAACAGTGCTGCCAGATGGCATCTGATATTGCATCCTGCACTAGTTCTAGGATCCCCTGAGATCTCTTTCTGCCCTGGTGCCAATCTTGGCTCTCTTTCATTCCCTGGGTGCTGTAATGCTTCTCATTTAGCATCCTCCTGGTCAGACTCTGTCCCCTGTGTCTATAGATCTCTTGGTCTGTCTCCCTAGGCCTCCTTGGCTAGAAAAATGACCTAGTATGACTTTAAAAAAATTCCTGATTAGAATTCAATCTGGTATGTTTTTTAGATCTTTGTGGAGGAGGACTGGTGGGGGAGTGAGGCTGTACTTCTTCCTGCTAATATGCCATCCTGACTCAGTCTCTTCTTTCTATTTGCTCTCTAGGTGACCTTGGGCAAGTCACTTTACTTCTCAAAATGTCAACCTCCTCATTTATAAATCAAGAGTAATAATAATGTATAAAGAGAGCTGGTTTTGGAGTCAAGAAAGCTTGACCTAAAGTCTTATCTACCTTTGACACACACTGACTATGTGATCATGGGCAAATCACTTAACTGTCCAGGTCCCAGGTAACCCTCAAAGACTTTGAACTGTCAATCTATATTGGTTGGTGGAATTTTCACACCAGCTATTTCGTACACAGATAATATCACAAGCCTGAGCCTAAGCCAAGTAAAATACCATGCATGATCTCCCATGCAAGGTTCTTGTGAGAGTTAAGTGAGATAAGGGAATGCAGAGCATTTTGTAAACCACAAAAAGCTGTATAAATGTGAGCAATTATTATTGTTAAGTACTTAATGTTTAACATTTTAAAAAAAATTTGTTGCACTGAGCTGAAATGATGGAAAGTCATATGCTCTGCAAGGGGTGGCTGTTGCTACAAACTTGAAGACATCCTTTTTATGCCTGGAAAGAACTCTTGTTCATTTTCTAGCCACATCCGCACATGTTGATAGCAATCACTGTTTGCAGCAGTTCCCACTGAGTATGATGAGAGTTTCCTGCTTCAGCCTCTGTGGCAGAGCACATCATGACACCCTGAGCTGGGAACATAGACAAAATGACAAGCTCCTTGAACTGATAAAAAACACTTTGAGAAGGACATTAATATTGCAGGTCATAGACACATTTGAGAATCTAGAAATGGTCTTCTATCAGAGTACCACTGTCCATTTGCAGTTGAGTGACATACACTATCCTTTTTCCTTCTCCCCCAAGACCAGTGTTCATTTAGTGATTTTGGTAATACTTGGTTGGACAACAAATGACACCATTTTGGCCTAATAATCTCTGTCCTACCTTTTCAAATGATGGGAGTCTCAACCATTGCATTCTTTTTTTTAATAATTAATTTATTTTTAGTTTTCAACATTCACTTCATAAGATTTTGAGTTTTAAATTTTCTCCCCTTCCCTCTTCTTCTACTCCCTAAGACGGTGTGTAATCTGATATAGGATCTACTTATACATTCATATTAAGCATATTTTCACATTAGCCATGATGTAAAGAAGAATTAGAACTAATGGAAGGAACCACAAGAAAGAAGAAACAAAACAAAATAATGAAAGAAAAGGGGAGCAAATAGTATGCTTCCATCTGCATTCAGACTCCATAGTTCTTTTTCTGGATGTGGATAGCAATTTCCATCATGAGACTTTTGGAGTTGTCTTAAATACTTGCATTGCTGAGAAGAGCTAAGCCTATCGTAGCACAAAGTGGCTGTTACTATGTCTGATGTTCTTTTACTTCTGCTCATTTCATTCAGCATCAGTTCATATAAGTCTTTCTAGTCAATCATTGCATTCTATAATTTAAATGTAAAAGAGGGGTAAAGAAGGGTTCACACTATGCAAAATGACAGCAAGGCCTACTCTATCATCAGTAAACTCCTTTCCAAGAGCACCTAAGCCCTTACCTGCTTCCCTTTTGTTGTCCCACCCAGAAACTTCTGAGTGTAGAGCCCTGGCTCGACTTATTTTTCTTTCTCCCTGGCAGAGTTGCATGTACTGGACAGTCCTCTCCCCACCAAAATGAAAGCCTCCCCTGGTCCATTCCTCTAGGCCTTTTCTCTCATGCCACCTAATCTGTTAAATTGATCTGAGGTTAGATGTTAATAGTTTAATGTGTGACTACTCCCAGCTAATATGATTTACATCTTAATAAGAGGCCTAGGGAATCATTGCCTTCACTGAAAGAACTTTAATGGCAGAAATTTTAGTTCCAGTAGTTAGGGGATGGGGTGAGCTGGTGAAGAGGAGATATGGTTTTGGTGCTTTGGCACTCTTTAAATCATCCTTCTGCTGAGAGCTCACCACCAACTTCACCTCTTCAGAAGGCTATTAAAGCAGATTCCAAGAGGAGGGAGTTTGGAGTGACTCACCAGTCAACCAAGTGTCCTCATACCTAAGTGCTCCTCAAAGGAGAAACATCCAGATGGTGAGCAATTACCCGAAACTAGATAGAAACAGAGGATAGTAGTGTAGTTCCCTCCACTCCCACCACTGGTGGGGAGTTTATTTGAGAAAAAAATGGTGCAGAGATGCTAATGTTGAGATAAATCAAAGACATCAAAAAGATCTGCCTAATTGGCTTAAATACTGATCTTTAACATCAGAAAAAAATGAGTCAGCCTAAAAATACACATAATTGTGCTCTTCCTGTATTGTGGGAAGCTTAGAAATGGAAGAACTATATTCTGAGATATGGAAAGGCACAGACCATGGTGAGATTGCACCTAATGAATGACCCAAGGGCTTTTGCTGCACTAATTATGGGATCTGACTTTTGCTGGAGGGATTTCAAAGCATTTTACAACCATGAGCCTATGAGTCTTCTCAACACAACCAGACTGTAAGTGGCAAACACCATGTTATTGTTTCTTGTTTGATCAATGAGGACCAGAGAGTTAAGGTATAAAGAAACAAGTCTACTCCTCTGCAAAATTGTGAAACAGACAATGATTATTTTTGATGCCTCCTCCTTTTGCAGGGGAGAGTGTTGGCTTTGAAGTCAGAGGCTCAGCCTTTGAACCCTGGATCTGTTATTTGCTAGCTGTGTGACTTAAAGTGAGTCCCCTGACCACTTTGAGCCATAGTCTTCATCTGTAAAATGAAGACACTACACTAGAAGTTCTCTGAGGTCCTTTCCATCTATGATGCTATGATCCTCCTGCCTATTGCATCCTTCCTTCCCAGATGGCCAATTGCTCTATCTTGATTGTCAAAACCTACTCTCAAGAAAGACTTGCAGCTCTAAACCTATGATCTTATGATTCTATATTATTATGAATTGAAGTTGATGTCTGCCTTTCTCAAAGGTGTTTGCATGTATGCCTTATATCCATTGGGGCATCTAGGTGGCACAGTAGATAGAGTGCCAGGCCTGGAGTCAGGAAGACATCTTCCTGAGTTCAAATCTGGCCTCAGACACTTATGAGCTGTGTGGCCTTGGACAAGTCACTTAGTCCTGTTTGCCTCAGTTTTCTCATCTGAAAAATGAACTGGAGAAGGAAATGACAAACAACTCCAGTAACTTTGCCAAGAAAGCCCCAAATGGAGTCACAAAGAATTAGACAAGACTGAAATGATTCAAAAACAACAACAACATATCTGTTTGTGGGATGAAAGCAAGAGTTTGTGAATGTTAAAAATTGTTTTTACATGTAATTGGGAAATAAGATACACAGGCAATGGAGTATAGAAGCCTATCTTACCCTACAGGAAAATAGAAGGGGCAGGGGATAAGAGAAGGGGGGGTGATAGAAGAGAGGGCAGATTGGGGGAAGGGGTAATCAGAAGCAAAACACTTTTGAGGAGGGTCAGGGTGAAAGGAGATAAAGAATAGAATAAATGGGGGTGGGGGAATAGGATGAGGTAAATACAGGTAGCAATAGTAACTGTGAAAAAAAATTTGAAGCAAGTTTCTCTGATAAAGTCCTCATTTCTCTAACATATAGAGAACTGTGTCAAATTTGTAAAAATAAGAGCCATTCCCTGATTGATAAATGATCAAAAGATATAATCAATTTTCAGATGAAGTAATTAAAGCTATCTATAGTCATATGAAAAAATATTCTAACTCATTATTGATTGGAGAAATGTAAGCTAAAATAGTTCTGAGGTAATACCTCATTCCTATTAGGTTAGATAATAGTACAGGAAAGGTAAATGACAAATGTTGGAGGGGATGTGGGGAAAAAAGGAGACATTAATATACTGTTGTTGGAATTATGAATTGATTAAATCATTCTATAGAGCAATTTGGAACTATGCCCAAAGGGCTATAAAACCATGCATACTGTTTGACATAGTGATGCCATTACTAGGTCTGTATCCCAAAAGAGCTAAAAAACAAAAAGGAAAAAGACCTATATGTGCAAAAAAATATTTATAGCAGATCTTTTCAGGGGGTAAAGAATTAGAAATTGAGGGGATGTACATCAATTGGGGAATGGCTGAATAAGTTGTGATAAATAATTATGATGGAAGACTATAAGAAATGATGAGCAGGATGCCCTGAGAAAAACCTAGAAAGACTTACAAGGGCTGATACAAAGTAAAATGTACTGTGTACAAAGTAGTAGCAATATTGTAAGACAATCAGCTGTGTATGACCTAGCTATTCTCAGCAGTACAATGATCCAGGACGACTCTGAAGGATTTAGGATGAAAAATTTTATCCCTCCCCAGAGAAAGAACCAATGGTGTCTGAATACAGATTGAAGCAACTTTTTTTTCTCGCTTTATTTTTCTTTTTTTTTCTCGCTTTATTTTTCTTGAGTTTTTTTTTTGTCTGTGTTTTCTTTCACAACATGACTATTATGGTTTGCATGACCACACATATAACCTTAAAATAAAGTTATATCTTATTTCTATGGATAAAAAAAGAAAGAGTTTGGTTTATGACACGAGTTTCAGAAATCAGACAACAGGTAGAGTGGGTCACTTTGGAAGATAAATGTCTTTTCTTAGTTTTCCTGAATTCATTCAACAAAAGAGATGGTTTCCTCTGCTTATCAGTAGGCCAACAGCATAAAAATGGTGATTATTGGATCCATCTTCAAAGGCCCTGGGTTCAAATGCTAGCTCTGTCACCTTTCTCTGTGACCTTGGAAAGGTATGTCATCTGTCTGGGTCTGTTTCTTCATCTGCAAATGAAGGGGCTGAACTAGATAGTATCCCAGGTTCTTTCTGGGGTAAATCTTTGATCCAGATCTGCCAGGCTCTTCTAAAATTCATTAGTATTCTATCCATTAATTTGGTTGATTAATGAAAGGATAATTTAATCCCTTGAAGAGTTAATTTGCTAAGAACAAAATTTCTTGAAATATTTTACTTTGGAAATCATTTACATGAGTTGACTTTAAAAGATGATACCATGTTTTGTTTAATGTAGATATCACATGCTTTAACAAATGCCAAGGTGAGTTCTATTAAAAAAATATTTGGTTGTTAGAATTGGTTTCTTGGTTCAACCAACATGTAAAATCCCAGAACAAGTTGATGTTTTATCATGTTAAAATTTCTTTGGACAATTTATGCAGAGCTTGGGGCAGAGAATGAAAAGTCAGGATCTCAGATTTCATGTCTGAAGATTCTGTATTCCATTTTCTTCATATCATTAAGGGTGGTAAAGATACAGTGTGGAATTATGATTGGAACACTGGATTTGGAGTCAGTATGACTGAAATCTGTCCTCTGACACTAGCTCTATGACCCCAGGAAAGCATTCAAAGCTTTCTGAGCCTCAGATAGTTCTAAGACTAAGTTATTGAAGATTTTGGAACTTCAGAGTTTGGAAATGAAAGATTACTAAATTGTAAGAAATTGACAAACTGTGTCAGTACAGGGAATTCACTTCCCGCCCCCTCCCCCCCCAAGAAATCCCAGATCCTTGACCAAATGGTGTGAGGTGGGTAAAACTTCAGGAAACCTGGCCTAGTCACTAACTAGCTGTATGACCATGGGGAAGTCATTAAAAGTGTCAAGTTCTTTATTTGAAATATGGGTTTGGAGGCAAAAGTTTTAGGCTGGATGATTTCTATTGTTCTTTGGCTTGAAGACTGCCTATTTCTCACTGTAGCTTTAGTTCTAGGTGTCTTTGTCTTCAAGGAATGATGATCCAGTCTCTTCTTTTTGCATGATATTGAAAAGGATAATAAATTTGAAGAACAGATTTAAGTTCATCCAGGATAAGGGAATCCATCCATAATCATGGGGTCTCAGAATGTTAGAGCTATAAGATATCTTAGAGATCATTTAGTCATACCTCTTCATTTTATAAATGAAGAAACTGAGGATCATACAGGTGAGATGACTTGCCCATAATTGTACAGCAGTAACTAAATTAGGCCTTGAAAAAAAGTGAAGAGATTATAAGTGGGACCTAAATAATCCTAAAAAAGTGCCTAGCAAAAGGCAAAAGTAGTTCTAAGTAAGCAAGGCACACTAGCAGAATTAGGCATGTACTGCATCTTATTTCATAGTAAAACAATCTCAAGGGAGTGGGGATGGGGGGAAAAAAAGAAAGTCGTATGATAACTTTATTATATATTTAAAAGAAATAGGATGTTTTACACAATAGATTTGCAGTTTCATGTGCAATCATTTTTTTATTCTACTATGTTACAGAAATACTTGTATTATTCCATAAATTAAAAATAAAATAAAATCAAAATAAAACCAGGCTCCAGATCTTCATTGAGGTCTTCCCTCCACAGGTGGAATAGAAAGATTGGGAGCCAGGTAGATGTGTATGTAGATGAAAAAGAGCAGAGAAAGAAATTCTGCAAAAGAATGAATTTTGGCTTCCAGAAAGAAAGAGACTATAGAGAACGAGCATTGATGTTCAGCAGTGAGCAGGCCTGCCCTGGATGGTTGACCCCTTATTGACTTGCCCAGGGTCACACAGCTAGTAAGTGTTAAGTATTTGGTCTGAGGCTGGATTTGAACTCAGATCCTCCTGACTTCAGGGCCAGTGCTCTATCCACTGTGCCACCTAGCTGCCCCTCTTATTGACACCTCTAAGATGAGCTAACACTTCTAGATAAACTGGTAAGAGATCAGGAGCTAAAAGAGTGGGGTGAGGTAGAACATTTCCCCAGAGACTGAGCTTTGCCTTCCTATGCTCTCCAGAAGTGACTGGGTATTCTGGAATTTTTCTTAAGAATTCTAGATACCCCAGCACTAACTTCCAGATGCCACATCCTCTCCAAACACTTATTTGAATGATTTATTTTCAGATTTGCATGATCAAAGAAATGTATGAAGTGGAGCCAGCAGTTTCCTCTTATTGTTTCACTAGATTTTGTCAGGTGGGTGAGAGGTTATCCTCTGGATTAAGTTTATCAAAAGTCACCATAGGTCAACAGCAACAGTGGCATTTGTTAGGCACACCTGATTGCAGATGGCAGGCAATTCTCCACCAGTGATCAACACTTCCATCTTCATCTGCTACAATAAATGGTGTGTGTGTGTGTGTGTGTGTACATGTGTATAAGTCTTCATAGTAGGCATTCAACAAATTTTAAGCCTCTACTACATTCAAAGCCTATACATTTTTCATCTCATGTACATTTTGATGGTATATAGCATCATGCCTGTTATCTCTGACCTTGGGCAAATTTATATAGACTAACTGTATAATAGCATAGTTTCTTTTCTCGTATATTAACAAGATTGTTAGGGGGGAAAATCAGGTAATAAATGTGAGAGATCTTTAAAATCACATGAGCCTTGAGAATGGCAGCATGTCCTAGATCACCGGCCTTGTTTCCAAACCAGTCCAGGAGTTATTATCTAGGGAACAACTCTTTTGGATAAGGGGTCAGTCATTCACACCAACTACCAACCAATTGTTCTTCCCAGACCAGATGGGCCAGCCTAGCTGAAGCAGCTGGGCACCTTGGGGAAGAACCAGAAGGCATCATGTGCCAGGCAAGTTGAACCACCATCACTATTTTGACCACCATTTCCCCTTGGACCCTGAAGGAGACAGTCTATGACACTGAACCCAAGAGCCCTTGGAATAGCAATGCTTTCGGCCCACAGACATCATACTGGGAAGCAAAGCCTATGGAGGCTGGCAATTGATCCCACAGTCACATCTACTGAAGACACAGAAAAGAAAGCTCTTGCCACCAAAGTCCTTGGCACAATCAAACAGTTCAGCATCAGAAATGGATATGATATTTACAATGGAAGTAATATTAAAGAAGAGACATTATCAGATGGACTATGGGATCTTTTCATCTAACTTTCAACTGAAACTTTCTGTATGTTGGCTCTACCACTGGAAAGTAAGCTTCTTGAGAGTAATGACAGGCCTTTTCTATTTTGTCCCCAATGCATAGCATAGTTCTTTGTAAATAATTGCATAATAAATGTTATTCAAAATGTTAAAATAAATAAAATAAAATGTAAATGAAAATAAAAAAACAAATGTTTTAAGGAATGTTATTTAAAATGTTAAAGGAATTCTCTAAATGAGAGTTATTAATTATCCTCATCAGCACCATAATTAAAAGCCATTGCTGGGCCCATACTCAGAGTCTTTTTAGCTTGATGGGACCTACCAATACTTGCATTCACCTGGAGTTGAGAACTCATGGTCAGTTTCACACTATGATGAGGTACCAAAGGAAGACTTGAGTAACTGAATCCAGTTAGTGTTTTTGCTATTTTTAAAATTCTTGTTGTTGTTCAGTTGTTTCAGTTGTATCTGACTCTTCATGACCCCATTTGAGGTTTTCTTGGCAAAGATACCAGAGTGTTTTGCCATTTCCTTCTCTAGCTCATTTTACAGTTATGGAAACTGAGGCAAACAGGGTTAAGTGATTTAACTAGTGTCACACAGCTAGTAAGAATCTGAGGTTAGATTTGAACTCAGGAAGATGAGTCTTCCTGACTCTAGGTCCTGAACTCTAACCACTTCACCACCTAGCTGCCCCTTGCTTTTTTTTTTTTTACATTAGTTTATAAAAGGTCTTTAAAGCAACATTTCTTTTTGCATATAGCCCCCAGAACTTGATTTCTTAATGTCAGTCTTGATTGTCTTAACTATTCACCCCTGTATTGCTCCCTATTTCTTCTCTCCTTCCCTCCTGTTTTCCTGTTGAGTGAAAGGTGTTTCTGTTCCCAAATGTGTGTTTGTATGCATATTTTTCTTCCTTTGACCAGTTCAAATGATACTGAGGATCAAATGTCACCTGCTTACCTCGACATCTTCCTTCTTCCTTATGTAGTCTTCCACTTGTGCATCTGATTATGTGACATAATTTCCTCTAACCTTCCTCTCCTTTCCTCTCATGCCCCTTCCCCACTGCAGTCTATGCTTCTTCTCATCCCTTTTCATTCTCCTTTTACAATCATCAAGATATGACAACTCTCAGACTCCCTCTACGACCTCTGGTGATGATAGGGTTCCAGACCCAATACCGTTTTTTCTACAGCTCTGCCCTTGTGATCTTACATCTGCACAATTATATATGTTTATTGCTTCCTTAACAGCTTTTTGCTGTTTCCTGGGACTGGCCCTGATTTGTATTCTTCTGTCATCCTCTTTTTGTAATGTTTTGCAAATGAGCTTGTAATCTAATTGGTATTACTCTTGGTTATCCTGTCTCTGCTCGGCATGGAGACTATAGGTTTGCTGACTGAGGCAGTTTCTAGGCTCTTCTCATTATTATTGGAATTGTTTTGAATCAGTTAAACTTCCTTAAGAAATGGTGACAGAATTAACAATTTTTCTTGTTCATTCCCCTTTTTCAGAGTAAACAGCTCATTTCAACAAATTAGACTAGAGTTGCTATAATGGGATGCACTCTTCTCGTCTTTATCCCCCCCCTTTTTTTTACATATGGTATTTACCTTGACCACTGATAGCTCTGCAAAGACTGCTGCTGTTCCATGATCTGATTGTAGGCAGCTATATAAGCCTTAAGTGTCTTTAATCAGTCCTTTTCTGCCTGGTGTGTCAGTTTCATTTTGTTTTAATTAATTGTCATATCTATTAATTAATTTAAAGTTATTCTTGATGTATGGGTAGGTAGCTTCTGCATCATCTATAAACTTCTTTCATTTCTTAATCTTAAATTATTATAGTTTTCTCTGCCTTCCCTCTATGTCCAGTTTGACAGTGATATCACCAAGTTTCAAAATATATGCAGAATTAGTTTCAAAGATATCATCACTTTTATCATAGAATTTCTCTATTTTTTTCTTCTTTTGCAAGGGATGTGGGCATATAATCTAAAACTATAGTCATATTGGTTTGCTTGCTTGTGTTCATTGTGGTCACTGTAGTGTGGAAGTCCTGATGAGGAAATTGTCTCCAAAAAAGTTGCTCAAGTCATGATAATTTACTAGGGAAAAGTGGTCCAAAAACTTTTGATGTATTGGTCTTTGAAAACTATGGTTTTCTTTTCTTTTAAAAAGTCTGTCCTCCTCCCCTACTTTGCATCCAGAATATCAATTTTTAAGAGAACAAAATTCTGGAAAGATGAGAATTATTCATTGATTTAGAAACAAGTTTTCTTTTTTTAAAAAATAATTTCATATTTTGCTTTAGTGTATTCATTCAAAAGGATTTGATGATAAATGAGTACTGAGAAGCCTGGTGCCTTACTTGTAGTGTAAGAAATCTGGGTTCCTGGCTAGTTTGCTTTTTTTACAATTGCTTTTTACATGAGTTCCTAAAGCTTCACTTTATTTAGAACTGCATATTTCCTACTGGAAATATCTATATTTTTCTTAGGATGTTATATACAATTATCATTTTTTTCCCTCTTGCCTCTCCTGTGTGCTGGCTGTAAGCCAGCTGAAAAAATCATCTGCTGATAATCCTGGGAGGTGGGTTAGACTACTTGTAGCTAGTTATTGCAAGATTTATTACGAGAGGGGCCTTGTTAAGGCTTGCCTCTATGGGGACTTAATTTCAAGGATGTCAAGTTTGTCATGGAATTTCTCTACTTTTTCACCCTCTGCAATGAATGCTAGCATATAAACCGAAACCATAGTCATGGTAGCTTGTTTGCTTATATTCGTTGTGGGCATTGTGGTCTGTATACCACAGACCCATGTGTAAATAGATTTTGAGGGGTCCACAAACTTTCCAAGATAACCCACTGTTCCATTGGATTATACAGAATTATTAGAAATTATCAGCCTTATTCATATCCAGAGAAAAAACTGATGGAATCTGAATGCACATTGAAGTACACTATTTTCACTTTATTTTTTCATGTTTTTTTTTCCTTTTGGTCTGTTTCTTCTTTCACAATATGACTAATATGGAAATATGTTTTACATGATTGCACATGTATAACCTATAACAAATTGCTTACCATCTTAGGGAGGGGGGAAGAAAGGGAGGGAATGATAAATTTTGTAACTCAAATTTTAAAAAAAAGAATGTTAAAATTTGTCTTTATATGTAATTGGAAAAAAAGATACTATTAAGAAAAAAAGAAATCATCAGCCTTCCTCCATTCATTCATTTGGTTTCTAATTAAAGGGAGCATTTTCAATTCTAAAGTCTGTAGCTACAGAACCCCATGACCCTTTTTGACTTGAAAGAAACTTGCTTTCATTTGAAAACAGTTCCTTTCTTACTTCTTCCTTTCCAGATGAGGTCTGGTTCCTTGACACAGCCTCCCTGGCTGCCCTTTCCAGCACTATTTGTCCTTTCATTTATGCCAAATGACTCGTTGGTCATGGTATGAGTTGGAATATTCCTTGCTCCCTTTTGCTATGTCTAGACTTTCTTTCTGCCATCATTACTCAGTAACTTCTCCTCCTCTGAGGTTCATTCAAATCATATTTATCACCTAGTTGAGATTCTGATAACTGTTACCTACCAGCTTCTAGGATACAATGCTTCCTTCCTCAGTGAGTTCAGGGCTTGGCTCACAATCTTCCCTTCCCAACTTCTGGACTACTAGGGGATTTCAACATTGATATTCCCTCAAGCATCTTAACTTTTCAGTTCATTAATTTACTTATTTCTTAAAACCTACTCCCCCATTCCACTTTAGTTACATACAGAGACGGTCATATTCTTAACCTTGCTATCACCCACAAATGTTTAACTTTCATATTCATGAATTCTGAAATTCCTTTGTCTTATAATCATTTACCATTTCATCTTTTTCTCTGTATTATGACTCCCCTCCTGCTCTGTCCTCATCATTATCTTCAATCCCTCTACCCCTCAGTTCTTTTCCAGGCCATCACCCCATGCACTGGTCATAGGCTCTTCTTGCTCTTATCTTAACCCCTTGGCAAGCCAGTTCAACTCTACATTAACTTGTCCTAAGTCTCTTGCTCCTTTATCCTATTACTAATCATACCCTGCCAAACTATAGGCTTGGGATATTCCCACTATTCACTTCCTTTGCTCCTGAATAGAGCTGGGCACAATAAAGAAAATATACTCACTGGGCTCACTACAAATTTATATTACTTAATCTCAACTGGGCTCTCAATGCAGCAAGGCAACCCTCTTATAAGACCTTTCTAATCAATTTACTATTTCATTCATTATAGCAATTTTTTATATCCAATCCAATAAACATTTATTAAGCACTTACTATATGCTAGGCACTGTACTAAGTGCTGGGGATAACAATTAATCAAAAGAAAGACAGTTCCTGCCCTCAAAGAACTTAACACTCCAAAAAAGAAGACAATACAAAAAAGGCCAGAAAGGGAGGGGAGGGGACACCAGGAGTACCTGGTACAGGAGGCACCTTGTTGCCCAGTGTTGAAACCAGGCAGAACAGCAGATGCAGAGTAGATTGAGCTGAGACAGTTCATTTTCTTCCCTCTATGAAAGAAGGCATTGGAAGGAATTTGGTAGTCTACCCTCCAGCCCTCCAATCAGAGAAGAGAGGAGGCTGAAGGAGGTGGTGTCAATCAAGGCTTAAGTTAGCAGCCAGGTTGTAAGTTTAGAAGTAATGAACTTACCTTGGGAGGGGCAGCTTGTTCCTTGGAGTTGAAACCAGTAAAATCAGTAGGTGCAAAATGGAGTGAGTTCCATCTTCCATTTCTATCAATCCCCAAACCTCTTCTGTCCATTTAACCAGAACATCTTGTCTCATATTCACAAGGGCAGCTGGTGATAATAACAGCAGCTGGAATGCTGGACCTGGAGTCAGGAAGACCTGAGTTCAAATATGGCCTCAGGTACTTACTAACTGTATGACTCTGAACAAGTCTCTTAACCTCTGTTTGTTTCAGTTTCCTCAACTATAAAATAAGGATAACAATAACCCTTACCACTCAGGGTTATTGTGAAGATCAAATGAAATAACATTTATATAAAGTGTTTAGCACAGTGCCTGGAACATAGTTGGTGCCACACAAATGCTTATTTTTCTCCCTTCATATTTCACTGAAAAAAAAATGAGGCCATTTACTGACAGGTCCCTCTTCTTCCCTCCTCTTCCTCATGCTACATCACTCAGATAACTTCCTCCTCTACCTCCTCTTTTGTCCTTGTCCTGTATGAAGAGGTGGCCCTACTTTTTGTCAAGGCAAGCCCTTCTACATTTACAAGTGATCCCATTCCATCCTATCTTCTCCACTAGATTAATTTCTCTTTCATCTTCATTCTCTCAGTAATCTTTAATCTCTACCTGTCTGCTGGTTGCTTTCCTACCCACTAATAACACCGAATGTCTCCCTCACCATCCTTTACTTGGTCACATTTTGATGATTCAAATTAAAAAAAATTATTGATGTGTTTTGTTTTTATTATAAATATTTATATTGCTCCCACTTCATAAGAGGACTCTTGTAACAAAGTAAAGCCATTAAGTAAAACTAATAATACAGTAACCTCATCTGAAAGTAGATACAACATTTCACATCTGTAGTATCCTCTACCTCTTCCTTTAAATAATTAAAAAAACCCTTTTTTTGCATCTATCATCTCTTTATCATAGATAACACATTTTATCATCAATACTCTGGAATCATGAATGGTCATTGTATTGATGACAATTCTTACAGTTTTCAAAGTTGTTCCTATGGTTTTTTTAAATTTTTGTGGTTCTCATTTTATTCTTCATCAGTTTATAAAGGTCCTCAAAATTATTTATTTTTATAATATTGTAATTATAGCATAAAATTTTCAGGTTCTACTCACTTCATGGCATATCAGTTCATATAAGTCTTTCCATGTCTTTTTGAAATAGTTTATTTACTCATTTCTCACAGCAAAATAGTATTTCATCACTTTCATATGCTACACCTTATTCAGCCATTCCTCATTTTATGTGCATCCTCTTAGTTTCCAGTGTTTTTTTTCCCCCTTCTACAAAAAAAGTTGCAATAAATATTTGTGTACATACAGAATCTTTTCTTTTTTCTTTGATCTCTAGTATAAATAGACACAGCAGTGGTATAATTAGGCCAAAGACAGTTTGGAACTTTCTGTGCTTGACTCCAAATTGCTTTCCAGATCATTGCACCATTTCCCAGGTCCACCAACAGTGCATCAATGTACCTGTTTTCTCACAGTCCCTCCAACATTAATCACTTTTGGATGTGAATGTGTGTGTGTGTGTGTGTGTGTGTGTGTGTGAGAGAGAGAGAGAGAGAGAGAGATCTTTGCCCTTCTGATAGGTGTGACATGGAATCTCAGAACTGCTTTAATTTTCATTTCTCTAATTAGTAGTGATTTGGAACATTTTATATATGGCTATAGATAAGTTTGGGTTTCTCCCCTTGAGAAGAGAGTGTTCATATTTTTAGACCATCTATCATTTGCAGAATGGCTCTTTTTCTTGTAAATTTGAATGTTTCTTTATAGCTTGAAAATGAGGCTTTTATCAAAGAAACTTGCTTCAAAGATTTTCCCCAGTTGTTTCTCTTTTAATCTTAGTTTTCCTATGTTTGTTTATGCAAAACCTTTTTAATTTCATGTAATCAAAATTATTCATCTTATCTTCAGTGATCCTTTCTATTGCTTGTTTGGTCACAAATTTATAAATTCCTCATTTGATCCATTCATATGAAACAGTTATTTTTCCATTTCTCTCCATTTTGTGGTTAAACTCCTTGAGATAACTTTCTACAGCTGGGGCCCCACTTTGTTTCCTCTAACTCTCTTCTAAAATCTCTCCAATCTGGCTTCTAGCCTCCTTGTCCCACTAAAATTGCTCTCTCCAAAGCTGTCAATGATTTCTTAGTTGCCAAATTTAATTACCTTTACTCAAACCTTATTTTTCTTGCTCTGTCCTCAGTCTTTGAAGTGTCAATCAGCCTCTTCTTGATATTTCTCTCTTCTCTAGGTTTCTGTGACACTGCTCTTTCCTGGTTCTCTGGTCTATCTGAACAGCTAATCATAGGCATGTCCCAAAGGTGGGTCCTTGGCCCTCTTCTCTTCTATACTATTTCACTTGGTGATTTTATCAGATCCCCTGTATTCAGTGTTCACATCTATGCTCTTGTAGAACGAGATAGATTGTCTGTCTGCTTTTTTTTTTTGCAAGACAATGGGGTTAAGTGACCTGCCCAGGGTCACACAGCTAATAAGTGTCAAGTGTCTGACCCTGGATTTGAATTCAGGTCTTCCTGACTCCAGAGCCAGTGCTCTATGCATTGCACTACCTAGCTGCTCCACCTCTGGGCATTTTCATTGGCTCGCCAGCATGTCTGGAATGTTTTTCCTCCTTATTTCCATTTCCTGGCTTCTCTGGCTTCCCTCAAGTCTCAGCTAAAAATCCCACTTTTTGATTGAAACCTTTCTCAGTCTCCCTCAATGTTACTGTCTTCCCTTTGATATTACCTCCAATTTAGCCTGTCTATATCTTGTATGTAACTATTATTTAGGAAGCAGATGGGTGACTTAGTGGATAGAGTGCTAGGCCTGGAGTCAGAAAGATCTGAGTTAAAATCTGACCTCAGATACTTTCTAACTATGTGATCCTGGGCAAGTCACTTAACCTCTATTTGCCTTAATCCACTGGAGAAGGAAAAGGAGAACCACTTCAGTATCTTTGCCAAGAAAACCCCATGGGCAGTATGGATTTTGGAGTCACACACAACTGACTAAACAACAACAAAAAATCTAGCTATTTATGTTTCTTTCCTGTTACAGTGTGGACTCCTTGAGAGCAGGGACTGTTTCTGCCTTCATTTGTACTCCCAATGCTTAGCACAGTGCCTGGCATATAGTAAGCACATAATAAATGCTTGTTGCTGACGTTCATTTAGTGAACTTGTTCTGTGTCCCCTCTCTAGGCTTCAGTTTCTTCATTTGTAAAATGAAGGAGTTGGACTGGATGACTCTTAAACTCTATATCCTCTCTCCCATATTCTATAGTTTAGAGGTAGGCCAGGCCAAGCTGGGGAAGTCTGAGGTCAGAGACCAGACAGACCCAAAGGAGAAGTATTGGCTTACCTTCTGCTGAGCAGGCAGGTGGGCGGTAAGCAGCAGGGAGATCTGGCCGTGGGTAGTTGAGATTCAGCTATAGGGATTGGAGTTCAAAGGCAGAGCACTTGTCTGTCAAAAGAAGGAGTGGTATATATACATATATATGTACACACATACATATACACATACATACAAACATGCATATATATTATATATATGTGTGTGTGTGTGTGTGTGTGTGTGTGTGTGTGTGTGTGTGTGTACTCCTAGAAGAAGTAGGCTACCAGACAGGGAACTAAAACAGGGACTTGTGGGCCAGCCAAAGAGAAGAAATGCACTTTGTAACTCTAAGTAGAATGGTAGCAAAGAAAAAAATTTCATTGCTGGAATCAGGGTACTGTTAGAATAGAGTAGCAAGTCTGATTTCAGAATTAGTTCCTTGGTTTACTCTCTTAGGAATTCTTATATTTTCTTTCCTATGGACAAGATTGGACCTAGAAGTATGGCGCCATCCTGCAGCAGTGCTGGTGCCAACTTTATCACTGCATAATTGTCACAAATAAACCACCATTTTCCAAAAAGTAGTGTGTGACCATTATGTGAAGCTTTAAAAATTGTGCCAGTATTCCTTAAAAATACAAACTATACAGTTCAGCTACTGTGGGAAGGTACAAGTCTTACCATATCATGTGGCTTACTCATGGCAGCTTCGCCTGCCCACCCGGCTCTTTGTTGGGTTGAATGACAATACTATTAGTACTGCTGTGCTCTAAACAAACCACTCAAGTCAGCTTTCGGAAATATACTGACAATGGGCATGTGCTGAGAATTCTAGGCTCTTGGCTCACGCTGCTTGAGAGATAAATGCATATCCATATGCCACTGGTGAATACATTGCTGCTCTGCCTACCTTTTAAGTGGTGTGATGAACAGAATTATACCATGTGATGATTGCACAATGAAAGGTTATAAACCAATTTTCAGGCTGAAAAAACAGAGTGCAACGATTATTCAGTAAAATACAGCAGCTCTCCAGAGCTGATTGTTAAATTTTCAGAGTGAGCATTTTTACCTTGAAAATAGGTAAATGCTTCTAATCAGGACTTGAATCATTGTTTTGTTGATTACATTCTGGGAATTGATTCTAGGGCACAATATGCTCTCCCTCCTACAGGATAAGTTGATCACCTGAAATATTGTTACTAAAAAGAATAACTGGGCTTTTGCTACTCTTTTTGTTGTTTGTTCAGTTGTGACTGACTCTTCCTGACTCTGTTTGGGGTTTTCTTGGCAAAGATACTGGAGTGGTTTGACATTTCCTTCTCCAGCTCATTTTAGAGATGAGGAAACTGAGTCTAACAGGGTTAAATGACTTGCCCAGGATCACACAGCTAGTCTGAGGCTGGATTTGAACTCAGGATGATGAGTCTTCCTGACTCCAGGCTTGGCGTGCTATCCACTGTACCACTTAGCTTCTCCCATTTGACATTCTACACCTTCTCAACTCACCCTCAGCTGTCTCTCTCCTCTGAGTGAGGAGCTGGCAGAGGCCCACTAAACTCTTCCCAGAGCCTTTCTTCATCAAGGACTCGTCATAAATTGATTCTCTGTCACTTGTACTAATTTTGGCCTGATAGTTAACACCAAAAAACCAGCTAGCACCATACCATCCATATGTGGAACTGCTGGTTACAGAAAATAGAGAAATTTTGAATGCTGTGGGTAAGTTTGCTTACCTTGACAATATACCTTCCAGGGATGTACACCCAGATGATGAGGTTGACCCACGCATAGCCAGAGCTAGCTCAGTATTCAGGAGGCTCCAAAGGAAAGCATGGGAGAGAAGAGATATTAGGGCCCAAATCAAAGGTCTACAGAACCTTTGTGCTGATCTCATTGTTGTACGCCTGTGAAACCTGGTCAGCCTACCAGTGCCATGCTAGGAAACTGAATTGCTTTCATTTGAATTGTCTTAGGAAGATTCTGAAAATCACCTGGCAAGATAAAGTACTGGACACTGAGGTCCTTTCTCAAACTGGACTGCCAAGCATTCAAACTCTGCTGCAGAGAGTGCAGCTCTGATGGGTTGGCCACATTGAATGCCAGACTTATGTTTGCCTAAATGACTATTTTATGGAGAATTCACATAGGGCAAGTGCTCACATAGAGGTCAGAAGAAGCTATATGAAGATACTTTTAAAGTCTTTCTTAAGAACTTTTGCATTGATTGCATGACTTGGGAGACACTGGCACAGGATTGCCCAGCATGGTGTGCCCTCATCAAAGAAGGTGCTGTGTTCTACGAACAAAGCAGAATTGCAGCAGCTCAAAAGAAATGTGAGATGAGAAAATTCAGAGACATCTCCACTCCAAATGATCGTATGGACTATTTGTGCATACAAATAGAGTAGAGTCTTCTGAGCTTGTACTTGTCTGATCAGCCACAATTGGACACACTGTGCTTTGACTCCAACATAGTGATGTCATTTTGGTCCTCTTTGAACATGAAAGACTATGTCAAACCTACCTTCCTGGGAACTCCATTTTTCCATTTGTAGCTTTGGTACCCCACTCCTCCTTTTCACCTTCTTTTTGAGTGTCCTCTTCCCTGTAATGCATTGTAAACTCCTTGAGGGCGGGGATGGACTGGCTCTTTTTCCTATTTGTATTCCCTCTGCTTAATACCACCTGGCACAAAGTAGGTACTTAATAAATGTTTATTGAATTGAATTACCTAGACCTAAGAAAATGATAGAGTACATATTAATAATTTAGATCAAACTTAAAAGTGTATGTGTGTACAATTTTGTTTTGCATATGTGCCAGAGAGCTGATTGTTAAACATTTACTAGCAAACTGCTGAGCTGAACAATTTTAAATTTAATGAGGACTTTAGACTTTATACTTGCTCTGTGAAAATTATATACATCTACATTGGACCATATGCCTTGCATTTTGATTTATTTTAGGGAAGGTGGAATAAAGTGGGTGGTTCCAATAAGATTATTGTTAAGGTCCCTTTTAATTCTCCATCTTATGATCCTTATAAGAAAGCACCCTTCTTTATGAGCTTTGATTAGTTTTGTAGATATTACCTAACTTATTGTCTTTGCTTGGATCAAGGAATAGATTTAAGAATTAGCCCCAAGATCTGTCTTTTCAGAGAGAGTTGTGCTGTTTTCTGAGATGCATCAATCCTACTATGAATTTGCTGAGGTCTCTGGTAGGTCAGCCTTTGAGACTAAATACATTTAAAAAATAATACATTTTGTTTGAAATAATACTTTTCCTTCTAATCTTTTTAAATTTGAAAATACTTGATGACTCCTTTGTTTGTGGAGTTGTAATCAATGAAAATATAGTAGTTTCTCATTACAGAAAATGTGGAAGTGCTTGATATTAAGTTCAGAATAATGCACATGAGAGAATGGAATCAATATTTTCTCTATGTACCAGTGATTTATTTTGTCTTTGCAGTTAATGGACTGCTCACCAGCATTCAATCTATAGAAAAGCCACCTTGATTCCATTTGTAGACTATTCAATCCGAAAGAACATGATAGCTCAACAGCAGTAGGACCCTCCCAAAGCAACTTCAGGCAAAAATCAATATGTGGGCCTGAGGGGAGACAATATGTCATGATTGGTTTTCCTTGATGCTACATAAGATTTTTTTTTTCCTCAGTGGAAAATTGCAGACCAAATCCATTCAACTGCCTGGAAGGTTTTCAGTGGGTCAGGAAATGAAAAGACTTCAAAATGTGTTTCAAAAGAAATCCAAAGTTATAAGGATTTGGCCATTTTCCTACCATGGTTTAGAAATGACGATTAAGGCAAGAGCTTGAACAGCACCAATACTTGTAAACTACAGTGACTAGGATTAGAATAAGAGGAGATTAGATTAATTTCTGCCTATATGAGAGTAAGAAAAGGTCCAGGGGCAGGTCAGCAACTTTCTCTGACATCTGCTGAGGAAGAGTGCAGCCAAAGGGAACATAAACATTTCCAGAAAACATGATAAAATGCTATAGCAGAATGCACCATGCATGCACAAGGAGGCAGGGCTGTAGGTATGTGTCCTTTCTTACAGTGAGAAAAACAGCAGGGAAATACTGACAATTTAATTATTTCAGAACTAAGAGATCAGATTTAGCATATATAATTAAATTCATAGATGATACTTTATTTTCACATTAGCACCATATTTCAATTTCTATTCACTAAGCATTTTGTCAGAATTTGAACAGGGAGAACAATGGATGGGTTTGAATTCCAGATTTTATTTAAACTTGTCACCCTCTAGAAATGCCATGTAAGCAATGAGCTTTTCTAATGGTGGGCAGAGATCATAGCTACACACAGAAGGCATTCAATAAATTCTTCATGATTTATTCATTTGCCATGTTCTTAGGACAGTGCTCTTGACCTAGAAATGTTTAATAAATATTGATGGAAAACCATAAGTTTCCTCATCTCACTTCTCAATCTGTTCCTTTTCCTTTCAATTTCTTCCTGCTTGAGGTCTCCAATTATAATCTTTCACTTCCAGGAAAATTGGATTTGGACAAAATTTGGGGTATCACAATAAAGTTTGGGAAGTGAATGGATCTGTCAAACTAGGGAAGGCTGTGTTTGGGAGTCCAGTCAGGTCCATAGGATCAGGCAAAGGCAGTCAGTCCAAATACACACATTCCATTCAATCAGTCAACAAGCAGTTATTAAGTGCTTACTGTGTACCAGGCTCTGTGCTACATACTGGTTATATAATCATAGACCCTGAGGAAAAGGTTTTTTTTTAATATTACCCAAATATCCTTCATTACTTCACCTTTCCCCTTCCCAGAGTGCCATCTCATATAACAAAAAAAACTTTTTTTACAAGGAAAGATGAAGGAGAAAAAAAAACTATTAGCCAAAATGACCAGTCCATCAAAAAATCTGAAGATATATTCATTGTTCCACACCCCTTGGTAACTTCTCTTTTCTTGTCTTTAGGACCAATACTTGTTTTTTGTAATGTTGCCTCATTTATGGAAATTACATTTGGATGGAGTAAGACAGTGTAGTCTGTGAGGGTTGACAGTGAGGGGTGATCAGAGGAATCCCTTTTCAATTTGATGAATGCCTCCAACTCAATTTGATAAGATTATTGGGTGTGGATCCTTAGGGCATTTCTAGGAGTGGATCTTCACACTGACACCTTACTAATTTTACTTCAGAAATGGAGTCTGTCTCTAAGAATAGGTTGATTAAGTCTCAGAAAGATGAACCGTTGGAAGACTTATCCTCTTTCTGGTCAGTAGAAGCCAGTGAATCATTTTTTGTTACCTACCCTACCTGAACCAGTTCCTTAGAGATCATGTCCTGGAGGAGTTAATTCCCTCAGCTTTATAATCTCCATCCTGGGGGCATGAAGTCCTTATTAGTGAGAGCTGACTAAATTTGGCAGGCCCTGAATGAACCCTGCTTCATCTTGGCCATCTTCTTGCCAGCTGTCTTGATACAGGCATTCCAGGTTTCTACCTACACTTTCTTATTTTATTGCTCTGGGATTAGTAATCATTGCTTCAAGCCAGTGTTAATTGATTGCTCAATTGCTCTTCTCCAGGCCATTCTTCCCCTATATACATTGGATCTCCTTGTTAGAATGCACAACCCCTGAGGACAGGGACTATATTGGTATCCTCAGTACTACTTATTATGGCTCCTGGCACATAGTAGTGCTTAATAAGTGCTTATTCATTCATGTGACTCACTCCTTTCCTCTTTTCTTCTACTTTCTCACTTAAATTTCTACACTAGAGTCCAGTAAGGTAAGGGAAGAATATAGGGGAGAAATCCCTTCCTTCCCTACTCCCAGGAGTAGAAAATGGCAAATTAACCAAAAAAGTACATGGTGAGAAGCCTGTGTTTGTTCAGACAAAACTGAGAGGAGACTTCTGCTTTATGGACCTTTAGTTTTTGGCTATCTCCTTTCTTTCTGTTCCCCTCCACCTTTTTTTTTTTTTTGAGACAAGATCTCTATCCCTGACAATAGATATTTCTAGACTTTTGCTTACCTCATGAGTAAGTCTGAGTTCTACAGTTCTCAAGAGAGCAGTAGTCCCTAAATTAGAGAGTTTGGCAAGAGAGGGAGATTTCTTCATCAGCATGTTTTTTGGAGGATTAAGAGGAACCATCAACAACCCACAGCTGGAGCAATAAAGTTGTGCCATGAAGTGCCAGAAGATGATTAAAGGAAGATGAGGACCACCACCAAGATCATCCTGCAGCTGGAGCACTGAAACCATGACAAGAGGGGCCAGGAGACCTAGACCTTGGCAACCTTCTATGATATTGCAGTGAGTTGCTCAGATGGTAGAGGTTGGAGATGAATCGTGAGTATTTGTTAGCTCCCTCTCTCCATAAAGTGACTTTCACTTCTGTGAGAAGTCTAATGAGTATAATGGACTTGAGATAAACCAGTCCATTAGGGATTGTGATTTGAATGATTAGCCTGCAAAGGAGACTGAGAAGGAGCAGTTAAGGCAGATAGAAGGAGAACCAAGAGCAGCTAAAAACTGCAGAAAAAAGAGAGTATCTAGGAGTAGAGGGCAGTCAACAGTATCAACTGACACAAGCAGGTCAAGAAGGATGAAGACTAAGAGGTCATTGGATCTGGCAATTGCTATCTTTGGTAACTTTGGAGAAAGTAGTTTCAGTTTAGTAGTGAGGTTGGAAGCCAGATCACAAGGACATGCAAAGTGAGGGAGAGAAGAGGAAGTGGAGCCATTGAGTATAGGAATTTGTCCAGGTATTTAGCTTTGAAAGGAGAGATATATGACAACAAATTAAGGGCATGAATCTCTAGTGACTTTTTTTTTGAGGATGTGATTTTTGGATCATGGGCACAAGTTCATCAATTATTTATTTAAGTAATGGTATGGAAGCATATGATTCCAAAGGTAGATCCAGAATTGGGAGAATCACCTATGAAGGAAAAAATATGTGTAGGAATAGAGTTTTATTGGTCAAAAGTCCAAGCCAAATCCAAGATTCAGTTTGGGGCAGTCAATCAGTAAAAGTCTTGCTGGCTGTTAGCGGTCAATAGACTGCCTTAGGGCAGGAAATCTAGTCCCTGAGGAGAATGGGGGACCAGGAAATGACTCAGTTACAGAGAACTGTTACTAAAGCAAGGAAAGCTGTGGGGGAAGGAAGGCAGCAATTAACTCCTATAGCCCTGTGAAGTTCTTCTTCCTCATTGGAGCTGCTTTTAGCCATTACGTTTGGAGCCCTGGGCTCAAGCCTGGAGCATTCATGGAAGAGACTCTCCTCATTGGTGGAGAAAATGATGACTCAATGTAGCATGCCTATGTGAGGAGTGGATTGATGGGAAAGCTTGGGAGAGGAGGACATTCTTCTTCTTTCCTGGTTTAGGAAGGGGCATATGTGGTTTCAGACTTTCTTTACAGAGAAATCCAGAGAGACAAAAGACTTTGAGAAGGAAGAATGTCCTCTCTTAAGCATTTCCATCAGCTGTGACCCTCGTGCAGGTAGGCAACATTGAGTCATCATTCTTCCCACCAATGAGGAGAGATCGCCGTGAATGCTCCAGGCTTGAGCTCAGGGCTACACAGATAAGCAGAAAGAAGCAGAGCATTTGCTGCTGGCACCTGGAAACTATGTGTTTGGTGGTGGAAGGAGGCCAGTGTGACTGAATCCAGGAAAGGGTGGGGGGCAGTAGGGCTGCAAGGGGTAAAAGATCTTGAGGACTTTGTAACTGTTAGTGTTTCTTTTGTCCTGTGAGTGTCCTCCTGAGGGGTCTGTCATACTGGACCTTTGCTACCCAGCTTCTTGATGTCTTCATGCATGGAGAATATCTGAGGAATTTGGTTGTCCTGAATCTGTGTCATAAAGTCAGCAGAAGTTGGGTCCTTGACAACACCGTCTGAGGCACTTCCTCCTCTCTTAGTAATTAACTATACCAGAAATGACAGAAACCTGAAAGGAAGACAGTAACCCAGTTCTTGAAGAACTTGTATAAGAAAAAAAAATCAGAGAAGGAAGCTGAGCCAGTGAGCTACAGGGCAAAGTTCTTTATATTTTCTTTTGCCTGAGGAATCATTGGATCAGAAAATTGCATAAATTGGGAGGGACCTCAGAATTACAGTTTTACACATACACAATTACACATACACAGAAGTATTAATTCGGACTTCAAAAAAAGAATCCCACAAAAATGTAACTAAGTGTTTATCTTGCTTCACTTGATGATACCTAATAGAAGAGAAACCCATTACTTCTTTATTTTTTTCACTTGTGTAATAATTTATAATTTATAAAATACTCAAAACAACATTGTGAGATATGAAGGTTAGTTATTACATTTTTCCAAAAGAGGAAACTGAGGATCAGAGTGATTTAGGGAATTGGTCAAAGTTAAACCAAGGTCATTTGGGCCCAATTCAAGGACTTTCCCCACAACACCCTGATGTCTCCATACACAAGGGACTAAATGTGTTCTGCACAGTTGTCAAGGTTGGTACTAGAGCAAATGGCTGGAAGCTACAGGCCACTTGCAACTCAAAAGAAAGAAGGAATATTTAGATAATTAAAAATTTTCAAAATCAAAGAGGCAGCCACAGAGAATCATAGAATATTCACACTTAGAAAACAGAGATTAAGATTCAAATTCATCTATCTAGACACTGTGGCCTAGCCAATGTTGGCATCAGAGCAAATGGTTCTTAGAGAAAAAGATCTGATTTAAAAGAGGAAAGGGATAAAAATAAATACAGAAGGCATGAATGGAGGAAAACACAAGGCAAAAAAAAAAGATAGTCATAAAAGTGAATGGATTAAACAATATAAGAGAGCGACAGAATGATAAGAAAATGAAACCTAGTAACAGTTTGTAGAATAAATGAGTGGATAAAGCATTTTTTAAGTACTTACTATGTACAAAACTATGCTAAGCATTGGGGATATAAATAAAAAAACGTAAGACAGATTGCTCTCAAGGCACTCACATTCTAGTGGGGACAGACAACACATATGGAAGGTTTCAGCTGCAAGTCAAGTAGAAAGGTCCAATGGTCCTTAGGATATAGCAGCAAAGGAAATATTAGTGCCTTTTCTTTAATGTAATTACCTAATGTCACTAATTCCAAAGCTTTTGGGTGAAGAGTCCTGGGCTGTATCCATCAGGGTCTGGGGGAGCTGACATCCTAGATGGCAGTTGGGATGGTTTGACTGTCCTTGCATATACTGCCTCCAGTCTCTCCCTCAACTAGACAGTTCCAGTTGAGCAACTCACCCCCTCCTATCCCTTACCCTCCCATTTCCTTCCCTACCCCTACATGGGGTATCATGCTGGGTTACCTGAGGGTGTTCTGCCCAAAGGAAGGTAAATTTTGATGAATGAAACCTACCTAGTTATCTTGGTGTTTACTGGCTAGATTTCTTTCTTAAAGACCATGCCTTAAATGCAATTCACTCTGGCTCTCATTGACTGGCCAACAATAGGTCCCTGCCCAAGCACCACCTAATGGCTATTTTTTGGGCCCTGATGGCTTAGAGTGAATCCATGTAGTAATTTTTTCTCTTTTGGCCAGCAACCCTGAGGATCTTCCCCTACCAGTTTGGTCTTTCTTTCTTTCTTTCAAAGTGACCATCCCTTGACTCACTTCTTAAATAGGCCTAATCACTGAATGGGCATTACCTCAGTCAAAGTGAGAATTTGGAAAGACCTTAGCTTAAAAAGGCCAAGGTTTCCCACTGCATTGTGGGTCATCTCTGGTTGTCCTGATCTATATCTGGCCACTGGACCCAATGGCTCTGGAGGAGAAAGTGAGGCTGGTGACTTTGCACAGCCCTCCCTCACTCAAATTCAATTCAATTACAAGTCATGGCATCATCTTCCTGATGTCGTGGTCCTCTTCATGAATGAAGGACAAACCACACACAACCACAATTTCTTAGGACACCTCCCTCTGATATCCAAGGTGCTTCCTCTCATTCCAAATGGTAGATTATAACTGTTTTGGAAACTACAAGTCCAGTACATTGGGAATGCAAAAAGTGATGGACTCAGATTCAGTTGGAGATTCAATCCTAATCCTTTTACTCTTTGAGGAACAGCGGGCAAGCTTGGGAGCCCCGTGGGCAGTACAGATGATCACTGAGAGATGTTCTATGTTTCATTGCTGGTGGACCCTGACTCTCTCAGGAGTCCAGAGGTCATTTCTTCCTCTTCAAAGCTTCCACCTTATGGGGAAGGGCAGAGTCCACTAGAGGCAGAGGTGGGGAAGTGAAGGACACAAGGAGAGGGATGTACTCTGCCTCAGGCTCTCAGATTCAGAACCTAGGAATAAATCCCCATTACCACTTACCTCCTGTCAAGATGGGGGAGGGTTGGGGGTAGCAGACCCCATCCTTTCCATTTCTGGAAGTGGCTTTAGTCTAACCCTGGCCATGGAAATATTGTGCCCTCCCTGTCCCTCCAGAAGCTCCCATTTTACTCCAGAAGGTGGCTTCCTGAAGAATGGACAAAACTCATTACTTCTAGAAGTCAGCCATTCTACTTTTTGGAGAGCTCTAATTTTTTTTTTTTGGCTAGGCAATGGGGTTAAGTGACTTGCCCAGGGTCACATAGCTAGTAAGTGTTAAGTGTCTGAGGCCGGATTTGAACACAGATCCTCCTGACTCCAGGGCCAATGCTTTACCCACTGCGCCACTTAGCTGACCCTGAGAGCTCCAATTTTTGAGGAATTTCCCCTTATATTAAACCTAAACTTGTCTTTTTTTTTAGCTTCTAGCAATTACTGATCATTTTACTCTTAGGGGCCTTGCAGAACAGGTCAACACCTCTTCCACATCTTTGCTCCTTAGATACATGAAGATTTCTATCATGTCTAACCTTTCTGTCTACCCTTCTGCAGGTTAAATATCATCAGTTTCTTCAATCGGTTCTTTTTGATGTGAATGTGTGATTATTCATCGTCCTGGCTGTCCTTCTTTAGACATTCTAAAGTTGATCAATATCTTTCCTAAAATGTGGAATCCAGAAATGAACATAATATACCATAAGTGGCCTAATTAATCACTCAATCAATAATCATTCATTAAGCTTCTACTTTATGTCATGCACTGTGCTTAGCCCTGGGTTGATCATGACAGAGTATAGCAGGTGAAGACAGGAACCAGAGTCTGGTATTAAAAAAGGAACCTGCATTTGGGGCCTAATTGAAGCTTATGGGGATGAAGTGGGCTGGGAACCAATCTGACTATTATAAGAGAATGGATCCTTCACTTTGCAGAGGATTCACAATAAGATTTCTGTAAATCCCAATCTTCTTTAGTGCATTTATGATGTGATTTGAGTAGAAAAGTTTGCCTTACATTCAATTTTTCAGGACTTCACTAATTCAGTAAAATTAAGCACATTTATTCTGTTGTTCCATGGAATATCCACTCCCCTATCCACTCCTATCCCCTTTCCTCAGTCTTGGATTCTGTTTATTGCCTCTAGAATCTTTCCAGTCCCCAAAGAAAATGGGGTATCACAGTCTAGCCATCTTAGTAACACATAATTTCTAAATTGTTTCACATTCAGCTTGCATGCCTTCCTTCCTGTTGAGACTGTGGTAATAGTGTACAATGGTAAAAGTGCAAAAAGATACCATATGTTGATGAGTTCATCTGAGATTTTTAAGAAGGGCATGAGAATTAGCCAGAAAAATCTTTAGATTAGATAATGATAATGACTAAACCACAGTAAGAGGAACAGACTTCCAAATAATTTATTGATTTCACTGGATGCTGGATGGAATGTGGGTGGTGATGTCTGGAATTCTATTACATAGACATGCTTTATTTCTGATGCTCATTTCAGTGAATATTTTATGAGAAGCACTCTGGTCAAAGTTATGACTGTAGATAGACTTAGGAAGAATCATACAGCTTCCTTTTTTTTTTTTGGTTAGGCAATGGGGTTAAGTGACTTGTCTAGGGTCACACAGCTAGTAAGTACAGCTTTCTTAAGAACCCAAAATGTTGAATTTAAATGAAAGATTTTATATGGAATTTTCTAACAGAAGAATTTCTTCCCCACAGGCAAGTTGATTGGCAGCAGCATGATAGAATTCTTCTGTTCAAATTTGTGACTCAAATCTCAAGAGTATTTTTTGAACCAGGTACAACCTTTTTGTGAAACGTACATCCCTTCTGTATCATTCCCAGCACATGGGCCTCTTTCTTCTATTTGAAATTTAATCTTTTCAACTGTTCACAGATCATCTTTGCTGGATTTTTCATCAGCATCTTAAAGTCCACAAGTCAAACACTTAACTGAGTATGATGCAACTTAACTGACTAGACAACACAAATTTATTAAAAACCCATATTTCTATATTTATCCAGATATGTACTGATGTACATATAGTTACATTTACTAAGCACCTACTTTGTGCCATGCATGATTTGTGTGTATGTGTACACATACATGCATATATAGTCACTGGGGATACAAAGAAAGGAAAAAAAATAGTCTCTGCTCACAGTCTAATGGGGGTGACAACAAGCAAACATATACAAACAAGATCTATCTATCTATCTATCTGATAAATTGGAAATAATGAACAGAAGGAAGGAACAAGAATTAAGAGGCATTAAGAAAGGCTTCCCCCAGAAGTTGGGATTTTAGGTGAGACTTGAAGGAATCCAGAGAAACCAGGTAATAGAGATGAGAAGGGAGAGCATTCTAGGCATGAACGACAGTCTATGAATGTACCTGGAGTTGAGAAATGGAATGTCTTATTTTAGGAGTGACAGGGAGGACCACTGGATTTTAGAATATCTGGAGAGAGGAGTATAAGGTATAAGAAGACTGGAAAGGCTGGGGAAGGCAAATTATGATGAGCTTTGAGTGCCAAACAAGGGATTTTATATTTGATCCTAGAGACAATAGGGAACTACTGGAGATTATTGAACAGATTAAGTGATATGTTCAGGCCTGCTCTGAGGAAGACCATTTTAGCAACTGAGTGGAAGATAAACTGGAGCGGTGAGATAATCCATGACAAGAAGACCCACAGTAGACCATTGCAATAGTCTTGGCAGGATGTAATGAGGTCCTGAACCAGGATGGGAGCACTATCAGAGCGGAAGAAACATGAGCAAAATATGTTGCGAAAGGTAAAATTGACAAGACTTGGCAACAGATTGGACATGGGGGTGAGGGAGAGAGTGAGTAGAGGATGTGGTGCTCTCATTCTTTATACTTTTATGGGTCTGTGGTCTCACCATTGGATAGTATTCCATAACTCAAAGCTGTCCCGTGTCACAAGAAGATTATCATTACTGAAAAGATAAATCTTTGCTTTAGGCAAAAACTTTAGGGCCATTGTACCCTAATGATTCCTAGACTTTGCCATCCACCTTGCCATATAAATCTAAGGACCACCAGCTGAACTGCAGTTGGATCTTTCTATATGTGAGGTCTCTCCCAATTAGAATTTGAACTTTTGAGAGCAAGAGATGTTTTGATTTTCTTATTTGTGGCCTTATTTCTTAGCATAATGCTTACCTCATAGAAAAATCTTAACAAACATTTTAATTAATTCATTCACATGTACATCTAACTATGTCACTCACCTTCTCCAGTGGCTTGGTGATGCTTTTAGGATAACATAAAAACTCCTATGTTAAAGTCCTTATAACCTGGCCCCAGTCCAGTTTTCCAAAATGGTGGACATGAGTATTGTTATTGTTCAGTTGTGTCCAACTCTTTGTGACCCCACTTGGGGTTTTCTTTGCAGAGATATTGGAGCGGTTTGACATTTCCTTCTCCAGCTCATTTTACAGATTAGGAACCTGAAGCAAACAAGGGTTAAATGACTTGCGCAGGGTCACACAGCTAGCAAGTGTCTGAAGCTCGATTTGAATTCAGGTCTTCTTGACTCTAGGCCCAGTGCTCTATCCACTGCACTACCTAACTGCCCATAACATTGCATACTTTTCTACAATCTGTGGTCCAGCCTGCCCACACGGCCCTCTTTTTCTTATCTCCATGCCTTTGAAATGGCTGTCCCCAGTGCCTGGGATGCATCCTCTGACTCTTAAAGTCTTTCGTAGCTTAGCCTCTTCCTATCTTTCCAGTCTTCTTATGCCTTATTTCTCCTATAAGTACTCTGAAGTGACACTGACCTTGCAATTCTTCAGAGACAATCCTCTATCATCTGACTGTGAACATTTTTCATTGGTTGCCCCCATGCCTGGAATGATCTCCCTCCGTATCTCTGCTTCCTGGTTTCTCTGGCTTCCTTCAAGTCTCAGCTAAAGTATCATCGTTCCCAGTTCTCATTAATCTTTGTGTCTTCCCTCTGCAGTGTCTCCCTAGTTTGTCCTTTATGTAGCTTGTTTGTATAGTTGATTATATATTTCCCCCCTATTCCCCCATTAGAACACGAGCTCCTTGAAAGCAGGGACTTTTTTTTGGACCCCTAATACTTAGCATAGTCTATAGGAGGTGCTTAATAAATGTTATTGGCTTAGATCCCTCCTCTATCCCTCCTATAAGACTTAGCTCAAGCCCCACCTTTTTCATAAAGCCTTTCCTGATCCTCCCAGCTGAAAGTACCTTCCCTCAACTAACTTCTTCATATTTATTTTGTATTAATTCTGCATTTACTTGTTAATTTGCCTGTTGTCCTATGCACAAAAGAATTAAATCTTCTTGAGGTCAGGGACTCTTCTATATTTGTCTCTATATCCATAACACTTATCCATAACACTTGTGTCCATAATGCTTAACCTGGTACATAATAGTCATTGGCAGTAGTATTGCTAAATATTTCTAGATTGAATATACTCCAGACAAAATGAATTATTTTATGTGTCATGAACATGTCCCACAATTTTACATTCCTTTGCCTTTGCCCCCTTTGTTCTTTTCACCTGGAATGCAGTCTTTCCATTTTTACCTTTATCAACCCATGCTTCAAAGTCCAGTTCAAACATCGTCTTCTCCATGAAGCCTTCCCTGATTTTACCAGCTGGAGAGTGATTTCTTGCTCTTTTGCACCCTTAGCCTCCTTTTAAAATACTTATCGTGGTCTTTTAAAAAGTTTTTATTGATGTGTTTAATGTTTACACTAGAAATATTTAAATATTCTCACTTTGTGGGAAATCTTTTGTAACAAAGCAAAATAGATAAAACTAATAATTCAGTGACCTCATCTGAAACCATATGCAGCATTTCATATCTGTAACAGAAATTTATTTTCTCTCCCTCCCACCCTCAACATCTACTGGAAAAAAGAGAACAGAAAAACAAATTTCTTGTAATAAGTATGCATAGTCAAGCAAAACAAATTCCTTCTTCAGTGAGAGTATACTATATATATATATGTATATTATATACACACATACATATGTATATACATACATATATGTGTATATATGTGTGTATATATACCTACATGTATACACATACATATAGGTATATGTGTGTGTGTGTGCATGTGTGTGTGTGTGTGTGTGTGTATGTATAATATATATATTCCATGCTCTAAATCCAGCATTTCTCTTTCATGGATAACATGTGTTATCATCAGTCCTCTGGAATCATGCATTATCATTATTGATCATAGTTTTTTTACAGCTTTTAAAGTTGGTTGTTTTATAGTATTATTATCATATAAATTGTTTGCCTGGTTCTGCTAATTTCATTCTTTATCAGAATGAAGTGAGCAGAACCAAAAGAGCATTTATATTATAAGATCATAAAAATGAAAAAAAAATTTGAGCACTTATCAGAGTTTAATTCATATTTATTTTATGTTGTCTTACTCCTTTCCTCTTCCTGATTCCAGGAGACTATACCTCATAAGTATCTCACTGAGACCTGGTGGAATTGCACTCACAATTGGTACATGGCAACAGAGGGGCACACTTTGTTCATGAGGAATAGACTAGATAAGAAGAGAGATGGGCCTAAGAACACAGTCATTTCTGTGGATATCCACAAATCTGAAGGGGAAAGCAAAGTATAGTGAGGTATTTTAGAAGATTTCAGTGAGGACTAAAGAAGGAAGAAACTGAAACAATATCGTGGTATAGGTATATGCAGACCTCCAAGATGGAAGAGCCAATTAAAGATGAGGTACTCCAACTACGTAGGAATCTGTTAGAGCTCTTTCTCCATTTAAAGCAAAAGTGGATGACAAATTCTTTTGCTTGTCTTACTGATAATTTCATCTTTCTTAAGGCACATGAAGCAATAGAGGACCCCTATTCTTGACCTGATTCTGACAGTAAAGAGGAACTGATAAAAATTATGGGAGCCTTCAGAGGCAAGAACCATGACATCTTAGAGTTCACGATAGGTAAGGAAAGAAAGATTGGTGTAGTTATGCTTAT
This sequence comes from Vombatus ursinus, assembly GCF_900497805.2. Classification (NCBI taxonomy): domain Eukaryota; kingdom Metazoa; phylum Chordata; class Mammalia; order Diprotodontia; family Vombatidae; genus Vombatus; species Vombatus ursinus. Next base: position 33,782,765 of record NW_020954550.1, read on the forward strand.
GCAATAGGCTTGAGGAGAGTGGATTTCTAAAAATTTAGAAATAGGATAGGTAGGTTCTTGAAAATATAAAGGAAGTTGATTCATGATGCTTGAGTAGAGGCTCTCAGGAACGTACATCAAATAATACAATAGCAACTGATTCTGATAAGAGAGATAAGGAAGGCAACCATCTAAAGGTACCCGTGAGTCTGCACAGGGACCTCATTGATGAATTCAGAATTTAAAAAGACATGTTGAAGCAGTAGAAAGAATGGCAAGTTACTGAGGATAAATATGACAGAGTGTCAAGATCCTGTCAGAATAGCACCAGGAGGATTAAACTGAGCAGGAACATAAAATACCACAAAAAGATATTTATTAGCTATCAAGCTGGGCACAAAAAGATAACCAAAGAAGGAATAGGACCAGATTGTGCTAGTAAATGTTTAACAATCAGGTCTCAAAAATATATATGTGTGTGTATATATACATATATATACATATATACATATATGTATATATATGCATGATACACTTTTAGGTGTAATTTGCATTATTAACATTTTCTCCACCATTTTCTTAAGTTTAGATAATCAACAAAGCCATAAATCAAACCTTGATTTGTGGCATTTGCTGATTTCCAAACTGTAAATACTCACACTGAAAACTTAACAATCAGCTCTAGCAAGACAATTCTGAACTAGCTCTGGCACACCACTGAAGAGGACCCATGTTTTGAGCTGAATTAAAAAATGATAAGGGGTAATGGAGAGAAGACCAAACTCAGTTTCTGTGCTGCTTTTACTTTCTCTACCGAGGAAAATAAATAGAACAAAAATAATGAACAGGGATTTGGAGTCCAAAATGAGTGAAGGGATGCTAAGAGAGTACTTAGCAATTCTTAGTGAGTGAACCTGATCCAGAAGAGCAACATCTTCGAAGATAAAACAATGATCACAGAATTATTTGTTAAGAATGAATCATGACAGCCTCTTAAATGAGATCTACAATCACTCAAAAGTGTTCCATCTAAGTATATGCAGGAGAAAAAAAAACCAAATGGTTAAAGAATAACTTTTGTCTAGGCTGTGATATGCAGTTGGGTAGGCAACCCATAGATCTTATCTATTAGTGATACATGCTGGACAGACAATGCACATACACAATGAGCTTCACTCAGAGTTGAACAGGAGAGTGGGCTGGATTGTTTTCGGGAAATCGAAAGGCTCTTTTATTGACACGACGCTTCTTACTGAAATAAAGGTTTATCTTTTTTAACGCTAATATTCTTTTGGCAACATTATATAGTTCCAAGTCATAGAGTGTCACAGTTCCAAACAATTAAGGTTGAGGAGCAGTCAGTCAGTCAATAAACATTTATTAAGTATCTACTATGTGTCACATACTAAGTGCTGGAGACAAAAATACAAGTTAAAAGATAGTCCCTGCCTTTGAAGGACTTAAAAGACAAAAAGACAAAAAGGCAAAAAGGCAAAAAAAGAAAGGTGAAAATGTAAGGAGGGGAAGGTGGAAAGAGAGGGCAAGGGCATGGAGGCCCCTGGGGTGTGGGCATGATAGAGCAGGCTAGTGAAAAAAAAAAACTCAATAAAATAGATAAACCACTGGTTAATTTGATTTAAAAAAAAAGAAAGAAGAAAACCAAATGACCAGTATCAAAAATGAAAAGATTGAATCCATCTCAATGAAGAGGAAATTAAAGCAATTATTAGGAGCTATTTTGCCCAGTTGCATGCCAATAAATCCGACAATATAAATGAAATGAATGAATATTTAGAAAAATATAAATTGCCCAGATTAACAGAAAAGGAATTAGAATACTTAAATAACCCTATTTTAGAAAAAAAATCCATTGTAGAAAACAGGACTGGAAGAGACTTGAATGCAGTTACTGTGAAGAAGATTTAGGGGATTTAGTGGATTTTAAATTCACTGTTCAGCAGATTGTGTAACCATATAGGAAGTTTTGATGTTTTGAAGAGAATTTGAATCCACTTTGACTCCCAATATTGTCTACCCATAGACTAAAAGATGTTCTTTTTTTCCCTCCTGATTCAATGAATCAATGAAAGAAAAAACTTTTCTCAAGCTTGTACCACAAGCAAAGCACTATGCTAAATGATAGGAACACAAAAAGAAAAACAATTGGGACAGTCCCTGCTCTCAGAAAGCTCACACTATTTGGGGGAGACAACACATAAAAGAAAAATCAGCCAAAGGGCAGGTAGAAAAGCCCCTACGTCCTGAGGGATGCAATGATGGGGCACATAGCAAGGCCCAGGGACTCCCTAGATTACATCAGTAGGTCATATGATTATACCAAGGGTCTGTGAGGTATAGAGGCAGGGCAGAGAATATAACCTGGAGCACCTTTGGAGACAATGGAAGGGCAGATTAAGGTCCTCCATCTTACCAGAAAGAATGAAGTTGATGATGGCCATCTCATCCAAGCAGTCAAGAAGCCTATATGGGCTCTGGGCACTCTAGCTGAGGAGAGGAAGAAGGAAAAAAAAGATAGGGAGGCAACTGCCTGTGAAGCTGGTGGGTTGTCCTTTTGCCCAACTGTCCTGATTGCTTTCTGGGGCAGCTGTGGGTTGGGGGAGGGGGTGAGGAGGGTGAAGTAACTTTAATCTTAGCAGAAGTGAGACACTTGACTTTCTTGATGTTTATAAATTCATGTACTGTCTCATTTGTGAATGATTATGGTTTAGTGAAAAGAGCAGGGGACAAGTAGTTGGAGGATCTGTGTTCAAAGTGTAGCTCTGCTACTTACTGTTAGGTTGACATAGAGCAGTTTACTTAGTCACTCTGACCTTCAAATTTTTAATTTGTAAAATAGGGATAATATTATTTATACTACTTACCTCTAATGGTTTATGTGACATAGATTAAGTGTTTTATCAACTGTAAAAGGCAACACAATTTTGAGTCATTACTTCTTGTTTAACATCGAAAGAGATGTGATTTCATTGGTATGGGTACTTTCTCCACCAATAGGGCATCCTCTTTACACTTTAGTAGACAGTCTTTATCTATGGCCCAAATTCCATCATCTGACAGCTTCACTTCTGTTTAAGAGCTTCTATGAATGTATTAGTCTGGTTCTTGAAAAAACAATACACAGTACATCACTGGATCCATATACGATAAGATTCCAGCTTAATAGTTTTTGCCAAAGCTTGTAGTCTGCAGGAATAGCCTCTGAGAACATAGGGTCACCTCTACTGGATAATGAGGGACCAGAGTAAGAATTTAGTGGGGAGTGAGCTATTATTTTTATCATTGGCATCATCTTCAACTTTATGAGATGGATAGATAGATAAAACATTTATTAAGTACTTAACTATGTGCCAGGCATTGAGATAAGCAGTGGGAATGCAAATGCAGGAACAAAGATAGACAGTTCTTGCCCTCAGGGAGATTACCTTCTAATGGAGGAAGACAACAAATGAAAGGGAGCTGAAAAGGATGAGGGTTGGAGCAGAATACCCACATAGGAGCAAGGTTTAGAAGGGATTGGAGTGGCATGGGCTGAACAAAGTTGTGAGTAAGCATGGCTGGCATAGGTGCTTCTTAAAATGACAGTTAAATGAAGCAGAGGAGGTGCCTATAGAGATAGAAGCTGCTGGGTAGAGGTGCAGAAGGAGATTGGGGGATTGGTAGGTTGAACCACATTTGGAGTAGCTTATCATCAGCTTCTAGTGCCATATTTTCTCAGCAAAGTGACTTGTGGTCATTTTCATATCTCCTTAAGACTTCAAGAATTCTGTCATCAGCCTATGATGATATCTTCATGATTGTTCTTAATTTAATCAAAAAAATTTTTTTAAGCACCTCTGGTGTTTTCTAGTAAGCTGAAAGAGACCCCCCTAGGATTTAAACCTGAATTTGGATATTACCTAACTGGTCCCTTTATTTCCCTTTTGAATGTGGTCATGTAGAAAGTATAGCACAGGCCAAGACTAGACCGATAGTAGCAATCTTCCATTGATGCGGGGAAATAGACTCGATGGTCATCCATTTGCAAGTCTGTCACAGTTACCGTGTAAGAACACCCTGATTCCGTGTTGGATACCTTCGACCTCCTCCTACTTATTGTTGCCTCCCCCCCCATTAGAATATAAGCTTCTTGAAGGCAGTAAATTATCTTTCTTTTTTCTTATATTTATATTCCCAGTGCTTGGCACATAGAAAGCACTTAATAAATGTTTGTTGTTTCAAGAATGAGGAAGAATCATAGTGAATTTCTATAGAAAATCAAACTTAAGAGTTGATGGAGTCCAGCTCTGCTCCTAGCATCTGGAAACAGTGTACTATAAGGGGGTAAGGCACTGTTTTGGAGTCAGGAAGAACTGAGTTCAGCTTTTGCTACAGATAATTATTAGCATATGATCCTGTTCAAGTCATTTAAAAATAATAGTAACAATGATAGCTAACATTTATATAGCACTTACTATGTACCAGTTACTATGTGCCACTGATTATATTATAATACAGTTATTATCTCATTTGATCCTCATTACCACCCTGGGAGGTATTATTATCCTTATTTTACAGTTGAGGAAACTGAGGCAAACAGAGATGAAGTGACTTGCCCAGGATCACACAGCTAGTAAGTGTCTGAAGCTGGATTTGAACTCAGGTCTTCCTGATTCCAGGCTTAGAGCTCTATCTACTGAACTATCTAGCTTAACCTTTTTATGCCTGGTTCCTCATGTGTAAAGTGAATTTGATGACTTCTAAAGTCCCTTCCAATTCTGAATCTATTATGATCCTAAGACTTAGAGTCACAAGATTTTATCTGGATTTCTGGCTCCACCACTATTCGTGTGACTTCACTTAATTTTCTTGAACCTCAGTTTCCTCACTGGTAATATGGAAATAATAATATACTACCTAGTTCACAGGATTGTTGTGAGTTAATGTATGCAAAGTATTTTGCAACAACATTATATTATTGTGAGCTGTTACTTCACAGGGCTACTTGAGAATCAAATGAGATAATGTATTTAATGTGCTTTGTAAAACTGCAAAGCATTATATAAATGTGAGCCAGTATCAATTTTTAATACTTTCTGAGCATTCAGAATGCCTTCTAACTTCCATGCATTAAATCCCCTTCCTCTTCTCACTTAAAAGCCTCCTCAAATCATTTCTCAGGAAAGGAGACCTGCAACCTAGGTTGGCTTACTCCTTCTCCCTTCTCCCTCCAGCAGGGCCAAGCTAATTTCTCTCCATTATGTTCATAGCCAGCTGAGAGATCCAGAAAAAGTGGAGAGAGAGAACTGAGGCTTCAGGAATGGCCCAAAAGATAAACCACATATCAGAATACCAGAATCAATTTAAATGATTGCTATTTGGTATCTGAACATGTGAAAAAAAATCCACATATGTAAAGGCAATGATCAACTGTATGTGGAGAATTTTTGAAAGTTAAAAAAATTGTCAGCATTGAGTCTATCTTAATTCCATCCAGCAGTCCTGGAAACCTCCCTGAAAAGAAAGGAGGCTTGAGAGATCTGAAGAAGTGAATGAGAGTAGCTGGGTATTGGAGCTGTGGGAAGTCAGGCAATATGGAGGAATCACTCAGGTGGGAGAGGGAAAATGAAGACACACAGATGGGTAGCAGTAGAGTCACTTATAATCCTGGAGGCAGTGAGGAGTCAGTAAAGGGATTTAAAAATTAGGAGATAATGGAATAAAATCTGATGCCTAGAGAGGTTGAATGACTTGCCCAATGTCACAAAGCTAGTGAAAAAGTTAGGATTCACTCCCTTACCCTTACTCATTCCCTCAGAGCGCTTTGAAGGGGATAATCAAGTGACAGTCTTAGCAGTGGAGATGGGGCAAAAGATAGGGCATTTTCAGGGATGCTATAATGTTGCCTGGAGTTTATAGTATTACACAACCCAAATTAATTTTGCATCAGTGCTGTGGCAGAATGCCATGGAGACACTCATGGGATAAACTGCTATTGAACCAATAAACAACTGGCTTCTGAAGAAGCACATTAGAAGATATTTTATGTCTGTAGGCATTAGAGCTAGCATTTGTGGTCTACAGAACACTTTAACCAGAAATGGAAAAGTATTGTGTCATTGAATTGCTGATTGATTGGTTGAATTACCCTTGTGGATGTGCCTTGCAATTACTGGTATATTCAACCATAGCAGGGGACTCAGAGATACTGTACTCCACTTCCTTCGCTTCTGATGAAAGAAACCAATAATGGGTTATTAAATGATGCAGGCTTATCATATCTATGTGAACTTCTAGCTCTATGTATGTGAGGAGACAATTATCTTCTTACTTTTTTTTAATTCCAAGCTCAATGGAGAGCTAGAGAAATATTGTAGACCTGAATCAGGCAATGAGTCAGTCAGTATGCAGCCTGCTATGTGCCAGGCATTATGCTAAGTACTGTTGATACAAAGAAAGACAAAGTATAGTCCCTGCTCTCAAGGGGCTCACAATCTAGTGGGGGAGACAACATGAAAACAATTATGTAAAAACAAGATACAAACAGGATAAATTGAAAATAATCAATAGAGAGAATTATGAGGAATCAAGAAAAGTCAAAGTGACATTTTAACTGGTACTTGAAGGAAGCCAGGGAAGCCAGGAGGCAGAGATGAAGAGGGAAAGTATTTAAAGCATGGACAACAGCTAATGAAAATGCCTAGAGTCTGGAGATGGAGTGTCTTGTTTGAGAAATAATAAGGAGGTGAGTGTCATTGCCCTAACAAATGCAGGGATGGTGTGGGTAAGGTGTAAAAAGACAGAAAGGTAGAAAGGCCATGTTGTAAAGAGCTTTGAGTGCCAAACAAAGGATTTTACATTTGATCCTGTAGCCACTGGACAGGGAGCCCCTGGAGTTTATTGAATAAGATGAGTGATATGATCGGACCCGTTCTTTAGGAAGATTAATTTAACAGGTGAATGGAGGATAGACTGGAAAGGGAAGAGACTTGAAGCAGGCAGACCAACCAGCAGGCTATTGAAATTTTCTAGGCAGGAGGTGATTAGGGCCAGAGTGGTATCAGTGTCAGAGGCGAGGAGATGTATATGAGAGGTGTTATGAAGGTAAAATCAATAAGCCTTGACAACAATTGAATATGGGTAGTGAGAGAGTCTGGTGGTGGTGAAGGTCTGAGAATGACACCTATCTTGAGAGCTTGGGTGACTGGGAAGATAATGGTGCCCTCAACAGTGGGAGATTCAGAAGTGGGGAGGTTTTTTGGGAAATATAATGAGTTCAATTTTGTACATGTTGGGTTCAAGATGTCTATGGGACATTTAGTTTGGCATGTCTAATACATAGTCAAAGATGTGAGTCTGGAGATTAGGAGAAATATTGGGGCTGAATAAGTAGATATGAGAAATATTAGCATAGAAATGATAATTGAAACTACTGGGGCTGATGAGATTACCAAGTGAGATGGCATAGAAGGAGAGGAGAAGAAGCCCAGCAAAGAATGTTCACCTTTATAAGGCATGACCTGGATGAAAATTCAGCCAAACAGATTGGGAAGGAGCCATCAGACAGGTAGGAGGAGAAGGAAGAAAAAGCAATGTCATGGAAATCTGGAAGGAAGAGGATATCAAGGAGAAGAGGTTGAGCCATATTGTTGAAGATTGGAGATAAGGATTGAAAAAAAGGCCATTGGATCTGGCAATTAAGAGATAATTGGTAACTTTGAAGAGAAAAATTTCCATTGAATGATGAAGTCAGAAGCCAGACTGGAGAGTTACAAACAGAATGAGAGGAAAGGGAGTCATCTGTTATAGACTATGCCTTTTCAAGGAGTTTAGTTGCAAAAGGGAGAAGAGATATGGGATGATAGTAATTTGGAAATGGGTGGATTAAGTAAGGGATTTTTGAAGACTAGAATGAGGAAACTTTGAAATTGTAGATCTGGAAAGAACTTTGAGGGAAGTGGGCCATGTGATATAGTGTAAAGAGACTGGGATTTGCAGCTGGAGAATCTGAATATTCAGCTCTTAGTTGCCTGAGCACAAAGGAAAAAAGGCAAAAAAAAAATAAAGTTCAGGATCACTAAACTTATATAGTTAATGGATTGTTGAGTCAGCCCTGCATAACTGAGTTTTCATGACCAATAGAAAGGCAGCGAGCAGGATCATTTTTGTAAGGGCTTGTGTTCCCTTTGTACCAAAGGAAGAGTGGGTTTTTTTTTTTCCCATTATAAAGATATTAAATTGTCATGCTTTTTTATGAAATTAGGTTTTGAATAATAAATGCAAATTTGTACTAGCTTTAAGAAAACATCGCATTTATTCTACTCCCTGAGGCTGTGTTCAGAGTCAACTTGACACAACTCATTATCTTTCTGGCATGACGCTCTAGGGCCATTGACCTTTTTGACTAATATTAGTTCAATTAGTACTAGTCTTCATGTTTTCCCCTTTGAAGTTACATAGCTAATGATTAGCTACCAGGATGTCAAAGAAGTCATTTATCTAGCATCCTCCCAGAGCAGCTTTTATAAAACTTTACACAACAACACTTGTTAAACTGCTTGTTGAAGTGAGGGAAATTTGAGCTCCTGAAACATCACCAGTAGGTGGGCCATTACACTAATTTATGGGGAAGTGTCTAATTTTGAGAAGTGATAACTTTTAATATGAATCATTGCATGTCTCTGTACTAGAAGTTTCATTTTCCTCCCCAGTTCTCAAATAGGTGGGCTAGGAATGAATGAATGTTAACTACATTTGACTACAGTGATAATTTACAGTCAACTCTCCATCTTTTGAGCTAATGGCAAGGACCTTGTAGCAGATTCATTCCATTATTCAACAAGAGAAACATTCATTAAAGCACCTACTATGTGTAGGACATCATACCAGCCATAGACAATTAAAAAAAACCAAGGGATATTTAACTTTGGACTACATTATAATCATTATAATCTTCCTCCTCCGGCAGTGGAATTATAGTTTGAAAGATTAATTTTTCTTTAGCTGTCCTTGGTGGTTCTCTGATCTACTTATCCAGTGCTAACCTCTCTTCTAATCCCAGACTCACATCTCCTACTGACCATTAGATGTATCAAACTGGGTGACTTGTAGATATCTTAAACTCAACTAGTCTTTCTCCCCAAACCCTTCTCCCTTCTGAACTTCCCTGTTACTGTTGAGGGCACCATCATCCTCCCAGTCCTTTCAAGCTCCCAACCCAGGAGTCCTTGATTCCTTATTCTATCTCATCACCCATTTCCAATCTGTTGACAAGGCTTATTGATCTTTCCTTTGTAACATCTTTCAGATATTCACTCTTCTCTCCTTTGGCACTGCTATCACTCTGGTGCAGGCCCTCCTCATCTCATATCTGGACTTCCGTAATAGTCTAGACACATGGGTCGAATCATATCACCTCCCAGTACCTTCCTTTTACCTCCAGGATCAGATATAAAATCCTCTGTCATTCAAAGCTCTTTACAACCTGGACCACTCCTACCTTTCCGGTATGCTTTATTTCCCCCTTTTCCCTTCCTCCCTTGAAGCACACTGGGATCCAGCAGCACTCGCCTTCTTGCTAGTTTTCTAACCAAACACTCTCCCTCTAGACTAAGAATTTGAACTGACTATTACCCATGTTTGGAATGCTCTTCCTCATTTCTCTCTCTTGTCTTTTCCAGCTTCCTTCAAGTTGCAGCTAAAATCTCATCTTCGATAAGAAGCCTTTCTTGATCCCCCTTAATGCTAATGCCTTCCCTCTATTGGTTTTCTCTAGTCTATCCCATATTTATCCTGTTTGTATGTGGTTGTTTGCATGTTATCTCCCCCATTAGACTGTGAGCTCCTGCCTTTTGCCTTTCTTTGTATCCCTGGTGCTTAGCACAATGCTCAACATACAGTAGGTGCTTAAAAATGCTTATTGACTGACTAATCATGATAAAGAAATCATTTTGTGTTTTAACATTTGCTATTAGCTCTGGTGAGGTGGGAAGAGGGAAGAAAAAAAGGAAAAAATACATGATAACTTTATTATATATTTAAAAAGAATGGCAAGTTATACATAATAGATTTGTAGTTTCATGTGTGATCATCTTTTTATTATACTATGTCATGGCAATGCTTATTTTATTCCATAAATTAAAAATAAAAAAAAACATATTGTATAAAATAGCTAATTGAAAGCTGATTATGTAATTAACCATATATTGGATACCACTAATTTGTTTTTTTTTTACACTTTAATAGTATTTTGTTTTTTCTAATTACATGTAATGACAATTTTCAACATTTATTTTTTTTGTTTTTAATTTTAATTTTTAGTTTTCAACATTTACTTTCATAAGATTTTGAGTTCCAAATTTTTACCCCCATCTCGCCCCTCCCCCCACCCCAAGATGGCATGCATTCTGAATACCCCTTCCCCTAGTCTGCTTTTCCTGCTATCTCTCCCCTGCCTTCCCCTTCAATTTTCCTTTAGGGCAGGATAGATTTCTGTACCCCATTTCCTGTATTTCTTATTTCCCAGTTGCATGTAAAAACATTTTTTTTAAACATGTGTTTTTAAAACTTTGGGTTCCAAATTTTCTCCCTTCCTCCCTCCCCACCCACCCTCATTGAAAAGGCAAGCTATACATGTGCAGTTATGCAAAACACTTCCATAGTAGACATGCTGTGAAAAACTAACTCTATTTCCCTTAATCCTATCCCACCCCCCCATTCCTCCTCAGAAGTATTTGCTTCTGATTACCACCTTTCCCAATCTGCCCTCCTCTCTATCATCCCTGTACTCTCTTGTCCCCTTCCCCTCCTATTTTCCTGTAGGGTAAGACAGATTTCTATACCCAATTGAGTGTGTATGTTATTCTTTCCTTAAGTCAAATTCTATGAGAATAAGATTCATTCATTCCCTCTTACCTTCCCCCATTTCCCCTCCACTGTAAGAGCCTTTTCTTTTCTGTTTTTTTTGTGAGATAATTTACCCCATTCTACCTTTCCCTTTCTCCTTCTTTTAGTATAATCTTCTCTCACCCCTTAATTTTATTTTCCAGATATGACCCTTTCATCTTCAACTCACCCTGTGCCCTCTATCTATCTATCTATCTATCTATCTATCTATCTATCTATCTATCT
>NW_020954550.1:33793880-33841769 GCF_900497805.2 Vombatus ursinus
TCTATCTATCTATCTATCTATCTATCTATCTATCTATCTATCTATCTACATACATATAATTTTTTCCCTTCAACTACCCTAATACTGACAACGGTCTCATGAGTTACAAATATCATCTTTCCATGCAGGAATGTAAACAGTTCAACCTTAATAAGTCTCTTATGATTTCTCTTTCCTGTTTACCTCTTCATGTTCTGCTTGAGTCTTGTATCTGAAAGTCAAATTTTGTATTCAGCTCTGGTCTTTTCATCAAGAATGCTTGAAAGTCCTCTACTTCACTGAATGACCATTTTTTCCCCTGAAGAATTATACTCAGTTTTGCTGGGTAGGTGACTCTTGGTTGTAATCCTATCTCCTTTGCCCTCTGGAATATTATATTCCATGCCCTGCAGTCCCTTAATGTAGAAGCTGCTAAATCTTGTGTTATCCTGATTCTGTTTCCACAGTACTTGAATTGTTTCTTTCTGTTTGCTTGTAATATTTTCTCCTTGACCTGGGAAATCTGGAATTTGGCTAAAATATTCCTAGGAGTTTTCCTTTGGGGATCTCTTTCAGGCAGTGATGGGTGGATTCTTTCAATTTCTATTTTGCCCTCTGGTCCTAAAATATCAGGACAGTTTTCCTGGATAATTTCTTGAAAGATGATGTCTAGGCTCTTTTTTTGATCATGGCTTTCATATAGTCCAATAATTTTTAAATTCTCTCTCCTGGATCTATTTTCCAGGTCAGTTGTTTTTCCAATGAGATATTTCACATTGTTTTCTAATTTTTCATTCTTTTGGATTTGTTTTACAATGTCTTGATTTCTCATAAAGTCACTAGCTTCCAATTGCTCTATTCTAATTTTTAAGGAAGTATTTTCTTCAGTAATCTTTTGGACTTCCTTTTCCATTTGTCCAATTTTGCTCTTTAGGGCATTCTTCTCTTCATTGGCTTTTTGAACCTCTTTTGCCATTTGGGTTCAGCTATTTTTTAAGGTGTTATTTTCTTCAGTATTTTTTTGGGTCTCCTTCAGCAAGCTGTTAACTTGCTTTTCATGATTTTCTTGCATCACTCTCAGTTTTTCCTCTACTTCTCTTACTTGCTTCTCAAAATCCCTTTTGAGCTCTTCCAAGGCCTGGGACTGATTCATATTTTTCTTGGAAGTTTTGGATGTAGGAGCTTTGACTTTGTTTTCTTCTTCTGGTTGTATGTTTTGATCTTCTTTGTCACCAAAGTAAGATAATACAGTCTGACTCTTTTTGCACTGCTTGTTCATGATCCCAACCAGTTACTTGAGTTTTAAACTCTTTGTTAAGGTAAGAGTCTGTTTCCAATATGGAGAAGGTACTATCCCAAGCTTAGGGGGTTTGTACAGCTGTTTTCAGAGATACTTCTAGGAACCTGAAAAATGTCAGTTCTTCCAAGATGCTATGATAAGGGGTGAGGCATTTCCTCTCCATCGCCACAACAATCTCCACCACGCCAGCGCTCCTCCTCACCAGCGCTCTTCCTCGCCCCAGGATGGCCCCTCAGAACTGTGACTCAGATCCAAGCATGGGCAAAGCAGGAGATCTCTGCCTCAGCCCTGGCAAAGAGATCCTTGCAATCCCCCTCTGATCAGCCACTCAATACCCCCTCAGTCTGTGGGCCAGAAGCTCAGGATGCAGCCACTGCCCCAAGGGCACACTCTGGACTTGTGGCAGAAAACCTAGCTTCTTCTCTCACCTCAGTCACAGACTTTTCTGGCTGACCTTCTAAGTTGTCTTTGGCGTTAGTGGGTTGAGAAGTCTGGAAACCGCCACAGCTGCCCGCGATCCAGTCCTCTGGGGCCTGCTCCAGCGTCCTTGCGGCCTGCATGCCCACACCGAACTGCGCTCCTCTCCCAGCCCGGCGCGATATACCTTTCCGATCAGTCATGCAGGTTGTCGTGGGCTGGAAATTTGTTTTACTCTGTTTTTTTTGTGGGTTCTGCTGCTTTAGAATTTGTTTAGAGCCATTTTTATAGGTATTTGGAGGGGTTTGAGGGGAGAGCTCTAGCAAGTCACTGCTTTCCCTCCTCCATCTTGGCTCTGCTCCCTCAACATTCATTTTTAATAAGCTTTTGAGTTCTGATTTTTTTCTCCCTCCTTCCCTTCTTTCCCTCCTCCCCAAGAGGATAAGCAATCTGATATAGGTTATACATATGCAATGATGTAAAACATATTTCCACATTAGTCATGTTGGGACACCACAAATTTGGAGTTTGTGACAGTATGATGAGCTAAAGTTTGCCTTTAGACTAGCTTTGAAGAATGAGATTGTTATTCAAATTGACAGAATAAAATGGACCATATTTAACCTATTTAAGAGAATAAACTTTTATGATCTATTGTTACACTTTTGCTCATTCATTGCTGTATTCTGCTGGTGACAAATGAGTCACATTTAATCATTAAGGCAAACCTGGTGGGACCTCTACTTAAAGGGTTGGCCTTTTTTGGGCCCTCCAGCCTCTTCTTTCTGCACCATCCTCTCCTTTTCTGTTTCACCTTCTCCCTCCACGTCTCTGAATATGCATTAAAGCATCATCCTGCTGAACATGTCCCATTTAAGCTTTGTCTGCCTCTGGATTGCACCAGGATCCCAAATTGCTCTTCCATTTTCTCTTCTAGCAGTACACTCTATTCCTCAGTTTCCTGTCTCAGCTGTTAGGAAAGCAATTCCATTAAATGAATTCACACTAATAGCTTAGCTTAATGTGTTACCTCTCCAGGGGCCATTTTAAAAGAGGATGCCTGTTAACCCAAAGAAATATATCTCAAGTGTTAGAATTGTGATGGGTCAGTAAGGGAAATGTTTTTGGTTGGGTCTGTTTTTCTTAAACCTGCTCAGATCTCTTCTTTTAGGGCACTCACTACCTGCTCTGTTTATGCCTAGGTTGACTCTGACTATTTGGTAATATTATGTTAGGGGTCAAATTGAATTATTGTGTGTGCTCAAAGGAATAAAGCAATAGACATACCTTAGATAATATTGTCTCATTCTTTAAAAAGCAACAACATACAAATCAGTCCAAATTAGCAAAGTATTTTTTACTGTTAGTTTCTTCAATTTGCAGTCAAAATAGTAATAAAACCATAAAAATTCAGCATTTTCCTATCACCCAAACCATTTGAGGACTCATGTACCATGAAAAAAAAGAGGAGGGTGGGTTTAAGGCAGCAGTTCTCAAACTTTTTGGTCTTAGGACACTTTTACTCTCTTAAAAATTGAGGATTCCCCCCAAAACCTTTTGTTCATGTGGGTTAGACCTATCAATATTACTGTATTAGAAATGAAAACATCTGAGTATTATTATGAAAATAGTTTTGATCTTGTGGATCATCTGGGAGGGTCTTGGTGACCCCCAGATATCCCTATGCCACACTTTGAGAACTGCTAGTTTAGGGAATAAGAACAGGAAGAGGATGAGCTATCTACTTGTTTCTAAGAAAATGTGTTGAATTGAATTCCAATCTATACAGCTGGCTATTCTCATTCCAACATTTGGCATGGAGTCTCTTTTTTTGGTGTCTGTCCCCCTTCTCACTTGATACTTGATTCATTCATTTAACATGAATTTATTAAGTGTTTATTAGGATCCAGGAACTATACTAGGTGCTGGGAATACAAAGGCAAACAGTCCCTGACCTCAAGGAGAGTACATTCCATTGAAGAAAAACAATATGTACCTAAAAAAAAGTCAATACAAAGTACTTACATAGCAGAGAAAGTAATTTCCCAAGTAGTGGGGGAGGGGAATATCAATCAATCAATCAATCAATCAGTTAATGAACAGGCATTTGTCTGTTTTAAGTCTGTCACTCTTGGTGACCCCATCTGGGGTTTTCTTGGCAAAGATACTGGAGTAGTTTGCCATTTCCTTCTCTAGCTCATTTTACAGATGAGGAAACTGAGGCAAACAACATTAAGTGACTTGCCCAGGGTCACACAGCTACTAAGTGTCTGAGGCCAGATTTGAATACACAAAGATAAGTCTTTATTAAGGCATTTATTAAGCATCTACTATGTACCAGGCACTGTACTAGGAATTGGCAATATAATGACAGAAATACAGGAACTTAACATTCTTTTAGGGGAGGCACCATGTATATTTCTAAGTATATGTGAAATATGGGATAGGCTTGGCTAAGATAAGGATTGGGCCTGTGATTTTATTTATATGAGGTACTCCTGGATGAGGACACTCCTGCAATGGAAGTTGGCAACTTCTTTCAGAGAGCTTCTTAGGAGAGGTTAAGTGATTCGACAAGGGTCCCAGCCAGTATGTGTCAGAGGTGGGACATGAACTCAGGTCTTCTTGGCTCTGAAGCCAGCTCTTTATTCACTATGCCCTCAAACAAATGTGAAATATATAATAAATAAATGCAAAATAATTTTTGGTGCTATTCTCAGCAGATACAGAAAAAAATTATGAAGGGAAGATGGCTTTGGAAGAAATACAATGGGTTCTGTTTTGGACATGGGTACTGAGTTTGAGATACTCATGGGGCAATCTAGTGGACATTGAGGAAATGTCCACTAGGCAGTTGGTCATAGGGGATTAAAGCTCAGAAGGGAGACAAGAGATAGTTATATAAATCTGGGAGTCAGTCATCTACGTAAAGATGCTAGTTGAACCCTTGGGTGCTGATATGATTGCTAAGAGAGAGAAGAGAGAAAGAGAAGAGAGTCCAGGAAAGAGTTTTGGGGTATACCCATGCAAAGGAGATTTGATGTGAATGGTTATCTAACAAAGGAGGCTGAGAAGGAGTGGCCTGTCTGGTAGGAGGAGAACCAGGAGAGAGCAGTGCCACAAAACCCATAGAGGAGAGTTTGTCTGAGAGGAGGACACAGTTTACAGCATTAATGCTATAGAGAGGTCAAAACGGATAAGGACTGAGAAAAAGGCCATGGATCTGTCAATACGAGATCCTGTGATCCCATAGGAATAAAAAAAGACTCAACTATAGAATGATAGAACTAGAAATGACCCTCTCATTTTACAGAAAAGGAAATTAAGAAAATTTAAAGAACATGGAACATATTACTTAGACTTATGGATAAGTGAACAATTTATGAATAAACAAGAGGTAGAGAGCAGAGTGAGGTGTAAAATAGATAATTTTGATTACATTAAATTAAAGAGGTTTTGTACAAATAAATCAAATGTAACCAAGATCAGAAGGAAAGTAGAAAATTGGGAAAAGTTTTTATAGACATTTTCTCAAATATATAAATAACTTTGTCAAATCTATAAGAATACAAATCATTCCCCAATGCATAAATGGTCAAAGGATAAGAACAGAAAGTTTTTAGATAAATCAAAGCAATTTATAGTCATGTGAAAAAATGCTCTAAACCATTATTGATTAGAGAAGTGTAAATGAAAACAACTGAGATATCATTTCATACCTATCAGATTGGCTAAAATGATTGAAGGGGAAAGAGACAAGTGGAGGGGAAGTAGAAAAATTGGGACACTAATTCACTGCTGGTGGAACTGTGAACTGATCCAACCATTTTGAAAAACAATCTGGAATTATGCTTAAAGAATTATTAAACTGCCTTATGCTCTTTGACCCACAATACAGCTACTGAGTGGCATTTCTAAAGACGATTAGGGAAAAAGGAAAAGTATTTATATGTTCTAAAATATTTATAGCAGCTCTCTTTGTGATGGCAAAGAACTAGAAATTGTGGGGACGCCTGTCAATTGGGGAATGCCTGGGCACGTTGTGGTACATGATTGTGAAGGAATACTACTGTACTATAAGAAATGATGAGCTGGTTGATTTTAGAAAAACATGGAAAATTTGCATGAAATAATGAAAAGTTAAGTGAGCAGAACCAAGAGAATGTTGTACATAATAACAGCAATATTGTTTTAAGAACAACTAAGTCATTTTGACTATTACAAATACCCAAATTAAAAATAAAATAAATAAATATTAAAAAAAGGAAACTAAGATCTACAGATGAATAGTGGCTTGTCTACATCCACAAAACTTGGTTGTTAGTGGCAGAGCCAATGCTAGATAGAACTCCTAGTTTAGTATCTTCCTTGTACACTACACCATTCATTTCTTTTTTAAATTTATTTTCTTTTTAATTCATAGAATAAAATAAGCATTTCCATAACATAATATAATAACAAAAGATGATTGCATATGAAATTGCAAATCTGCTATGTACAATTGCTATTGCTTTTGAATATACAACAAAATTATCATGCAAATTTCTTTTTTTTCTTTTTTTTTTCTCCTCCTGCCCCAGCCCTAGATATTGTCACCATTAGATACAAGTAGGTATATATACATAAAATTATTCTAGACATACTTTTAATTATCAGTTTCTTCTCTGGATGCAGATAACATCTTTTTTTCCCCTAACAACTGAGGTTAAGTGACTCACCCAGGGTCACACAGTTAGTAAATGTCCAGTGTCTGAGGCCCGATTTGAACTCAGGTTTTCCTGACTCCAGGGGTGGTGTTCTATCCATTGTGCCACCGTTAGTTGCCCTGGCATTTTTCTTTATGTGTTCTTTATAGTTATTTTCAAAAAGAGAGAAATCCTAAGGTTTTCCTTAGGTTTTCCTTTCCTCTTGATCTTGTGTGCTTACTTATTACAGTGGATGGATATAGTAGGTGCTTAGTCAATACTTGTTGATGAAATATTAACTATGAAAAACATTGTCTATAAAAAGAATAGTGGCCTGAATCCAGGGTGAAAGGAAGTAGTTTTTTTTTCTCTGAGTGTACTTTGGCATAAGTTCTCTGCTACATTTTCTTTTCATTCTTTACCTTCTCTCTTTCATCAAGTGATATCAGCTGATATCTTTCTTTTGGCATAAGGAGTAAAACAGAAAATGGGAAGTTGAATGTGTTTCTCCTATTGCTGAATCTCAAAGGGAATTTTGGTAAGTCAGCTTCCTTTTCCTTTTGATTTTAGACTTGTAGTAGGTACACACACACAAATCAGTGGAACCATATGTAAGCCTGGAAAAATGATACCAAATAGCTATTTAGTCTATCTTCCACTTATGACAAGACCACATCTGACTTGACATTGTTGCAACTGGATCATGCTATAGTGTGCTAATGGACATATTATTTGAAAGTGGACCAGAGGTACCTATGATAATCAAAATGCTAGTGTTTGTTCCATAGCAGAATGATGCTAACCTATTCCTATAAGCATGTTGGGTTGATTGTGTGATGGATATCTTCATCTGGTATCTCATTTTGATTAATATTTAGCATGCATAAAATTGAATTTTTCATTACCTTTCAAATTTAGCTTGTTGTTTGCAGTTTTAATCTAGAAAATTCAAAAGCTTTCAAGCATCTTTGTCACTCTCTCTCTCTCTCTCTCCTGCCTGGCAATAAAAACCCATAATTATCTGGCTCATACCTACCAATAGGGGAACAAACCTGAGATTTGTAGTAAGAGGACCTTGAATCCTGTCTCTCTAACTCTTGTGTGATACTGGGCAAGTCACTTAACCCATATGAGCTTTAATTTCCTCATCTTCAGAGTGAGGTCCTTGAACAAAATGACCTCTAGCATTCCAGCTTTAAATCTTATGAACTCTTACCAATTCAACCATATTTCCCACTACTCAACTGCATAACATAAACCTGCTTTTGTAAGAATGGAGTGTATCTACATAGTCACTCCCTCTACTTTTGCTCAGATATCCACCTCTTAATTTAGTGTTACTGACCAGAGTAACCTCTATTTCCTGTGGATTCCTTTAGTCCAGAGGTTCCCAAACTTATTTGACCTACCTCTCCCTTTAAAAAAACAAAACAAAATTACTCATTACCTCCCTGGAAATCTACTTCCTTTAACCCTTTAACTTTTTAAAAAATCTGCATCATTTCAAAAAATATAAAATATATTTTAAAAAAATGACACATATTAAATTTAATAAGTTACTGTACATTTGTTTTTTCCTGCATTGAAATTTTGATGATGCAGTATTGCATCATGTAATCATATAATATTGTATTGTAAACAAGTTATCACATGCACATATTCCTGCCGATGCAGGCTGGACTTTCCGACAATGTGTGACGGTCTTGCCTGCACTTGCTTGTTAAGACCTGTCATGGACTTGACCACTGATCCTTTATAACTTGCATTTTGTGTATTTATCTGGAAAATGATGTAATCACTAGGACATTAAACTTTGTTACACAATAGATAAAAACAAATGTTTTTTCAAAATTTTCTTGTATTCTCTTCTTTCCTTATGCTTCCACTGCCCCTTTATTTTTATTCAATGCCCCCTAATTGCACCCAAGGTTAGTACCGCCCCTGCCCCCATTGTTCCAGTCTCTCCTCCCAGAGGCAATATCAACTACTTTGGGAACCTCGGGTCCTTATTGTCTGTACCACATATTTAGCATTCAGAATGTCCTATCCTTATTTGAAGTTATTTTCTATGTATCTATACTATTTCCTCAAATAGTCTGAAATCCCTTTAAGGTCAAAAGACCTTGAATGTCTTATTCCTCCTGGTATCTCTGATGTCTAGGCCAGTGATTTGCACTTTGGTAATAGACATTTATTGAGGAGGATGGTGATGCTTAAGGGGTAATGGCTATACATCCCAAGTGAAATGAAAAAATTATTACAACCAAAACCTCATAAGTGTTAGGATTTGTCAGATGATGCTTTTTTTTAAATTTAATATCTTCCGGTTCCCATGTTCATTTCCTTAAGCCCTTGGATTTTCTTGTGGAGGCCTTATTAGTGCCAAGGACAGGATCCATTCTCCTAAATTGGCCCTAATGGTTTTTCTTACTTTATTTTATACTACTTCTTCTTAAGCCTAATGTTGCCTCTTAGCACCTTTCTTGATAGAATTTGAAATGCTTGGCTGATGTGAGCCCTTTAAGTAATGGAAGAATCATTATGATGAAGAAGGCAAGTATCCACCCTAGTTTTTAAAAATGAGGAAGTGGGGGCACAAATAGGTGAAATGACTTGTTCAGGATAACCATTGTGTCATTAACAAGGCCAGATATATATTTTTTATTTTTTTAATTTTATTTTTTAATTAATTAATTTATTTTTAGTTTTCAACATTCATTTCCACAAGATTTTGAGTTCTAAATTTTCTCCACATCTCGTCTCTCCTCCCACCCCAAGATGGCATGCATTCTGAATGCCCCTTCTCCTAATCTGCCCTCCCTTCTATCTCTCCTCCACTTCTCTTATCCCCTTCCCCTTCAATTTTCCTGTAGGACAGAACAGATTTCTATACCCCGTTGCCTGTATATCTTATTTCCCAGTTGCATGTGAAAACAATTTTTTTTAACTTTTGTTTTTAAAACTTTGGGTTCCAAATTTTCTCCCTTCCTCTCTCCCCACCCACCCTCATTGAGAAGGCAAGCAACTCGATACAGGTTATACATGTGTAGTCATGCAAAACACTTCCATAGTAGTCATGTTGTGAAAAACTAACTATATTTCCCTTCATCCTATCCCGCCCCCCCATTTATTCTATTCTCTCTTTTGACCCTGTCCTTCCTTAGAAGTGTTTGCTTCTGATTACCCCCTCCCCCAATCTGCCCTGCCCTCTATCATCCTCCCTCTCTCTTGTCCCCTTCCCCTCCTATTTTCCTGTAGGGTAAGATAGATTTCCATACCCAATTGAGTGTGTATGTTATTCTTTCCTTAAGCCAAATCTGATGAGAATAAGATTCACTCATTCCCTCTCACCTTCCCCCATTTCCTCTCCACTGTAAAAGCCTTTTCTTATCTGTTTCATGTGAGATAATTTACCCCATTCTACCTCTCCCTTTCTCCTTCCCCCAGTATAATCCTCTCTCACCCCTTAGTTTTATTCTCCAGATATCACCCTTTCATCTTCAACTCACTCAGTGCCCTCTATCTATCTATCTATCTATCTATCTATCTATCTACATATATACATATAATTTTTTTCCCCCTCCAGCTACTGTAATACTGACAAAGGACTCATGAGTTACAAATATCATCTTTCCATGCAGAATGTAAACAGTTCTACCTTAATAAGTCTCTTATGATTTCTCTTTCTTGTTTGCCTCTTCATGTTTCTCTTGAGTCTTGTATCTGAAAGTCAAATTTTCTATTCAGCTCTGACCTTTTCATCAAGAATGCTTGAAAGTCCTCTATTTCGCTGAATGTCCATTTTTTCTCCTGAAAGATTATGCTCAGTTTTGCTGGGTAGGTGATTCTTGTTTGTAATCCAATCTCCTTTGCCCTTGGGAATATTATATTCCAAGCCTTGCAGTCCCTTAATGTAGAAGCTGCTAAATCTTGTGTTATCCTGATTGTGTTTCCACAATACTTGCATTGTTTCTTTCTGGCTACTTCCAATATTTTCTCCTTGACCTGGGAAATCTGGAATTTGGCTAAAATATTCCTAGGAGTTTTCCTTTGGAGATCTCTTTCAGGAAGTGATTGGTGGATTCTTTCAGTTTCTATTTTGCCCTCTGGTTCTGAAATATCAGGGTAGTTTTCCTTGATAATTTCTTGAAAGATGGTGTCTAGGCTTTTTTTTTTTTTTTGATCATGACTTTCAGATAGTCCAATAAATTTTAAATTCTCTCTCCTGAATGTATTTTCCAGGTCAATTGTTTTTCCAATGAGATATTTCACATTGTTTTCTATTTTTTATTCCTTTGGATTAGTGTTACAGTGCTTTGATTTCTCAAATTGTCACTAGCTTCCAATTGCTCCATTCTAATTTTTAAGGAAGTGTTTTCTTCAGTAAGCTTTTGGACTTACTTTTCCATTAGGCCAATTTTGCTTTTTAAGGCATTCTTCTCCTCATTGGCTTTTTGGACTTCTTTTACCCATTTGGGTTAGGCTATTTTTTAAGGTGTTATTTTCTTCAGTATTTTTTTGGTGTCTCCTTTAGCAAGCTGTTGACTTATTTTTCATGATTTTCTTGTATCACTCTCAGTTTTTCCTCTACTTCTCTTACTCACTTCTCAAAACCCTTTTTTAATTCTTCCATGAACTGGGACCAATTCAGATTTTTCTTGGAGGCTTTGGGTGTAGGAACTTTGATTGTGTTGTCTTCTTCTGGTTGTATGTTTTGATCTTTTTCGTCACGAAAGTAAGATTCTATGGTCTGACTCTTTTTGTGCTGCTTGCTCATGATCCCAGCCAATTACCTGAGTTATAAACTCTTTGTTAAGGTAGGGGTCTGCTTCCAGTGTGGAGAATGTAATGTCCCAAGCTTCAGGGTTTTTGTGTAGCTGTTTTCAGAGATACTTCTAGGGAACTGTAAATTTTCAGTTCTTCCAAGGTGCTATGATCAAGGGCAAGGTGTTTATTCCTTTCCTGGCCTGTGCTGTGGTCTATGAGTGACCACAAGCACTTTTTTCTGTCTTGGAACTGTGAGGAAGACTCTCTCTCTATAGCCATTACAATCTCCACCACGCCAGTGCTCCTCCTTGCCCCAGAACTGCTACCCAGAGCTGTGACCCAGATCCAAGCACAGGCAAAGCAAGAGAATCCTGCACTAGCAAAGAGGTCCCTGGAATCCTCCTCTGATCAACCTCTTGATTCCCCCTCAGTCTGTGGGCTGGAAGCTCTGGAAGCAGTCACCACCCTGGGGCCACACTCAGGATGGGGGCTGGGACGCCATGCTTCTCTCTCACCGTAGTCACAGACTTTTCCTACTGACCTAAGTTGTCTTTTGTGTTCATGGATTGAGAAGTCTGGAAATCACCACAGCTGCCTGTGATTCAGTCCTCTGAGGCCTGCTCCAGGTTTACCGAGGCCTGTGCACCCATGCCAAACTGTGTTCCTCTTCCAGCCTGGCGTGATATGCCTTTCCAATCAACTATCCAGGTTGCCTTGGGCTGGAAATTTGCTTCACTCTGTCTTTTTGTGGGTTCTGCTGCTCTAGAATTTGTTTAGAGCCATTTTTACAGGTATTTGGAGGGATTTGGGGGAGGGCTCGAGCAAGTCACTGCTTTTACTCCATCATCTTGGCTCTGTCCTCCAGATATATTCTTAATACTGTTGTAGATTATGTTATGCAAAACTCCCTCTCTCAATACCACTGGAGTATTCATAAAGGGGAATGGTTTCATACTGGAACACCACAATCTTCAAAGAATCAATGTTATCCCTCAACAACCCTCAAAGCAACGGAGAGACACATGATGTGGATGGGCATAGGTTGCAGCATATTATATTGATGGTTTATACCAAAAATCAGCAAAATAACACTTAGAAACATTGTGATCAGATAAGGAGGTGGGCTGGTCATGCAGTGAGAGTGAAGAATAATAGCTGGGCAGCTGAAGGGTGGTACTGGTATCCACAGAATGGCAGAAACACTAGAGTGAGGCTTCTGGTATTTTGAATTCATCCTTATGGGTGGACATGGACAAGAATTACACAAAATAAGATGGTGAGGTTCCTATCTACACTGGTAGAGGGAGTGCCCACATCAATGCAGTCATAGATCCATTGAAGTATAAGAGGGCTGGGATAGCAGGTCAATGGCCTTGGTGTAATATACACATTGTATGTAATATATAAATGTACCATATTGTATATTACATACATATGTAACTTAAGATATTGAGTTGTGTACTTGAATGTGGTAGGTACTTTGAAACACATTGTAGTCCATAGTTTTACCATTCCTTCTTACTCAGCCATTTTGAAGAAGGAAATATGGAAAGAAATATTTATTAAGTACCTATTGTTTGCATGGCACTTTACAAATATTATCTCATTTGATCTTCACAACAATTCTGTGAAGTAGGTGCTGTATTATGATCCCCATTTTTATAGTTGAGGAAACCAAAGAAGTCAGAAGTTAAGTGACTTGCTCAGGGTCACACAACTAATAAGTATCTGAGGATGAACTTCAATTCAGGTCTTCCTGAGTCCAGCTCAGCATTCTACACACTGCACTTTCTAGATGCCAAGGAAGGGCCCAGTTGAGACATTCCTCTTTCTATTGAATTTGCCACCAGTTGCCTTTTCTCTTCGCCCTTCTCACATTGGTGAGTTCTTCATGAAACTTCTATTTTGAGAAAGAATGAAGACCAACTATCCCTCACTTTTTATATCCCCCTTCCCACACCTTCAACTCCCTTTTATGTGTTTCTTTTCTCATTAGAATGTAATATCCTTGAAGAAAGGGACTGTCTTTTCCCCTTGCATTTGTGTCCATAGAGTTTCACAAGGTTCCTGGCATAGAGCAAGCACTTAATAAATGCTTATTGACTCATTCTGATAGACATTATAATGGTGTAGTGGAGGTTGGCAATCAATGATCAATCAACAAACATTAATAAAGCACCTACTACATGCTGTGCTAGGTTCTCAGGATACTAAATGGATTCTTTTGTATTTTGTAGTGCAATATGCTACAAAAGTGAGACCTGAATTGAAGGAACTTTTGTTACTAGTGGTATTATACAAGCACTTTTTTCTGTCTTGGAACTGTGAGGAAGATTCTCTCTCTATAGCCACTACAAGCTCCTCAAAGCCACTACAAGCTTCCTCAAAAACTGATGTTATCCAGATGTGACAAGGAGCCAAAAATCTTGGCTTAGGTGCAGCCTTACTTCTGTAGTGACCATGGTGCTTATGGCATCAAAATGTGGTTTAGTAAAATTCATTAGGTCAGGAGTCAGGAGACTTTAATCTCAGCTCTTCCTCGAATACCGCATATTCCCATATAAGGAAATATAGTATATGCACAAGTGCATACATAGTGATTAAGGGAGAGTGTATCTCAGGATTAACAGCTAGGGGGAAATAAGGAAAGGACTCCTGAAGGAAGTGGTACTTGAGCCAAATTCTGAAAGGAGCTAGGGATGCCAAGAGACAGAGGTGAGGATGGTTCAGAAGGCATAGCTAGTCCGCAGCTAGGCAACCATCCCCTGGCTAACCAAAATTCAAAGGGTAAAGTGGCACAGTACATTAGTGCTCTCTCCACTTTTGTGAACCATCGATATGATTATAATTTACATTTACATAGGGTTTTCATTTATAAAGGGCTCTATTTACAACAACCCAATGTAATAAGAAGTATGAACATCATTACTTCCACTATACAGATGAGGAGGCTAAGACTCAGAGACCTGATATGACTTGCTCACAGCTCGTAGTAGTCAGAACCAGAGTTTGAACCCAAGTTTTCTGACTATAAGTCTTGTACTTCCTCCATTAAATCATGCTGCAACATTTGTTCTAGGAAATTAAAAAAAATAATAAATGCATAGATAAATAAAACCACTGGGCCTTGATAATAGACTGTTTAAAATAGTTAGGAAGCATACTATGCTGTTTCTTCTAACCCACTCTTGGTCAAGGCTAGGTGTGGATCCCTGGATGTTGGGGCCCAGTCAAGTAGATTCCACAGAGGCCATGGGGTGAGGGTAGGGGACACAACTGAAATGGGAGCAAGCAGATGGCACATATCAAGGACACCATTCTCCAAACTGAAAAAGTCAGATGTTAATGATGTCTGAAGTAGCTACAGAGGTTGGTAACCTTTGGGTGGCCAATCC
This sequence comes from Vombatus ursinus, assembly GCF_900497805.2. Taxonomy (NCBI): domain Eukaryota; kingdom Metazoa; phylum Chordata; class Mammalia; order Diprotodontia; family Vombatidae; genus Vombatus; species Vombatus ursinus. The sequence continues at coordinate 33,808,424 of NW_020954550.1, forward strand.
TAGTAGTGCATGGTCCAGAGGTAGTCAGTTCTGGTGATCAAAGAGGAATCTGGCTCTAAACCAAAATTACAACTAAATTCAGGACAACAAGAGGGAAGGAAAGTTCTTGGGGCCAGAGATCAAAGGTTTGATACCATGTGCATCACTGTGTTTCGAGAGACCAGGAAAATGACAATTTCTTAGACTTGCTATGTTTCCTGACTACCTTTGACCTTTTTAAGCCAGCTGTGTATGAACAGGCCTCACCCTTCAACTTCCCATGTGTCACCTTTTGCTGGAGAGCTCCTGCCATTTCCACCCTCATTAATTGATCCAGAAACCACAAAGTCTACAGTTGAGAGAGTGGTGCCCCAGGTCTTGTAGGACTAGCACTGCTATATACTTACATATTTCTCTAATGAATTTATAGAACTTGAGTCACAGGTATCCACGGGAAGACATTGTATGCCTAGGATAACTTGGGGACCTCATTTTGCTCCAGGGAAATATAGTTTATCTCTTGGGCTTACCAGTGACATTCTGTGGAAGGGCTCAGACAGACCAACTTTCATTCTCTGGACTTTACCACCTTCCCCTCCCCGAATCCCCCAAGGCTTTTACTGGACTCCTCCTGATATCAGTCTTCTGGGATGTTTCTAGTTGGTGATTCTTAGACTTTCCCCATATCCCTTGTTGATTCTAGATCTGGATTGGACTGCAGGGATGTAGGCAGCAGAAGCTTTGACTTTTTTGGAATGGTCCAAATATTAAAGCCTTGTGACATGGGCATAAGATAGATGGGTTCTCTGGCACGGGAGAAAGGGTGCCAGCATTTTATAGAATGTAAGCACACAGTCAGTCAGTTTGTCAGGAGCATTTACTAAGTGTCTACTATTCAACAAAAGGGCAGAGTGCACCCAGCCCTGAGGATTTGGAGAAAAGGGTGAAGAGATGGAAAATCAAAACACCTCAAATCCTTTTTTGATGACCATATTGCCTCTTACGAAAAACATTGTGATAAAAATAATTTTCTTTAAGTATCATATTTTATTTTCTGGGAAGAGAATTTTGAAGACCAAGAAAATTTCTCATTGAGGATTAATGACTTCTTGCTTAAGTTCTTCACAAAGTAAAGGCTTTGAATTTGCAATAATGTCTCACCAAAAGGTCAATTAAAGTCATAGTTTTAGGTCAATAGGAATCAGAAGGAACCAATGACTCTTAAAAGGAAACAGAGATATTGTTCCTCAAAAACTGATGTTATCCAGATGTGACAAGGAGCCAAAACTCTTGGCTTAGGTGCAGCCTTGCTTCTGTAGTGACCATGGTGCTTATGGCATCAAAATGTGGTTTAGTAAAATTCATTAGGTCAGGAGTCAGGAGACTTTAATCTCAGCTCTTCCTCGAGCCACATGACCTTGACCAAGTCACATAACATCTAAGTCTATGTTTCCTTTTATGGAAAATAATGGTATAACACTAGATTCAGTCTAAGGTCCTTTCCAGCTCTAAACAAATTTAAGAATGTTAAGAAAATTAGAGATACCTCAAACACAAAACCAAAATCCCATAAGCTTATTTTGTACATTGTGTAAGCAGTGTCATAATAGAAACCTCATCCTTAGTAGGGGCAGGAAGGTTGTGGTGTGGTTGGTTCTGCTAATCCTCTGATGCTCAGCTCTTAGAACAGACCTCTGAACAGAGTTGTTCTGCTCTGGGGGAAGTGGGGGCGGGTAAGGGGAAAATAAAGATTAAAGTACAATTGCATTTTACCAAGCTTCCTTACCATTGTATTATACCAGGACATGAATGACTGTTTGGAGAGTCAAGTTGTTCAAGTAAGGGAACAGTGAAAGGAATCAGGGGCTTGGTACTCTGTGAGCAACAGTGTATTGGGGGTAGACAAGGAAAATTTCAGTTTGTTATACCTGCCATTCTGTGGATGCCTTTGAATTTTTAAGTCACCTGGGCATGAACAGGCCTCCCTCTCCAGCCTTTCTGTATCTCTCTTGTCAGATTTAGGTATAGAAAAGTAGCATTCAAGACAGAAAATAGCTTCAGGTAGTGAGACCCCTGGCAGAAAAGAATAGATCTTACTATGGATTTAAGAGAGAACCAATCTGACTAGTTTGGATTTAAATTGCAGGCCAGAAATAGAACTAAGGAGTATAGTTAAGCAACCCACCCAGCAGAGATGCTGTGCCTATTGGGTAGTATCATGGGGCATGAGGACTCTATGAGAAGACAAAGGACATTGGGGCCCCAGAGTAATGGAGGCCTGAGTTACATTGGCAACATATAAATGTTCCTTACATGTATGCTTCCTTACTAGTGAGATTGTACAGTAAGATTGTATGATTGTACCTGCTCTTTGCATTGATTCTGTGTGCACTTAAGGGAGAGTGTATCTCAGGATTTTTAAAAGGAATATTTTATGGTTACTGTTTTTAACTATGCCACCTTAGCAAATGTCTTTGCTCTGACCTCCTTGTGTCTGCTTACTGATATTAAAAAGATAAGCTACAAGTGAGGTTCAAGAGCAATAGTTTTAGGAATGTGGACCCACAGAAGTATTCTAGCACCTTGGGGACCCAACCTGCAAACCTGTGAGTACCTAGTTGTGGGAGGTAGTCGGTATGGGTTGCTACAATTGAATTGAATTATTTCTGATGAAATTTCAGACCAACTTTCTAGCATTAAATAGAATGCACTGCCTTATGAGAGGGTAAGTTTCCTGATACTGGAAGTGTTGAGGCATAGACTTGTCAGGTGTGGTGTAGAGAGGTTTCCTTTTTCAGGTGGGAGGTTGGATTAGGTCCAAGGCCACTTCTAAATCTAATATTCAATGATTTTATGTGTGAAAGAAACACATTTGGTTTAGTCTGGGTCCATCTTGCATTTCTAGGCTATAAGAGTCAATCCAGACTTGAATGCCTCTTTAAGAGAGTGTGGTATCCAAGTTTCATTTCTGTCATCAAAGTAGAATTGCCTGGGTCAAAGATAAAGTATTTTTATGGAGGATACAAAAGCCTATAAAGCTATTTTCATATCTAATGCTTCTTATAAAAAAAAGCTTGGTACCCTATGTGAAAATAAATGGGAAGCATATGCATGTCATTTTTCTTAAAGTACACAAAAGGTTTAATTGATAAAGGTTAAGAGGCAAATAGCAAAATATTCTTTGGTGTCTGGTGGGACTCATGGTATTGGAAGACACTTTGGAGCACTCAGTGGTCTGAATCCAAATACTATGTAGAACTCTGAAGAGAAAAGACAGAGATATTGCATTATGCACATTCTCTCCCAACCCATCCTTCCTTTAGTCCCTCCTTAGTGTCCTTAGTGAGGCTATTTATCATTCTCTTTTGTCTGAAGTTTAAAATATTTTCAGATGGAAACCTGGGAAAAATACTTTGTGGCTTTTCTAAAAGGGAAGTTTCCTGCCTTCTTTTTATGTTCCATAAGATAGTTTTCTCAAAGGCGCAGATTTAATTTTTTGGGGGGTCAGGTGGGGAGGATATTCCATTATCACTGAAACTAGAATCAATGCTTTTGTTAAGAGTTTCAGTCTGAAACAACAGGAAGTGTGACTACTTTCAGACTGAATACAGAGACAAATAAAATGAGACTTCTTGAAACCATTTGACTAACTTCAAAATGGATTCATGTGCTCTACTAAAAAAAAAATTCTTCTTACCACTCACTCACTCACTCACTCACTTAATTAACAAGTATTTATTGAGAACCTATTACATAGATTAAACACTGTTTTAAATGCTGGAGATACAAAGACATAAATAACCCCCAAATAGTCCCTGTCACTCTGAGGAGAGACTTAAAAGGAACATATTGTACACACACACACACACACACACACACACACACACACACACACACACCACACTTATGGATTCAAAGTAAAAGCAAAGTAATTTTAGATAAGGGGGGGGTCACAACTAGTGAGTAACGAGGAGAATCAAGAATGGACTAAATTGAAGGTGACTATTAGGTTCAGCTTAGAAGGAAGCTGGTGATTCTAAAGGGTGAGGGAAGATCTCGTGCTTAGATTTTGATCTGATGCCTATATCTGTAACAGACAGCCAGATTTTTGCTTTTTACATTTTTGCCCCCAACAAAGAAGTTGGTGACTTTTTTTTGTCTTACATGACAATTAAGTCATTTTATTCTCAGCCAAGGAGGGAAAGATTATTTAAAATTCCAAGTGCTATTATTTTATTCCCACAAATGAAATGCCCAAGACAATTCACTAAGATGAAGTTTTCTTTGTTTTGGTTGAAAACTATTTATTTATTTATTACTTTTCTGTCCTAAAGTTCTTTCAAATAATAATGTGTTTGTCTAATTCCAGCAATCACCCTTTTGCTGTTATTAGCCCTGGATACATTGTTATTCAGACAATATGAAAAATTGCATATAGTTGGACTTCTCTCTTGGGTCACATAGGTAAGCATATGCCTGTTTCTTCAGTGCTTCTTCTACAGGAACTCTAGATAATTCCCCATTGCCCTGGTTACCGTCATCTCTTTAGCTGGGTAACTCCGCTCTCAGGAACTCTGCTCTTGCATGCGGTTGTCAAAAAAGTTGTCAGCAAGAACATCTAACTCCCACATTTTTTTTCTTCCCAAAACTAGCCATTTAATGTTTCTTGAGGGAAGAGAAAGGGACTTGCCCTAAGCCCAACTCTGCTAATCTTTTTCTTGATCTGTTTTTAGGACAGAGAAAAGATGAAAAAAAGAGGGCTTAAAGATATCTTTTACTCTCTTTTATAGGCTGATACAGAGCAGAGTTATTTTTTGCTAAGCTCTCTTTTGTTAGAATCATAAAATTTTATAGTTGGAAGTTAAGACCTCATTCAAGAATCAAAGAATGATACAGCTGGAAGATTATTTAGATAAGGACCTCTCATTTTACAGATGTGGAAACTGAGATCCAGAGAAGTAGCCCAAGATCTCACAGCTGGTTAGTGGCAGAACTGGAACTAGAACTGAGGTCTCTACTCAGTTCACTATGTTTCTCACTTCTCTGTGGATGAGTATATAGGTCTTAACTTGAGCAAGGATTCTGAGCTCCTTCCAGTTCCCAAGTATGTAGAGATCATACCTTCATTTGGGATAGGAGCTTATGACTAGTACTGGGAGACTCTAGTGATTTCACTAATCCTGACCAAGTGCCTAGTACAAACAAATGGGGAGACAACTGGGATGCCTTACCGGCCCCTAGACATCCCAAGGAAGTAGTCATCAAGAAAAGGGCACACATCACTAATGTTTAGAGGCAGAGAGTTTACTAAGATACAAATAATGACATACACAAATAAAGGTAGATCTAAACAACTGGAGAAATATTAATTATTAATGGATAGGCTGAACCAACATAATAAAATGACAATATTACCTAAATTAATTTACTTATTCAGTATCATGCCAATCAGATTACCAAAGAATTATTTTATAGAGCTACAAAAATAATAATGAAATTCATCTGGAAGAACAAAAGGACAAAAATAGCAAGGAAATCAATAAAAAGTGAGGGAAAGCAGCTTAGAAGTACCAGATCTTAAACTAAAGTACATTATTAAAACAATCTAGTAATGGATAACAAATATACTGCTTGATCAATGGAATGGATTAGGCATGCATTATACAGAAGTAAATGAACATAGTAACCTAGTGTTTGATAAACCCAAAGATCTATGCTATTAGGGCAAGAACTCAATGACAAAAACTGCTGGGAAAACTGGAAAGCAGTCTGGCAGAAGCTGGGCTTAGACTAACATCTCATACTATATACCAAGATAAGGTCAAAATGGGTACATGATTTAGCCCAAAAGGGTGATATTATAAGTAAATTAGGAGAAGATGGAAAAATGTACCTGTCAGAGCTATGGATAAAGGAAGAATTCACTACCAAACAAGAGATAGAGAGGGTCATGGGAGGCAAATAGATTGATTATATGAAATTAAAAAGGTTTTGCACAAACAAAACCAAATGCAGCCAAAATTAGAAAACAAGAAACTGGAGAAAAATTTTTACAGCAATTTTTTTTGATAAAGACTTATAAATTTATTTAAAAATTATAATAATAAGAGCCATTCCCCAATTGACAAATGGCCAAAGGATATGAACAGGTAGTTTTCAGGCCTTGATTCATTGTTTTGTCACTTGCTTAGACTTAAGAAAGTTACTAAGAAAATATTAATAATGAAAATTAAACTCAAAAGGATGTCATGGGTAGATTTTTTGGGGAGAGAGCTGGTTGTTGAACATTTACTAGCATACCCTTGACCATCTCCCTCCTCATAATAAGTGATTAAGGGAGTAAACCATTTTAAAGTCAGTCTTCTGGAAGATGGGGGAAATAGGCAGAAATTATTTACAGGAAAAACATTAGTTGGTCAATACAATAGAAACCTAGTTTTTGACTTTCTCACAATTACTTTCTTTCTAGTGTGAATTTCCATCCACTTTGCAGCACAGATATTTTCCAAGAGAATCGTTAGTAATGTTAATAGCATATGGCATTTTATAGAGTGATTAGAGGTTTTGAAAGCCCAAACAGACATTATCTCATTTGATTAAGCAGTTTATTTCTCCTGTTAATCAGCTGTTGTTTGAGAAAAGTGAAGAAAGTCTTGATATATTGGCACCTGATAACATTTGATGAATTGAGACTGAAAAAGCACAGCTTTGAGGAGTTGATGATTTTAATAGGAACAGAGACCAGACCTCTGATTTCATTAGCATCAGGAACACCTATGGCCTCAATGTTCTTCCTTAATCCATATGGGTGACTGGTTAGTACACAGTGACGAAGAAGATGAGTAATGCAACTGTATGTTACCTGATATTTGTACTCTTGGATTTCACACGAAGAAGATGAGTAATGCAACTGTATGTTACCTGATATTTGTACTCTTGGATTTCACAGGGCTTGAGCCCTGTGAACAGACATATTAGATGATACCCTGGTACCATCTAACTGGATTACTGTTGGATAATCTTTATAGAGAAGAATAATAATATCATTTCCTATTGAATTAAATTTAATGTAAACTTTTCAACAGAAAATGAGAAAAGATCCAATTTCTTCAGAAAAATTGTCAGGTAGAAACAGTTGAATGCTTCTTTATTACATTGTCATGGACAATTGGATATTGAAAATGAGCAATATGGAATATTAAAAAAAAGTGAAAATTGTCAAGGTTCATTCCTATTTACTACAGTTTCCTACATCTAATGTTTCTTTTATAGTTCAAGTCAACTGAAGAGGTCAGATAGAGATTATAGCTCTCTCTACAGATATAGTAAAATGGTCCAAATATTAGAAACTGAGTTAAAAATACACCTGCTCAACTAATTATTAAATGAAAATGACCCCAATGAGCCAGACCTTTTGCTCTGGGTTCAGCCATACAAGCCGGATAGAATCTGGGTCTCTTGGTACCATATAGACAGTGCAGGGACTTGATAGTGATGGGTCAGGCAAGGCCAGCAATGATGGAAATGGAAGTTGGGTTCAGCTAGTGGGGTCTGGCAACTACTGAAGTTCTAAACAAGAAGCTGTAGTTAGTGGGCCAATCAATATGAGAAGAGGTGAGTTCTGTGTGACATGAAATCAGAAGACAGATCTGAAGCCAGAATTTGGAACGTTAGGCAAGGTATAGAGTTTCATTAGGGATTCTGTGCTTGGAATTTAGAGATCCAGACTGTATAGTTCTGAGCTCAGGGAGAAGTGTGGGCTGAGTGGTAAAATGGAATGAGTTCAGGACTAAGAACCAGGAAGTATGGGTTCCATTCCCAGTTTCTGTCACTAATTAGCCTTGTTAACCTTGGTGCAGTGGAAAGAATGCTGAAATCATAGTCAAAGGACCTGGATGTGAATCTCAGCTCCATTATTTACTACCAAGGTAACCTTGGGCAAGTCCCTTTAATTCCTCCAGGTACTCAGTTTCCTCATCTATAAAAGGATCAAGTTGGATGAGATGAGCTCTAAGATCCCTTTCAACTCTATATTTATGATCCTAGGATAGTTATTTTTTGTTGTTGTTCAGTAGTTTCAGACTCTTCATGACCCCATTTGGGGTTTTCTTGGCAGAGATACTGGAGTGGTTTGCCATTTCCTTCTCCAGCTCATTTTATAGATGAGGAACTGAGGCTAACAGGGTCAAGTAACTTGCCCAGGGTCACATGATAGTCTGAGGCCATATTTGAACTCAGGAAGGTGATTCTTCCTGACTCCAGGCTGGGTGCTCTATCCACTGTACCACCTAGCTGCCTAAGGATAGTTATAATCACTCTACATCCATGATCCTGTAACAATTTCTATAATACTTAAATGTTTCCAAAACACTTTCTCCATTATTCTGTGAGTAATGCCCCTAATTTTACAGAGGAGGAAACTGAGGCTCACAGAGATGGCATGACCTGCCTAAGGCAGGCATACAGCAAATAAAAGACACAACAGAGATTGAAAATAAAATTACTTAACTCCAAGACAACTATCAATTTTATGGTAATGTATATACTAACTACTTGGAATCTTTTGCCACTCTGGGTTGCAGTTTTGTCTTCTGTAAAATGAGGGGGTTCCCAGTTTATTGGGAAACTGGACAGTTAAGAACAGGGGTAGGGGTGAGGAAGAAAAGTCTTAAGACTGGTCAAGTAGAGGCCAACAAGAGACTTCAACTTCCCAGGATATAGGATTTTTTTGGATCCTGTTCTTAGTCCTGAGGCCCTGGTCATGTGGTCTGCTGGTGCAAATAGCACCCAACCAAGAGGACGAGGCCTGCCAGAAGGAGAGGAAAACACACCAGGAGCATGGAGTGATTCTCTCCTCTGATCACACTTCAAGAAATATATGTTTAGTGACTGGAACTGGGTCTAATGATTTCAGGGCCTTGGGGAATTATGTTGGACTCAACTTGTCATTATGGTCACATGTGCCTAAACAGAGAAAAACAGCCCAGAATGAGCTGTCTTGCCAGAAGTCCAACCTCGGGAACTGGTGCAGAGGACCATCCTCATCACCCTCCTCCAACATTTTTGATCAGCAGGAAACTGGCCTTTGACAACCAGGATTCCAGTGCTGTTGTACCTGGGACAATCTTTTCCTCATGATACTCAGACCTCTTTGAGTCTAGAATTCAGGAATTTGCTTGCTTCTCTGAGGCCAAGGAAGAAAGTCTCTATTATACCTGCCTAGGCAAATCACTGGAGATCCCTTGGGGGATGGGGGATGGGGACAATGTTTACTTAATACTCAATACAAGGTTGGGCAAAGGCTAAGAAAACAAACAAGGAAGGGGAAGAAGAAAATAATAAAGTGTTCACAGCTTAAGTCAGTAATCATTCCACCCTTTAAATCCTATCTTTGGTGTCCATCAATGTCTCCATTTTATTTCTCTCATTTTTGTTTGTTTTTGTCCACACCTGTGATTTAACTGGTGTAAGCAACTCTTGCTAAGAAAACTCCCTCTACAAAATGCAGATCAGCCCCTGCTCTGCAATGTATAGTCTTAGGGAGTTGCTTGGAGCCCTGAGAGGTCAGTGACTTGTTTAGTGTCCCACAGCTAGTCTGTATCCAAGGCAGTGCTGGAACCCAGGACTCCCTAATCTCCAGGGCAGCTCTCTATCTACTCAGATGATGCTGTCTCTCTTTCATTCACTTTCCATCTTTTGTTGTTTTTGTTGTTCAGTTGTTCTCAGTCATGTCTGACTATCCACGACCCCATTGCGGGTTTTCTTGGCAAAGATACTGGAGTGGTTTGCCATTTCCTTCCCAGCTCATTTTACAGATGAGGAAACTGAGGCAAAAAGAGTTAAGTGACTTGCTCAGGGTCACACATCTAATAAATGTCCAAGGTCAAATTTGAACTCAGGTCTTTTAGGTCTGAGATTATCTAAGGTCTTTCTATACCACCTAGTTACCTCTTTCATCTTTTACTACCTTTTAAAAACTGCTTCTTATGGTTATAATATTTTCCCCTGATTTTCAAAATTGATGCCTTGGGAGATTATAAGCTACCTATAGGCTATTACTTTCAAACACTTTGAAATTCAGTCAAACAAATTTCTTTAAAAATTTTTACATTTTTTTTCTGAAATACCCGATTGTTTTTATTTTTTAAAAATTTCTAATTTTAATCTTTTGTTTTTACATTATCTTCATTTAAAAAAAATAGAGCTCCTATCCCTTATACTTTACTCAGCAAGTCATCATTTGTAATAAAAATAAAAATAAAGACAAAAAAGTTCAATAGAAGTAACCAACACAACTGTGTCTGAACAGTATATGTAACATTCTATAGCCACAGTCCCCCACCTGCATAAAGAATTAAAGAATATATGTATTTTCAACTGTTCTCTGGGGCTAACCTTGATCATTCTAGTCAGGAAGGATTCATTTCCATTGTTTTGTTGTTATTGTTCTTTCCTTTTACATTGTTGGAATCATTGTATATGTTGCTTTTCTGCTTCTATATACTATACTCTACTCTGCATCTCTTCATAAACATCTTCCCATGCTTTTATGATTTTTTTCATTTTTTTCATTGTTTCTTATGGTACAGTAATATTCCATTGCATCCATGTGCTACAATTTCTTTAGACATTTGCTAAATAATGGAATCCACTCTTTCCCCAGTTTAGCACATACAGTTCAGTGGGTAATTTGGTGAATACAGCACCTTTCCATCTTTGAACTCCATGGAATATATGTCTACTAAAGGGATGTCTGGGTCAGAAGGGATAGACATTTTAGTCACATTTTCATAAAAATTATTTATATTGGTTAAAAAAGATGGAAAAGTAGGTCAGTGGAACAGACTAGAGACAGAAGAATTAGAAACAATGGAACTCAATAATCCATTGTTCAATAAATCTGTTTTTGTTATATACCTATTTATTTATACCTCTGATATAAATTACTTGGGGAAGAACTCCATATTTGACAAGAACTATTGGGAAAACTGAAAAGTAATTTAGCAGAGATTAGACTATTATCTTATACTGTATACCACAATAATTTAGCAGAGATTAGACTAATATCTTATACTGTATACCACAATAAATGCAAAATGAATACATGACTTTAATGTAAAAGGTCACACAATCAAAAAAATGGTATCTTTCATAACTATGGCTACAGGGAGAATTCTTAATCAAACAAGGAATATGGATGACAAAAGATAAAGCAGAGAATGTTAACTACATGAACTAAAAAAATAACTTTATGATGAATAAAATCAACATAATTATAATGAGAAGGAAAAATACTGTGAAAAGTCTTTGAATCAAATATTTCTGGTAAAGGTCTAATATTCAAGATATATAGGGAATTGACACAAAAAATATAAGTCCAAAAACCAAGCCCCAATGATTCAGTAGATAAAAGATAACAGGGGCTTGGGACAAGATGGTGGGTCTGAATGATTAAAAATATATACGTATTTACACACATACACATATACACACACAGAGCGAGGTGGTGCAGTAGATAGAGTACTGTACTTGGAGTTAGGAAGATCTGAATTCAAATCCAGCCTCTGACACTTTCTGTGTAACTTTGAACAAGTCACTTAACCTCTTAATAGCTACCTTCCAGGGTTGTTGTGAGGATAAAATAAGATAATATTCCCAATAAATCCTATAGTTTTTCACTTTTCTATATTCATGAAGTTAATGGCCAAATGATCATATTTCCCAATGAAAGGAAATTCTGCCAATGAAATTCTTTCCCCAATGGGATTAAAAAATGGACTGTCAGCAAGGACAGCTCCTGGCTGCCCCATGCTTTCTGTACCATCCCTGGCTCCCTCCTGGGAAGGACCAGGGAAACAGGAATAAGTATCTTTTCTACTTTTCTGCAATAGTTTGAATAAACTACTTTAACAGATGGTTAAATTTCAAACTCTGGTCAGTGTATATGTAGGTATATTCTAGTATGAAAACATGATATTAAATGAAGCAATTCTGTTTGGGGCTTTTAATTCCATAGGAAATGAATTGTAGACAACTGGCCAAGCATTATGATGAAGTTTCATTACTATAACAAATGCATATGAAGAATCTCTATCAATGTAGCTCATGGTCTATTCTTGCGTAGGGCCACATAACCCTTAGGTATCAGAGGTAGGACTCCAATGAGTTGTGGGTCTCTAATAAAAGGTGGGTCTTCTTAACTTGGATGTTGGTTCTCTCTCTAGTATACCTCACTGCTATACTTTATGACATGAACATAACATAACTGACATTAATATTCTTGTTGTTTGGTCATTTCAGTTGCATGTGACTCTTTGTGACCACATTTGAGGTTTTCTTGGCAAAGATGCTGGAGTGGTATGCCATTTCCTTTTCTAGCTCATTTTCCAGATGAGGAAACTGAGGCAGATAGGATTAAGTGACTTGCCCAGTCTCCCAGCTAGTAAGTGTCTGGTGCCAGATTTGAACTCAGAGGAGTCTTCCTGACTTCAGGTCAAGGACTACTCACTGTACCACCTAACTGTCCTGGCCTTTAATATAGTGTTTTAAAATTTGCAAAGCACTTTGCATACTTTATCCATTTCAATCTTTACATATTGCTAGTTGTCTTTTATAGATGATGAAACTTGGGCTCAGAGAAATCTTGCCTTGACTATGGTCATACAACTAGAAATTTATTGGAGGCAAGATTCAACCTGTGTCCATAGAAATTAGCTATGATATAGTAATAACATTATTGTGAAATTGTACCAGTCTGGGCCACATAATGTGGGTTTTGCCTGCACTCAGCCATAGAGCCCTGCTTATGTAAAAGAAGAGTTATGACCAAACAATAAGTAGAAAATTAGATTATTTAGTGGAAAAGCCAGTCAGAGTGTGAAAAGCAATGTAATTGGGTCTTGTTCTCAGGCTTGAACAGCCAGATTGTTCAGTCTTCAGTGACCAAATTTGCAGTATAATTGCTCAACTCTGCTTTTCTTGTACTCTGGATGCAGAAGGGAGAAAGAACATTGACCCTTTTCTAGAATTCTGGGTTTTTTTAAACTCTCTGAACTTCTGTAATTAAATTATCTCAGGCAGAAAGGGGACCAACTTTCACTGCCTAACCCTGTACCCAACTATCTCTATTATATCTGATACTCTTTTTAATATTCTCTACTATAGGCCAACATCCCAGAGCTGCAGAGGGCCACTGTAACTGCAATTGTCACTTTCTCTGCTCTGGTGACCTGCTCTTGCTGGGATGATTTCTCCAGATTCTCTCCTGGTCCAGGATGGGATACACAAGCCTTTAGCCCTTAAATGTGTCCTCCAGGAAAAGGTTTGGCCTTCCCCCCCAAAAGGACTTTACTGTTAACTAAGAAAAAGAAATGAAAATAAACAAATGACAAAGAACAGACTTGATTAGTTACAGAAGATAGAAAGCTTATCCCAAGATATCCCTCATCTAGCTGTAGCTGGCAGGTGCATCTTTCAGCTTCCACTTACCTGACACCTGTTCTCCTCTTATGACTTACCATCATGTTTCCTTTGGAGCAAAACTTCCATTGTATGTTAGGGAAGCAATCTGATCAGCTTATTAAAGTCTTTAACACCAAGGCTTGTATGTGACCGATACACTTCACTTTCCCAGTGTGTGTACATTTCAAAAGTAATTTGTTATTGCAAATAAATATTTAATATTTATATTAAAGTCGGGAAGTCGGGAATGTTTGGTAGAGAAGAGAAGTCTGCAAGTTGGCATTTGGCTTAGGGAAAGGTATATTACAGATGAAAGGCTCTGGAGTCTGAGAACCTGGGTTCATAGCCTGCTTCTTCTACTTATTACCTATATGAACTTGGACAAGTCATTTAGACTCCCTGGGGCACAGTTTCCTCATCTTTAAAATGGGAAGACTGAGTAAGATGGCTTTTGAGGTCCCAATAGCTCTTAAGCTATGACCCATTATGCTGAAATGTGGCCCATGCCTTCTTAAGACATTTTTTTTTTAACCATTGGTTCCATCAACATAAGCCCTTAGTTTCAATTCAACAAACATTTAGTTAGCCGTGATATATTCAAGGCACTTTGTTAGATATTGGCAACACAAAGACAAAATCAAAACAGTCTCTCTCCTCAAAGAACTGGCTTTCTGCTTGGAGACAGATTATGACAAATACAAAATGTACACAAAGAAGTATGATACAAGGCAAATTGAGGAGGGAAAAGCATTAAAACAGCAGAAAGCAGGGAAAGCTTTAATTTCGTGTCATTTCTACCTTTACAAAAGTACCCGCTCCTTTCTCTCTGCTACACAGACAACATCCTGGTTCAAGCGCTCATTCCTTATCCCTTGGGCTATTGCAATAACTTCCCAATTGGTTGACTTACCTCATCTCTGCCCTCACCAATCCATCTTCTACTCACCTGCCAAAGTAATTTTCCTAAAGCACAGGTCTGACCATGTCACTCCCCCACTCAGTAAACTCTAGTGACTATGGCTATTACCTCTAGGCTAAATATCAACTTCCCTCTTTGGATTTTTAAGCCCTTTACAACCTGGGCCCAACCGACCTTTCCATCTTTATGCTACGCTACTCCTCTCCTATACTTGATGGTCTTGCCAAACTGGCTCCAGTTTTTACTGTTTCTCATACATAACACATGTCCTAACTCAGTACCTTTGTATATATCCCCCATGACAAAAACATGCTCCTTCCTTGCTTCTGCCTCTTGGAATTCCTAGTTTCTTTCAAAACTCAGTTCAAGTGCCAACATTGGCATGAAAATCTTTCCTGGTCCACTCCATTCCCCAACTGTTAGTGTCTTCCTCCTCAAATTACCTCGCATTTATTTTATATATAATTATATTTATGAATGCTTTCTACCCTAATAGAACAGGAGTCCCTTGAGAGAAGGGATTGTTTCAGTTTTATCTTTGTGTTCCCAGTCCCCAGCACAGTCTGTGGCACACTCTTGCTACATATTACTTCTCTGTAGACATTTTACAGTCCTGACAAACTGGTCACTTTACTGTTTCTCATATGTGACACTCTACTCCTGTCTCTGTGCCTTTATACAGCTTGGCACATAGTAGGTGCTTAATAAATGCTTGTTGACTGACTGAGCTGAGCCTTGAAGGAAGACAAGTATTCTGAGAGTCAGTGCCTTACAAATATGGAGGGTGGCCTATGTAGAAACACAGACAAGAGATGGATTGTTGCAGTCAGGAAACACCTGAGGAGTTCATGAAGAGGGGCAGAAAGAAGGAAGTGTGGATAGATAGGTAGGAGCCGGTTTGTGGAGAACTTTAAATACCAGTCTGTGGAGTTAATTTTTCATCCTACCAGCACAAGGGAGCCACAAAAAAAATTTGGACAATGGTCAGACTTTATCCTTAGAAGATTATTTTTGTAACTGTTAGGAGAAGAAGTAGAGAGGAGCAGAAACTAGATAAAGAATCTACTTAGGGGGCTATTACAGTAGTCTAGGTTAAAGGTGATTAGGGCCTGAACTTCTATGAGTAGACATTGATTGTAAGTAGGGGCTGGGAAGAGACTAGGATCAAAGAGGACTCCAGCCTGAGTAAATGGGCAGATGGTAGTATCCTCAATAGAAACAGGGATGTTAGAAAGGTGGGGCAAGTTTAGAAGGAAAGAAAATCAGTTCATTTATGGACATATTCAGTTTGAGATGTTTATGGGACATGCAGATGAATAGATGATGCAGATCGAAGTTTCCAAAAGAGATTTATGTGGTATATACACATTCAAGAGTCTTTTCTGTAGATTATAGTTGGACCTATGAAAGCACAAAAGATCACCATGGGTGAGAGTGTAGGGAGAGAGAAGAGGAAGAGAAAAAGACTTAGGACAGAGCCCTAGGAGACATCCATGGTTAGGGGGTGGGAGATGAATGATGATATAGTAAATGAGACTGAGAAGGAGCAGTCTGTTAGATAAGAGGAGAACCAAGAAAGAGCAGAGTCAGAGAGGTTGAAGGAGGAGATGGTATCCAAGAGGAGGTAGTGGACAACAGTTTCAAAAGATATAGCTAGGTCAAGGAGAAAGAAGCCTGAGAGAAAGCTATCCCATTCAATAGGTAAGTGATAGATGAGTCTTGGAGTTAGAAGCCAGATTGCAAGGGGCTGAAAAGTAAGTGGGTGATGAAGAATGTGATGCAATAAGTATGGGCAATTCTTTCCAGTAGCTTGCAAGCAAAGAGGGGAGAGATATAAGTAACAGCTTGAGTGGGTGGCAGTCAAGTGAAGGTGTTTTTGTTTTTGTTTTTTAAGGATGAAATAGACGTGAGCATATTTGTAGTCATTGGATTATGTGACTATAGATTCAAAGCTTCAAGGGACTTTAGCAGCCATTTAATATAATCTCTGTATTTTACAGACTAAGAAACTAAGTCCCAAATAGGTGAAGTGACTTAAGATCATATAACAGACCAGGTAGAACCAGGATTTGAACCCATTTCTTATGGCCTCAAATCCAGCAAGCTTGGGAAAAAGATAAAAGATAAAGGCAGGGTGGGAAATGATACAAAAGGCACACTTCCAGAAGAGATTGTTATTGTTTGTCCTTCATTCTCAAAGAGGACCATGACATCAGGAAGATGATGTCATGTCTTGCAAGTGAATTGAAGTGAGGCAGGGCTATGTAGTCACCAGCCTCACTTTCTCCTCCAGGGCCATCTAGGTCCAGTGGCAAGATATAGATCAGGATGACTGGAGATGGCCCAAAATGCAGTGGGAGACCTTGGCCTTTTTAAGCTAAGGTCTTTCCCAAGTCTCAGTTTGTCGAAGCAGTGCCCATTCAGTGATTAAAGCTAGGTAAGAAATGGGGCAAAAAATGGCCTCTTTTACCTAGTTAAAAAAAATCAATCTAGGAGGGGAAGACCCTCAGGGTTTCTGGCCAAAACAGAAACAATTGCTATTTACATTCACTGTGAGACATGAGGGCCCCCAAAATGACCAAGATAGACTCCCTATTGCCTTTAGGCAATAATAAATAAATATAAACTTTATGTTTAGCTTTTAAAGCCCTTTGCTGCCTGACTCCAGCTTTCCCCAGTCTGGCTTACTGCCTGTGATTTTTCTCTATTTGTTCTACACTAGATTCAAGCCACATTGGGCCTATCCATGACATTCCCTTTTCTGTCTGGAATGTGCTTCCTCTTCACCTTCACATCATAGCATAACATAGCTTTCTTTAATATCAGCTCAGGTGACACTTCCTACATCCTAATCTCCCCATTTGCTAATAACTTCTGGGAAATAAGTTTTTTCTCTATTTTGTATTTGGGGGCAGATAAGGTGGCCAGTGGATAGAGTGCCAGGCCTGGAGTCAGGAAGACTCCTCTCCCTGAGTCAAATCTGGCCTCAGACACTGACTAGCTGTGTGACCCTAGGCAAGTCACTTAATCCTGTTTGCCTCAGTTTCCTCATCTACGAAATGTGCTGGAGAAGGAAATGGCAAAACCCTCCAGTATCTTTGTCAACAAAACCCCAAATGGGGTCACAAAGAGTCAGACACGATTGAACTATTGAACAACAACAGCATTTTGTATCTGATTTCCTATGTATATTGCCCTCCTCTTCCCCCCCCCCCCCGCCACCTCCAATAGAGCATAAGCTCTTTGGAGGAATGGATGATTTGTTTTTGTTTATCTACAAAGCTTGGGATATATTAGGCATTTAATACATGCTTGTTGAATTGAATTGAAATGAACTGAATGAGATAGATAACAGAGTAGATTGTTGGTCTGGTTCTATCTGAGCATTGCAGAAAATGGAGAGTAGTGATTGTTTTGCCTCATCTTCCATTCTTTCTTGCCCTTGTTCTCTATACTACCACCTCTGTGCCTCTGCCCAACAAGCTTTTCTGCAAAGTCATGTCAGAGGCTGTCTCTTTCTATCTGTATCTATCCTGGAATTCCCTCTAAAACATCCCTGACAAGTGGTCATCTGGCCCCTACTTGTAAACCTCTGGTGAAGGGCAGCTGACTCTCTCCTGTGGTGGTCAATTCTGTTTTTGGATAACTTTAACAGTTATTAAGTTTTTCCTTATACCACATCTCCGAAATTTCACCCAGTGATCCCGTTTCTATCTTTTGTTGCCAAATTTAACAAGTAATATCTTTTTCACAATTCACCTCCACTTTATTATTTGAAGACAGCTGCTGTCATGTCCCCACTAAATCTTTTCTTCTTCAAGCTAAACTTCAATTCCTTCAAGTGACTCCTGAAGGCTTTTTCTCTGTCCTTTCATCAAGGTCAAAATCGCCTCTTATTCTCCCTGCCTCAAATTTCTCCTCACTCCCATTTCTCCTCTTTTAGACCTACCAAAGTGATTTTCCTAAAGTTCAGATCTCAATAAAATCCAGTGGTTGCCTATTACCTTCAGGATCAAATATAAACTTCTTTGCTTGGCCCTCAACACTCTTCACAACCTGGCTTCTTCCTCACCTACAACCTGATTCCAGATGCAGAGCCTTGGAGGCCATATGTATCCTATTTCTGGTTGGACTTTGCTAGAGGGCCCTCTCTTTCCTAGGTCTGGGGACTTCTGGTTGACTTTTCTGTAGTTTTGGGGTAGAAGAAGTCACTTTAATCATTATCCAGTCTCTTGTGAACTTCAGGGTTTTTCTGAAGCTAGTATGTAGAAACAAGGCAGTTGACTTCCTCATCAGACAGTCATCTTGGCAGAAATGTTTCTGCATTTGTTAATACAAGCTTGTGAGTTTTTAAAGTTATGTGTATGTGTGTGTGTGTGTGTGTGTGTGTGTGTTAGAGGAAGTAATGGCTTTCGTCTACCTGATATCCATATTACATGGTGCGTATTATTTGTTCAAGGGATCATATTACGTACATTCTAGCCTTCTTACACATACTCCTTTCCACACATTCTATGATCTAGCTCTATTGTTGAACTTGCTGTTTTTTCACAATAATCCATCTTTCATTTCTATGTTTTTTAAAGTTTGCAAAGCACTTTTATTTTTTTTTACATTTTAAAATAAAATTTTATTGCATTAATTTTTTTCATTGCATTTGAATTTATTTTAAACTTAAATACAAAATAAAAAGAAAAAAATTGTCATGTGCACAGCAGAACATAAGAGGATTCAATATAAAGCAATAAATTTCCATTTCAGAAAAACCTATATAATGAATACTACAAATTATTTTCAAAGCTGTCCATCTTTTCTTTGCTTCCTTGTATGTTTTCTTTTGTCTTCTGCTGTGCACTTTTTACTTTATTTCTTCCCCTTCTTCCCCCCAAAACTACAATTAAGCATGGATATAAATACACACACATATATACATATATAGAAATATATGTGCATATATGTATATATGTATACATGTATGTACACATACATATATGTACATGTATATATACATATACATAGGCATCCATAAACATACACATATACACTCAAATGCATATACGTAAGACCACATTGTGCTTATTTCCATCTGTTATCTGTTTCTCTGTAGGTAGATAGCATCTTCCTTTTCATATTTTACGAAATCCACTATTTCTATATTTTTAGACTAACTGACCCCCATGCTGGCAAAGTTCTCCCTCCTTACTTTTATCTCTTAACAATTCCTGGTTTCCTCAAGACTTAGGTCATTGTGCTTTTTGCAGTTTTTCTCAGTGTCTCCAGCAGTCTCTCCCAGTCTTCTCCGCTAATATTACCTCTTATCCACTCTGTATATAATAAGTGTATGCCATTTTATGTACATGTTGTCTCCCCAGTTAGAATATGAGCTTTTTTTATTATTTTTTTCAATTAACAAAAATCTACTTTTTCTCCTTCCTACCTCCTCTGCCCTCCATCCTGAATTGAGAACGAAAGAAAGAAAAATAAAACCCTTATTGTAAATATGTATAGTTAAGCAAAACAAATTATACCATTAGCCATGTTCCCCCAAAATATGTCACATTCTGTCCTCTGAGTTTGTTATCTTTCTGTTAGGGATGGCTAGCCTATTTTCATCATAAATCTTCTGATATCTGGCTAGTCATTGTATTGGTCTAATACTTAGCACAATGCCTTCTACATGGTAGGTACTTTATACATGTTTATTGATTCATTGGTCAGAGTTCTAAAGTCTTTCAAAGTTGTTTGTCTTTATAATAATGTTGTTATTGTAGAAATTGTTCTCCTGGTACTGCTCACTTCACTTTGCATCAGTTCATACAAGTTTCTTTGTAACTATCCTCTTCACCATTTCTTATAGTACAATAATAGAATGCAAACTTCTTGAGGACAGGAATTGTTTTGCTTTTGTCTTCATATTGTCAGCTCTTAGTGTAGTGAAACAAGTTGAAAACACTTAATTCAGTAAATACTTATTGATTGATTACTTGAAATAGTAGGTTGACCATCTAGGAACTTAACATATGTTTGAGTCAACCTTGTAGCTGAAGATCATAATAGTATTGTATGATTAATTGTAAGTATATCTCAGGAACATAGCAAAATATTTAATAATTTTATAAATTAACAATCCTTACCCAAACCCTATGACGCAGTTCATTATTAATACCTCCTATCTGATAATGATGATATCGTTTTATAGTAAAAGTTTCATTAGACTATAATTTTTGTGCTTATGCCTTTGGGCTATTTAAGTAAAAGTTATAAGGAAAAAAGGATTAAAGATGAGGATAAAAAAGGGGAGGGAGATATCTAATGTCCTCTTTGATTGGTAGAGAATCTGGTGAAGAATAAGAATAGAGCAGCTAGGTGACCTAGTAGATAGAGCTCCAGGCCTAGAGTCAGGAAGGCTCATCTTCCTGGTTCAAATCCAGCCTTAGACATTTTTAGTGGATATATGACCTTGAACAAGTCACTCAAGCCTGTTTGCTGCTGTTCCTTATCTGTAAAATGAGCTGGAGAAGGAAGTGGCAAACCACTCCAGTATCTTTGCCAAGAAAACCCCAAATGGGCTCATGAAGAGTCAGACACAACTGAACAACAACTACAGAAGAAGGAGGAAGATGAATGCCTTAGTTACTAACTGGGCTGGAAGTGTCTGGCATGACAGGAGTCCCGTCACTACTATTCAGTAATTAGGATCAACCTTGTGTATGTAGGAATCTAAGTATTAGCCTAGATAGCATGCTTTAAGCACAGATACTGAGAAGTTTCCTTCCGGCTCTGCTCCCTCCCTTGCTTTCCTCCCCCTCTCCAAACCCAGCTAAGCTCTTTCACTGGGATGGTTCAGTGACTGAAAAATCTATCCTTAACTCTCCCTCTTGCTATGTTCTCTCTGAAGATGAAGACACACTGGGAGAGGTAGTACATTAAGCTAGTAACACTTATATGGGAATTAATCTACCAGGTTGTTTTCCCATTGACAAGAAGGATGATGCCCAGCATAAGACTTTGGGTACCTGTTTGAAAGGCAGAAATAAATGCTACAGGCAGAGGGAGTGGAGGAAAATGTCAAAGGGAAGTAAAATCATGAAGACAAACCTTGATTCCTTCATAATTTTTCCTAGAGATAGGATACTACTTTTCTCTAGAAGTTCTTACAATTTAGTCCAGCCTAATTAGTCTGCAGATTAATCCATTTTAACAAATGTTCATTAAGTACCTACATATGCTAGGCACTGTACTAGGCATTGGAGATACCAAGACAAAAATAAAATAGCCTGCAACATCAAGAATCTTATACTCTACTTTGCAAGGACAACATTTAAACAGATAAATAAACACAAAATAACTCAGGAAAGAGAGCTCATTAACAACTAGGGGCATCAGGAAAGGCCTCCTGTGTGGGATTTTACCTGAGCTGAGTCTCAAGGGACCCTAAGGATTTCAAGAGATGGGGAGTATCTCACCCTTTTGCAATTAGGCTCCCATGGATCTTGGAGGTTTACAGTGGTGGATCATTATGGCCCTCCCCGATGTCTTAGGACAGAGTATTATGGACCTCCAAGCCTCAGAACCTGAGTTGTCTCAGTCTTAAGTCAATATTGTGGCATCTCATTGGTTGCTAATCACTGCTGCTCCTCAGGGCTTGCAGGAACCCCACTCTGGGAATTTCTGACTACCCTAGAATTTTCTCCGGAGAGTCTTCTGTTCTTGCTACCTACCTCCAGACACAGAGCCTTGTTAGCTATATATGTTCTGACTCTGGCTGGGCTGGTATTTACTTTGCTGGAAGGTTTCTCTTTCCTATTCTTGTGGGCTTCTGGCTGACCTCTTCTGCAGGTCAGGGGTGGAAGAAGCCACTTACTTTAGTTTTTCATTGAATTAAAAAAAAAACATTCAGTTTCGTGTGAACTTCAAGGTTTTTCTGAAGTTGGCATGTGGGAGTAGGGCAATCTACTTCCCCTTTCAGATAACCACCTGGGCAGGAATATTTCTGTGGTTGTTAATACATGCTTGGAAGTCTTTTGTCTTAAGCATTTTGTCTTAAGCATGCCATCTGGCCTTAGACTTTTACTAGCTGTGTGACTCTGAGATAGTTACTTAACCCTGTTTGCCTCAGTTTTCTCATCTCTAAAATGAGCTGGAGAAGAAAATGGCGAACCACTCCAGTATTTTTGCCAAGAAAACCCCAAATGGGGTCATGAGGGGTCAGACATGACTGAAGCTACTGAAAAAACCTGATCCCTAGTTTATATACTGAATGACGTTTCTGTAAAGGAGGATGTTACTCACATTTCGGAGGAGATTCCAGACACAAGACATACCTAAAATTTGTTTTAGAAATTTCCCCAGAGTTAAATCTGGGTAGGGACATTATGAACCAGAATGTGATAGAAAAAAATCTGACCTACTTTTGGGGGGTTGCCTCCCTTGCCTGATGAATCTAGGTTTACATGCTCTCAGAGAGAGCCCCTTGTGGGAAGGTCCTTTCCCCCTGCATACCCTAGGCCATGATTCATATCAAGTTAGGGGAATAACAAATAGGGTACTTTTTGCAAGAACTGAGAGTGTGTAAAGGGAGTCATGAAATGAATATGGAAAGGTAAACTGGGGCTACTGCATGAAGGGCTTTCAGTGTGAAATGGAGGAGCTTATATCATATCCTGAAGCCACTGAAGATTTTTGAGTTAGAGAGTGACATATCCGATTTACAACACTTTAATAAGACTATTATTTTGGCAGCTATGTGGAGGTTGGTTGGAAAGGGAGAGCTACTGGAAATAGAGAGCCCAATTAGAAGGATATTGCTCAAGTACATGATGAGGAAGGTGTGACTGGACAACAGATCATGTGAAAAAGATCTGGAGGTTTTAATGGAATTCAAGCTCAATATGAATCAACAGTACAACATTCCAGTGAAAAGAGCTAATGCAATAGAGAAGTATCCTTTATAGAATGAAGGAGGGGATCAATTCCTTTAGATACTAATCCATTCTGTTATGAGCTCCTCTAGGGCAGGAACTGTCTTTTGTCTTTCTTTGTATCTAATATAGTACCTGGCACACATAGTAGGTGCTTAATAAACACTTATTGCCTAACTGGCAAACAGTCTTACTATACTTTGCCCTGGTAAGATTATTTATGAAGCATTGTGTTTAGGTCTGGGTATCATATTTTAAAAAGGACACTGATCAGTTGGAGCATGTATAGGAAGCTGGAATCTGTGACACAGGAATGTTGGTTGAAATGACTAGGGATTTTTTTTCCTGGAGAAGAAATTTAAGGTGCACATGATAACTACTCTCAAGTGTTTGAAGGGCTTTCATATGAAACAGAGATTAGACTCGTTTTGTTGAACCTAGAAGGCAGAAGGAGGAGCGATCAATTTGTCGGGAGGCAGACTTAGGTTTGATATAAAAAAAAATTCTAACCCTTTGACTAGTCTACAAATGGAACAGATGGCCTCAGAAGGTAGTGAGCTACCGTTTGAAGTCATTAAGAAGTGGCTGGGTGACCACTTGTCAAATGTGTTTTTGAGGAGATTCCTGTCCAAGTGCAGATCGGGTTTGATGACCTATGAAAAAGTGTAGATCAAGCAAGTAGGAAGAGAAAGAGCAAAGAACTATAGTTCAAATCAAAGGCTACCACTGTCATAGCCTTACTAACCTTACAGCAGTCCTTCCCACCCAAGACTCCCACCTGACACCTCTAGACTAACATAGACCAGTTTCATATTTTGTCCTTCATATCTTTCTAGCTGGGACAAGTTACCTACCACCTGCCTCTAGTCCTGGCATCAATCCAGTCTCCAGGTAAGGAGATATTTAGCTCTCTATTTAGACAATTCATCATTAAGTCTTTTGCTAATTAATCTCATACTGACCTCCTATCCTGGTTCTAGAAATTGACCTTTGCCTTGTCAACTATAGATTAAGCCTCCATCTTGAACCCCAAATTGAAAGACTGTCTTGTTCCTCTGACCCACATCCATTTCCTATGGTAATATCTTGCTCTAAATCACAGTTCCAGAGAACTGCTTTAATACTAATAATGATATTATTAAATAATATGAATAACAGAATTTACATAGCTTAAGATTTTCAAAGTACTTTGTCTCATTTGCTTCTTCAGTTAGTACCCTTAGGACCTTGAGCCAATCACAAAGGCACAGCTACTATGTCTTTATCCTCTACCACCTGATGCCAAACATCCTTGAGATGCCTAATACCACCTGTTTGGAATCTCTGTCCACCCTCTGCTTGCTAGAATTCTTCCTCTTCCCACCAACTTTGGTGATGTCTATCTGGCTCTATACATATTGCTGACTGCTATGTTCCCATAAGATCCACACATCCTTAGACTTCTTTCTAGCACTCACCATTGGATCTTCCTGATTGCAGAGGAGTCTCTCTGCATTCCAGGCCCCCAGATATTCCTAGTTTGGTCTGCCTCCCCCTTTTGACCTGCATTTCACCAGGTACTCCACCCCTCACCACCTGATGGCCTTCAGGGGATGGGATGCCTAGAGCAGCATAACTGAATCACTTAGAACTGTAGTCATCAGAGGACAAAACACCCACCATGTCTTTTAATCCTGTTGCACCTGGCATTGAACTTCAGCATTTCCTTGTTATTTTTTCACAATCACTGTTATGCTTCCAGAAATTAAAGGAAGGGGAAGGGTGCTGGAGAGTCTCCAGATTTCTCTGAGCCTCAGTTTTCTTATGTATAAAATAAAGATAATAATAGCACTACATAGGATCATCATGAAGATCAAATTAAATACTGCATCTTAAGCACTTTATAAATCTCAGATTCTAGCTAAATGTGAACTATGATCATGATCATTATTTTTCATCCCACTGTGGACTTGCCCCTTCTGGAGCCAACTGGCATCTTCTTTTTCCTCATATGGAACCCCTTGAAAATTAATCCACAACGACAGTTGAGTTTCTGTGACTATAGCTTCAGTGCTAAAGGATATTTCTGGTTCTTAAGTTTTGGTTGGTTCACAGACTCCTGAGGTAGCATTTGTAGATCTTGGCCTCACAACAATGTGGCTCCATTCTGGCTCTGTGTGTCCCTTTGACTTTAGTGGCCAGTGGGGATCAAGAAAAGATATGTGTGATAGCAAGTGAGATTATATGGCAACAGGAGGGAGCAGCTATGGACAGAAGAGCTCAATGATAGAGGGACGCCACCGCAGAACAAAGCCCTTTTCAAGGGTTGGTTGAAAATCCTCTCCCCAGGAGCAGCTACATAGTGCAGTGGATAGAGCTCTGGTCTTGGAGTCAGAAGGAACTGAGTTCAAATGTGACCTTAGATACTTGATACTTACTAGCTGTGTGACTCTGGGCAAGTCACTTAACCCCGATTACCTCACCAAAAAGCAAAAAAAAAATCCTCTCCCCTTGCTCTGTGAGGAGCCAGACATGCAGAGATGTAGTCAGAGACCCCATCAGCAGCAAATCACAGAGTGGTAAAATACCGATTAGGAGTTCCAGTTCATACTAGAGTCCGAGTCCATTCCCTGTGTTTTGAGAGGTCCCAAGACCCAAGTAACCAAGCTTTTCTCTGGAGTAGGAGCTTTTAACCTGGAATCTATGAACTAGGTTTAAAAAAAAAATACAATTATCCTTTCATCAAAGTGGGGGCTTGGGGCACAATGCCCCCACAATCTAGGAAATCCACATAAAATTTTTTGGCCCTCTCTTTGTACCAGAGAAGAAATCTGAATTATTATGATATTAAAAGATAAAATATGTTGATATTATATAATACTATACATATATTTTATATACTTCTGAGTTTCTAACCTTTTGTGTGTGTGTGTGTGTGTGTGTGTCTATGGCTTCTGCAAAACTCCCCCCAAATTCCTATTTAATTTCTTATACTGACCTGTGATATGTTGAAACCGTGATGGGGAAAGTTGCAATGTGGAAGGGATAAATGTAAATATATTTTGACAACTCCATTTCAATAGCATTGGTTTCCTTGGTAATCTTAAGTATTTTATTTTATGCACTTAAAAACATTATCTGAAGAACTCACTAGACTTCTAAAAGGGTCCTTAACACACACACACACACACACACACACACACACACACACACACACACAATATTTATAACTCCTGATTCAAAGACTTGCCCTACTAGAAGTGTGAGTTGAGTAATGGGTGGGGATTGTCTATACCCCTTTGCCTGTTGGCAAGAGTGCTATAGGTGTTTGAATGTAAGCTATTCATTTTTTAGAACTCTGGAGTTTAGAATAGCTTACGTATAATCTGAGGATTTCCTTGGTATGGGAAAGGCTATTTTATTGTGCTTTTTGGATGTTGCCTTTATTGAATCTAACCTACTTTTCTCTTTTTACATGTCTTCCCTTTCTTTTGGATCTTACCTTGGAGTCTCATACAGAATTCTGCATGCAGCTGGAACCCTACCACTACTTCCCAATTGACTTTCACATCTTTATTAGAATTGAAAACACACTCAGAAATTACCTGGTTTCAACCCCTTATTTACAGATTCACGTCAAAGGAATTCAACAAATGTTTTCAAAGTACTTTCTATGTGTGCAAGATACTGGGAATACAAAAAGAAAACCAAAAATAGTCATTGTCCTAAAGAGCTTATGCAAGTAACTAAAGATGATATCTATAAAAAGAAATTTCAATGAAATTAATTCAAAACCATCAATGAATTTTAGAACAAGGACCCCCAACTCCTGGACTACTGCAATAGCCTGCTTGTTTGGTCTCCTTGTCTCGAGTAGCTTCCCACTCTAATCCATTCTACATTCTCTTGCCAAAGTGATCTTCCTAAGGTATAGTTCTAAAGATATCACCCCAACTCCACACCTCATTCAATAAACTCTAGTGGATCCCTATAACCTGCAATATATAATATAGACTCCTGGATGCCATTTAAAGCTCTTCACAATCTGGACCCTTCCTCTGCACTTTACTTCCCTTCATGGAGTGTACAGGGTGTTCAGGAGGACTAGCGCCTCTGGTGTGAGGGCTTGCTGAGCCCTTTTCAAGGGTATGCATCTGCAATTATGTATATATATTGCACGTGTATCGTGCATGTGTGTGTAATGAAGGGGTGGCAAGGAGATTGACTTGGTTCTAGATGAAAAATGATGATGGAGACATGACTAAAAAATGACTGAACAACAACAACACATTAATAAGAGGTGAGATCAGTGAAATTAATGAGAAGAATCCAATATGCTTGCTAAAGCACCCGTGATATGACAGAAATAAGTGGATGTATGGATTAATGGATAGAGAACTGGTCTCAGAGTCAGGATGACCTATTTAAATCCTCCTTATGGTATCTACTAGCTATGTAACTCTGGGCAACTCACCCTCTTAGGGACACAGGCAACCATCTAATTCTATACATTTCAGAATGAGTGCTCATCTACACTAGTGGAAGAGATTACTTATTGGGAGTTCCCTAAACCAGTGAAATCATAGAAATGCAAAAAAATGTATCAGGCACTGTGCTAGGCACTGAGAGGCCAGTGACAAAAAGCTAAATAAACAAAAAAAAAATTCCTTAAAGTAGTCTACACTTTACTAGAGTAACTAATATTTTACTGGGGAAGACTTTGAAGAACAGTTCAAGGGGCTTCAATTTGTTATTATGGGTTATCTGTTAAGATAATTAGTAATAACAGATTGCTAGAGGATGAGAGTGATATTATGTTATCATAACTCAGGGTGCTATGAGTTTTGAAAGAGTTTAATTTTGTCAAAAGCTATAAGAGAGAGAGACAGAGACAGAGACAGAGAGACAGAGAGACAGAGACAGACAGAGAGAGAGAAGAGGAGAATCAGTTTAGTGAGATGTAAAGAACACTCACTGATATGGAGACTTGAAGGAGTTAAGAATTAGGAGCCTTGGGTTCACATCAGGGGTGTTGTGAAGCTCAAATTATATAATGAATGTAAAACACTTTTCAAACCTTAACGTATTGTATAAATATTAGTTGTTGTTGTTGTTGTTGTTGTTGTTGTTGTTGTTATTGTTGTTATTAACCTATAGTCTTCAGGCCTTGAGTCTAATGATGATTTCATTCCATAAGCCTTCTACTGCAGTCAGGCTGAGCTCAAGCAACATTTCTAGATCAATACAGGGGTATTCTGGTAAATATTTAATGATCAGCTCTCCAAGAAAAAAAAAAAACCTGTATGCACACTTACTTTTAAGTTTAATCTGCATTATTAATACTTCATTAAGTTTGATCAATCAACAAAACAATAAATCATGTCCTGATTTGTAGTAATTTGCCAATTTTTGAGGTGCAAATACTCATAGCTTTTGCAAGCCTGTGAGAGCTGACTCCAAATTCCAGCTCTACTACTTACCACAGGTGCTCTCCAGCAAGTAGCACTGAAACTTTCTGTGTCTCAGTTAAATAATTTGTAAAATGCAGGAACTGTACTAGATAACCTTTAAGGTCCATTCCAACATCAAATCTCTGAGCCTATGAGTATATGAGATAGTGTTCAGAACATGGGAGATGATACTCTTCTCTGCCTTGGTCTTATCATATGTGGAGTCTTGTTTTTCATTCAGGGCGCATATATTAGGAAAAACATTGGCAAGGTAGAGTTATCAGATGGCAAGGTGCCTTGGGACCATTTATGTAATCATCAACAAGCATTTTTTAAGGTCTATATGCCAGGCACTGTGACAAGTGCTAGGGATACAAATCAAAACAGAAAAATAACCAATCCCTCCTCTCAAGGGGCTTTTGTTGTTGTTGTTCAGTCATTTCAGTCATGTCTGACTCTTCATGACCCTATTTGAGATTTTGTTGGCAAAGATTCTGGAGTGGTTTGTCATTTCCTTCTCCAGCTCATTTTTACAGATGAGGAGCTGAGACAAACAGAGTGAAGTGACCTGCCCGGGATCACACAGCTAGTAAGTGTCTGAGGCCAGATTTGAACTGAGGAAGATAACTCTTCCTGATTTCAGGCCCAATTCTTTATCCAACATGCCACCTAGCTACCCCTCAAGGGGCTTATATTCTATCAAAGTAGACAATATGCACATGTATAAGTACATAAAGAATGAATATATGCAGAATAAACACAAAATAAATGCAAAGTATTTAGAGAGAGAGGGTTCTAGCAATTGAGAGGATCCAGAAAGGCTCCTGTAGTAGATGGCATTTGAGAAGCATCTTGAAAGAAGAGAGGGATTCTGTGAGGTGGAAGTGAGGAAGGAATACATTGCAGGCATTAAGGATAGCCAGTGAAAAGATTTAGAAATGGTGGGTGGATACTTGTGTGAGGAAGAAAGGGCAGTTTGGCTGAATCATAGGGAATGGAAAAGGGATTAATGTATAACAAGGCCAGAAAGTATGTTGGGCCAGATTATGAAGGACATTAAGAGAGAAACAGAGGAGTTTGTGTTTTATTCCAGGTCAGGGCTTATTAACCTTTTTTTTGTGACATACCCTTTTGGTAGTCTGGTGAAACCTTTCTTGGAACAATGGTTTTAAATGCATAAGATAAAATACATAGAATTAGAAAACAAACACATTATATTGAAAACAGTTAAAATATATATGTCTATATGCATGCATATGTGTATATGTACATATATACATAATATGTATATATGTATGTGTGTGTGTGTCCATCTATCTACCTGTCTACCAATCTGTCTATCTATCTATGAAGTTCACAGACCTCATGTTGAGAACCCCTCTTCTGGGGGCAATAGGGAGCCAGTGGAATTTATTAAACAGAGGAATGATATGGTTTCATCTGTGCTTAGTAAAAGTCACTTTGATGGCTATGTGGGAATAGATCAGAGAGGGAATTGGTATTCCCTTGAGGTAGGGAAAGCAATTAAGAGGCCATTGAAATAGTTTGGATAAGAGGTGATGAGGGATAAGGTAATGATTTTGTGAGAAGACAAGAGATGGTAGAAATGGTGAGGTTTGACAACTGAATGGATATGTGGAATGAGGGAGAGTGAGAAACTGAAGAAACTGGAACAATGGTGGTGTCCTTGACAGAAATAGGAACATTTTTAACAGGCATAAGTTTGGGGGTGAAAGATAATGGATTCTGTTTTGAATATGTTGTGTTTGAGATGTCTCTGGAATATTCAGTTTGAAATGTGTCTAATATGCAGATCAATGATGTTGAACTAAAAACGATACACACACACATATATATATACATATATGTGTATATATGTGTTGCACATATATATGCACATATACATACATAGATATATGTATATGTGTATATACACACACAGTGTGTGTGTGTGTGTGTGTGTGTGTGTGTGTGTGTGTGTCTGGAAGTCATCTACATAGAGATAATAAACCTGTAGGAGCTAATGAGGACACCAAGAGAAAGAAAATATAGAGATTACAGGGCTCAAGGCAGAAACTTGGGGATGACCCACAGTTAGGAGGGGTGATATGGATGATAACTTAGCAAAGGAGACTGAGATAAAATGATCAGACAGGAAAAAAAAAACAGACGAATCAGGATAGGGTAATGTCACAAAAATCCAGAGAGGAAAGAATATCCACGGGAAGATTGATTGAAGGAACTGAGGCTATTTATTCCAAAGGAAAACAGGGAGAATATAATAACTATTTTTAATATTTGAAAGGCCATCATGTAGAAGAGAGATTAGGCTTATTTTGATTGGTATCCAGGGGAAAGAAATCAGAACAATGGGCTGAAGTTCCAGGAAGGTAGATGTTGTTTTGACTTCAGGAAACTTAACAGCACTGTCCAATAGTAGATCAATTAATTGCTTGGAGGTGCTCCTCTTGACTAGGGGTTTTCTGGCAAAGCGTTGATGACCACTTGGTAGGGATGTTTTACAGAGTGTTCCTTACAATTCAACTTGAACCAAATGGCCTCTGAGTAGCCCTCTATAGGATCACAGAATGATAGGATTATAGGCAACTAGTCTAACTCTCTCATTTTCTAGTTGAAAAAACTGAAGCCCAGAGAGGGTAAATTATTTGCCCAAGGTCACACAGAGTTGGACTTTGAACCCAGGGAGAGTCTTTAATTCCAAATTCCAAGTTCATCACTATTTCCACTGTGCCATGCTGTTTCGAATAGTCTGTGATTCTCAGAGGACTTACTTTCAAATCCCAGTACTAGTTATGTGGTGTGATCTTGCTTAGGCTTCTAGACTTGTTCATTTCTCTGAAAAATGAAGGTGTTAGGCTGATTGTCCTTCAAATTCCCTTCTAGCTCTAAATCCAAAATTCCATGTTGTTTAAGGTTCAGCTTTAAGTCTTTGGATCAAATAGGACCCTAAGAAACCTTGGCCTTAGATTTTCTGACCTTCCTCTTCACCTTGAAAGGAGTTAATTTGACCAAGGTAATCCCATTTGAATATAGAACTGTTTTTGTAATGGCATCTGATACCGATCACTAAATGAATTTCCAGAGCAAAGGCACTTTTTCCTCTCCTGGAGCCTCTACCCACTGTGACCTCAGGGGAAAGAAGATATATTTATCCTAATGGCTATAACCTGGTCACAAGGTGGCTGCCAATGGCTTGCGTCCACTCGCCCTTTACGACATTAACTTTTTCATTCTGATGTGCAGCTACTGCAGTACAGTCAGTCAGCAAGCTATTCTCTCCCTCTCTGACCCAGGCCGTTGCTGAGCCATCAGGCTTGGCATACCAAGATCTACCAAGAAGGTAGAAGTGAGAATTTTTTCCTTTGAGAGGAAGTTGATTTCCCAAGAAACCTCACTTGCTGACCATAAATCCACCACAGGATTACTCTCTTTATTCTTCCAAAGTTGAGTTTTCTCCTGTTTTGTTACTCATGCCTTTTTCTGGTATCCATTGCAACAATTTATTAAGGACCAGATGTGTTGAAGGCATGGTGCTTACTGCTAGGCATACAAAGACAAAATGAAAAATTGGCCCTGTCCTCAAGGGGTTTACATTCTACTGGGAATGGGAAAATGTCATGTGTACATAAAGATACACATGATAATTTGAGGGGTAGAGGGTACTATTCACCTCAGGGACATACCCTTAAAATGTTGCACTTAAGTTGATTTTGGAAAGAAGTTAGAGATTTAAAGAAGCTCAGATAAGAAGAGGAGTCCATCCCAGATATGGGGAACAGCTTGTGGAAACGTATGGAGGTGGGAAATGGAATACTGACCTTGAGCAACAGAAAGATATGTTGCAAGAATTAAGATTATTACATCAAGGTGAGTAATGTGAAATAAGCCTGGAAGGGTAGTCTGGAGCCAGATTGTGAAGGCTGTTTCATACCAAAATGTGGAGTTTATTTTACCCTAGAAGCAATAGAGAACCAGTGGGGTTTCTAAGCAAGGTCAGACTTGTGCTTCAGGAAGATTATTTTTGGCATTTGTACGGAAGATAGATTAAGAAGGTGGATCCCAATTAGGAAACCATTGTAATATCTCAAGTAAGAGTTGATGAAGGCCTAAGTTGGGGGTTTGGGTGTGTGGCTGCGCAATTAGAAAGCGACATATTTGTGTGTGTGTGTGTGTGTATTTTTTTTGTTGTTGTTCAGTTGTTTCAGTCATGACTCACTTTTGTTACCCCATTTGGTGTTTTCTTGGTAAAGATACTGGAGTGGTTTGACATTTCCTTCTCCAGTTTATTTTACAGATGAGGAAACTGAGGCCAACAAGGTTAAGTGACTTGTCCAAGGTCACATAGCATGTAAGTATCTCTGAGGCCAAATTTGATTTGAACTCAGGTCTTCCTGACTGTAGGCCCAATGTTCTATTTACTGCACTACCTAGCTACACACACATACACACACACACACACACACACACAAGTGTGCGCACACATGCAAGTGTGAATATATGTGTGTGTGTGCATTAGAGGCAGATTCTAAGGGCAACTATATGGCACAGTGGATAGAGTGCTGGGCCTGTAGTCAGGAAGACCTGGATTCAGATCTGTCTTCAGACACTTACTAGCT
>NW_020954550.1:33841779-33881219 GCF_900497805.2 Vombatus ursinus
TTACATTTTAAAATCAAGTTTTATTGTATTTAAAAACGTAAAAACCATTCTTAGCTCAAGGACATTTTATAAAAATAAAAAAAATTTCTGGGACCACTCCATCACTGAAGGAAGTGATAGAGGAAATATGAATAACACAGATCAAATTTAAATGTTTTTAAAGGAAATATGTTTTGTATGACTGTATATGTATAACCTATATCAAATTGCTTGGCTTCTCAATGGGGGTAGAGAGGAGGGAGAGAGAGAGAGAATTTAGAACTCAAAATTAAAAAAAATGAATGTTAATTATTTTTACAAGTAATTGGAGAAAATAAAATATTAAATTAAAATAAAAAATAAAAATTGTGTTGTACGTACATTTTTTCCCCCTAGAGAGAGGTAGTTATTAAACATTTACTGGTACATCCCTGGACTTAGCAACTGGGTATGTCAGGTAAGGGAGAGAAAAAAGTTAAGGAAATCTCCAAGGCTGCAAAGGTAGTTGGCTGGAAGGAAGGTGCTGACCTCAACAAAAGTTAGATAGATCTAATGTTAGAAGAGACCTCAGAGTCTAATTTAGTCCAATCCTCTCATTTTACAGATGAAGAAACTGAGTCCCATGGAGATTAAGCAACTTAACCTATGTTATACAAGTAGTAAGCATCAGAATTGGGCCCAATCCTTTTTGGGGTTGGGGTGGAAGGAGAAGTTCCATTTTGGTGGTGGTGGTAGTGGTTGCTGCTGTTCCTTCAGTCTCAAAGAGCACAAATAACATCATGAAGGTGATATCTCAGCTTGCTCTGGAATTGAGTGTGAGTGAGGCAGAGCTGCACAGTCATCAGCCTTACTCTTTCCTTCAGAGGCATCAGAGTCCAGTGGCAAGACATAGAATTGAATTTGAGAAGTCTATGGGACATTCCTCTGGAGATTTCCAATAGGCAGTTGATTTGCTACTACAGAAGCAGAGTGAGATCAAGGTTGGCTATGCAGATGTGGGACTCATCTGTATAAAGATGACAGGTGAACTCAGAGAAACAACACAGTAGAGCAGTAAAAGGACCAAACTTGGAGTCACAAAACCTTAATTCAAATTTTGGTTCTGTCCCTTACCATCTTTGTGACCTTAGGCAAATTACTTGACTTTCCTGGACCTCAGTTCTTTCAGCTGTAAAAGAAGATGATTGGACTCGTTGACATCTTTGTTTCCTTTCAACCATGATGTGGCAAAGGAGACTAAGGACCAGATAAGTGGGGGATGAAGTAGGAGAGAGAAGTCTCATAAAGATAGGAGAGATTATCTAGGAAAAAGGCACAGTCAACATTGTCAAATGCTTCAGAGAGGTCAAGAAAGACAAGGACTGAAAAAAGCTTTTGGATTTAGCAATTGAGACCTTTGGTAACTTTGGAAAGAGCAGTTTCAGTTGAAAAGATGAGGTCAGAAACCAGATTGCAAGGGATTGAGAAATGAGTGAGAGGAAAGGAAGAGGAGACAGAGGTTAGCCAGATAGCCTTTTCTAGTTGTTATGCTGAAAAGGAGAGATATAGGACAGTAGTTTGAAAGAATGATGGGATCAAATGAAATTGTTTGTAGGAGAATGGGATCCTGGGCATACTTGTAGGCAGCAGGGGAAACACTTGAAGAGTGGGAGAGAGGGAGAGAGGGAGAGAGGGAGAGATATCTCTTCTGGAGGACAAGGGAGGAGATGGGATCAAGGGCATATATGGAAGACTTGGTTTCAACAATGAAAATTTCCTTTTCATGGGATGCAGAAAAAAGGAGAGAGTAGGGCATGATTTCAAGAAGGTTTGAGGTATGGGTCTGGGGAAAAGAGGGAGCTTCTGCGAGAACCTTGTGTCAGCTGCGGATGCAGGCCATTTGCCTCTGGCCTCTTTGCTCCAGAGCCTTCCTAGGGAGGCCTGGTCTCTGACTTGGCCCAAGGCCTTCTCCAGTGCCTCAGAGGCTCTTCAGACCATCTTTAACTGCCAGATCCTGAGTCCTGTCAGAACTCTTCTAGGCCATACCTTCTGCCTGCTATGAAGCAAGTCATCCTGGACCTTGCAAGATACACCACTGTTACTCACCTGGTTGGGTCCTGATGAAAGGAACAATCTAATCACCTTCCTCCCTCAAAGGATCTCTCTCTAGCCACTGCTACTAGGCCTTGACTCATTCCTAATTGTTAGCATTTGCCCATCCCAATAATTATGAACTACCAGCTTTGTACAAATATCATTCCCCATTCCTCCACTGCATGCTTCTTTACTCCCATTCCCCTCAACATCCTCTCCCTCCCATGTCCCACTCCAGATCTCCTCACCCCTTCTTGTGCTCTCTGGAATGTTTGCTTCATAATGCACAAATCTGTCTTCACCTTAAACCTTTTCCTTTCCCATTTCCTCCATCTCCTGACTCTGAATGAGACCTGGCTCTCTCCTGCTGATGCTGCATCCATGGCTGCCTTTTTTAGTATTTTCACCCAATACACTGGTCATGGCAAAGGTATCTTAATATTCCTTACTTCTTTTTTTTTTTTTTTAGGCAATTAGGGTTAAGTGACTTGCCCAGGGTCACACAGCTAGTAAGTGTCAAGTGTTTGGTCTGAGGCCAGATTTGAACTCAGGTCCTCCTGACTTCAGGGTCGGTGCTCTATCCACTGTGCCACCTAGCTGCCCCTCATTATTCCTTTCTTCTAATCGCCACTTCCAGGCTTTTCTCCTCCTACCATCACTCAGTAACCTTGTCTCCCTTGAGGTTCATTCAATTCAAATTTATCACCTAATCAAGATTCTGTTATCACCAACACCCATGATATTCTCCCTCCTTTTTCATGGAGTTCAGTGATTAGCTCACAGTCTTCCTCTCCACTCCAACTGTTTCCCTTGAACTCAGAGACTTTGACATATATACTGATACTCCCTCAAGTACCCTACCTTCTCTGTTCCTCAATTTACTAAATTTGATTAACTATTCCCTTCCATCTCAGCTACACAGAGAAATGATCAGATCTTTGATCTTGCCATCACCCACATGTGTTCCACTTCCGTGTTAAAACTTTAACATGACTTCATCTGATGATAAACCTTTAGCATTCCATTCTTCCCTCTGTCATAAACATTTGGGCACCTGTTCTTCATCCTCCTTGAGATCTCCAGTGCTGCCACTCCTCAGTTCTTTCCTAGGCCATCATCCCTCTACAAGCTACACTCTTCTCTCTTCCCTATATTTATCCTTTGGTGAATCAATTCAACACTCTTTTATCTTCTGCACTGAATCCTTTGTCCCCTTGTCCTATCGCTGATCATACCTTGTCATGCCTTGACTTACACTCACCATCCACTGCCTTTGCTCTTCTTTATGTGCTACTAGACACAGATAGATAAAATCACAAAACATTGTTGACTAGACTCACCATAAATTTTTACATAATCTTATCTAAATCCTCACTGCAGCAAGGCAATCTTTATCTTCCTAATTGATTCGCTGTACCATTCATCACAATGCCTCCTGTGGCAACCCCTCCTCCCACATTCTCTGCTGAGTACTTGATCTCATACTTAACTGCAAAAATTGAGGCTTTTCTCTGAGAGCTCCCTCTTCTTCCTTCCTCTTCATTTCACATTATTCAGATACCTTTTCCCCAACTATATTCTATTTCACATAGGCCCTTGTTGCCAAGGCCAATTCCTCTATATGTACATTTGATCTCATTCCATCATGTCTTCTGTAGTAGACTGCCCCCTCTCCCATCCCCATTCTCTCACTAATAATCTTTAATTTCTATCTACTGGCTATTTCCTTGCTGCCTACAAACTCTTCTGCCCTTATTAAAAAAAAAAACACTTATTCAATCTAACAATCTCCATTATAACTCTCCTCCCCTTCATGGCCAAACTCTTTGAGAAAGTCATCAACACTCGGTGCCACCAATTCTCCTCTCATTTACCTTTAAACATGTAATTTGGCCTTTACTCTCATCAAATTGACTGAAACTGTTTTCTCCAAAATTACCAATGACCTCTTAATTGCCAAATCTAATCCTTTTTGTGAGTCATCATCCTTCTTGACCTCTCTGCTGCCTTAGACAGTTGATTATTCTATTCTCCTGAATACTCTGTTTTCTCTAGGTTTTTGTGTTTAATTTCTCCTGGTTCTCCTATCTGTCTGACCACACTTTCCTATATTCTTTTGCTGAATCTTCATCCAGGTTATACTCATTAATGATGAATTCCCCCAGGGCTCTGTTCTGAGCTCTCTTTTTCTTCTCCTATAATATCCTCCTTGGTGATCTCATCGGTTCATATGGGCTCAATGATCATCTCTATGTAGATGATTCCTAGTTCTATATATCCAGTTCTAACTACTCTCTTGAGCTCCAATCTCTAATCACCACCTGACTCTTAGACATTTCAAATTGAATGTCCCATAGGCATCTTACATTCAACATGTCCAAAATGGAACTCATTATTCTCCAGCCTTCCACCCCATCCCCAGCCAACACTACCTGTCAAGGGCACTATCATCCTTCTAGACACCCACACTTAGTGTCATCCTGATCTTCCCATTCATACTCACTCATCTCATGTATCGATCTGTGTTCTTGTTTTACAATTTGACAATTGTCCTCTTGTTTCTACCTTCACATAGTCTCTTGTACTTGTGCCTTTCTCTCTACTCATACAGCCGCTACTCTGGTGCAAGCTTTCACCATTTTTACATCTGGACTATCAAGCCTTCTGTTTGGTCTTCCTACCTTTTTTCTTCTTGTCCATCCTCCATTCAACTGTCAAGATAACTTTCACAAGGTACAAGTCCTAATGCACAGTGTCACTCACCTATTCAATAAATTTCAATGGACTCCTATTATCTCCAAGATCAAATATGATATCCTCTTTTAGGCATTTAAGGGTTTTCACAATTTGTACCCTTTCTACCTTTCCAGTCTTCTTACATTTTACTTCCTATCATGTACTCTCCAGTCCAGCTATACTGACTTTCTTGAAGATCCTCAAACATTCCATTGCATCTCCGAACTGTATGCCTTTTCACTGGCTGTCTATAATAGAATCAGTCAATGAAGATTAAAGAGTTCTATGCAGGAGTGAGAGCCAACAGAAACTTGGAGTGGATCAAATCAGCAATTTGGTAACTTCCTTCAGCAGGGTCCAGTTGGGACCAGAGAATCTGGATATTGGGTAAGCTAGTATTGGGATTTGGAAAGGGATGAGTGGTAATAGAACTAGGCGATAAGGGATCCAAGAGTAGAAGACAGTGTCTATTTGAACTGAATATTCATGCCAAGATTTTGAAAATAGAAAAATGAGGCCACAGCAGGTCTCATACACTGGGAGAGGAGCAAGGGAAAAAGAAACTGGAAGTTGAGGTGAAAATGAGGAATAGATGTAGGAGTGAGGAATAGAGAAAGAAAAAATAATCTTTCCCTTCCCTCCAAGTCTTCTCTTAAATAACTTAGATGGGATATTATTATTATTATTAAAGTGAGTTTCATGGTTTTAGAGAGGCAAATAATTTTCATTCTTTAAAATACCACTTTCTTCACTGATACTATACTTTAATAATTATGTTGGAGTCCTTGCCTCTGGAAATATAAATCCATAGCTCCTCTGTGACACAAGTCAGGGTTTGATTATCTTCCCTTGGCTAGCTAAAGATAGTGAAAAGGATACTTTGAGGATAATACCCTAAAGAAATTAGGGACTTCAAATTCTTGGACTTAGTTTATACCAGAGGTGAGGGATCTGTGGCCTTGAGGCCACATATGGCCTTCTAGGTCCTTGGGTGCAGCCTTTTCACTGAGTCCAAGTTTTACAGAACAAATCCTTTTATTGAGGGAATTTGTTCTGTGAAGTTCAAAGGGCCACAGTTGGGGACCTAGAAGGCCACATGTGGCCTTGAGTCTGCATGTTCCCAACCCCTGGTTTATACATTTGGGTTTCCTCTCCAACAAGCCCAGGACAAGAACTAGGCAAGGTAGGAAGCTACCAAGGACACAACATAGAAATCTAGATCAAGAGTTGGTAGGGATTTTAGAAGCCATCTGATCCAACATTAAGAAAAATTACTTCATCTCTATAGCTTCACTTTCCTTATCTGTAAAATGAGAAGTTTTGATTAGATGGTTTTGAAGGTCCCTTCCAGCTCTGAATCTAACCTATTTTTGATCCTGCAAAAAAGTCTTTTTTGTGGGTAGTATTTTGAGAAACATCACCTCCTGATATTTGTGGTGAATATGATTTGTGTGTTACTTGGCTGTGGAAAGTTACTTCATCAGTGAAGGCTCAGGACTACTCTTGGGGGGTGGGTGGTGGTGAATGACTCATTAAGCCACAGCCTTATTAACTTTCAGTAAAATGTGACAAGCCAATTCTGAGGCTCCTCCAAGCCAGTCTTTGACCACCAAAAAGCCACAGCATCCCAATTCTCCCAGCCAAAGAAGGTAGGGTCAGATGGCTTTTTAGAGTCATACCAGCTACGTCTTGCTGCAATAGCAATAAGAATGGCCAAACCCTAAGGCCATAGGAGTAACCTTAGAGTGCAATGAGGGTTCCTACCCTGACCACAGTCAAGAGTCAGAAAATATCTTGGCTGCCCTTTTTTATCACAATCCTGGAATGGAGGGGATGGTCAGAGCTAAATGAAAAAGAAGAAATACCTCAATGAATACTATAAATAAGGTTCATTCAAAAGTTGCATAACATATTGGGGAAAACTGAATTCATCCAACCATTCTGGAAAACAATTTGGAACTATATTATCACCAAATTGTATTTATTTTCCCCCCTACCCCCTGAAAGACCACAATTTGGAATATGCCCTGAGGAGGTCAAAGACAGAATTCCTATCCCATATATGTAAAATATTTATAGATGTACTTTTTGTGGTAGCAAACAACGTTAAAGCAAAGTGGGTGGCCACTGGCTGGAGAATGGTTGAACAAATTATGGCATGTAAACATAGTGAAATGGTAGTGCTGTAGGAAATGATGAATAAGAAGAAGGCAGAGAAAACTGGGAAGACTTGGATGAACTGGTGGAGGATAAAGTAAGTACAGTCTGGAGAAGGACTTGTATAATGATAACCCTGATGTTAAAATAATCTAAATATATCAGAATTCTAAGCAGTCTGGACTTTATAGGATCTATTCTAAAGGATCTCAATAGAGAGATAGTAGACTATAGGTGGCTTTCTTGAAGATCCTCAAACATTCCATTGCATCTCCAAACTCTATGCTTTTTCACTGGCTGTCTATAATAGAATGAGTCAATGGTACACATGTTCATTGCATTGATAATTTTTTTTTGCTTAATTGTACTTCTTTGTTATTAAGAAGGGTTTTATGTGAATGAGGAGAAGTTACTAATATGTAGCAACAATATTTATTTAAAAAAGAAAAGAACTTGAACAAATTAGCTTTTCATAAATCTAAATGATTATGAAGAAATACTTAAATAACAAGTGTTAACATTCAGAAAATGGACACACTTTATTTAAAAAAATAGTATCTTGGTCATATATCTTCTGAGAGGTAAGTTAAGTAATAATAAGGATTTTTATTTTGAGCAGGCTCCTATTTTTGTGATGTTACATTTCTCGTTGGTGGTCCTTAAGCTTCAGTTTTTATAAGTTCTGAGAGTCCTTATCCCAGCTCCTACTAGCACTACTGAGCTGGGTCTTGTAGAGAAAGGATACATCTCCCCCACAAGGTTCTAGAAATACTCTTGAGGAGTTAGGGGAATTTTTAATGCTATAAGCTTAAGTCACTCTGCTGGTGTGTTTTCCTTAATTATTAATCACCAGTGCTTGACACCCTAGCATAATTTAACCATTTTTCACCTAACTGCACTACTTTGGGACTTATCTGATTTTTCCACTAATCCCCAGAAAGATCATTATTGTGAAAATCTCATCACTCCCTCACATCAGGTACCTCCCTCCCTGCTCCTTGCTCCCCCACCACCATTTCTCCACTTCTTTTTGTGCATTGTCTTCGAATGAGATGGTAAGGTCCTAGAGGGCAGAGACTGTATCTTTTGTATAGCTGTATCCCCATCACTTAGCACAGTGCCTGCCACATAATACATGTTTAATAAAAATCTACTGATTGATTAACATCAATTAACTATTATATATGGGGATATTTACTGAGAAGATATAGCAAGAACAGAAGTACAAACATTTCAGCACCAGGGTGTGGCAAATTCTTCCTCATACCACCATAGTTCCTGGGGTGAGTAGTTTTATCCTTAAAACAATTGTTACATAGCTTTTGCCTCATGAAGTTTACTTCTAAATGTGGCATGGCAGATGGACAAAGCTGACCATTTGCCTTTAGGATTCAGCATCTTGACTATGGAATCAATTCATGTCTTGAGGCTCTGCTGGTAGGCTGATCTCAGAAGTTTGCAAATTTTGGAATATTTTTCCATCACTAGATCTCTAGCACCTAGCTGATATGACCTTTTGAAGCTGACATAGTCATAGCCTTGTCTATTTTGTTATTAACACTCACCTAAAGCTAGAAAGAGTAGACACAACAAGTACAGAAGCAACAGTAGGACCATATATTTATGGCTTCATATGTAAGCAGATGGGGAGTGTAGGCTGCTGTTTTCTCTTCCCACCCAAAGGCTTGTAGTAGTCCAGACAGAGGTTCCAAAAGTGGGTGATTCCAACCCCTGGGGGGGGTTGGAATGATTGGGGAAGGGTGGGTGGTAGTAGCTTCAGGTGCAAGTGGGGGGCATTGAATAAAAATACGGGGGAAGTGGAAGCATAAGGAAAGAAGAAAAGATAAGAAAATTTTGAAAAACCATTTGTATATGTTTCATCTGTTGTGTAACAGAGTTAAAGTCATAGTGATTAAATTATTTTCCAAATAAACACACAAAATGCAAGTTATAACTTATCAGTGGTCAAGTCTGCCAACAGGTCTTAACTAGCAAGTGTTGGCAAGTGAGTGTGTGGCACATTGTTAGGAAGTCCAGCATGCATTGGCTGGACACACATGTGTATGTAATGACTCATTTACAATATGATATATGTTTATGTGACACTGTATTGCATCATTAAAATTTCAATGCAGGAAAACCCCCACAAATTTACAATAATTTGTTCAAGATGCATCATTTAAAAATATATTTTATATTTTTTAAAATGATGCTAATTTAAAAAAAGAAAAGGGTTAAAGACAGTAGATTTCCAGCTAAGTAATTTTTTTTCTAAAGGGGTGGTAGGCCAAATAAGTTTGGGAACTTCTATGATAGTCCTTGCTTCCTCAATGGAACGCAACCAGGCAGTGAAGAAGAGAGAGACTAAATTTAATTGGTTAGTTCCTTTTAAGTACATGCCCAGGTCCAGCTCAAGTAAAAAGTCTATTTCCTCAACTTGAGGTTAGAGGATGGAAAATAGTCTTTGTATCTCTGTGTATTCTCTGAAGTGGAGAGCAGGACCCTTCATTCTATATCACCAGGCACTTTCAGAGGCAAGCTCACCAAACCTGCCCATATATTTGAAAGCCCACATAGCACACTGCTCAGACCCTGAAGACAAGGATCCCATTGGTACCAAATTTAAAAACTCAATTTCTCACTTGAAATTTTTTCAAATGGAGACCCTCAGAACATGGCACAAATTACTTCTAGTGTCATAATTTTTGCTTTACAACTTTGAAATTTGATTTTTTCCATTTACATGCATAAACAATTTTTAACATTTGAAAAAAATTTGAGTTTCAAATTCTTTCCCTCCTTTCCCTCCCTCGAGAAGGCAAGAAATTTGATATAGATGATACATGTGTAGTCATGCAAAACATATTTCCATATTAGCCTTATTGTGAAAGAAAAGACCAAAAAAAAATACAACCCAAAAAATGAAGTTAAAAAAAAACTATGTTTTGACCTTCATTCAGACTCTATCATTTAGAGGTCCTGAGTACTTTGGGATTGTCTTGGATCATTGTATGTTGAGAATAGCTGTCATT
Source organism: Vombatus ursinus (assembly GCF_900497805.2). Classification (NCBI taxonomy): domain Eukaryota; kingdom Metazoa; phylum Chordata; class Mammalia; order Diprotodontia; family Vombatidae; genus Vombatus; species Vombatus ursinus. The sequence continues at coordinate 33,851,757 of NW_020954550.1, forward strand.
AACAGCTGATCATTGTTCAGTATTGCTGTTACTCTGTAAAATGTTCTGGTTCTGCTCACTTCACTTTGCATAGATTCATATAAGTTTTTCCAGGTTTTTATGGAACCAACCTGCTTGTCATTTCTTACAGCACAATACAACTTACAGATCTTCAAGATATGGTAATGATTAAGTGAATACCTTAGGATGAAGTTAGGGATAAGAAGTAAGTTTTTCAATGCTACTTTCCTTGAAGTGCTATCTCATTGTGTGTTTGTGTGTGTTTGTGTCTGTGTGTGTGTGTGTGTGTAAGAGCTGAATATATGTGTAGAGCATATGTGAAGAGCTGAATAAATGCTATATAATTCTGCTGCTACTGAGGTATTAACAGACAGAATTGTCAATGAGTTCTTTTGCCCAGATTTGAAATAATTTTAATGATTTAAAAATATATTTTTGATTGCCAAACAATCCCCATTTCCTCCATTGCTCCATAGAGTCCTCCCTCAAAACAAAAAGTTGAGCAATTTAATCAACATAACTCTAGATCTGATAGCATATGTGACACTGTGCACACAGAGTCCTACCTCTCCATCAAAGGTGAGAAATGTGTTTAATCATCTCTTAGCTGGGACCAAAATCAGTCATTGCGTTTAATCTGGGTTCAAATGCCTTTTAATTTTGTTTTTGTTTACATTATTGCATTCATTGTGTATATTTTGTCTCTTGGTTCTTCTTCCTTGGCTCTTTATCTTTCAAAGTTATCACATCTCTCTTGTTAAATCCAATGGCCTTGTCTCAGTACTCATCTGTCTTAACTTCTCTGAAGCTTTTGTCACTATTATCCAGGAGGAGGGGATGTTACTCTCTCCTTTCTCTTTGGAGCACTGGGTTTGGAATCCGACCTCAGACACTGGCTGTGTGATCCTGGGCAAGTCACTTAACCCTGTTTGCCTCAGTTCCTCATTTGTAAAATGAGCCAGAGAAAGATATGGCAAATCACTCCAGTATCTCTGCCAAGAAAACCCCAAAATGATGCCACAAAGAGTTGGACACAACTGAAATGACTCAACAACACCAACAAATCTTTTCTGATTCTCCTTCTACCTGCTTGACTCCTCCTTCCCAATCTCCTTTGCTAGATTATCATCCATGTTCCAATATCTAAATATAGACACATACCTCAGAACTTCTTCATTTTCTATATACTCTCTCTGTGTTTCAGTTATCTCATCTATACGGATGACTCCCACACATAAAAATCCAGCCCTCTTCCCTCTACTGAGCATCCACAGCATGTCATTAATTGCCAGTAGACTTCTCCATCAGGATGTCCCATAGACTTTAAGAACTCAGTACATCCATGGTAGAAGTCATTCTCTTACTAAACCTGCCCTTCTTCCTTATTTCCTTTATCTGTTGATGGCCCTTGCCACTCTCTTCTGGACTGTCCTCTGCTTCTTCAGTACAATTCCAGAGGCTCTTAGGAGACAATATTGCTGGGCTAGGTGTCCTCCTGGAATACACCACTTCTTACCTTGTTACTATTTTCATGAAGTCTCCCTACCCCAACTTCTCAGCTGAGAACCAGTAAAAAGTTTAAGCACACGATAAATAAGGTGATAAAGAGAATTTTTAGCTATGCTTAATCAGCTCAAGTCACTAGGCCCAGATGAACCATATCCCCAGTTCTGAAAAATCTAAAAAAATCAGCGGATTTGATTGTTGTACCCATATTGTGATGTTTGAAAGACTGTGAAAGGAACAGGTGCCACAGGATAAGAGAAAGAGAAATGTCCAGTTCTTTTTTAAATGGGAAGAGAGTAGGTTGTATAGAATATCCCAGTGAGATTGATTTCTAATACTTTCAAAATTCAGGAAAGCATTTTTAAAAGAGAAAGTTGATGAATACATAGAAAAAGAAATGACTAGGAAGAGCCAGTATGACTTCATAAAGAACAGGTTATGCCAGACTAATCTTATTTCCTTTTTTTTCACATGGTTACTAGACTGGTAGGTGAAAGGGGATGCTGTAAAAATTGTTTACTTAGATTTTAACAAAGTATTTTTTACAAAAACTTACATGTTATTCTTGGGTGGAGAGATATAGTTTTAGGGAAAGTAGTTTTGGAACTGATTGAATGACTGGCTTAATAACAACTTGAAGGGAAGTCTACAGTGATGTGCCCCAAGCATTTGTCTTTGACTCTATGATGTTCCATATCAGTGATTTTGTTGGAGGCATAAATTCAGGGCTATGCTGGAGCCAATTTGAGCCAGCTCTAGAGCTGATAGCTAAATTTTCAGCATGAGCATTTATACCTCAGAAACTGAAAAATGCTATAAATCAGGGATTGATTGATTGTTTAGTTAATTGTCTAGACTTAAGAAAGCAATGGAGAAAATGTTAATAATGTAGATTAAACTTAAAAATGTATCAATGTGTACTCCCCCCCCACCAAGCTGGTTGTAAAACATTTACTAACACAGTCCTACACAAATGACATGTGTATCAAATTTTCAGATGACAAAGTTGAGTGGAATAGTTCACTAAAGTTTTTATTAACTAGAATTCTGAACTAAACTTAAGAAAATGAAATTCAGTTGTCATAAAAATAAAGTCCTTTATTAGCCAACTTCTCAAGTACAGTGTTAGCTCAATAACAATGTATATGAAGATCTGGGGCTTTTAAGTGTTCTATAATCTCAATATTAGCTAATATTAGTGTGGTATGGTACCCAAGAAACTAATATAACCCTTGATTGAATGAATGAATGAATGTAAAAGCATTTGTTAAGCACCTACCTACTAAGCATCGTGCTAAGTGCTGGGGTATACAAGTAGAAAAGTGAGCCAGCTCTTGTTCTTTTTTTTTTTTGTCTAGGCCATCAGCATTAAGTGACTTGCCCAGGGTCACACAGCTGGTAAGTGTTGTGTGTCTCAGATCAGATTTGAACTCAGTTCCTCCTGACTCCAAGGCAGGAGCTCTATCCACTTTGCCACCTAGCTGCTCCTGCCAGCCCTTGTTCTTAAGGAGTTCATGTTCTAATTCAGGAGGAGCATATAAGTAGAGAGGAAGAAAATGGCAGGTGATAGTCTGGACTCTGTCTTAGTCAAGCCCTATCTGGAGTATTGTGTTGGGTTTGGGGCACCTCAGTTTAGGAAGGACATTGATAAACTGGAGCTTTTTTTGGGGGGGAGGGAGCAACCAGGAAGGGGAAGGACCTTAAAACCAGGTTGAATGAGGACATATTAAAACTTTATCAGTCTTCATATAATTAAAAAAAGTGGAGGTGTTGAGACTGGACAAAAGATGGGGAGAGAGGTGGAGAGAGTGAGACAAGGGGGACAGAGGAGGTTGGAGGAGGGAGAGAGAGAACTGCTTCCCACTCCCCACTAGATTACAGGGGTACAGAGCTGTGGTTGGCAGAAATGGATGTCCTACACAGGCCATACAACTAGGAGGTCTGAGACTGTCAGAGAAGGAAGTACTTGAAGGTCTCAGCTGATGCTGCCAGCAGAACTGCCATGGCTAGTGAAAGTAAAAAGGCATTTCAAATCACAACTCTTATTTGTGAATATAATTTGCCACTTTGGCCCAGTGTGGGGAGAAGAGTATTTTTTTCTTCCCCAATAAACAAATGAATCTCCTAGTTTATTCTACCACTGCAGAAAGGGGGAGTAGAGATGGCAAGTAATTAGAAATGTATTCTCTAATATGTATCTAACATGTTTCAATGTTTACAAAAATCTTTTGAATATATCCTTTCCTTATCTAATTACATGAAATCGAGGCTGAAGATATTTGTGAGCAATGTTTAGTATCAAAGAGGAACTGCAGAGGTGGGGACCCTGCGGCCTCAAGGCCACATGTGGCCCTCCAGGTCCTCAAGTGTGCCCTTTGACTGAACCTCAACTTCATAGAACAAATCTCCTTCATAGAAGGATTTGTTCTGTAAAACTTGGACTCAGTCAAAAGGCAGCACCCAAGGATCTGGAAGGCCACATGTGGCCTTGAGACCACAAGTTCCTCACTCCTGAACTGGAGGAACATGAGAGTGATTAGGAGAGTCTGGAGTGATAGGCTACACTCCCCTCATTGCTTTTATGTGGGGCAGCCTATTGCATGATCTTCCTCATATTTCCTTGTCATTTCAACCCTTAATAGGAAACTTGTCTCTGCACTTTGTTCTTATTTCTTAGGGACCTCCTTTCCACTTACCTCCCTCCCCACCACGTGACCCAGCACCCTAAATGAAAAGGAGCCTAAATAGAGGCCTCTGAATAAGGCATTTTGTTTCCCCTAGTCACTGCTGACTCACGGGTTCCCTAGTTTATTTGTCTCAGCTGCAAGCACCTTTCAATAAGATATTTGCTGTGCATTCACAAGCATTGAAATGTTATGGTGTTAGCCTTCCCATCTGTTAGCAAATAATTCTGTACAGAGAGTTCTGAGCAGTGTCAAAACAAACAAGACAAAGGTTTTAAATACATAAATAAACCTCACAGTTAATAAAATACACATTTACTAGACAAATAGTTGGAAGAACTCATCTGCTTTGTATATTGTTATTTGATACTCTTCCAAAGCAACAGCTCATTTTTTCCTCTCCACTGTCTTAGAAGCAAGAAAGTAAAGGCAAGAGCTAAAGAACTTGTGAAATACTCTATCCCTGTAGAGGGTTAATGTGGTCTATAAGAGGAGAAAAACAGTCAGCTGAGTCTCAGACCTCCTAATGCCTTTGGGTAGGGTTTAAAGGTGACTGCTAATTTCCCTCTTGCCCTTGAGGTTGTCCCATTGCTTAATATAGAGAGTTTCTTTCTGGTTAGGATGTTTCATTTTCTTATAGCAGCTGAGTATGAAACAAAACAAAATAAAAATACCCTCCAAACACCAGCCATGTGTCTGATGTGAGTGGAAGGATGTGAGAAATTAGCATTATTTTGTGCATCTAAATACTATGCAACTTTAGTTATGGAAATAACTGGTTTGTTACTGATTTAATACTTCATTAAGTGGTCTGTAGAAGCTGGTCTGCAAACCACAATGATGGCAAAGAAGCTTCCTCAATGTTTCCAAAACAAGGACATTTTAACAGACACAGTATACATATATACATATATACACACATATATATACATATATATGTATATATGTATATATGTATACACACATACATATACATACTAAAGATTAGGAACTCTTATCTATGTTTTCAATTTTGTTATTACATATCCTTTAGGGCCTGTTTCATTGGAACTTTTTGGTTTTGTACCATAAATCATTTCCTAGTATAACCTTTCCACACTCCCTCATTAATCAAACTTAGAGCCTATTTTAGGAGTCAAGGTCCAACTTTACCAATCCAACTTTCTCTCCCATTGCCTGTCATTAACTGTTAGCTAATCTTCTCATTACCCTTTCAATGGTATCCATAGTATCCTGTTCCTTGAGGGCAGGGAACATATTTTAAATTTTTCTAGCCCTCACAGTTTCTAGCAGAGTGCTAGGCAAGTGGCAAGGACTCGGTACTTAAGAGATGTAGGCTCTTTCCTATCTTGGTTTCCCCAACCCAGAAGGCTTCGCATTTATCCAAATTCAAAATCTTTAAGGGCCAGATCAAGTCCCATTTCTTCCCTGACAACTTTGATACATAGCAGGTTCTCCCTCTTCAGAACTCCTAGTGCATTTATTGTCAGTGCCCACAAGTGCTGACATTTAATCATATACAGCCTCACCAGTATGCATTTTTTCCCCAATACTCTTTGAGAACAGGGAGTATTTCATATATATATGCATACACGCACACACACATACACGTACACATGCACATATGCACACACACACACACACACACACACACACACACATTTTTTTTTGTGTACCGCTCACAGTCCCTAGCAGAGTGCTAGGCAAATAGAAGGGTGTCTGTACTGGAGATATGAAGACAGAATTGAGTGTAGGGTGGGGGAATTGGAGTTTTGTCACAAGGGCCTTGCAAACCTTCAGCTTCCTAGAAACATGTAAATTTAACCCTTACCAAATGGCTTGGGGCAGTCACAGCCTAGGTAAATTCTCCCCCAGCCCACAGGCCTCACTAGAAGCCTTTTAGAATGCAATCCATGCCACTTGCCCTAGGTCCAATTTATACAACTTGTCCCAGGTGCAACACTTGCTAGTTACAGCTCTGACTCATGGCAGGCTCACTAATGTCCAATTGCCAAAACTGAAAGAAATTAGATTAAAATGCACTCTCTTTCCTCAAATAATTTAAACCAAAACACCTTGAATATGGATAGCTCTTTACAATTTGCCAAGATTTTTCATATATTTCCTAAATTTACTCAGTTCATCTTTAGGGCAACAATGTGAAGGAGGGAGGGTATTTACAGATGAGGAAACTGAAGGCAAATGACTTGCTCAAGATTATTTGGCTAATAAGTGATGGAAAAGGGATTAAAATTTAGTCCTTCTGAAAGCTAGGCCTTTCTATTTTCTCTATACCAAATGCTGAGACATATATGGAATTTTATAACATATTGTCCAGTGATTTCAAAGACTCTGGCCCCTGGAAGACTGGTCATATTTAGTGTTGCATATAATTATTATGATCGTATTTTAGTTGTATATTTGACGTGGATAGCTGAAAATTTGCAATAAAATAATAACTATATTTAGGTAATGAAATAATTGCAGAAGATTTTAAAATGTTTTACTGTGTTATTGTGGCAGCAAAGTGGTTCACTGATTGGTGACATCTGATGAAAGCATAATGTAAAACCCTTAATTGAAGTAATTGATTAGTGTATTCATGGTATCAATTACATTAAGTTAAAAAAATTATATATCTTAAACCAAAAATTATGTCTGGTTTATAAATTCTGCTCTGTATCATTAATAGATTTTTTGGGAAAACCTTTTTTTTCTTCTTCCTGAACTTTTCAAAAATCAAGATTTATGTTAACTTCACAGCAGGATTGGGGCAACATTAATTCCTTACTTATAGGCAGCAATCATCTCTGACTTTGCTGTGATGAAATATGGTCTTAAGCCTCTTTGTCAACATGATTTTTGCAAAAACATTAATTTTACTGTGTGTATGAGGACTGTGAAAGAATTATAATGGACCTATGCTATCCCCCTGCCTCTAAGTTGCAACCTAGAGAAAAGAACTTTATAATAATAATGAAATAGCTGTGTGACCCTGGGCAAGTCACTTAACCCCCATTGCCTCACCAAAAATAAAAAAAAATAAATAAATTAAAACCTGATTTTGTTGTTTCATTATATTTTGAATAATTTCCCTAGTTTAATGTCCTATAAATTACTTTCTCAGCATCACTGAGGATGTGTGGGTATAAAGATATTTATCTCAATTCTGATATGTGTTTTTCAAAAGTGGTCTAATATGGGCCTGATAAGATAAGGAGTTATGCATGCACCGAGGTTACTTTTTAGAAAATAAAGTATGAAAGAGAGAGCCAAGATGGCAGAGAAAAGGCAGAGACTCTACTGAGCTCTCCCCCAAACCCCTCCAAAAACTTTAAATAATGCCTCAAAACAAATTCTGGAGTGGCAGAACCCACAAAAGGATTGGGTGAAGCAATTTCCAATCCAAGACAACTTAGAAAGTCAACAGGAAAGGTCTGTTGCACCAGGATGAGAGTTGGAGCACAGTACAGTACAGGCTGTATCTTGGCAAACCAGCAGTAGGCATTTGGGGCTACTGAATCAGTGGGAGCAGTGGTAGTTTCTGGAACTCTTAGTCCACAGACTAGAACAGGGTCAGACAACTCATCAGAAGGAGATTACAGGGGTCCCTTTGCTCACACTGGGGGCAGGACTCTGTTGCATTGCCCATACTTAGATGTATGTCACGGTCCTGGGTCTCAGTCCTAGGGCAAGGAGGAGCACTAGCACAGCAGAGCTTGTGGCCACAGGGGAACAGGAACTCTAGTCACAGTTCCAAGGTGGAAGAGAGTGCTTGTTGTCACTCACAGACTAGAGCACAGGCCAGGAGAGTAGTAAACACACCTCTCCCTAGATCATATTACCTTAGTCAAAAGCTTAAAGGTTCTCAGAATTATCTCTGAAAACAAGGGCACAAAAAACCTCAAGCTTGTGACAGTGTCCCCTCCACTCTGGAAGCAGAGGCCCACTTTAGCACAGAGTTAAAAGTCAGGAAATAGGCTGGAAAAATTAGCAAACAGCAGAAAAGTCACTATGGTGACAGGCAAGATCAAAACATAAATTCAGGAGACAACAAAGTGAAAACTCCTGGATCCAAAGCCTCCAATAAAAATACGAATTAGTCTTGGACCATGGAAAAAAATCAAAAAGGATTTTGAAAATCAAATAAGAGAAGTAGAGGAAAAATTGGGAAAAGAAATGAGTGATGCAAGAAAATAATGAAAAACAAATCAATAGCTTGGTAAAGGAAGAACAAAATAATACTGAAGAAAATAACACCTTAAAAAACAGAACAGGCCAAATGGTAGAAGAGGTACAAAAAATCCAATGAAGAGAAGAATGCCTTGAAAAACAGAATTGGCCAAATGGAACAATATGCAAAAAAATCACAGAAAAGAACTCCTTAAAAAGTAGAATTGGCTAAATGGAAAAGAAAGTCTGAAATAATTCTTTAAGAATTGGAATTGGGCAAGTGGCAGCTAATGACTTTACAAGACAATGAGAAACAATTAAAATAAAATCAAAATAATGAAAAAAATAGAAAAAAAAGTGAAATATCTCATTGGAAAAAACAACTGACCTGGACAACAGATCAAGGAGAGATTATTTAAGAATCACTGGACTATGTGAAAGCCATGATTAAAAAAAAAAAGCCTTTAAATGACTGAATAACAATGACAACAACACACTTGTTATTCCTTTTTAGTAAATGCCTTTACTAAAAGCTAATTGAGGCTGATTGTTAATGAGAAACACACTGGTGTTAGCTTAGGCACTCCAATATGAAAAATATAGCTCCATAGGAGTATATTAAAAGTATAGCCCCAAGAGTATTAGTATCTACTCTTTGGACATCTAATCTGTGAGTGTGAGTGCAGGTTGGGGAGTGTCCCTGGAAAGAGTGTTATACTGGTAGGGTAAACTGAAGTCAAATTGTGAAGGTCTTTGAATGCCAAGGAAAGAAGTTTGTATTGTATCTCAGAGGAAATAGGGAGCCACTAAAACTGCTTGGCCATCAGAATGACAAATTTAGACATGCTTTAGGAAAACTTTTGTCAATTATATGGAGGCTGGATTGGAGAGGGAAAAGCCTGGAAGTAGAGAGACCAACTTGGAGTTCATCATAATAGACCAGGCAAGGGGTAATGAATGCCTGAGCTAAGGTAGAGGCTGTGTGGATGTAGCAGAGGTCATACATGTGAGAGATATTGTGAAGGCAGTATTGACAAGCCTTGGCAACTGTTTGGATGGATATGGAGGTCTCAGTAAGTTTTAGGGTTATTTTGAGGATCAAATGAGATGATATAGATAAAAGTTTGCAAAATTTAAGGCCTTCTGTAAATAGCAGGATCAGAGTATAATGGGTTTTGGTAGACTTTCAGTAGGGTTGGGGAAGGTTGCCTGACAATGGATGTCTTGTGCTTGGGTGGGAATTGGGCAATGTAGCAATGAGTTTTGATTGGGAAAAGGGAATATTTTTAGCTCTTCCTAGACCTGTCAAGGCATTGTGGGTGAAGTTGAGACAGTTCTTACCTCTGCATGGTGGTGGTTGGTGGTAGCTCAGTTACTGGGACAGGGAAAGGAAGATCTCCTATAAACAAGTGAAGAAATATAGAAAACACTCCCTAGTCCATTAGTCTAGTGGTCTGTAAAGTGGATGCTAGTGACTTAACCATAAAGGTTATGATCAACAAATCAGAAAGGAGCAAGGTGGGTTCTATTTTACCCTCTCCATGTTAACCAGTCATGGAACTTGTCTCCAACACAACTGTAATGCTGGTTATTCCCCCAAACTTACCTTCTTTGTTCCTTACTTGTGCTGGGCAAACCCCCATCCCCCACTTCTGAGCTTATGCCTACCCTGTGTTGCCCAGACATCCCATGACTGGCATACACCCTTTGGAGTGACCTCTGCACTCCAGGGTAGTGAGTGACCAGTGAGTAAAAGCCCTCCTTCCCCTTTCCAAGCCCTTTTCATTTTGGGTGTGACAGTGATTTTCAGAGGCTCAGCAGGCATGAATTGGTTGCAACCACATCTTAAATCTCATTATGTTATCTGTTTCCCCAAACCCACTCTCTCTTAAACTTTCCTATTTCTGTCAAGGGTACCATCATTTTTCTCATTGATAACTTCAGTGTCATCTTTGATGCTTCACTGTCCCTCACCCCACATGTCTAATCATTTATAAAATCTTGTCGTTTTTACCTCCACGACAAGTCTTGAATCTGTACCCTTCTCTCCTCTCACATGGCCCCTACATGGCACTACATGTGCTATTATAATAGCCTTCCAATTGTTCTCCTTGCTTCAAGGCTTTCTTCTCTCCAATTCATTTTACACACATCTACCTAAGTCATTTTCTTAAAGAGTAGGTCTGATAATTTCACCCCCTACCCATTAAATTCTAGTAATTCCCTATTGACTCAAGGATCATCTTTAGCTTAGACTTTAAAAAATTTTGATTGTTGTATGTTTTATAATGTACCTCCATTATTAGTATAGTAGTTATATGTAAATAATTTATAAGTAAGTAATTATGCATATATTGAGGATACATGTTCAAAAATGTTTTTGTTTTTGTTTTTTGATGGGGGTATATGATAAAAAAATGTTTGGACAATATTCCATTAGATTCTTCCAAAAGGTAATCACTTTGGGAGGCTGCTGAATAAACAATTCCCCTTCATATGAGACCTGCCTTGTCTGAGCAACTCATAGCAAGAGTAAGAGGGTTGGCAAGGTTTAGACCTCCGAGCTTCTCATAATATAACTCTAGTTCTTTGGCATTGGACCACATCAATCTTCTTCCTTCTCAAAGAAACACGTTGCTGAGGAAATTCTCTGTTCTTAGGAGGCCAGTGTTCAACTTTCAACCTCAAAAACTGTTCTTCTCTTAGAAAACCTCAAACTTGAGAACTCTTAGATTTGGGATTATGCGTGAGGTCATCCCTAATGCTCAGAAAATAAACTTTCAGAAACTTTGTCTTAGGCTGTATGTAATCACATGACCACTAATATCATGTCCTTCTTTGGGCAGTCTTATCAATGGCTGCTATCATGTTTTGGGCAGGGACAGTCTATTCTCAGGAAACCTATTCTTACGTGTTGAGAAAAGGAAAGAAAAGGGCTAACTACAGATAGGAACTCTAGGTTCTAACCTAGGACTTTAGAACCTAGAACATTTAGAACTACTTGAGTTAGTGCAGGTAGCTCTCCATGTACTTTTCCTACTCTTTTCTATTAATTTTTTTTCTAGGTCAGGGCAGAGGAGAAGAGAGAAATTCCCTTCCTCTTAAATCCTACTATACTCTGATCACAAAGTAGAAGGGAGAGAAAGTATAAGTATATAAAAAAGCTGATCTGGTCTCACTTCACTTTTCTATGAGAGGGTCAGCTCTTTAGACAATAGTCCAGTCCACTGTGTTTCAGTAAACCAAACATCAGCAATCTCAGTGAAGTAACAGTAGACATGTTTGATCAACCCTCCTTGCATTCCCAATGCTAAAATCATTCTTCACTTATTAAATATGGAAATATAAGATAAAATTTTCTAGTTTTGGGATTCCAATTCCCTGCAAAATCTCCGAGGCAAAGAGACTTTCATTTGGTGCTTTCCTAGATGCAATTTTGCAATAAGACTTGCCACAGCAGTAAAGTTTAAAAACAACAACAACAACCTCAAACCATACTGTGCCTGCTAGCCCAAGGCTACTACAAATGTGGCTACAGGCTTTTTCATACTGGAAAAATGTTGTTAATTAGAAACATAATCTACGAACCAGCTTTACCAGGAAAGAGGTTAAGTGGAATTGTACTGTGGTGCGTACCCAAGCCCCAAAGTGGGTGGGAATCAAAATGTTCTCCCTTTGATTTTAACTCTTGTACTTGAGCAGTAATCATCAAAGGAGAAATCTCCAGAAATAAAAGACCAGCAATTCTTTCAATGCTGTGTATATCCTAAAACACAAAACTACTGTGAATTTTTCAGTTGTAGATATAAGAAAAGCTGTTAGCCTAAAATAAATCTTTAAAGGCTATTTGTTTTTGCATTTTTTTATTTCTGATGACAGTAATTCATACTTATGGCATACTTTTCATTGCACACATTGAGCTAAAAATGAATAAAAGTTGCTATGGAGAAGGGCACTAATTTTTTTTCCTTTTTGTTGACAAGTTATTTCCCTGTCTCCTCTCTTTTAGTCTGTTGAGATTGTTCTTGAGTGAACTTGCCCTATGTCCCCACTCTAGAAATCCATGCTTGATTCTATTTCAGTGAAGAAGAAGGTGCTGGGTAGATAGTCTTAGGGACATATCTTTGTATCATCTTCTCAGTGAAGAAGGGGTGAACTGGCACCTTTACATTATAGAATCTTCTTTCAAAGAGCTACAGTGTTTGACAGGCTTGTTAAATTACTGAAAGTCATGGTGAAACTTTTTGGAACTTTCTTGAATGTTTAAAAGAGGTGGAGAGGTAAGGAGAAATTTAGACATAGAACCAGAAGATCTGGGTTCAAGTCCAGCCCATAGGTGATTCATTTAATCTCTGTATGACCAAGCAAGTCTTTATATAAGTTGGAGAAAAGTTGCCCATCCACTTCGGTAGGTAGAGTTTCTTCTGGGAGCTCGTTTCATTGATGAAATCCCAGATACGAACCAAAAAATTTGAAAGGAACTATTTTAAAGGTATTATTTAGATATTACTACAAAATATAAAGTAGCACTACATAGAAACAAAATTCTGCAGCATAGTGTCTGGTACATTTAATAAATGTTTGTTGACTACATATATTTTTAAGTGAACATGTTAGATTTTATGCCTCCAAATCAATGTCCCTCCAAGTTGGGCCCCATAAATGGCCAAATACTTAGTCTACTGATAGGCTGTCAGTATTCACATTTTTTTGGAGCTCCAATTTGGGGATGTTGAGTTTATCAGTCAGACTAGAAAACCATTACCTTACAGCTGTTACTGTTGCTATTCAGACTCTCTCTGACCCTATTTGGGGTTTTCTTGAAAAAGATACTGGAGTGATTTGCCATTTCCTTCTGTAGCTCATTTTACAGATGAGGAAACTGAGGTAAACAGGATTAATTGACTTGCCCAAAGCATACAGCTAGTAAATGTCTGAGGCCAGATTTGAATTCAGATCTTCCTGACTCCAGGCCCGACACTCTATCTATTGTGCCACCTACCTGCCCAACTTTACAGCTATTGCTTATTTTTAATCAAATCTGGTATGGCCTAGCTTGATCATTTCCTTTTAAAAAACATTTATACTGTGCTAGGCATTGTGGATACATGGGAAAGGTAGTGCCTACTCTCAAGGAGTTTCCATTACCCTAATCTCTTGGCACACATCCAGGCTTAATTCTAAATGACTTTGTTCCATTTGGGAGAGTCAAATTCATTTCCAAAGAGTGATGAATAATAAGGACATTTATGTAGGCCTCTATGTGACATGCCTGAGGTAATAAACATCATTGGTTAAATCCAAACACAGGACTCCCCTGATGCCAAGACTACTACTTTTCCCACTATAATATACTGCCTCCAAAGGAAGTGTAGTATGTTTATCACCCTTCAGGATATTTACCAAATATTCTCCAGGCATTGAATGCAATCCCAAGGGGAATTGCTATAAAGATATCCTGAGCAATATCAGCCTTCCAAGGTGCCTATTAGAATAAGGCAAGATACTCTTAGGTGCATAAGTTCTGTTGTAAAGTGTTTTATAGGTACAACCTGTATTCTTCTAAAAAATACTGATTTTATGAGCATTTATTATGTCTTCCTTCTGGTGTTCCCCCATTGAATGATTAAAAAATGAAAAATAAAACCCTCATGACAAATATGAATAATCAAGTAATATAAATTCTTGTGTTAGCCATGTCCAAAAATGTACATCCTATTGTGCATTTTCAGTCAATTGTCTCTCTGGCAGGAGGTAGGTTGTGTGTTTCATCTCCAGTTCTTTGGATTCATGATTTATCATTACATTGATCAGAGTTTTAAAGTCATTCAAAAGTTATTTTGTCTATAATGTCTAATTCTAATTCTGCTTATTTCACTCTGTTGGTTTATAGTTTAGTTCCTCCGCAGTTATTTTGTCATTTCTCATGGCACCATAACATTCATTAAATTCATATACCATAATTTGTTTAGCCATTTCCCAATATGAGAGTACCTTCTTAGTTTCTACTTTTGAGTCACTTTTGAAAGAGCTGCTATAAAGACTTTTGGATATAAAGGTACTTTCTCTATTTTACAACTTGCATACTTTTAAAAGGATACGTACAATGTAGTATAAATATTACCAAAGATGTACTACAACTTGTACCATAAGTTTGTAAGTGCTATGAAAGCCATTGACCTATGATGGGGAAAAAGTCTCAATTGAGGACCACAGAAACTACTGACTTAACATATTTATTAACATTTAACATATTAACATACTACAAATACTACAGGTCTACGGATAAGCAAATATGCAGTGGATTCCAAGGTAATACAAATAATTTTGGGAATTATGAGAGTGATTAGGGGTACTACTCACAACTAGGAGCCTCAGGAAAGGACTTGAGTAGGAGATGGTTGTCAAATTGAGTCTCAACAGGAGGAAGCAATTCCAAAAGACAGAACGACGAAGGAAAGCATTGCAGGTAAAGAGGAATAGGAGCTGCAATACTGTGTATTAGGAACAACAAATAGAACAATTTGGGTAGAATGGAGAGTGTGGGAAGGTGTGGGTCACATGAAGCTAGTTTAAAAAGGTAAATTGGATTCACATTCTGAAGAGTTTTAAATGCCAAAGGAGTATGTATTTTGTCCTAGAGTCTATAATAGGGAGCCACTGAAGTTTCTTGACCATGAGACTGACATGGTCCAACTTTTGCTTTAGTAATAGCAATTTTACAACTGTGTGGAGAATGGATTAAATAGGGGAGAAGCTCGATGCCAGGAGGCCATTTTTATGTCCTGGTGAGAGTTAATGATGGTATGGATTTAGGGAGGGGGATGGCTGTGAAAGTGTAGAAAAGGGAATACATTTTTGGACACGGCTAACACAAGAATTTATATTGCTTGATTATTTATATTTGTCATGAGGGTTTTATTTTTCATTTTTTAATTGTTCACCAGGTAGGCACTAGGAGGAAGACATAATAAATGCTCATTTGTGGAGATAGAATCAGTGAGACTTAGCAACTGGTTGGATTTGGGAGGTGAGGAAAAGGGAAGAGTTGAGGGTGACTGAAATCTCTGTATCTCTACATCTGTTGTAGAAATAAGAAATAAGGAAATGAAGAGGAAGCCTAGGTTTTTAGGGAAAGATAATGAGTTCTGTTTTAGATGTATTCAATTTGAGACAGCTATCGGACGTCCTGGTGGAGATGACCAGCAGACAGTTGGTGATGCAGGAATGGAACTCAGAAGAGAGATGGGGGCTGTGCATGTAGATTTGGGAATCATCTGCAAAGAGATAATGCTTGAAGTTTTGGGATCTCGTGTGTGTGTGTGTGTGTGTGTGTGTCTGTGTATGTATGTGCTTCTGTGTGTATAAGAGAGAGGGAGGGAGAGAGTGAGACAGAAACAGAGAAAAGAGACAGACAGAGAGGGACTGACAGAGAGGAAAGGGTGCCAGCAACTCAGGTTAAAACCCATACACAGGGAAGGCGGAGGCATGAATTATCCAACAAAGGACACTGAGAGGGAAATGTCACACAAGTAGGAGGACAACAAACAAAGAAAAGTGTCACAAAAATCCAATAGAGGAGGTTGGTCAACAGTATTAAAAAGAAAAGGCCATTGGATTGAACAATTTAGACATTATTTGTAACCTCACAAAGATCAGTTTCAGTCAAATGGTGACATCAGAAGCCGGTCTGAAAAAAATTGAGAAGTGAGTAGGAGGTGAGGATGTAAAAGCAAGAAATATGTGACTTTTTCCAGGGCTTAGATTGTGAAAGGAAGGAAAGAGAGAAGATCAAAAATTTGAGAAAATGACAGGATTAGGAAGGTTTTTTTTTTAAAGAATGAATAATATCAAATATTTGTGGGTAGTAATGGAAGGAACCAGTGGATAAAGGGAAAGTAAGGATGGGAGAAAAGAAGGGATGATCAACGATGTAAGTCCATAAAGGAGACAGGATGGCAAGGCAGAATTCCTTCCTAGATGAAGGGATCAAGTGAACAAGTTGAAAGCTTGACTTTGCAAAGGGAAGAGCCATTTCTCTTTCAGAGATCAAAAAAAAAGGGATAATATGGAAGAAGCATTTATTAAGCATCTACTGTGTGTCAGGTTTGCCCAGGATCATACAACTGGTAAGGGTGTGAGGGAAGATTTGAACTCAAATCTTCCTAACTTGGGCTCTATCCACTTTGGCATCTAGCTGCTTCTAATCTGATAATAAGGTTTTGCAGTTTAGATGGGAGAAGAGGGGGCAAAGACGGATAGTCTCTATTTTCTCAGAAGAATAAGGAGCAAGATCCTCTACTGAAAAGGATATGGGAAACAGAGTAGGGTAGGTGGAATGAGGAAAGAGGGAAAGGTTTTGCACAATGTGAAGAGAATGATTGGGAATCAAATAGGAAAGACTAAAAGGACTTCCATGTGGCAGTGAGGGCTCAACTGAGGTGGGATAAAATACATTTGTAGTACACTCAGCATGAGTGTACTCTCCTGTTGTGCAGCAGTGCCATAAAGGGTCATAGATTTAGAGCTGTAAGTGACCTCAGAGGTTAGCTAGTCTAACCCTCTCATTTCATGGATGAGGAAACTGAGGCCCAGAGAGGTTAAATGATTTGCCAAACATGATACAGACAATACGGAGCAGGGCAGACTTAAACCCAGGTACCCTGATCCCAAACCCAACACTCTTTTCAAAGTATCATGTTAACTGAATAGGAACACAAAAATAAGATTGTGGGAATAATTCAGAGCTGGAGTTTAGGAAGGAATGACAGCAATAGAAAAAGAGATTTGGGGGTAGAGACCAGCAAAAATTGAACCAGTTAACTCTAGGGTCAAGAACAGAATGAGAAGAATATGACGCTGACCAGGGTAATAGGCTGGGAAGACAGGGATGGGGTGGAGTGACTGGAGATCATGATGAAGATAAGGACAAAGAATAATTTTTAGAGGGGTGAGGCAGAGGGGAAAATGTATGAATAAGGAGTTGTGGTCAGATGGAGGAATTTCAGAATTCTGGATCATGGAGGCCAGTTATAGCTGGTGGTGAGGTCAAGGAAGGGTACTCATATTATAGTGTATCTGGGTTGGAGTGAAGATGCAGATCATGGGAATTGAAGAGGCTGGTGAACTGTGAGGTCAGTGTATTTGAGGGGCAACAATGTGAATACTGGAAGCCTCAAGTATGACAGTGTATTGAAGGTAGAACAGAAGAGTGTGAGTCCTTTGCTGAACATCTTGAGAAATCATGGAGGATGGCCTTGTGGCCAGGTGATAACAGCAATCAGGGTCTGGAGAGGGAAGTAGATGGATGAAGTGAACTTGAAAGGAAGAACAATCGCTAGGTGATGAGAGCAAAGGGAGAGCTTGGAAGTGTTCCTGAGAAGTACAGGCACTCCGGAGGTTCTTAAGGAAGTCCATAAACTTGGATGGGAAAAAATTACATTTTTGTTTTCAATAACTTCTAACTGAAATCTACCGTTTCCTTCAACTATGAATGTAGGCAGCCATAGGCTTTATCTGATTTACCAAAGGAGTCTATGATGCAGAAAAGGTTAGGAATCTCTTGCCTAGTTCCTTCTATCCCAGTTTCCTAGATGGGGAGTGCATCCAGTATTTATTTGAGAGGGTGGCCAGACACTCAGTAATGCCCTCTTTCCCATAGGTTAAAATGCAAATTACTTGACTTGGCATTTGGGACTCTCCATAATCTGGATCCAGTCTACCTTTGCTATTGTATTTTACACTACTTCCCTTCATTCCCTTTCACACTACACCCTCCACTCCAGGCACATTGTATTATCAGTTGTTTTTATCTTATCTTCCTCTCTCCTGCCTCTCTGTGTTTATGATTTCTTTTCTCCATGCCAAGAATCCACTTCTTCCACATCTCTACATGTTCAAATCCTTCTCTTGCTTTAAGACGTAGCTTGAATGACCTCTCCTCCATGAACTCTTTCCTGACAACTCCACTCCTTTGTGCCTCCTCTTCCCTGGATTAAACTTTCCTAGAATACTTTGGATTTCCTTTTCCTAGAAAACTTTTCCTAGAATACTTTTCAAATTTGACTTTTATGGCACTTAATTGTGTAGGTCATAATCCCTGCATTCAATGAATTTGCAGTATAACGGGGGGGGGGGATATGTATTTTTTTTCAGAACTGTTAACCTCATCATCTATCTCAGTACCTAACATAGAATAGATGCCTAATAACTTTGCTGTATTCAGTTGCTTCTTATTAAAGAGAGAGAAAAGGAACTGAGGAATAAGGTATTAATGAGAAGGGGGAAAAGGTATGGGAAAGAAAAACATTGAGCATTAGGGAGATACATAAATAGGAAGCAGACAATGAAAGAAAAAGAAGAAGAATATGGGTAAGCATTGCCTTCCCTCCTCATCTTGGCCTATTGACTTCCCTGGCTTCCTTTAAGTCCCAACTAAAATCCCTTCTTGTACAGAAAGCTTTTTCCAAACCCTCTTCATTCTAGTGCCTTTGCTCTCATAATCATTTTATATTTTTCCTGTATATAGTTTGTACAGATTTCTTTGCATATTGTCTCCCCCATTCAATTATAATGTCTTTGACTGTAGGGATTGTCTTTTGCTTCTTTAGTATCTCTAGTGTTTAGCGCAGTGCCTGGCACATACATAGTAGGTACTTAATAAATGTTTATTCACTGTCTGACCAAGCAAGGAAAAGGCAGGAGGAAAGATGTGACCTTAAACTAACACTCACCTAAAAACCTATATTCCACCCCCCCACAACCCCAACTTCTTTTCCCCTCTGAATTGTAGACTTTAAAGTATAACCCTGGCAGTTTAGATGTCTTTCTGAGGAGCGTGGGTAACCTTTCCTTCACACCCTCTTTGTTTCTGGAAATTTGAACAGTCAAATACTGTTAGAACAGTGAGCTCATTTTTTAGCGTAGGGGCAAAAAAATGGTCCTGAAGGTCCAAGTGGATCTTTCCTCTTTAGCTTTTTGAAGCCTAAATTACTTGAAAAGCTAAGAGTAAAATCACAATTACTTAGAGCCCCTAATTAGGAAAATTCCTTAAATTTAAGTGGATATTTGACTCTCTGTCAAATTAAATTTATATTTTTCTCTAGTCATTCCTGTTCTCTGTGGTTAAATTGACATTCAGGTCACTAGGAACATTGATGTGAAGAAGCCCACAGAGGATGTTACAGTTGTCTGTTAACGGACAAGCACCAGGAGGGGAAATAGCTCATTGCAATGTTTCATAGAAAGAGGAAATTGTTTCTTGTTGTAATCATTTTTTTGTTTGTAGGGAAAAAAAAAGACTTTATCACTTAATCTGACAAGAATACAAAATACCGACAATCCCCAACTTAAGATTTTTGTGTTCTCAAAGTAAGATTGTAAATCAGTTGGTTGGAGTTTAGAGCATATTCCCCATAGAAATAGTTATATACAGTAGTTAGGTTCCCAGTCTAGCCCATAAGAGTTCATTGAGTCATATTGGGACTGTACTAAATTAATTAAATTTGTAATTAATTAGTAGTAGAAAATGATCCTGTGGTCTTATGAGAAAAGCTCTGGATTGGGAGTTGGTCCTGAATTGTCATTAGATATGTGCCAGTAATTAGATATGTGACCATGGGCAGCTCTATTACATCCTTTAGACCTCAGTTTCCTCATATGTTAAATGAAGAAGCTGGGTTATATCTCTGAGGTGTCTGTCACTTAAAGCTCTGAAATTCTGTGATTTTTGTTTAATATCTACTTAAATAGCTATTTCCATAAAGGGTTCTTCCTTTAGCCATTCCTAAAAATAGACCTTCAGCAGCCCCAATTCTTCAACTTATTTATTCTCACTCAATGGTAAATAAATGATTGGCATCAAATAAATCTTTGAGTTGATAAGGGAGGAAGGGAGAAGACTCTGGAGGTCAACCACTGAACATCTGAAGGGGTGACAACAAAAGAAACCTGCATTTTCCACTGCCCTATTTTCTCCAGCTTTCTGTAACTATTCTCTCATTTGTTTAGTCTCTCCGTATACTGTTTTCATAATCATTGAGATTTAAGAGTTTGGGGCTTGGGGAAATGGATGGTATGAGGTAGGGAGAGGAGGATTTGGCCTGATCTTCACAAAACCCATCTATAGATACACCCTATAAAGCATGTCATCTTCACCTTCCTCTCTTTCTTCAAGACACAGCTCAAGTAATATCTTTTACATAAAGTTTTTCCTGCTTTCTTTCCAACTCTTCCTCCCTAGCATGTGTTTAAGAACTGTAATTATTTGTATTTATTATTTTTATGCTTATTATTTATATACTTATATGGTTATTTGTCTTCCCAATTAGAATGTAGGATTCTTACAAGTAGGAATTTATTTTCTTGGTGTCTCTAGCACTCAATACAGTGTCTGGTACATTTCTGTCGTTGAGTCATTTTTCAGTCATGTCCAACTCTTCATGACCCCCATTTGGGGTTTTCTTGGCAAAAGTATTGGAGTGGTTTGACAATTCCTTCTCCAGCTCATTTTACAGATGAGGAAACTGAGACAAACAGGGCCAAGTGACTTGCTCAGGGTTACACAACTAGTAAGTGGCTGAGGCCAGATTTGAACTCAGGAACAGGAGTCTTTCTGACTACATCTGGCACTCTTTCCGCTATGCCACCTAGCCCACCTAGTACATAGTAAGTGCTTAATAAATACTTGTTGATGGTTAAATAGAAGGGTGGGCTAGGAATCACATTAGGAAGTTTCTTTCCCAACTTTTCCTACCAGAGAGCCCTGTTTCCCAGTCACTGGTCCTTCACTCTGCTTTTCTCCAAGCATAAATGCCTGGAGATTTTTCTTTCTGACAGAATTATAGAAACATAGACTCTGAAGGAACCTTAGAGAAAATTCAATCCAACTTACTCATTTTACATATCAGGAAATTGAGACCTAGAGACATTTGACCTAGTTCATACCACTAGATAGGGGCAGAACCAGGAGGGGAACACTGGCTTCCTGACTGTCTGTTGTATTGGGGTGGCCTCCCCAGCCCCCCAACTTTCTGGGATGACTTTATAGTATGAGGCATAATGTTGGCAGAATCCAGAATCCACATCTTTGTAAAGACTGTCACTAGCATGTGGCCCTCTAAGTTCTCAAGTTTGGCCCTTTGACTGAGTCCAAATCTCAAAGATTGTTCTGTGAAGTTTGGATTCAAAGGGCTGCACTTGAGGACCTAGAGGGCTGCATGTGGCCTTGAGGCTGCAGGTTCCCCACTCCTGCCTAATCTCCAAGATAATCCCAAAGAACTCATGATGAAGCATGCTATCTGCCTCCAGAGAAAGAACTGATACTGTCTGAATACACACTAAAACATGATGTTTTTCACTTCTTTTATTCAGGTCTTCTTGTAAAAAATGACTAATATGGAAATGCTTCGCATGATTGCACATGTATAACCTATATTGAATGGTGTACCATTGGGCCAGGGAGTGGAGGGAAGGGAGGGATAGAATTTGAAACTCAAAACTTTTAAAAAAATGTTAAAAATTGTTTTATCATGTAATTGGGGAAAACAAAATATATTAAAAATAATAAAATGGGGTGAGAGGGATGATAACTAGATCTGTGATGTCATTGCCTCCTGGATCAGAGAACTTTCTCTTGCAAGTACAGATCACATATTCTCTGCTGCTGGCAGTCTCCCAGAATGGATTGGGGTACTGAGTAGGTAAGAGACTTGTTCAGGGTCAAACAACCATTGTATGTTAGCAGCAGGGCTTGAACTCAATACTTCCTGACTCATTATCTACTATATCACATTACCTCTCTGAGACAATAAAGTAGACTGAGAAAAAGAGACTTTATTGCTATTTTTGCTTATTGTGGCTGCATGAACACACAAATACAAAGAAGTTAAAGTTGTTTTTCCCTTGGGACTCTGATTTCCGGTCTTATCTTCCCTTCTGGTCTTTCTTTTCCCCTGAAGACTTGGCATTGAGGACTTGTGCTGCCTTCTAACTAGTACGACTGGTTACAAAGCAGTCACCATGGAGAGAAAAGGGCACAGATGGAGGAGAAAGGGAATGTCGCAGTGCTTGCTTCCATTACAGTGTGCTGGCCTTGTTTACCTATAACTATATGTAGACAAAGAAAAGCAGTTTCACATCCATGTTTCACATTCCATGTTCATAAACCATGTTTCATACCCATTTGAGGTGCTTCACAGTCAGACATGTGGGGAGCTTGCAGGGAACACTGAAATCTTCCAGCACCATCTCCCTCCCAACTTCTTAAACAATGGAGGCTAGCTATCTACCTAGCTATCTACCTAGCTATTTACCTAGCTATCTACCTAGCTAGCTATCTACCTAGAAAATGGTATCTTCCAGTTCCCTCTTGTAGGTATGTGATAAAGGATAAATCACTGCAGGGGTGGGGAACCTGGGACCTCAAGCACATGTGGCCCTTGAGGTCCTCAAGTACAACCCTTTGACTGAATCCAAACTTCATAGAAAAAATCCACTTAATACAGGATTTGTTCTGTAAAACTTGGACTCAGTCAAAAGGCTGCACCCAAGGACCTAGAGGGCCACATGTGGCCTTGAGGCTATAGGTTCCCCACCCCTGATAGGGCCTTAATTTCCTTATTCTCAATATAGGAATGATAATTCATGTGGTGCCTATTACCTTACTAGGATGTTGTGAGGTAAGCTCTTAGATAACCTTCCACTGCTATAGCAATACAAGTCATTGGTGGTGACATAATAAAAGTAACTAGCATTTATATAGCACTTTAAGACTTACAAAGCATTTTGTAAACATCTATCTCATTTGGTCATCATAACAACCCTGAGAGGTTGATCCCCATTTTACAGATGAGGAGACTGAGACAGACAAAGATTAAGTAACTTGCCCAGCATCATTTAGCTGGTAAGAGGAGAGAGGATTTAAACCTATGTTTTCCTAATTCTAGGTATAATGCCAGTTTCTCCTATTATTATTTTACTACCAAAATCTAATTATTTATTAAACCATCCAGTTGATCCTGATCATAACCCTAATCATGACTAATCATAAGCTCAAACATCTATCCTGGAGTCACACTTTTGTTCTTCTTAAAAATTTTGATGCAATCATGGTGAGCTTTTTAAGGGTAGAAGCTTCTTTTCATTTCATATCTTTATCTCCAGAGCCTAACATAGTGCTTGGCACATAATAGGTGCTTACAAAAGGTTTGTTAGATTAAATTGAATTGTAATTCTCCATCATGGTCTTACTGAGAGTGGAACTGAGATTGATTCAATTATGACTTCTATCTAGAGTGCTGTAAAAACAATGGCTGGTTGTAACCCTCTGGTTACTGCCACCAAATCTCACTGATGGTGAAATGAAGCAGATGTTGGTTCAAGTGACTATTTTACTGTTACGGATCCCATCAGACAGGCCACAGAAAAGAAAGGTTTCAGGAAGTGAAAGAATCCCAAGTACTGAGAAAATTGCTACTAAGACTTCCTTTGGAAATGCTCATGGAGCCAAAGTAAACAGAAGTCAGAGAATAATACATTTTGGCATCTCACTATTGATCAGAATGAGACCCAAAGACAAAAAAAAAAGGAGATAGATTTTTAAATTGTATTCACTTTATTATTATTCCTTATGATTCTTTGATGTTTTATTGATACCTTTTTTTCTTATACCACAGTCACTTTCTAATAAACTCTCCTCCTTTTATACTCACTTTTGTAAAAAAGAAAACCAATTAAGGAAACCCACCATAATAGTGAACACATTAGATAGCATATGCAATATTCTGATCCCATAACCCACTATCTGCCAATGAAAGGAGAGAGGTGTGTTTCATTATCAGTCTTATAGAACAAAATGTGATTATCATATTTAATTAGTATCTCTATGTATTTTAGTGTGTTTTTTCATTTACTTTATCATAATCTTTGTATATTGTTCCCCAGGCTCTATTTTCTTCACTGCACCAATTCATATCTCTTTCAAAAGTTCTCTGAATTTTAATTAATAAGCACCCTCTTTGTTTCCACCTTTACTACAACAAAAATTGTCACAAATATTTTGACATATATATGTGTGTATCTATATCTATAACTATCTTTTTTCTTTTTTTATTTTTGACTTCTTGGGTATATGCATTGGAATAGAGGGATCACTGGATTGAAAGGTAAGAATAGTTTAATGTTTTTTCTTGGTCCAGACCAGAATTGGTCCAGAATTGTTGGACCAATTCATAGCTGTACAAACAGTTATTAGTGTGCATATCTTCACATAGTTTTTGCAGCATTAATTAATGCTGCCTTTCATTATCTTTTCTAGTTTTCTTGGTATAAGGTGAAATCCAAGGATTTTTTTTAATTTGCATTTTTCTTATCAGCAATTTGGGACACTTCTTTTAAGAACTGTTCACATTTTTTGATCATATCTGTTGGAGAATAGCTCTTGTTCTTATATATTTGCTTTAAATTCTTATATATTTTGGATATCAGACTTTCATCAGTGCTATCTGATGCAAATATTTCCCCCAAAATGACACTTTACTTTTTTCTTTAGTTGCTTTGATTTTGTTTTGCAAAAATCATTTAAATTTTATGAAATAAAAATGTTTTATCTTTTATGATCTCACTTATTCCTTATATGGTTAAATCATTTCTCTAATCATAAACCTGAAAATTCTATCCCAGCTTAAAAAAATTATGTGACATTTTATTTAGGTCATATGTTCATTTGGAATTCATTGTGGTATGTGGTGAAAAATCTAATCTAAATCTAATTTCTGCCAAATTGTCTTCCAGGTTTCCTAGAATTCTTGATAAATATCAAGTATTACTCCTAGTAGTTTGTGTTGTTGGATATATCAAACAGTGGATTGATTTATTTTATTGCCTCTCATTCTTATTATCTAGCTTGTTCCACTTATCTACTTTTCTCTTTTTAAAATAATACTAAAATTATTTTGGGTATCATGATTTTATGATAAAATTTGTGATCTGATACTATCATGTACTTTTCATTTTTATTTACTTCTCATTATTTGTCTTAGATTCTAGGTTATTCTTCAAATTGAAATTTGTTATTACTCCGCCTGGTTCTTTAAAGTAACCTCTTGGTGATTTGATTAGTACAGTGTTAAATCTGTCAGTTAAATGCATTTCATAGTTATTTAGAATAGATTTTTTCTTTGTTA
Organism: Vombatus ursinus; assembly: GCF_900497805.2. Classification (NCBI taxonomy): domain Eukaryota; kingdom Metazoa; phylum Chordata; class Mammalia; order Diprotodontia; family Vombatidae; genus Vombatus; species Vombatus ursinus. The sequence goes on from NW_020954550.1 coordinate 33,877,303, forward strand.
TTTTGTTTTGTTTTTGTAAATACTGCCTGGCACATAGTAAATGTTTAATAAATAATTATTGATTGACTAAATAAAAATGTTGTTGATTTTTGTATTTTTTCCCCTCATCTAATTTAATCCTATTAGTTTTCTTAGGGCAGTTAGGTATTACAGTGTGCCTATTATTAGAGTGCTGGCTCTGTAGTTAGGAAGAATCATCATCCTGAGTTCAAATCTGGTCTTAGATACTTTCTAGCTCAAGGGTGATGAGTGACTCCAAGCAAGTCACTTAACCCTGTTTGCCTCAGTTCTTAATCTGTAAAACAAGCTGGAGAAGGAAATGACAAGCCACTCTAGTTTCTTTGTCAAGAAAACCCCAAATGGGATCACAAAGAATCTTAAACAACAAAACATTAACAAAACAAAAATTAATTTTCTTAATTGTCTTTATTTATTCTCTGGGGTTCTCCAAGTAAATCATTTTCTTGGTTGCAAATAAGATTGTTCTGCTTTCCCTTTAGTAATGTTAATACTTTTAATTTTTCTCCTTTGCCTTAGAGATTCCTTTTTAAAAAATGCAAGTGCAAACCACTGGCTTTTAAAACTGTTAAGATGAGTTGAACCAATACCACTGGTCAGAAAGTCAGTCAGGAGATTATATGACTGAAAAATGTTCAAATGATGTGTTATTATTTTTCAGTCATTTTCAGACATGTCCAACTCTCCATGACCCCGTTTGGAGTTTTCTTGGCAAAGATACTGTAGTGGTTTGCCATTTCCTTCTCCAACAGCAACAACAACAACAATGGACGACCCCAAACCAAGAACACTAGAAAAAAAACCAGTCAGGAGATTATACAACCAAAGAATGTTCACAAGATATAAGGGACCTTAGTGATGACTTAGTCTAAACCTTTCATTGGTGAAGTAAATTGTCCAAGACCACATAGCTATTTCATAGAAAAGCCCAGGGGTTAGTCCTGGCTCTGCTTTTATCTAGTTGTGTGATCTTAGGTAACTCACTTTATCCTTCTGGGTCTCAGTTTCCTTATCTGTAAAATGTTCTCCAGGGTAGCTTCTAGTTCTAATACCTAATTCCAAAATTTGAAATATGGCTTTGAACTTGAGGCCTAGAAAAGCCATTTATGGGCATAAACAATCAACTTTCACTTTTGTGATACATATTTTCATTATTTTATAATGAAAGACTTTTGATATGTAAATGTTCATCATATTTCATTTTGGTAGGTAAATACTGGAGTGTATTAATATTTTTGGGAAACATGTCACAGAGACTTAAAAAAAATCACAAAGTGAGTCAGTGAATGAGCTGAGAATAGAATCCATATGAGCCTTAATTGTGTTTTTACCACTAGACACACTTAGTATTGCTTTAGCAATACTGAGAATGATAAGATTTTTCCTGGATGGTCATTATGAAAACAGTTGAATCCGTGTTTGTAACATTCTTTGAAGAATGGTATCTGAAAGGGCATCTATCACACTATTTCCAAGTTTGAAGTTTAGGAAGCCAAATTTATGGGAGTTAGCTTGTTTTGGGGGTGGGGCTAGGGGTCAGGGTAGAGCCATAGAGGGGAACATGATCTTCTTGGTGGAAAATGAGCTCAAATTTCATGATGAAAGTAGGAGAATGGAAAGAAAACTCCAGTGAAGAAGTAAACATGCTTTCTACTTAAAAAAAAAAGTGTTCAAAATGGAAATGTGGCATTTAGATCTTTCTGAAGAAAAAAGAAGAAATAAAGAACAATGTCTTCTCAGAGATTAAAACCCACTTGACAATGGGGCTGAAAGGCCAAACATACTGGTGCCTGATTGTCATGCTTGGACATCACTTATTCTGTATGAATATTATGGCTTTTGTTTTTCATGTTGATGATGGCTCAGAAGGAGAGAGTGAGAGGCTTAAAATCATGAAGAGCTGAGTTCAAATCCTGCCTCAAATACTAATTAGCTGTGTAACCCTGAGTGTCTGTTTCAGTTTCAACTGGTGTAAAAGCAAGGTAATAATAGCACTTGCCTTACAGGGTACCTGTGAGGATTAAATGAAATAACATATGTAAAGCTTTTTGTAAACTTTAAGGCATTTTATAAAATGTTGGCTTTTATTTTAATTATTATTTGGTAATATGTATGGATAATTACAGTGGAAACATTATGGTATAGTAGATAGAGGGGCAGACTGGTGTTATACTAGATAGAGTTCTGGATTTGGCGTAATGAAGATCTGAGTTCAAATCCCACCTTGGACATTTACTAACTATGTAACCATGGGCAAGTCCCCTAACCTCTGTCTACCGCAGTTCCCATCCATAAAACAGGGATAATAATAGGACTTACCTCCCAGAATTGTTGTGAAGATAAAGATAAAATGAGATAATATTTTTAAAAGACTTTGCAAACCTTAAAGCACATAATAATAATAACAACAATAATAATAACAATAACAATAGTAATAATAATTGCTATTAGAGGGCCCATCTTGGAGTCACATAGTCTGTTCTGTTTCTGCCTGTATGACTATGGACAAGTCATTTTACCTCTCATTCAGTACAGTCACACGATCTCTAAGAATGTAAGTTATTAATGAGTTACAAATATGTATCTGTGGAGGAAGTGTGCATACCTGGACTTCCTCATACTAATGAAATTACAGGTCTCTACCAAGCGTCTCCCCTTTCTTAATTATAATTGTCAAACTAGATTTTTAAAATCCTAATTTGATGCAGGAAAAAAGTACATTTTGTCCCAGGTACCATAGTCATATTAATTTTCTTAAGTTATCTGGCGTGTCATACCCTAATGAAACATCTTTGTTGGCTTCTCATTGCCCACGTATTGAATTCCAAATGGTTTAGCTTGGCATTAAAAATAATTCTCAGTTTGACTTCCTATCAACTCAACTAGATAAGCATTTGTTATCTCCAAGCACCCCAAGCTCACAATCAGAGTGTAGTGTTCCCTCAGTGTCTTCTGACTCACCATGTGCATTCATATCTTCCAAACCTTTGTTGATCTTATTTTCCTTCTCTAGAAATTCTTCCTTGATACTTCTGTACTTGGTAGAGGATAGAGATTCAGCATATAAAGTTAGGAAGTTCAAATCTTATCTTTGACACATACTGGCCGTGGGACCTTGGGTACATAGGCACTCTAAGTTAATGAAACCATTTAACTCAAAATTCCTTCCAAACAATTTTCTACATCAGTGATTCTTAATCTGGGTTCTTAACCTGTAAACTTAAAAAACGTATTTTGATAACTAGTTTCCTTTGTAATCCTACACATTTTACTTTATGTATTTAAAAACATTATTCTGTGAAGCAGTCTATAGGCTTTAGCAGATTGCCAAAGGGTTTGAAGGTTAAGAATCCCTTCTGTGAGGCTTTAAGTTGCAGAGCACAAGGAATGGTAGAGGAGGCTTCCTCAATGGATTTTCCCTATGCTAATCAAATAAAATATGGTCCAAAATTTCTTTTCTTTCATTTATTTTCATCTTTCAAAGCCCACCTCCATGAAGCCTTCTCCTATTGCCCTCACTCACAGTGACTTCTCCTTACGTTGAGCTTCTTATCATCTGTACCACTCATTTGATACATAGATTATTATGCTTTGGTAGCATCCTTATTATTAATACTTTGTATATGTCAGTTTACTCATTTAGATTTAAAGGAAGTAGGAACTATGACTTATGCCTCTTGACACATCTTTTACCTTGTATTAAACGTGTACATAGTAGGTGCTTAATGAATGTTTGATATGGTTTCTAATTGAATTAAAAATTTCAACATTTTGAGGATGTGGATTTCATTCATACTCCTTCCATTGATGTAAATTATTTTAGACATTAGTCTCATTAGTTGCTCTTACAACAACAACAACAACAACAACAACAACAACAACAACAACAACAACAACAA
>NW_020954550.1:33881229-33922080 GCF_900497805.2 Vombatus ursinus
AACAACAACAACAACAACAACAACAACAACAACAACAACAACAACAAAATTTGTCATCTGAGGATCAAACCTCTGGGTCCCTGGATAATAAAGTAGCTCATATGACTTTCTGAATCTTAGGCTCTTCAGGAACACCTCTAGTAACCCAGAGATGGAAAAGAATTCTCCAAAATCATCAATAATTAGAGAAATTGAATTAGAAAAAACCTTTTTTTCATATCCATCAACTTAGCAAAGATGACAAAAAAGGGACATCAATGTTATTGGAGGTCTGGTAGAAAAAATGGGCACATTAATGCATTGGTAGATCTATGAATTAATTGAACTAAAATGGAAACCAAATAGGAAACCACTTTTGTGTTTGGGGAGGGGGAGGGACTATGGGTGGAGAACATTCCATATAATGTCAGATTTTTTGATATGTTGGTTAGTTTTGTTAAAGTACCCCCTTTTTATTCTTTGTTATAAGCAGTGACTAAAATGTCCCTTCCTTTTGACCCCAGAAATTCCACTGCTAGGCACATACCACAAAGAACTCAGTGACAAAAAGAGAAGCCCCATATACATAAAAATACATTTAGAAGCATTTTTTGGTAGTAGTAAAGAGTTAGAAACACAAATGCCCTTTGATTGTGGAATAATAATAGACAGACATGTGTGACTAATGGAACATTACTGTGCAATGTGATAAATACAGAGAATCATGGAAAAATTTTGATGAACTGATGCAAAAGTAAGTAGAACCAGGAATACAATACACATGGTGATTGCAACAATATGAATGAAAACAACAGCAAAACCTTTAACATTAATTCTAAAAATGTATAATGATCAAGCTTAGTTCCAAAGGGGAGATGTGGGAGGGCAACATCTGCCCCTCCCTTTTATTTGCAAAGATAGGGGGATTATAAGTGTGGTATACTTCTCATAAAGTTCAACTTGTTGTTGCATTGGTTAGTTGGCTGAACTTCTTCACTTTCCCTGCCCTTTTATTTTTTTTTTGTTTTGAGAAATGACTGGAGGGAGGGAAGAAAGAAGAGACTGAAGTAAAAACATAGGTTTTATATAACAAAATTACACTAAAAATTAAAAGAACTCAGGGTCACCTCCATGCTATGATGAACCATTAGACTCTTGTGGATGATTCAATGAGAAATATGGTTTGAAAAATTAAAAATTATTGTGCCTTACAAATAAATACTTAATAAATGACTATTGGTTGACTGGCTGAACTCATGTGATTTCCACTTTTGTTGTTTTAAGAATGAAATAAAGCTAAAGGTTTTACTTATATTTTATATCAAAAGATGAGGAAACAAGGGAGACTTCTAACTTCTTTGTGACTAAAAAGTTCTTAATCACCTTTTCATTTTCATAGGTCAGCAGGCTATGGTTTATGATGGTGACAATAAATGAGGGTGACTCTACCCAGTGCTTGCCCATCACAGATGACTCATGCTTAGTGTACTGTTTAACTCACTAACATTCTGAGTTGCTTTTAGATTTTCTGCATCACACTTCCCCCAGGCTCCTCCACTGGGCAAAGGTTTCAGTGGCTCAGGAGAACAAGGGCCTATGCAATGTGTTGTGGGGAGTATAACTGTTGATGCCATTTAAATACAGAAGTGGATCCCAGATAATCAATGTACAAAAGATCTTGAAATAAAGGACAAATCTTAGTAATTCAAGATTCTTCATTTAATAAAAGGATTAACCAGAAAGTTCATTTCAGTAGTGAGCTACTTTAGGGAACTTAAATATTTGTTTATGGGTCATTTTACTAATTGAGAAGGAGGCGGGGCACAGGACCTGAAAGCTCAAGTGTGATTTAATCATAAGGCACTCATTCATACAATTATTAATTCATTCACTCACAACAGAAGTTAGAGTCATGCTACACCTATGGAAAGTTTGGCATGGGTCAGGTATGGTGAGATGCTATAGTTGGGGTAGGGTAATATTGTGAGTTTTTCAAAGGTAGGAAGATGAAGAGATGTAAAGAGAATAGTGTCTCTCTGACCCTGGCTTGACCTCTTTGACTCCTCATGTTCCGGGCAATACCTGATTTAGGCAGATTTAGTGGTTCAGACTTGAGAATGACTGGACTGCTGCAATATAGCCTTCTAATTGGTCTTCCTGCCTCATCTCTCCCTACTCTAACCCATCCTCTACTCAGTTGCCATATTGATTTTTCTAAAGTGCGGGTCTGCCCAGGTCACTCCTCTACTCAAAAAACTCCAGTGACTCCCTATTATGTCCATGATCAAATATAAAATGAGATATAAAATGGTTTTTAAAACCCTTCACAGGCTGGCCTCTTCCTACTTTCCAGTCATATTTTTATTGCCCTCTATTCACTCCATAATCCAGCTATACTGGCTTATTCATTGTTCTTCACATATGACCTTCCATTCTTGGACTGTATCCCTTTTTACTGGCTGTGCTTCCTGCCTGGAATATCCCCTCTCCCCAGCCCCATGTCCCCTTCCTGGCTTCCTTCAAGACAGCTCTAATTCCCTGTTCTTTAGAAATTCTTTTAAGTACATAATTATTTGCATGTTGTCTCCATTAAAATGTGAGCTCCTTGCAGGCAGGGACCTGTGACTTCACTTTTTGGGGGTATTGCTAATATTTATCATGGACAGATAGTAAACACTTAATAAAAGCTTATACATTGATTCACTGACACACCCAATATGCTTTAGAGACTTGCTATGTGATACTATAATTAAAAAAAGAGAGAAAATATATTATCTTCACATGCTTTCTAGAGATTCATAATTTCTTCAGTCTAAGCATGTGATGTCTTTAATGTCTAAACATCACACAAGTGTCCTAATAAGAGGAAGATTAAGTATTTCAAGCTCTTGGATGTGATCCACAGAAAAATAATAATGGGATGTTATTAGAGTAATAGACTTTTTCCCATTAGAGGTGCAACTTTCAGTGACAAATGGAAGAAAACAAATTTCTACTGACTTAGGGTATCATCTTAATAATTTCTTTGGATTACTGTCCAATTGGTGATTGAAATGACTAATAAAAACTCTTTAACATTTATAGTTTTGTACAATATATTCATTATTTATTTCAAATAATAGAATCTAGTAAGGAAAAAATAATTAGGTTCAAGTATGAAGACTGATAGATATGTATGTCATTTCTCCTCTCAAAGCAGCTCCCACTCTCAACTTTAGTGTCTATTTCAACAAAGTCAATCTTCCTAGGATTGCCATTTTATCTTTTTAGTAGTTAACCCTTATTAAAAGGCAAAAATTGTCCCTTTTTGTAATAGCTGTGTATAAAAAATGAAATCATTCTCAGTTTTACAATGATAAAAGAAAAACCTTCAAATTATTCAATGAAATAAGGTGTGATAGGTTTTTGTTTTTGGATTTGTTAAATAGTGAAAATAAAAGAAGAAGATAAAAGTTGAATGAGCATACCAGTAAGAGAAAAAAAGGGGTATTTTCTTCATTCCATCTCCACTTGATACTGAGCAAAACATGCCAACAGACATTTAGTTTTTAAAACAATCATACCATACCTATGCATATATACCATTCACCTTACATATAAAATAGAAGATTGGGGGAGGGAAATAAAAGAAAGGAACAAACTGAACTGTAATAGTCAGGTGATAGATGCACCAATTCTCGATTTTCTAGAGTATGTTTTTTCCTTGGGTGCATGGTTCTGGAGTTAAGTAGTAGGTTTTCTTTTAATGAATTACTACTGTCTATTACTGAAAAACATCAATTATATCTTTTTCCTCCATTTTTAAAAATTGATTTTCTTCTTTTATTTTTCTGTCTCTTCTGCTAACCCCATACCCATTGAGGAAATACTTCCTCCCTCCCCACCAAAATAAAACCTTCAATACATTGCTGCACAGTCTGGCAAAATAAATCCTCAAATTAACCATGTTCAAAAATATATTTTTCTGCATAGTAAGTTCAACAGCTCTCTGTTAAGAGCTGAATGGTATTTTCAACTTCATCTTTTGGGCTTGTGCTTTATCATTCATTTATTATTGGAGTCCTAAAGTCTTTTGAAGTTGCTTTTCTCTAACATTCTCCTAGTTGTGCTCATTTTGTTCTACATCAATTCATAGAAATCTCAGTTTCCTTTGAAACTGTCAATTATATCCTTTCTTATGGCACAACAATATTCCATACATTCATATACTACCATTTTTTTACACATTCCCCAATAGTAGAACTCTCCTTTACTTTCTACTTTTGGACTACAATGAAAGAGTTGCTATAAATATTTCTGTATGAATAGATCCTTTTCCATTTTCTTTGATTTCTTTGCTTGTATAGGCCTAGTAGTGGTCCTAGTAGTGGTATAACTAGGTCAAAGTTTATGCATATTTTAGTAATGTGTTGGGCATAGTTCCAAATTTCTTTCTAGAATGGTTGAACAAATTTATAGCTCCACCAATGGTACATTAGTGTAACTTTTTCTGCAGCTCTCCAACATCTGTCCTTTTCCTTCTTTTTTATACTTATCAGTCTTGTGGGAGTGAGGTAGAATCTCAAGAAAGCTTTAATTTACATTTCTTTGATTATTATTGATTTAGAGCATTTTTTCATGTGATCTCTAGAAATTTGGATTTTTTTTCCTGAAAATTAGTTTTGGACTATATATGTGTATGTATGTATGTATGTATGTATGTATGTATATATGGGAATGGCTCTTTGTTTTATAAATTTTAATCAGTTCCTCAATATACTTTATTAGAGATAATTGCTGCAAAGATCTCCCCTCCCAGTTACGTGTTTCTCTTCTAATTTTGATTACATTAGATTTATTTGTGAAAAAAACTTTAAATTTTATATAATTAAAAAATATTTATCTTACCTTCTGTGATCTGATCACTTTTTTAGTCATGAACTCTTCTCCTATTCATTGATCTGAAAGGTGATTTCTTTCCTACTTCTCTAGTTTGTTTATGATGTGACCTTTTATCTTAAGATCATGTATTCATTTGGAGTTTATCTTGGCATATGATGTGAAATATTGATCTAACCTCAATTTTGGCCAGACTACTGTCCAGCTTTCTCAAATTTTTTTGTTAGATAATGAATTCTTCCCCCAGTAATTGGGGTCTTTTTGTTTATTCAACACTATGCTATTGTTTTTGTTTTTATTATTGCTTGTTTTTGTATGTTGCGTACCTAATCTCTTCTGCTGACCTATCTCTCCCACTTTTTTTATACCAGTACCAAATCATTTTCATGATTACTGTATAGTATAGTTTGAAATCTGGTACTGAGAGACCACCTTCCATTCCACTTTTTTCATTATTACCTTTGAGATTCTTGACCATTTGTTCCTTTATAAAATTTTTGTTATTATTTTTATAGTTCTAGAAAATATACTTTTGATAGCCTGATTGGCATGGCACTGAATAAGTTAATTTAGGGAGTATTATTATTTTTGTTATATTGGCTTTAATTACCCATGGGCAATTTTTTACTTGACTCTCTAGGCTTTTCTGAATTTGCCATAATGTTATTTATAAAAAAAAAATGATCATTTTCTTTCCTCTTTGCTTATAGTTATCCCTTTAATTTCTTTTTTTTTTTTGGATCTTATTGCTATAGCTAGAATTTCTACCACTGTATGAAATAGAAATGTTGATAATGGACAATCTTGCTTTATCCCTGATCTTCTTAGAAATACCTCTAGCTTTTCTCCATTACATGTAGTGTTTACTCTTAGATTTAGATAGCTGTTATTTATCATATTAAGCAAAAGTTCATTTATTCTTATGATTTCTAGAGTTTTTTTTTAATAGAAATGGTTGTTTGGTTCTGTCAAAAGCATGTTCTGCATCTATTGACAGACTCACGATTTTTATTAGTTACATTTATATAATTTATTTATATATTATATGACACATTGTGTATTTATATACATTTATTTGCCATTTACATGGAACTTCTTTAGCTACATCCCATGAGTTTTGGTATATAATTTCATTATTGTCATGTTCTTTGGTGAAATTTACTATTGTTTCTAAAATTTGTTCTTTGACCCACCAATTCTTTAGAATTATGTTATTTAGTTTTTAACAACTTCTTAATTTTTTCTTTAAGCAACTATTATTGAATATAGTTTTTATTTCATGGCAACATATAACTGATATGTTGAGTATTTCTTCTTTTCTGTATTTTTTTGGTGAGATCTTTATACCCTAATACATGGTCAATTTTTGGAAAGGCACTAATAGCTTAGGATATGTAAGCTCCTTTCTATTCCCATTCAATAATCACTAGACAGCTATCATTTCTAACCCTGTACTACTAGGGTTACTCTAACCCTGGCACATGATAGGCACTAAATAAAAATTTGTTGATGATTGATTAATTGTAGTTATTCTCTATGATATCTAGATTGGTATGGGTGTGTGTGTGTGTGTGTGTGTGTGTGTGTGTGTATTTGATTGAGTCCCTTCTACCATATCCCTGATAAGTGGTCATTGGCTTTGCTTTAATTCATATCTAAAATAACTTTACCCCTAGACTATTGAAATAGTCTTCTAATCAGTCTCTCTGCCATGCTTTAGCCACAAACTTCCTAAGGAACAAACTGGACAATGCCTCTTATCTGATTAAAAAATCTTTAGAGGCTCTCTGTTATCTAGAGCATAAAATATGAACTCTTAAGTCACTTCACGATCTGGTTTTAACCCATCTCCTTAGCTTCACTTCACATGTACATCACTATTCCTTCATCTATTCTACATTTATTTGTCTGAAGTCAACATACTCTCCCTTTTTCTCAGTGAACGCACCACCCATCTCATATACTTGGAATAATCTCTTATCTCCATCTTCGAGACTTCTTATCCTCCTTCAAGGTTTAGTTTAGGGACCATCTCATTAAGCTTTTTCATGATTAACTCTCCCCCACCTTCTCCTTGTGTATTAATATATTCTTCCTTTTCAAATATTCCTAGAGCTCTTTTCCAAATCTCTCTCTCTGTATCTCCCTCTCTGTCTTTCTTTCTCTGTCTTTGTCTCTCTCTACTTCTGTCTCTCTCTCTCTCTCTTTCTCTGTCTGTCTGTCTGTCTCTCTCTCCCTGTCTCTCTTTGCCTTTTCACTCTATATCCTTTATTTTGTTTATCTGGTTTCATGTTTTATCTCCCCTGTAGAATGTAAGCCTTTGGAGGACAGGGCCTTTGTTGTTTTTGTTTGTTTGTTTCCTTGCTTTTTTACCTTTGTATTCTTAGCACTTTCCACAAATAAAATACTTATAACTATTTGCTGTATTGAATTGTTGAAAATTTAAAACTAAAGTGTGAGGAATTGATATCAAAGACTCTTGTATTTGAGAGGATACTTTGTGGTCTGTGACAAAATGCTTCTTTTCCCTTAGTGGCAGTTTTGTGTGTTACTCTTAATGTATGTTCAAAGCTCTTTCCCCCCATATGATAAAATTAGAATAGAGGATCCTATAAAACCCCTTCTCTAGTTAATCTGAGTGATATCATTAATACAATATGCAGTGAGAAAATAGACAAGATTGCTAATCTAAGCTTGGGAAGTCTTCATTATTCATTGAGCTAAGTATATGTCAGTTTGGTCTGCTCTGTCAATCAGCTAAAAGCTGGAGATTCTCTCACACACAGATGGAAAAGGAACCTAGTGAGTCATCTAAAAGGGTATCCTGTCTTTGAAACAGGAAGAAATATGAAGTCTATGTGGCTATCAGATATGATTCAAAAAGATATTGCCTGCTATTAAGGTTGTGCATGACCACTGGAGAGACTCAATCAAGATTACTTAGAACAACAGTTAAAGAATGGAATCTTAATGAAAGGTTAGAATTAGCAAATTAAACAGGACAGAGATAAGAATGCCAAGGATAAAGATACATTTCTAGGGGTCAAGAACCATAGGGAACACAAAGCCAGTGAAAGAAGAAACTGAAAGATCAGTGTGGGTAGTGACGATAAAATTGGAAAATGATTTATTCATTCAGGGGGCCAGAGTTCAGGAGTTTCAAAGATGATGAATAAATCATGGGAATTGATGAGATCATTAAGTGAAAGAGTTAAGAGGGAGATGAAAATAAAGTCCTGTCCTGGGGAATGCCCACACTTGGTGGGAGGGAGGATGATGATGATCTAGCAAAGGAGACTTAGAAGTGGTCCAACATGTAGGAGGAGAATCCAGAGAAAACAGTGTTACAGAAACCATGGGAGGAGACTACTAGGGCAAGGGGAAGGCTAACTATCAAAATCACAGAGAGGTCAAGAAGAATGAGGACTGAGAAAAGCCCATGGATTTAACAGTTGAAAGTGTTGGTTGGTCACCTTAGAGAGAACAAGTAGTCCCATCAGTAGCCAGATTTCAAGAAGGTTGAGAAGCAAATGGGAGGTAAAGAAACAGAGGCAATGAATAGACAAACCTTATTTTAAAAATGTATATATATAGCATATATTTATATATGTGTATACATACATGTATGTGTGTATGTGTATCTATTTACATAGATACACATATGCACACATACATGTACATATATAAATATATACATGCATATATATACACATACATACATACATACACAATCCTTTCTAGAATTTTGCATGTGAAAGGTGACAGAGAGAGAGAGGATGAGAATTTAAAGGAAGATTAGAAGGGGCAGCTAGGTGATGCAGTGGATAGAGCACTGGCCCCCAAGTCAGGAGGACCTGAGTTCAAATCTGGCCTCAGACCAAACACTTGACACTTACTAGCTGTGTGACCCTGGGCAAGTCACTTAACCCCAATTGCCTAAAAAAAATACAAGCAAAGGAATATTAGAACCCTTTGAAAGGTTTTTTTTGTTTTGTTTTAAAGGATGAAGGGAAACCTGGAAATGTTTGTAGACAGTAGGGAAGAATGGATTAGGAGACATTGAAAATGGGAGAAAGTGAAGGAGTGATCAAGGGGCACATACTCAAGAGAAGATGGAAGAGGATGGGGTCAAGAACAATAAAATTTTATAAAGGTTTCTTGGAAAATAGTATGTCTTGGCCAAAGACAAGGGCCAAGGATTTTTATATACCTTGGTCAATGATGGATTCAATTCAATTTAATGAGTAGTTATTACCTATAGACTAAGTACAAAGAATTGTGCTAGGTCCTTGGAGATTGACAGATAGAATAAGGTGTAGTCCCTGCCTTCATGGAGTTGCTCTTATAGCAAACCTTTAGTGTCAGAGTATAGTGCTGGCACTTTTCAGTTTCATTTGTAAGACAAGAAGAAATCTTCCAACTTTAATACACTGAGGGTAAGAGGTGTGGAGGTTGGGAAATAAAGCCAACCTGCCCAGTTAGAGACACTCAATCTACCCACCAACCAATTAAAAGTATGTATGTGTGTGTGTGTGTGTGTGTGTGTGTGTGTGTGTTTGTGTGTGTGTAAAGAGGAAGGCATTTTTTTAAATGAGCAGAGGATTATTTTTTGCATAAATATCATAAACATGTATTTGAATATGTATGTGTATATAGATAATTACTATACGTTAGAAGCAGCATAAAGCAAATTATATTTTGTCAGGTGCTGGTCATCCTCATGTCAACCTATTGTGTGTCCCTTCCCTGCAAAGCATGAGGCCCTGAGCAAAAGTTCTAACTGTCCTTTTTTTTTATAGTCTTCTCTTAATACCTTGCATTGAAGAGGGGAGGAAGGGGATGACACTGGAGTCTGAGTATGTGATAAAGACCTTAGTACTGTAGAAAGCAAGTGATACATATATGTAGTAATGAATAGGAACACTGGGGTGAATGGAGATAGGTGAGAAATTATGCTTCTGTTATGTTGATTGGGGTGGTGGTAAGTGGCATTACTGACCCTTCATGAACCCATTTGGGGTTTTCTTGCCAAGGATACTGGAGTGGTTTACCATTGTCTTCTTCAGCTCATTTTACAGGTGAGGAAACTTACGCAAACAGTGTTAAGTGACTTACCCAAGGTCACATAGCTAGTGTCTGAGTCTGGATTTGAACTCAAGCCCTCCTGACTCCAGCTCTATTGTCTGTCCCACCTAGCTGCCCCAAGGAAGAGCAGTTGTTACTAAGAGACAATCAAGCTGGTCAGAATCTTGCTCCCTTTAGATAGTTTGCATTATTTGCAGATGAAGAATCCGACCCAAGAAAGCCTGTGGGTCTTGGTATTTGCGGAGCCTGGGATCAGTCTTTTAATTGGTTGAAAATGATGAAAAAAAAATGGTGGGGGTGGGGTGGGGAACAGCCAGAAACTTTCACACACTGTGTCTTTCCCTTTCAGTGGTGAAGCAGCCAGTGGCTGTTTTCTCTTTCCCCGATATTTTATGTCCTGTGGCAGCACTTGGTAACTTCCTCTATGGCTAGGCATGGGGTTATGGGTTTTCCTGTGAAGTCTGAGTCTATAATGATAAGGCCTTTGTGACACAGCCTAGGCTGCTTAATGCATAGATCTGATCCTTTTCAGCTCAAGAAATTCCAGTGGCTTCCGCCTGCCTCTAAGATCTAGCATGGTCTGCCCGCATCAAAGAAGGCACTGCTCTCTATGAGCAACTCAGAATTGCTGCAGCTCAAAAGAAATGTGAAATGTGCAAATCTAGAGCCATCCCCCTCCAAGATGGTCCTACGGACTATTTGTGTCTGACTTGTGGTAGAGACTTCTGAGTTAGTATTGGTCTGATCAGCCACAGCAGGACACACTGTACATTGACCCTGACATCGTGATGTCGTTTGGTCCTCTTTGAGCACGAAGCACTAACAACAACAAGATAAAATATCATTTTCTTTGGCATCTGAAGTCCTTCCCAGTCTGGCTACAACGCAGCCTTTCAGACTAATTTCATGTCATTTCCGCTTGCTCGTGTTCTAGCCAAATTGATCGTGTTGCTGTTTCTGTCTTCCCTTTCTATGCTTTTGCCTAGGCTGTGTTGTATACCTGAAATATCCTCTCCTTCCACCTCCATTAGAATCCCTCTCTTTGTGTATGACTTAGCTCAAGTGCCCAGCCTAAATACTTTTCAAATCCTCCCAATTGTTAGTGCTGACTACTATAACCTTCAAAAAAATTGCTTTTGATGTATTTTGTGTACATATTGTTTCTCCTCAGTAGAAGGTAAGCTGCTTGAGGATAGGAACACTTTTATTTTTGCCATTGTAGTCCCAGTCCCTATCATGTCTTTGTTTTTGTTTTTGTTTTTAAAAGACTTGTGGTTTCATTGGCACATGGAAACCTCAAAGAAGCTTCCTCCACCAAAGCAGAGCAGTAACTTACAGTTTTAGAGAATTAATTGCCTGGAGCCCTGAGTGACTTGACTCATGTCTGACAGCCAGGTTTGAGGGCAGACTTGAACCCAGGTACTCCAGACTCAGGTCAGCTTTCTATTTCCTCCTGAGGGACTTACTAGAGAGTAGGAGAATAATAAATGCTTATTGAGTTGAATTCAATTGAATCTGCAATATGATAACTGTTTAAGCCTTAGCCTCATCACCCTCTGAGTATGTTTGAGAGCTGAGACCAAACAGCTGGGAAGAATTGAACCCTGCTTCACCCCATGTGTCCTCTTCAGTCCCTTTGCTCCTCTAGGACTGACCAGCAATGTGGGTGGCCTTCCCTCTGGGGCAAAACTTTCATATAGAGCACGCAGGGTGGGATTAAACTCTCACTGTGGGATCAAGGGACAATCCTGAGGTCCAGAAAGTTGGAGCCTAAGATTGAATTGGTATTTGTGGTGTTGACCACCTCCAAAACGCAGGCCTAGACCTTACAGTTCAGAAACTCTGTGAGAACATGTGACTTATCTGTGTCAAATTAAGTAAACAGACCAGAATTTCTTTCCCAGAGTCTGTCTTATCCATGATGGGGAATGATGTCATCTGCCAAGCTGTAACCTTCCCCATCACTCCATTATTTCCTGCCATGAAAAGGAAGTTTAGTTCAGAGTAGGGAAGGAAGGCTATTGCTTTGGGAAAAGGCACACACACATGCATGGGATGTTTGTCCACCTTTGAAGTGATGCCTGTCCTGGGTCTGGTGGGCAGGACTGGTGAGTGACTATGACAGATGCTTCCAGGTGGTTCACAGTTCACAGTTGCAGCTGCTGGTTTAGCAGTGGGAGTGCTTTACATAACTACACAAATCCTGGAAGCCTGGCCCTAAACACCAAAGGAACTTACTTTAATATGTATTTGGCTGATATGTATCTGACATTGGCCTAGAATAAGATTCTGCCTTGAATGAATGAAGGGGAAGGGGCAAATACAATGCCTGAGTTCTTTGACTTTGTAAGCAGATAGGGGAATATTTGAGAAGTCTGTTTTCAGAGCAGACTGTGTTACTTTGACCATTAATAGTTTAGGAAATGTCTATGGCTAATGCAAACTTGTCAGGGTCTGTGCAAGCTGGTAAACTGCATCACTTTTGCATGGCAATGGACTTCATAATCTGCTTAAGATTTTAATTTCAGATCAGTCAACATGCACTTATTTAGTGCTTCCTATGTACCAGTCAAATTGGGAGCTGTTTCTGGACTGTTGTTTAAGATGCTGATTTTTAAAATTTTATTTTATTTCATCCATCTATCCATCCATCCATCCACCCATCCACCCATCCATCCATCCACCCATCCGTCCATCCATCCACCCATCCGTCCATCCATCCATCCATGTATGGATCTATCTATCTGTCTGTCTGTCTGTCTATCTGTCTATCTATCATCTATCTATCATTTATTTAATGTTTTACTTTGTACCTGGTAATTGATTCATGGATTACAGCCCTGGCTATTTCTGAAATCTGTGTTGGGTATAGAAGTGGGAAGCTCTATCACAATCACTGATCCAGGTGCATTATTCCGTATCAACAAATCACTGGCAAGGAGTGTTTTGGATCTAATTTATAAAATTCATTGGTATAGGGAATCCCCAGTAGAGGAAATTCCCCTTGCCATTGCAGAGGTATACTTGTTACTACAGTTTTAAAGAACTGACAGGGGGCACTGAAAAACTGAATGACTTGCCTAGGGTTTCACAATTAGCACACTTATACAAGACAGACTTGTACTCAGATCTTCCTGACTCAGAGGCCAGCTCTCTTTCCATCATTTCTCATCAAGCCATTAAAGTCCCAAGAAGCCCAATTGAAATATTCAAGATTCACTTTTGATTTGAGGCCAGACAAAAAAGTCAGAGCTAGTTTTGAGTTGCATAGCAATAAAAGAAGTCATAATGGCTGGGGAGAATCAAATAGAATCATCTTAAATAACAAAATCATTCTTTCCCCCCCTGCAATTTGTTACCCTCTGTGAAGTGCCTGCTTTCTATGTTTTTGTTTTTCTGTAGAAAAACAAAGTAATTCTTACTCAGATGTTTTTCATTCTGAGCAAACTAAATATATTGACTTTTGGAGTCACAGAATTGATAAAGTAGGCAAGTAGTTTATTTTTCATTACTGGGAGCCTAAACTTAAAATATTTAGGCAAGAGTACATCATATGCTTAGTGACAGTTCTTACTGTCAAAACATAATATTTTCCTATAGCTTTATTAGATGTCATAAATACCCAGAGTGAGTGGGAGAGGAGCAGGTATCTGTGGAGTTAGGAAGTTCCAGGTGTAGGAGTCAGGGAAGTATGGCAAAGGAAAGGCAACAGTTAGGTACCGCCCCCCCAGCCTAGTAGTGTGTGATTATTATGATTATCACACGCTATTGTATGAATGATGATGATGATAACAAACAACTTCTCCACTGCTAGATCTTCATTTATATCAGTCCTAGAAGTTGTCGAATATATACCTAAGCTGGGTCCTGACTTTCTTCTCTTTCCTCTCTATGCTGTCCCAAATCAGTGATCTCATCAGCTCTCATGGGTTTGATTTTCATTTCTATGTCCACCACTCCCAGATCTTTATATCCAGTCCTAGTTTCTTTCCCAAGTTCTGGTTCTAAGTTATCAATTGCTGACATCCTGTAAGCATCTCAAAACATGTCCCGCTAATATAGAAATAGGTTTTATATGATTTATATATAACCTATATCAAATTGCTTAGTATCTGGGGAGGAGGAAGGAGGGAGAAAATTTGGAATGCAAATTAAAAAAAAAGAATTTTAAAAATTGTCTTTATGTGTAATTAGAAAAACAAGGAAATGCTATTTAAAAAGAAAAAAAAAATCCCAAACACAACTCATTATATCCACTTTCCTGAACCTCCCTTTCACTGCTGAAGACCCCATTATCTTTATAGTCACTTTGGTCTACAATCTTAGTTCCATCTTTGACTCCTCTCCCATCACCCTTCTTATTCGATCACTAGCCAAATCTTGTCATTTCTCCCTCTATACCATCTCTATCACATATCTTATGCATCTATTATGTATTCTTTTCAACTGCACAGCCACCAACTTAGTTCAGGTCCTCATCTCATCTAGATAATATTGCATTGGTCTCCTTATCAGTCTTCCTGCCTCAGGTCTCTTCCCACTGCAATCCAACCAACTCACAACTGCAAAAATGATTTTCCTAATGTGCAAGTCTGATGACGACACCTTCCTACTCAATAAACTCCAGGGGCTCCCTATCACCTCTATGATTAAATATAAACTACTTTGCTTGAAAGCTAAATCACTTCAGAACCTGACCCCTTCCTATATTTTTACTCTTTGTGTATTATTGTCCTCCACGCACTCTGGGGTTCAGCCCCACTGGCTTACTTGCTGCTTCTCACACACAACGACTCGTCTTCTGTCTATGACTTTGCTCTCCCTCCTCACCTTGTCCTCTTAGAATCCCTGGTTTCCTTTAGGAAGCTTCTGCCTCACTGTCATTTTCCGCAGGAGGCTTTTTCTATTTTTCCCAAATGCTATATATTATTCTCTAAAGTTACTTTGTAGGCATCTTAAACATGCTGTTGTTGTTGTTAATAATAATAATAATAATTTAAATAGCATTTACTATGTGTCAGGCACTGTGCTAAATGCTTTACAATTATTATCTCATTTGATCCTTACAACAACCTTGAGAGGTAGGTGCTATTATTATCCCCATTTTACAGATTAGGAAACTGAGGCAAACAGAGGTTAAGTGCCTTGCCTAGGGTCACACAGCTAGTAAGAGTCCAAGACTGAACTTGAGCTTGAACTCAGGTCCTCCTGACACCAGTTCCTTCCACCTTTACCCAACACATTAGAATGTAAACTCCCTAAAGACACTGTTTTTTCCTTTTTTCTTTGTATTTTCAATGCTTAATAAGGTGCCTAGCACATAGTGAGTGCTTAATAAATGCTTGATTTATTAAATAATAGCTTGCACGTAAAGTTCTTGAGATTGGCAAAGCATTTTCCATCTATTATGTCTCATTGACCCATTCAGGTAGATTCTATCACTGTCCACATTTTACAAAACAGGAAACTGATGGTTAGATAGGGTAAGTGACTTGCCCAGGGCTACATAGCTAGTAAATACCTGAGTGGAGACTTGAAGCTAGTACTTTATATCAAGTCTATCACCTTAGTGCCTTTTTACTCATGACAAATTTACTATTCAGTTTTACTCCTCCCATGTTGAGACTTCCTTCTCTCTATCTAAATCACCTATCCTTCTGGTATTGGAATGAAATGAAGTCTCAGGTCCCTTCTGGCTCTGTGATCCTTCATTCTTGACATCATTTGCCATCTTCCTGCTGCTTCACAAATGCATTGCAGCACTTTAAAAAATAATTCAATTTATGAATGAACTAATAGTCACTGAGGATGATGAAATGTTTCTGGTGGGCTTTTGCCGGGTTTTCCCAGCTGGAAAGTCATCCTGCCACAGCCTACTCCTGAAAACCAAAGTGATTAAATGTAGAATTCCATCCTCCTCACTAATTCTAAATCTTTTAACCCTTTGTGTTGTGGGGCCTGGACAGGCTCCATGTGAGAATGCCACCCAATTCTCATTTTCTTGCTTTTATTTTTTCTTCCTCAGAATTTCATTCTTGTTATATGGCAGCACAAGGAGCTATCTGCACAGGCAGGAAGTCACTCTGCAGTGCTGATTACGTGAGATCAAGTCACAGAATGACATTCATGCCCTAAATCAGACATGCTCTTGTCAGCCTTTTGCAGGACAGTCTCTGAGGTTAACAACCAACACTGACACTGGCTTTCAATCACAATGAAGTAAGAGTTTAGAAAACAACATTTCCTAAAGGAAGAAGAAAGGGTTAGAGGAGGACATAGAAACATCAAATAGTTTCAAATTGACTCAGCATCATGTTGGTGGTTCAACTGATTCTTTCCAGCTGAATGGATCAGACTGCCATAATGGCAGTGGTTTTAGAGCAGGGAGAGAGATCTTAGATGATCTAGTTTATTCCTTTCATTTTACAGATGAGGAAGTTGAGTCAGATTAAATGACTTGCTCAAGGCCACCCAGATAGTAAGTGGCAGAGGACCTAATCAGAGGTCCATGAACTTCAAATACAATAGCCTCTCTGTGGTAACATGCCTCCTCCTTTATTGTTTCAACTAAAGCAAGGATGCTTAACTATTTTTGCACCATGGACTCCATTGGCGAGTCGTAGCTAACATCTTACCTTCTGCAAGAAGTCTTTCCCAGTCCTTCTTAATCTTAGTACCTTCTCTCTGAGATTATCTCCAATTTATCCTGTATTTATCATGTTTGTATATAGTTTTTTTTTTTTGCAGATTGTCTCCTCTATTAGACTGTGTGCTTCTTGAGAGCAAGGATTGTCTTTTGCCTTTCTTTGTATCCCCAGAACTTAGTTCCTGGCTCATAGTAAGTGCTTAATGAATTGTTATTATTTGTTATTGGAAATCTGGTGGACCCCTTCTCCGAATTATGTTTGTTGCCCACATTCATTAATGAAGGAAATGTTAACTGTCATTTAGAAATTAGTGAAAATAAGGATGTCATTTCCCCCCTCCCAATCCAAGCTCATAGACACCCTGAAATCTATCCAAAGATCTTTAAGGGGCTCATGGATCACAGGGTAAGGACCCCAGAGCTAGAAGAAAAGAAGGGAAAGAATATGAAGGGGGAAAAGGAAGTTTGAGAGAAAGTGATACTCAAGAATTTCAAGACCAAATTGCTACTTGAAAACAATTTTATTTAGGAAAACGTTTTGATATCTTTTGAGGTCTTTTTGTTGGTGTTGCTTAGTCATGTCTGACTCTTTGTGACCCTATTTGGGATGTTCTTGGCAAGATACTGGAGTAGCTTGCCATTTCCTTCTCCAGCTCATTTTACAGACGAGGAAATTGAAGCAAGCAGGATCAAGTGCCTTGCCCGGGGTTACACAACTAGTAAGTGTCTGAGACACTGAGATACCTGAACTCAGGTCCTCCTTACTCCAGGGCCTGCACTCTATCCACTGCACTATTTATCTAGATGCCCTTTTGAGGTCTCATGAACCACAATAATAATGATAATATTAAATTCTATTTTTTTTATTTTTAGGCAATTGGGATTAAGTGACTTGCTCAGGATCACACATTTAGTAAGTGTCAAGTGTTTGTTCTGAGGCTGGATTTGAACTCAGGTCCTCCTGACTTCAGGACCAGTGTTCTATCCACTGCACCACCTAGCTGCCCCTATTAATTTCTATTTTTAAAGCACTTCAAAGTTTGAGAAAAAAACCTTCCTCACAATAATTATGAGAGGTAGGCAGGACAGGAATTATTATCTTCAATTTACAAATGGAAAGCTGAGGCTTGAACAGATCAATAGGCCTTGCCTAACATCATTCAGCTACTATGTAAAAAGTTCATTCTTCTTAATTCCTGATTCAGCATTCTTTTCCACTCTAGCAGGATGCTTCTCAATAAATAAGGGATCTCTTATGATTACTCATAGGAATTGATAAATCAGCAAATATTTATTGTGTGCCCACTATGTACTCAGCAGCATTGTGCTAGGCACTCTGAGGGATACAAAAGAAGTGCCAAATATGGGCCCTGCCCTAATTAGAAGGCACAGGACTTGTAACATTTAAAAACTGGCACACCCAAGTGAATATTTGAGCATGTAAGCTTGGATAGACTTTGGGAGATAGTGGAGGATAGAAGGGCCAGGCATGTTGTGGTTGATGGGGTTACAAAAAATCAGATGTAACTAAGCAACTGAACAACAACAACAACAAAATAGCAGTAGGGACAGAAAACTTATTCATACACCACATATAGCACATAATTTCACACCCAAGCTCAGAGGATCTTGGAATGTATATGTTTGAGGTTAGCAGGCTTGGCTAGGTAGGTTGGTAGTTCTGAGGACTAACTAAGTATGAGAAAAAGAATTGAGTCCCTCTTCAATATTTTTCTGGGTATGATTTTCTTTTCTTTAAGATGAGGTATGATATGATTTGATTTATTTATTGATGATGATGATGATGATTTATTATTTAAAGTTATTAAATGACTCACTTTTTCAAGAAGAGGATTATTGCTTTACTCACTTTAAAGACCTTTCATTTCATTGGTGTGAGGACCTCTCAACTGAGGCCAACTGCAATCCCTTGGCAATTTAAGTAGATGGCCTTAGAGAGTTTCTGGGACCAAAAGATTCATCACCCTGCAGACTGATGTTGTCAGTCTGGTGCTGAGTTGTCCTGAGCTTTGCTGGCCTGGTTCTTGGACAGTGGGAGTACAGGCCCTCACATGGTTCCATACCTGAAGCCATTCTAAGTACCAAGTGATATCTTCTAGAGCTTATGTCTCACTGGCATAGCCTTTAAGGATCCAAGGGCTCCCCAAGGCTATGACTAGGGATTGGACCATCATATTTGTAAAGGATTATGACTTTGGAAGAGAAAATATTAAGATACATCTTTAAAAATTTAGCTTTGCGTAGAAAGGTAAAATACATACATACATACATACATACACATATACATATATATATATATATATTCATGTGTGTCAGGACCTATGATCTGACCAGTGTAGAAAACTCCTGATGAGGAAATTATAAAATTGTTTTGTAACTTAGATACTCTTAGAGAGCTGACAGGGCCATAAGAAGTTGAATGACTTTCCCAGGGTCACACAACCTCTCTAAGGCACAGACTTGACTTGAACCAAGGCAGGACTTCTTAATGTCACAAAACTTAACTTTTTGTACTGAATATTTTATCTTTTACAGCATTTACAGCACCTCTCTAAGAAGGCTCCATGTCAGATAAAGCAGTGAAGCTAATCAGATTTCCTTTGATACAAAGATTATGAACATTCAGAGGCAAAGTAGGAAGGGTGGAACCAGGTCACTGAAGCAAGTTCCCTTAGTCCACATTCTTAGTCCACAGTGTCCACCACCGCACCCTTCATAGGCTCACAGGATCATAGATTTAGAGCTGGTAGGGAGGGGGCTTAGAGGTCATTGGGAGCTGTCATCGTTGATTGCCTTTTCATTTTTCTTGAAAACTGGACAAAGCATTTCAAGTCAGAGAAGCCCACACCATACTAGAGAGTGGATCAATAACTTTGGAAAATTCTTGCCCATTCTTAGAATTGCCCTAAGCCATATGCACATTTGGCACATGATCATGAGTTTATACTGAAACAAATTTCCCAAGACTGGGGTTCACAGAAAATAAAGAAGTGGGTTTTTGTTTGTTTCTGGTTTTGCTTACAAGGGACATAAAGAGAAGTAGAAAGGCATAGGGAAGGCCAGATTTGGAGTCAGGATGACCTGGGTTCAAATCTTGTCTGACACGTACTGGCTGTCTGACCGTGACCAGAGTCATTTAATCTCTTGTTTTCCCGAGCAACTAGAACTAAGTTACTACCAATTTGTGGAACTAAATCAATGGAGGGAACTTACTCTGGGATTTCCCCATAGTGATAAAATCATAGGTTCGGATTCCCCTCCCCCCTTAAAAATGGGGAACATAGAGCAAAAGTAAAAATAAGAACATTTTAACATCTACAAAATTCTTTTTTTCTTACAATAATTCTGAAAGGTACAAGAGGAAACTGAGGCTCACTAATAAGTGTCCTATGTGGGATTTGAACTCATTTATCCAAACTCAGTCCCACAACTCTTTGATCTATACTACTTTGCTTCCTAAAGAATAACTAAATGCAATCCAATAAAATCATTGCATGACATGTTATGTTACTAGTATTATTTCAATGAATGTTAGAATGAAAGACATGTTTAAACCTCATTAGCCTGTATTATCTCACACTGAAAATGGTTTGGTAGGCCAAAGACAAACTTGGGTGATTAAAGGATGTATCTTTATAACAATATTCAAAATGATTTATCTTTTGTCAAAAAGAACTCCATGACATTTGTGTAGGGAATCACGTTATGTGCTTTCAGAGGTACATTAAATGATCAGAGGTACTGTATGCTGTCCAATACATATAACCCCTACTTATGATTCCTAACTTCTGTGGATAGAGGGAGATGAGATTCAAGGAAGGCAGAATTTCCCATATGGACAAACCTCTCTCTCCTCTCCCTTGTGGAATCATATCTCACCTGCTGCACCTTAAGGTGGGGAGATGATTTTCAGTATCAGTGGTTTGAAACTTATCATAGATTACCGATAGTGGGCTTTAGGAAAACCACTCTGGCAGTTGAGTGGAGGATGAATGGAGTGGGGAGAGCTTTGAGGCAGAGAAACCAACTGGAAGGTTATGGCAACTGAGGTCAGTGATACTGAATAATTTGCCTCAGCTCACATCCTTAGTGGTAACAGTTGAATCAGAGTCCAGGTTTTCCAACTTTCAGTCCAAGGGTCTTTCCACTGTATCATATGACTGAATCACCTTGCTGCTATAGTTGTCTTCAGAAATTCCATGTTTCTTTACTAATGTATATCTACATATGTTTCTCCCTTTCACTTCCTTAATTCTCACATAAAGTCAATTTCTCTGTAGACTCCAGCCTCTGTAGTATCTTGATTTTTCCCTCAAAGATTTTTCACTATTATATTCAGGGGTAAAACACACACACACACACACACACACACACACACACACACACCAAAAACCAAAAACTATCAGGCAGACTCAATAAATTGTTGACATCTTCCCTCTTTAACTTCTTTCCTCCTTTGTCTTCCTCATTTGGAAAATCCTGACCTCATGTTTAAGAGCAAACCTTTCCAATTCTAAAAGCTCTGTGATTGTTTGTCCTTTGGTTCACTTTCCATAACTTGACTTTATGGATAGAGGGGATAATTGCAACCTCTCTTCTTCCCAGGTAGAAGGAAAGGACATCTTTGGCCTCACATCTGTCACAGACTACCTTTGGCTTAGAAACATGGAATATGCAGTATGTTGGCTGTGGTCTAGACCTTATTAGATTTTCTTTGGGATATTAGTCTGGTCATTGGTTGCCTATTAGTCCATTTTCTCTCCTTTTTTCCTTATGTAATGAGTTACCCTTTAATCTTCTGGGTTACAAATGATTGGATTTAATTCCTGATAGCATTAATTGCATTACATAATACAACCCATAGAAATGTGTTGACATCATTCAAAGCTTGACTAGGAGGTTTCTTTACATATATCCAAAAAAGGGCAGGGAGTAAGCAGCTCCTTTTAAGGATAAAGAGCTACTGCATTTTTAAAGATACATTTTACATGTGTCTTTACAAACTTTAAACTATATGTCACTCAACATTCAATAAACATTTATTAAGTGACTGCTATGTGCCAGGCAGGATACTCAAAGCCAAGGATACAAAGAAAGGTGAAAACATGATATTTTCCATCAAGGAATTTACATTTTAAGAGAGAAGACAGCATGTGTCAGTCATGATCATTATTAAGCTAGGTGGGGCAGTGCTGGTTCTGGAGACGGGAAGAACTGAGTTCAAATCTGGCCTCAGACATTTACTAGCTGTGTGACCCTGGGCAAGTCACATCTGTTTGACACAATTTCCTCATCTGTAAAATGGGGATAATAGTAACACCCACCTTTCAGGATGGTTGCAAGAATCAAATGAGACAAAGCACTTAGCACGGTGCCTGGTACATAATAGGCGCTATATAAATGTTGGCTATTATTATCATTTTGAAAACTCAAGGTTTTACACAAATGATTCATTTTAATGCTCTCTCAAATAGAATGGTTCGACTAGAGTTTGCAAGTCGTTTCCCTAATTACACTATATAAATCTGGGAAAATTTAGATCTTTTCTCTATCTTACCTGAGGGATAAGTGGTCTCTTAAATTCAAATTGAAAGGCAAAAAAAAAAATGAAAATGAACCTTATGAAATATAACAGCTCCTTATCCTTAAAAGGAGTTACTTTTTACCCTTTTTTTGGATGTGTATAAGGAAACCTCCTAACCAAGCTATGGATGATGTCAACCCAATTTCTATTTCCAGCAAATTTTTTTTTTAAAACAACGAACCTCGGTATTTCATAACCAATATGCATACAACAAACATGCCTGGGCAGTGCTCCTTTTTTTTTTCAAGATCTAGTGGTTGTCAGTTCATTGAATTCCCTTTTAAAATAAGGGGATGGTAATAACAGATAGTGTCAGACTGATTTTGCAGGACACTAAATATTTGTCATAGATAGCTCCCAATCCAACCTTCCAATAATGGGACTGACTAATGAGCTATACTACTAATAGTGTTTGCTTTGAATTGCATTTATAATGGGGCTCTAGAGGTTAAAGCATGTATGAAAAGCCAAGCTCTTTCCCCAGCCCATAAAGAGCTATGCAAATACTCTAGTCTCTGAGTTCTTGGCATTCAGTATACACCTTTCTCCTCTGACTCACATCTTAAGAACACAAGTCCTCCTCCAGGGTTCCTCCCTGTCCCCTCCTATAGCTGATTTCTTTATCCTAAGAGAGACTGATTTACAAGTCATTTAAGCCCTGCCTTTCCTGATCTCCCAGTACTTAATTGTCTACTATATAAAAAAGAGGATGGATTCTGATTTAAGGTAAATAGCTGCTCATGTGTTTAGTGAAAATGCCAGTTTGGAGGAATTAGACTGACTGAGAAAACCTTTGGAAATCTCATTTGCAGATCTAAGACTGGGAGATTTGCTGGTAATAGTCTTGCTGAGTTTCCCAAAAATTGTTTACTTGTTCCAATGACCAGTGGGAAAGAAATGAATAACCTCACTGGAAAGATGAAGAGGCACTGACCAGGAACTTAAACTGTCTGCAATTAGAGCAGGCAGAGAAGTGTCAAACCCCACAATAATGGAGAGAATATCCAAATGCTGAATGACATCACTCACTGTGAATGGTTAGGTACAGAGGAAATTAAGAAGACCGGGGTGAAATCTCATTCCACTGGCATATTAATCTTTAAATCAGAACCACCACAATGAAAAAGTATTGTTATCTCACATGTTATACAACTATAGACAGTTATATAGTAGCTATATCAGTAGGCAGCTAAGGGACACAGTGGATAGAGTGTTGGGCCTGCAGTCAGGAAGACTCATCTTCTGGAGTTCAAATCTGGTTGCAGACTCTTACTAGCTATGCGACCCTGATCAAATCACTTAACCTTGTTTGCCTCAGTTTCCTTATCTGTAAAATGAGATGGAGAAGGAAATGACAAATTACTCCAGTAGCTTTGCCAAGAAAACCCCAAAATGGGGTCACCAAGAGTTGAACACAACTGAAAAATGGCTGAATACACACACACATACAATCAATTAGGTCTTTTCATTACTCATTTTCAACATTTTGTAGAGAAAACAAAACTGAAATCAGGAATCAATAGTAAAGACATTTACTAACTGACTTTTATTCTTTAACATTAGCTATAGGAGGTCATAGCAATAATTCCTTTACTTATATAAAGGCTTTTTATTTTTCAATAGTACTATTGAAAAGATTCTTACAAGGCAACTTTTGGTTGAATCTTTTACTTCCTGACATATAAGTATCACTTTCTAACATAGAATCATACACTTTGTGTTCCTTTGCTTCAGTAACATAGGTGATGAGGTGGGAGTTTGCTTCTGTGTGAAGTTAGATCTGGATTCAGAAAGATCTAAGTTCAATTCCATCATTGGACATTTGCTAGCTGTGTGACCTGGCACTACTCTCAGTTTCTTTCATTTGTAAAATGAGGATAATAACCTCCCAGGGTTGTTGTAAGAATAAAGTGAGACGGTATTTGGAAAGAACTTTGCAAACTTTAAAGTGCTATGAAAATGCTAGCTATTATTAAGTGCTAGCTATTGTTATCTCATTTTATCCTCTCAACAATTCTGTATTGTTACAGTAGTTATCATCATTCACCATTTGACATGTGAGGAAACTGAGGCATTGAGAAGCAGTGATTGCTCCAGGTTATACTAGTTAATAATAGAAGAACAGGTACTGAAACTGAGGTCTTTTAACTTTTCTATATTTTAAATTATTTTAAGAATGGAGAATCTGGCTTCCCTCTGTTCTGCAACAAACTTGTTTTATGATATCAGATGAGTGACTCAATTTCTCAAATTCTCATTTCCTAGATACAAGTCAGGGATCATAGTACCGACAGTTACTTAAAAGTTTTTTTTTTAAATCAATGATATGAAGTTCTTAATTAGAGATCTTTCCAGATGTGGGTAAGATAACATAGCACATTTCTAAAAACACTGCCTTTATTATCTCACTTTCCTGGCTTCAAATCTTCAATGGCTGACTTTCCAATTCTTACATGAAATAGTCCAGATTTCTTATCTTGGCCTTCAAGGCTCACTGCAACCTGGTCCCAGATCAACTTTCCAAACTTATCTCTCATTACTGAGGGAGACAGTTTGGTACAGTGAAAAGGGCACTGATATGCAACATGAATAGACTTCAGTTCAAATCTTACCTAACAATGAGATAACAATGAGAACACACTCGCTTAATCTTACCACTTTTAGGAACTAGGGCAACTCACTTAACTTCCCTAGGCCTTTAAGATAAAGAGATTAACCAGATGACCCCTGAGGGTCCTTGTAACTGGTAATGGATGATTCTGTTTCCTGACATGAATCCACTAACCCAGCCAGACCATTCCACCCTGTGCCTTTAACATTTCTTGCACATTCTTGTTTCTGCTGTACTTCCCTTCCCTGTGAAGTGAACTCTCCCTTCCCTTCTCTCCAACTTAGATAATATCTCATCCATTCCATGTAACCTTGCTTGAGCATCCCAACTCGAGGTGGTCTTTCCCTTCTCCTAATTTCTTCATACTTATTATAAATGTCATTTATTTGAAGCTTGTTGTAGGTTGCCTAATATGGATAGCCACCTTTTGATGCACCTATCACTTTTCTCCCATTTATGGTGAAAACTCTTAAAGATAGAGAATGTTGTTTATTCATAGAGATCATTATGATGATGGTGATGATGGTGACAATGAAAAGAAGAGAAAAAAGGAGGAGGAGGAGGAGGAGGAAGAGAGTAAGGAAGGAAGGGAGGGAGGAAGGAAGGAAAGAAGGAAGGAAGAAAGAAAGTTGAAATTTAGCATCACCTGAAGGGCAATGAAGAAGCACATTGTGGGCATGAGTAGGCTGCAAGGTATTACTACTCAAAAATTTCCCAAGAGAATTAAGGTAAAGGATATCATCAGAGGATTGTATGGCTGAAAAGGAGGGTCATATGGTGAGAGTGAGAAATAATCAATGGGTTGACTCTGTGCTTCATTAATTTTCACAGAATACTAAAAGAACTAAAAGAAACCTCTATTCTGTTGAAAATGTATGGGAAGCCATGGACAGGGATCACATGGGATGAGAAGATTGAGTTGTGACTGTCATTATTGGAGAGGGTATAACCACATAGAAGATACCTTAGATCCCTTGTAGTAGTAGGAGTCAGATGGTTTAGATCCTGCCTCTGACATTACTACATATGGAATCTCTGAAAAATCATTCAATCTCCCTGGATCTCAATTTCCTTTTCTGCAAAATGAGTGAGGTGTGTAACATAAGACCTATGAAGTTTCTGTCAGCTCTAGAATTATGAACTTTTGGTCATAAGAATTGAAGTATTGCTGTTGATGATAACGAGAACACACTTGCTTCATGCTTTGTGGTTATGATGTACTGTATATGTATTATATCACAAGAACTCTATAAGGAAGGTGGCAAAAGAGTCATTATTTTTATCTTATAAATAAGGAAACTCATTCTCAGAAAGGTTAGGTTATGTGGCTTGCCCACAATCCTACAAAGAGCAAGTGACAGAACTGGGGATGAAACCCACATCTTCTGTCTCTAGTTCTAGGGCTCTTTCATTACTCAAAGGTAATGCCTTGTAGGGACTACATAAATGTGATGATTGATGGAATATGTCATATCAATGTTATGTAGCATCCCATAGGTATTGAGACAGCAAGTCATGACTCATGGAGACTAGTTCCTCACAGATCGAATGCACAGAAAGTATATTTAGTATAACATTCAGCCCTCAGGATTCTAAATCTAAACCAGTTTGGGTATATAGATGGGGATTTGACTTGTGATTTCATTGCTATAAGGATCTCCCAAGTGAGGAAACTCCCCCTACCAATGCAGGTAAGCATTTTCTCTGCAATGTAACATCTTAGAGTATTGCCTAGATAGAGCACTAAGTGGATAAATGAGTAGTGCAGGGTCATATAGCCAGTATGTGTCAGAGACGGGACTAGAACCAAGATTTCCCTGGCTCTGTGGCCCTCTATCCATAGTGGTTCCTATTCAGTGGTTTGCTAACCACTTGGGGATTTTCAGTAATAATGCAAAAGGGTTCATGTTAAAATGTTTTAATGATGCCATAAGTTGTAAATATTTGCAAATTATTATGATTAGCATATTAAATTACCCTCGGGTTTCACAATATATTTTTATTGTTATTGTTGAAAGAGGTTTATGGGAAAAAAGTTGGGAACCATTACACTACAACATACTACCTCTATAATACCAGCACAGGAATTATATATTGCCAGTACATTTTATTGTATATAATGTGGTAAAAATTCTTGAATTCCCAGGCAATCTTCCAATGCTTACTTCCTATGTTGAGAAAGAAAAAAGTAGCATTTGTATAGTGCTTACTGTGTGCCAGGCACTATGTTAAGTACTTTACAAATATTACCTCATTTAAGCCTCACAACAGTCTTGGGAGGGAGGTACTATTATTATCTCCAATTTTCTGTTAAGGAAACTAAGATAAAGATTAAAGTGACTTGCCCAAGGTCAAACAGCTAGTAAGTGTTCTATCCACTCTACCACCTAGCTGGGTAGATGACTTGTATTGTCAGACAATACTGAACATGGAGTAGATGTTTAATAAATGCCAATAGAACTGAACTAATTGGAAACTGTCCTATCACTGTCTATCATGTGCCACTGATTTAGGGATATTCTTTGGACTTTAAGGAAAAAAGAAGAGTCTCATACAGGGAGAATAGCATATCTAAGAAAGGAAAAATAAGCTTTTAGGTTACACAAGTCCATGATACTTGACTGCTCACATGGCTTGGATCAAATGAGACTCCTTCCTTCTGGTGGAAAATTACCAGACTTTACTATCTGCCTTGGTTCTCTGCCCCGTACTAGCATCTGGCATACTAATGTAACCCCAAGTAGTACATTTCACTACTGTACACTTAGGACCTTTCTGCCTTTCCATCCTCCCTAAAGTTGATCTTTCTTTTTTTTCCTTCCTTCCTTCCTTCCTTCCTTCCTTCCTTCCTTCCTTCCTTCCTTCCTTCCTTCCTTCCTTCCTTCCTTCCTTCCTTCCTTCCTTCTTTCTTTCCTTCTTTCCTTTCTTCCTTCCTTCCTTTCTTTCTTTCTTTCATCTCCTACTTAGAGAGTGAAGTTCTTGAGAGTAGGAACCGGCTCACTTTTGAAAAATTTGTATTCCCAGTGTTTGCCTCAGTGCTTGGCACATAGAAATCACTTAAATGCTTTTGCATTCATTCTTTCATTCACATAAGCCAAGTATGTTTCTATTTGGTAGAAACAAAGATCAATAAACTGCACAATAATATTAACGGGCAATACCTAGTAAAATGGGCAAATTTAAATGTGATTGAAGGTATAGCCTTAATATCATACCTGGGGGGAGGGAGAAGTAGCTGCACAGTGTGTGGGCTTTTGTGGGAAGATGGGGTGAGGATGGGTGTCAGTGTTCGAATTTGGGGGAAGCTATGGTAAAAGCCTGTTATAATGTGCTACTTGGATGCTTTTGTTTTGCTTACTGATGTAAAGTGGATGTGGTTGATTTAGGACAGAAAAGAAGTACCATGTGATGACTTTGACTGAAAATAAGCCTCTTTAGGCATTACTCATCTGGTTTGTAGTATAAAGCAGACAAAGTGCACTCCTTCTATTACCAAAGGCTTTCCATCATCTTACCATAGCCAGCTGATCTAGGGCTTAGGCTCAGGTTTCATATACTGACCTAGTCCTTGACTATATGTCTGCATTTGTTAAATAGTGAAAACAGCTGGGAAGTCACCTGCCGTGCAGCAGCCAGAGATGGGGCAGCTACTGGGAGCAAAGGCGTCATGGGGCCAATGAGAGGAAAAAACAAAGCCACAAAGAGCATCACACAGTATAAATGTAGGTCATAACTGCTGACCTAGGAAATACCCTCCATAGGTACATAGCATGGGAATCAACCAACTCCAGCAGTAACATCATCTTTGAATACAAATAGTATACATGTTCATGATGCATATATCCACAGAGGATATGCTTATATAATGTTTATATATCCTCACAGGAATTTTGCATTAATGAGGCTCTAGGAATCTAAATGAGAAACAAAGAATGTAGGTCATTGGCTGGGAATGAGGGGTAGGCAATAGAAAAGGAGGAAGATTAATGGCTGGCTATCTTTTGTCCTTTTCTGTATCCCCAACACTTATTACAGTGTCTGACATATAATAGGTGCTAAATGAATATTGACTGGTGCCTGAATTTTCCAAAAGAAGGCAATGTACCCCAGTAGCCAACTTTGTTTACTTCCTTATACATATGTGTAATGTGTATATAGATACACATATAGTACAATGAAAAGAGTTTTAGGTTTGGAGTCAGGGAACCTGGGTTCAAATCCTGATTCTGCTACTTATTAACTCAGTGAGCTTAGGCAAATCTCTTGACCTATTTAGACCTCAGTTTCCTTATCTGTAAAATGAGAAGGTTGAACTGGATGACCTCTAGTTTTTGATCTAACATCCTACAATTTTACCATCACACACACACACACACACACACACCTATGTGTGTGTGTGTGTGTGTGTGTGTATGTATACATAGGCATAAAAAGCATCTGAAAGATCTAACCTCCTTTATTTCACATCAATTGATAAATATGCTTCCTGTGAAGAGAGGAACTGAGTTCCATTTCTTTCAGGTTTTTAATCTTTGTGCTGTAAGACAAAACAAACCAACAGCTACTGAAATAATAATAACCCGTTATTCTATAGCATTCCACTGTTTACAAAGCACTTTCCTTACAATGTGATGGTGGAGACACTATTGTTATTCCTTTTTAAAAGAAATATTATTTTATTTAAAAAATTGAGTTCTGAATTCTCAACCTCCCTCCCTACCCTCCCCCTCCTATTGAGAAGGCAAGAAATGTCATATCAATTATACGTGTGAAATCAAGCAAAACATATTTCCATACTAGCCATGTTTCAAAAAAAAAGAAAAATAAAGTGAAAAACAATATGCTTCAATCTGTATTCAGACTTTATCAGTTTTCTTTCCAGAGATAAATAGCTTTTTTTCATCATAAGTCCTTTGGAATTGTCTTGGATTGATCAGAATAACTGTCATTCACAATTGGTCATCATAAAATATTGCTGTTACTGTGTACAATATTCTCCTGGCTCTTCTCATGGCTCTTCTCACTTCACTTTGCATGAGTTCATATAAATCTCCTTGCAGATGGTAATGCTGGTGGGGTGCAGGTCACATGTACCCCAGGCCATGAAGCACCAGAAAGCAGAGCAGCACTGACAAGGGACCCCCTGATACCCAGGTCTGCTGGTATTCCTACAGGCAAGTAGATGCCTTTTTTCTTTCTCCCCCATTGGAGGTTCACCACTTCAGGGCCTTATTTTCCAGTTTTATAGATGACACATGAGATTATTTAAGTGATGATTCCTCTTCAAAGTTTGAGAATAAGAGGCTAGGAGGGTAGTTTTAATCATACTTTAAGGCCCAGGGGCCCATATCTACCCACCATTTCTGAAACCATCCTGCTCATCATTTCTTATAACACAGTGGTATTCCATCATAATAATTTATCATAGTATGCTCAGCCATTCTCTAATTGGATGGGCATCCCTTCAGTTTCTAATTCTTTGCTACCACAAAAAGAACTATAAATATTTTTGTACAAATAGGTTATTTTTCTTTTTTTTTGATCTGTTTGGGATACAGACTGAGGAGTGTATTACTGGGTCAAAGGGCATGTACAGTTCAATTGCCCTTTGGATATAGTTCCAAATAGTTCTCCACAATGGTTGGATAAGTTCACAACTCCACCAACAGTTCATTAGTGTCCCATTTTTTTTCACATCCTTTCCAACATTTGTTATTTTCCTTTTCTGCCATGTTAGGCAATCTGATAGGTATTAGGTAGTACCTCAGAATTATTTTAATTTGATTTCTTTAATCAATTTAGAGCATATTTTCATATGACCGTAGAGTTTCAATTTCTTTTCCTGAAAACTGTCTGTTACATCCTTTGAATATTTATCCACTGGAAAATGACTCATATTTTTATAAATTTGATTCAGTTTCCTTAGTATTTGAGAAATGAGGCCTTTTTTGGAGAAACCTGCTATAATTTTCGGCTAGTTTCTGACTTTCTTTTTAATCTTGGCTGCATGGGCTTTCTTTGTGCAAAAACTGTTTAATTTCATGTAATCAGAATTACTCATTTTACTTCCTGTGTCCTCTTTATTTCTTGTTTAGTCATAAATTCTTTCCTTATCTATAGATCTGACAGGGAAAATTTTTTGTGCTCCTCTAATTTGCTTATATAATCCTTTATGTCCAAATTATGTACCATTTTAACCTTGTCTTGGTATATGGTATTGCTTGCTCTTGCTTTAGATACCACTCACCATTTTCAGGAAAGCTGCATTTATTCCTATGCTTTCTCATGTTTTTAATAGAAATGAGTGTTGTATTTTTCAAAATCTTTTTCTGAATTTATTGAGATAGTCACGTGAGTTTTATTGTTGATATGGTCATCTATGCTGATAGTATTCCTAATATTGAATCAGCTTTGCATTCTTGGTATAAATCTCACCTGGTCATAGTATATGATCTTTGTGACATATTACTGTAATTTTGCTAGAATCTTATTAAAATTTTTTGATCAATATTCATTAGGGAAATTGGTCTATGGTTTTTTTTAATTCTGTTTTTGCTCTTTTTGGTTTAGGTATCAGAACCATATTTGTGTCATAAAAGAATTTTGGAAGGACACCTACTTTGCTTATTATTCCAAATGGTTCATTTAGTAATGGAATTAATTATTCTTTAAATGTTTGGTAGAATTCACTTGTGAATTCATGTGCTACTGGGGATTTTTTCTTAGGGAACTCATTTATGGCTTGTACGATTTTTTTTTCAAAGATACAGTTGTTTAAATATTTTATTTCCTCTTCTGTTAATCTGGGCAATTTATATTTTTGTAAATATTCAGTCTCCACCCTGGGGCTATGCTGAGGGCCCCATTTCCTGGTAGCTCCAAGTGTTAGTGTTCCTCTTTGCTCTGGAACTGTGATGTGGAAATGAGTGTGGGCAATGCAACAGGGTCCTACAACTAATGCCAGCAAAGGGTCTGCTGTAATCTCTTTCTTACCAGCTGTCTTACATACCCTTACTGTTTCCTGGCTCTTTCCTGTTACTGCTGCTGTCACAGCCACCTGCAGGACCTGCTGCTGGTATTGCAGCCACATGCACTCTGGGTTGGCTCCTAACCCAGTATCTCAGAACTCTCCCTTTAACCTCCTTAGTTGTCTTGGGCTGGAAAAATGTCTTACCCCAACATTTTATTGGCTTTGCCACTCTAGAATTCAATTTGGGTATTGTTTTAGAGTTGTTTGGGGGAAAAATGTTAGAATTCAGCTGCCTCTACTTTGCCATCTTGGCTCTGCCCCAATTTCTACTATTGTTATTCCAATCCTCATTTTGCAACCATAAAGTTACATACCACAAAAAATGGAAGAAGTCAGTATCATATATCAGGGAGCTGGATTGAAGCACTTTTTAAGGGGCTAGGCACATACAGAGAGGCTACTTCTGATGACATATATGATCTGGCTCCCTATTAAAGGGCACGCATAACCAAAGGCTTCTGGTGGTTCCCTTGGTTCCCATGCTGGGGAGGATGTGTCAAAGATGATTGACCCCTGAGTCAAGAAGATCCATTTCTTTTGGTGAGGTAAGGCAGTAAAGAGATAAAAAACTCTTTTGAATTGACCTCTTTGTTGGGACACTGCCAACACTAGCTCTCTCCTTAGACATCCAGTGAGGGTTGGTATTTTTTCTCCCCTTCTTACCTCTCCCCAGAAGCAGCTGTGGTAGATACATACTAATGGCTGTAAAAACATGTACTTGCCTACGGTACCTGAGACAGGATCTCAAATCCCTGGATCCATTTTCTCCTTTTTTGTTTACTTGTTTATTTTCTCCCCTAAGAATGGGTGACTGAACATCGATCTTGAGAGATGGAGATTTTCAGCCCAGATTACTTCCTCATGAGTTGCAGAGGTTGGGAGTTTGTGGTTACTGACTGTCAATGATGGGAGGTACTCCTTACCATGATATCTTTCTTGGAGCAAAACATGACCACCTCCAGATGGATGATCCATGTATGGCTGATTGGCCAGATCATTTGGGGATTGTGAGTTGCTGCTTAGCCAGTACAGATCTGAAGGGAATGTGAAATATCAGTTTAGCAGTTCAACAAGTCTCTTGGGATTTTTTCCACATAATAGGAGTTATGAGTTAATTTTTTCATGTTTTAAGTATTTGTCAGTGAGTACTCATGAGTCTTTTCTATTTTAAGTATTTTTTTATGATGAGGGAAATAAATAGCTGTGATTTGATATAGAAGGAGTGAAAAACAAATAAAACTAAAATAAAACTGAAACAATTACTGACCCAATACTAAGATAGTCTCCTTTCCATGTTCCTTAAACTCTGGCCAATTGAATTTATCCTTTACCTACCCTGGCTTCTCTACATAGGGTAGTATGCATATCCTGTCATTTCGGTTATTAGCAAAATTATATGAGGAAAGTCAAGTTTCTGTGTCCTCTTCCTCCTCCCTGTTATAACTCTATTCCCCACTATAGGAAATCAGTAACGTCTTACCTTTTTGATTCTCAAAGCCTATGCTCTTCCTGGTAACACTACCCACTTTTAGGCAGAGTAGAAATTAGAAATAGGAACTGCATCATTGTTTGTAAAAAAAAAACCCAACATATTTTCTTTTATACAAGCTTACCTTCCCTTAATCAAATCTGATGTACAAAAATATTTTATAACAGTAACAAAATTGAGGGGAGCAATTATTGGCTTTATAGAAGTATTCATTGATTTATAAGAAAATTGACTATAGGATTCTGTCAATTAGTCAGTCAGTTGGTAACAAATATTTATTAAGTGCTTACTATAAGATAGACATTGTGCTAAGTACTGATTCCTTTAAAAAGTCTAAGTTTTTCAATGGTTTAAAAATATTTACACATGATTTCATTTGTACACTCTATTTTGGTTGCATTTGAACTGTGTAGAGTGAGGTCCATGTGCATCTGGAAATAGGCTAATAAAAAGGAGTCTTTTATCTAGGTGACCTTGGACAAGTAATTTAACTTCTTTGAGCCTCAGTTTCCTCATCTGTAAAAGGAAAGTATTGGGTTAGATAACCTCTGAGGTCCCTTGCAGCTCTCTGCCTATGATCTCTTCCATGTTTTTTTCTCTTTCTTTTTTTTTCTAACCAGTAAATATGTAGAATGGCATTTTTCAATCCAGTTTTTAAATGGTAACACAATCTAAGCTTGTGCCAGGTATTTTCTGACTGGGAATTTCAGGGGGGAAAAGAATCCAAAACCAAAACAAGTTTTACAGTTCTCACTCTCTGGTCACTCTCTCCTCTAGATTCCTCCTTAGTTGAAGGAGAAAAGTGATATCGCCACACTTACTCTTGCCTGCCTGCCCTGACTCTTATTCACCTGCTCTTTCAGATGCTCCAATCAATGATATCTGGAGTATTTTCAGTGGGTGAGGCCAAGGAGAGGAGGAAGGCAGGCCCTAGCAAAGGGGCTGGGAGTGGTTTGTGCATTTGTGGGAGCCTTTTCCAGAAGCTGAATCACTTTCATAAGCCTTCTCCCAGTGTTGGCATACCTTCAATAGGAGTACGATAGGTTGGTCCCAAATCTACACTTTCATTTGCATCAGGACACACATGCATAATAGTAGCTAATCCAGATGCCTGTTTTTCAAGGTGGGGAAAAAACAAAACAAAACTGATGCACTTGGTCCCATGTTGATTAAAGGTTACCATGGAAATCAATCATCAGGGTTTACCAGGGTTTGGCCTGTTTTCTTTCCTACTTTCTCTTGTCTACTATGATGGGACATATAGTTGGAGCTATGATTCTTTTGGCCAAAATGTTACTTCCTTTGCTTCATTTCAACTCCACTTACTGTTGTATCACTTAGAACCAGAGACAGGTAAATCACCAGAAAGTAACCCTCTGGAATTTGATGTGGCAATGAGAAAATTTGGTTCCCCTACCACAGGAGTGGAAAATAGGAATTCTTTTTTTGTTCCAGAAACTTCAGAGGTTTTGTGGTTCTATGAAAAGAGAATTAGGCTGCTTCTAGGCAACAACTACAAGAAAAATCTATATAATAAAATCCTCTATTTGCATGCTTATTGAATACACTGAGTATTGCAAAAAAGTGATTGAGACATTGCCATTATTAATATTTACTTTTCATGAAAAGCACTATGGAAAATCCAGGGAGAGTATTCCTCTTTTTCTATTTTCTCATTTACAAACTGTGATCCAGAAAAAAT
Source organism: Vombatus ursinus (assembly GCF_900497805.2). NCBI lineage: Eukaryota > Metazoa > Chordata > Mammalia > Diprotodontia > Vombatidae > Vombatus > Vombatus ursinus. The sequence goes on from NW_020954550.1 coordinate 33,916,255, forward strand.
CGATACTTTGGTCACCCATCTGGTGGTCCCGGATTGTTTTCACTCTCTACAATCTAGGTAACTTTAGTGACTTTGGAAATGTTTTCCTTCCTTCCCTCATCGACCTGGGCCACACCCTGGCACAGGAGCTGCAAACTTTCTTGTGCCCTCTTGGGTTTTTGTTTTCTTCTTTCGTGGCACATGCCCTTTAACACACTTCCTTTGGTGGACAGGACTGTTAGTTAGCAAATGATGTTGCTGTGAGTCATGGCTGTTTAGAGATGTTTGTCACCATCTTCAATATGGGCAGGGGACTTCCTAATTTTTTTTTAACAGAGTCACGCAAGGCTATGGTTATTATTTTGCTGTTAATTTCTTCAGACAAATAGAAACCAAGTGATTCTTCAAATAGAAGAAGGCAATTGGTTTCTGATTTTGTGATAAAATTATGATGTCTAAATGTCCCTTCTCCTTTTACTTTAGCTTTATCAGGAGTAAAAATTGTCAGAGGTCGTGTTTTGTATGGACCGAAGAGATGAGGGATACAAGACATTAACCATGGGGCCTCTCGTTTAAATAACCTTTGAACAATTGGAAGCTATAATCTTGGCTTTTGCTTATGGATAGTTTAGATGGTTGGCTATATGCCCAAAGTCAAATCCCCTTTGCAACTATGTTCAGCTGACTAGAGGTAAACTGTGGCTCTCCAATTGGGAAGACATGAAATAGTCCAGATCTTGTGAAGACATTTTGTCATTTAAGTTCAAAGGATTTAGATTTGGAAGAGACATTGGATTTTGTCTCTCCCTTTCATTTGGTAGATGGAAAATTTAAGGGCCACAAAGACTAAATTCTTTGCTCAAGGTCTCATAAGTAGGGAGTAAATCACTGAGTTGGACTAGTGACTCAAGTCTACTGCACTAAAATCCAGAGGTTATTTTAAATAAATATGATATTTGCAATTACAAATCACATACTCAGGTAGCTAAAACTTAACCGGCAGCTAGGTAGTGCAGTGGATAGAGTGCTGGTCCTGGGGTCGGGAAGATTCATCTTTATGAGTTCAAATACGGCCTCAGATACTTACTAGCTGTGTGACCCTGGGCAAATCACTTAACCCTGTTTGCCTCAATTTCCTCATCTGTAAAATGAGCTAGAGAAGGAAATGGCAAACCATGCCAGTATCTTTACCAAGAAAACCCCAAATTGGATCATGAAGAATCAGACATAACTGAAAGTGAGTGAACAACAACAAAAGCTAGAATTAGGAGGGAAAGCAGAGCCCATCTAAACCAGTCCCCTTGTTTTACATATGAGGAAACTGAAGTGCAGGGAAGTTTTATAGATTTCTTCATGGTCACACAGGTAGTAAGAGTCAAAAGTATGATTCAAACCAGATCCTCTGACTCGAGTCAGAGTTCTTTCTTTTGAGCTATGCACTCTCTCTGTAGAAGGGAGCTATAAATTCCAAGCCAACAAAAGTAGTAGTCAGCTATAACCAAAAAATATTTCTCACAGTGTCTCAAATCGATGTTAAGAGAAGCCTGGACATTTGGTTCTCCTAAGTGGCTTTATCCTCTGACTTCAATTTGTACCCACAGGAGAAATGAGAGATTCAGCTGTCTTCCTTTCTTAAACTGAAACTTCCTATTTCTTCCAGAACTATTGCAATTCTCCAGTGTTCTTGGTGGAATCCCCACATAAACCACTGCTTAATATTCTTAGGATTCACTATCACTAACCATAAGTCGAGACCCTGGAATTTCCCCAGATCTCCTCTTGCCTAAGTAATATCTGACTTGTCTGTCTACAGTTGTAGTGTAATCTGATCATCTGTCTCTAATATACATTTCTATAAGAGAATCAGTTAAAGAAGACAGGTTTGGTGTTCATCTTCTGTAACTGGATTGTAACTGACATTCCTTGGGCTTAGGGAAAGGTCCTTAAAAATCAGCGATTTCTTCCCCAGCATATGCATTGTTTTGGGGTTAATCTTTAGTGTGTATATCAGTAGATGTTGGCATTGAAAAAGGAACTTTAGATTCTGTTGAATCAGGGGCATAGGGAATTTAGGGTCAGGAAAGAGTTTAAAGGGTCCTGATTTTAAAAAAAAAAGTGATGAAAACCATTTTCAGATACTTCTCTCTCTCTCTCTCTCTCTCTCTCTCTGTATCTGTCTCTCTCTCCCTTCCTACCCACGTGACATCTACCTTGCCTCCCATCCTTGCAGGTTTTTTTTTCCTTAGCTAGCTGTCAACCCATCCTTAATAAGGCTCAGGATGTTATCTTTCCCAGGAGCATTTCTATTTTGATATAGAACTTCTGAAATGTAAAAAATGCTGTTTAGACTCCCAACATGTGACAAATAGTATAATTTTAGGTAGTAGGAAGAAATTGTTGGGATGGGGACCAAGCTTAGCCATTCTTGAATCATATCATATAGGTAGCCTTCTTTTCAAAGACTCTTTGGCTTTGCCCTGGTCTGTGTCTCAATCCCAGTCAACCTAGCTGTATCTGTTCAGATATCCTATTGAGAGGATCCAGGTCTCATGATGGATATGATTACTGAGCCACTATCACTGATCATTGAAACATGGAGAATGGGAGAGATCTTTAGGACTGGAGAGGGACAGCTAATGCCCCAACTTTTTTTTTTGTTTGTTTTTAAGGAAGAGAATAGAGTCTGAAAACTAGAGGTCAGTTAGTTTGATTCCTGGAAAAAATTCTAGACTGTATTATTAAAGAGATGATTTGTGAGCGTTCAAAAAAATTCAAAAAAGGAAGAAATGATCACCAGAAGTCCTTCTGTCAATCAATCAATAAACATTAATTAAGTATCTACTTTATGCCAGGCACTGAGCTAAGGCATTAGGAATACAAATAAAAAAAAAGTCCCTGCCCTCAAAGAGCTCACACTCTAATGTAATGAAGGCAGCACATAAAAGGAAGCTGAAAAGAGAACAGAGAGGGAAAGTACCTATTTCCTGGACCTGAGAAGTAAATCTAGAAGTACATGGATTTCAGCAAATGTTTGATGAAGTCTCTCAACCTCTTCCTTTGGACAAAATGGAGAGGTAATTAGCAGGGGCAGAGTTAGGTTGATTGAGAGTAGATTGAATTCTAGAATCTATCAGTCATTAGTGGATTGGTGCCAACTTGGAGGGAAGTCATTAGTGGGGTATTCAAGGAATTCACTGTAAGCCTTACATTGTTCAACAATTTTATTGATGAAGCTGTAGGAGATTTACTTATGAAATATGCCAATAGCATGAAGCTAGGACACATAACCAGTGCATCATATGACATAAGCATCCAAAAATATCTTAACCAAAATGATGAGTTGAATCTAATAAGATTAAATGTAATAGGGATAAATATAAAGTTATAAAAGTATCCTCAAAACTTCACAAGTACAGGATGGAGGGATGGTATGGCTGGCTAAGAGTTCTTGTGAATGGGAGTTTTAATAGAATGTAAGGCTAACAGAAGTCACTCTGGTAACTTGGCTGGCACAAAAACTAATGTGGTCTTCTTGTTGTTGTTCTGTGTCTGATTCTTCATGACCCCATTTAGGGTTTTCTTGGCAGAGACACTGGAGTGGTTTGCTATTTCTTTCTCCAGCTCATTTTACAGGTGAGGAAACTGAGGCAAACAGGGTTAAGTGACTTGCCCAGGGTCACACAACTTGTAAGTGTCTGAAGTCAGATTTGAACTCAGGAAGATGAGTCTTCCTGACTCCAGGCCTTTCACTCTATCCCTGTGCCAACTAACTGCCAATAATGTGGTCTTAGACTGCTTTGAACAGAAAAGGCAATAATATTCAGAAGAGGCAAGTAAAAGTTCTGCTATACTCTGCCCTAATGAGAAACCCAACTAGACTATTATGTTCTTTGCACTATAATTTGAAAAGGAAATGGATAAGCTGAAGCATGCCCAAAGGACAGTGACCAGGGTAATGAAGGCCTAGACCATGCCATATGAGAATCACTTGAAGGGATTCATAATGTTTAGCCTGGTAAAGAATAGATTTAGGTGGGACACTGATTTATGTCTTCAAGTTTTGAAGAACTACCAAAAGGAAAGGCTTGTGGTGCTTGGCCCCAAGTGCTAGAAATGGGAGCAGCAGGTGGAAATTGAAGACAGATAGATTTGATCTTAGTATGAGAAAAAAAACACACCTTAAAAATTAGACCTAGCCCAGGGTGAAATGGGATGTCTTGGGAAGCAGTGGGTTGATCCCCACTAGAAGAAATCAAGGGGAGGCTGGTGAGACTCTTTCAAGGGATGTTATAGAAGGATTTTCTGCTAAGACATGAGTTGGAGTAAAGACCCTGATTTTCCTTCCAATTCTAAGCTTCTGTGAAGGCTGACCCAAATACCTTGTCCTGATCTCAACCCATAATTATACCCTGGAAACTTAGCACTTAATTTACAGGATATAAACAGGGCTTTGGGGAGTGGACAAGTCTAAGCCACATATAGCTAACAATGTGACCGTAACCCAAACTCTCTAAATTATTTTGTATCCTCTTGGGATTTAAGATAAGCTGTGGTTTTTAAAATCTTGCCTAGATTAGATTCAATGCTCTGCCGACAAAAATGTAGCCCAGAAATTCCATCTTTGTCCAAGTTGGACAAAGTAAGTGGTCAGTGGAGCACTAAGGCAACCAATCAGTCACCAACAAGCAATTGTTAAGCTCCTGATATGTGTCAGATACTATAGAGACACATTTTAACCATGGATACTTATGGTCATTATCATGAGGGACTTTCTGTGAAGTTTAACCCAGATACATAGGTGCCAATCTCAGCTTAAATCTTCCCATGTAGAAGGGTATGTATCTACAAAGAGGAGACCTCACAACCTCATGTCCACTTTGGAGCTCTGAGACCTTCCAAACAGTAATAGAAAACAACACCTTCCCCTCCCAGTACTAGAGGTAATCAATTTGGCTTTTCTTTCTCCTGGATGAAGCCGGCACCTGGAGTCAGAAAGACCTGAATTTAAATCTGGCCTCAGATGCTAATTAGCTGTGTGACCCTAGGCAACTCACTTAACTGCTGTTTGCCTCAGTTTCCTCATTTGTAAAATGGGGATCATAATAGCACCTCCCTCTCAGGGTTGTAGTGAGAATCAGATGAGATAACATATATAAATGCTAGCTATCATCATCATTATTATTACTATTATTATTATTATATGCCAAAACTCTTAGGCAATACCTAGGCAAGAGATATGATATCTCCTGTCTGCTTGGCCAGGATGTCATTTCACTTACTTCATATCCTCTCATATATTTCTTTTTCAGATCACACAAAAATGTATTTTTCCATCCTGTCTTCCTCTCCACCCCTCTCTCTTCTCCCAAATCCCACCCTTGCACCAGAAGAGAACATCTGGTAATAGAGTCTGTTCTCTGAATTTCTATTCCCAGACATCATTTCTGGCTCTTCTTTTGCTCTGGTCTGTCTGGGGAATAGAAGGACTTGCAGATGCAGATATATTCTATCAATGAAACTTTGACAGGAAAATATCAAAAGCAGGATTTCAAGGTGCCCAAATGGCCAAATACTCGGCCTTGTGGTGGCTGCGTGAAGTGACTGTTCCCCTTTTGCTCAGGAAGTGCCCTCATGACCATGGCCACAAGTATCCATGGTTAAAATGTGTCTGTTGTGGATAGAGCACTGGCCCTGGATTCAGGAGGACCTGAGTTCAAATCCGGCCTGAGACACCTAACACTTACTAGCTGTGCGACCCTAGGCAAGTCATTTAACCCCACTGCCTAGCCAAAAAATAAAAATAAAATAAAATAAAATAAAATAAAATAAAATAAAATAAAATAAAAT
>NW_020954550.1:33922090-33951000 GCF_900497805.2 Vombatus ursinus
ATAAAATAAAATAAAATAAAATAAAATAAAATAAAATAAAATAAAATGTGTCTCTGTAGTACTGGACCCATAGCAGGAGCTTAACAAATGCTTGTCGGAGATTGACTGGTTGCCTTACTGCTCCACTGACCACTCACTCATAAACATGTAGCCCCCTGTTCCTGGCTTCCCATCAGCATTTGTCACAGATCTTGGCTGGGCTTTTTCATTTGGTGAGCTATGCTACTTCTAATGACTTAGACATTCCACCTTTGATCACCAAGTACGAGTCCTCTCAGAGATGAAGAAGCTGGGGTCCAAAGAAGTGAGAGGCAGTGTTCCATCTAGTGGCGATTCTGGGTCTATTCTTAGAGGACTCGACCTTGGTGCTGCCTCTCTCTGGCTATGTGACTGTGGGAAAGTCGGTACAACACTCTGCACCTCACTGTTCTCCTTTGCAAAATAAGGAATTTGGGATCCTTAAGAATCCATTACAATTCTAAGTCTATGATCTTGAAATCCTCTGAAGTGACTTGCTTGAGGTTACATAGTTCATGATCCAGCTAGGAGAAGAACCTAGGTTTTCAGACAGAAGTAGTAAGAGAATAATGGAAAGAACACTGAGCTTGGCCTCTGAGCCCAGGCCCATGTCATCTCTCCCCTGGATTATTGCAGCAGCCTCCTCATTGGTCTCTCTGCCTCAGGTCTCTCCCAATCCATCCTATACACTGCAGCTAAAACAATTCTCCTTGGGCAAGCACAGATCTGGCCATGTGATGCTAGTACTTTAATCAACTCCAGCGGCTTCCTATTGCTTGTAAGATAAAATATGAATTCCTCTGTTTAGCTTTTGAAACCCTTCACTACCCGGCCTAAGCCTCTTGTTCTAGCTTCATTAGACCTTACTCCCCCTCCTACATGCAGTGATGCAGCCAAACTGGCCTCCTTGTTGTACACACACACACACACACACACACACACACACACACACACACACCCCTCCATCTCTTGTCTCCATCCTTTTGCACTGGCTGTCCTTCATGCCTGGAATGCATCCCCTCTTTGTATCTGCTCTCTCTTCCTTTAAGCAATAGCTCAAGCTCCATCTTCTGCATGACACTTTTCCTGAACACGTGATATGCTAGTGTCCTCCCTCCCTAATTACTGTATATTTAATGAGAACATGTAGCTGACTCAGTGCATATAATGCTAAGCCTGGAGCCAGGAAAACCTGAGTTCAAATCCAGCCTCAGACAATTACTAGCTGTGTGAACCTGGGCAAATCAGTTAACTTTTGTTTGCCTCAGTTCTCTCATCTGTAAAATGGAGACGGTAATAGTACCTCCCTCCCAGGGCTGTTGTGAGGATCAAATGAGATAGTAATCATAAAGTATAGAGCAGTACCTGGCATTGTGGAACAGTGTAAATGCTATACAAATGTAAGCTCTTATCTAGTGGGTATCTAGGTGGTGCATTGGATAGAGGGCGGGACTCAGGAAGACCTGAATTCAAGTCTGGGCTGGGACACTTACTAGCTGTGTGAACCTGGATAAGTCACTTAACCCTGTTTGCCTCACTTTTCTCATCTGTAAAATGAGCTGGAGAAAGAAATGGCAAACGGCTCCAGTATCTTTGCCAAGAAAACCCCAAATGGAATCATGATGAGTCAGAAATGACTAAACAACATTTATTATTAACTACTCATTATTATTATTATTATTAATTACTTTGACTTCATTTGTATTTTTTACTTTATATTTATTCTGTATATATACACACATGTGCACACATAATACACACATATATACACATACATACATATACATATATACACACATATGCATATACATACACATATATATGTGTGTAACAAAACTGAAAGGACTAAACAACAACAAAGGAGGGATTCTAAGAGATGGAGGTGGAGGTTGTTGGGGGAGGGAGAAGCATATTCCAAGCATGGGGACAGTCTATGCAAAGGTGAGCAGTGTCATGAGAAGAGAAACGTCATGAGTCAGAAATAGCAAGAAAGTTAGTCAAGTTGGACTGAAGAGTACGTGAATATAAAGTAATCCTGAACAAGTCTGTTGGAGCCAGGTTGTGGAGGATTTTAAAAGACAAAACAAAGGAGTTTGTATTTATTCTAGAACTAATGGGGCAGGAGAGTGATGCAGATAGACCTGGAAGATGTTTAGAAAATTCATCAGAGAGAGGAGACTATTGCAATAGTGTAGGTGAGAGCTGAGGAAGGCCTGAACTTGAGAGGTGGTCCTGTAGGAGGGGCGAAGGGGGTGTAAGCAAAAGAGGTTGCTGAGGTAGCATCCACAAGACTTGGTAAAACTGGATATGTGGGGTAAAAGAGTGAGAATCTAAGTATGACATTGAGGTTCTAAACCTAGTGACTGTAAGAATGGTGATGTCCTTCACAGTAACAGAGAAATTAAATAAAATGAGTGGATTTTGAAGAAAAGATGATGAGTTCTGTTTTGGACATGTTGAGTTGGAGATGCCTTCTGTAAATCTAGTTTGAAATAATATCCAATAGGCAGTTTGTGATGATGACTGGATCTTAGAAGAGAGTCTAGGACTGTATATATAGATCTGAAAGTAATTTGCATAGAGATAATCATTAAAGCCATGAGAGTTGATGATGTCACCAATGAAAATAACAGCTAGTCTATATGTATAGCATTGTAAGATTTGCAAAGCACTTAACAAATATCTCATTTGATCCTTCCAATTAATGAGGAAAGTAATCTCATCTTCGTTTTATAGATGAGGAAACTGAGGCATACAGGGGTTTAAAGGACTTGTCCAGTGTCATACAAACTAGCAAAGTTAGAGGTAAAATTTGAACTTAGGTCTTCCTGATTCAAGGTCCAGTGCTCTCTCCACTGAGCAACCTTATTGCCTTCTTAAGTAAGATAGAGAGTGAGGTGGGAACAGGGAGTAGTGCGGTGGACCCACAGTTAGGAGTTTAATACAGAATAACTACAACTACTACTCATTCTCTTACTCCTATTCCTCCTTCTCTCACCACCACTCTCACTACAGCTGTTACTACTACTACTCCTACTACTACTGCTACCATTACTACCATACCACCACCACCATCACCACCACCTGCACCATCAACATCACCACTACCATTGTTTCTATTGAATTAATGCTGCTAAGATTAGAATCCAGGCAGTCCATGTTGCACCAAATTAAAAGAATAAGCACAACTGATCCTTCTTGAAGATACTTAGTTTCCATCACACTTTCCTTCCCACAAGAGGCAGTTCTTTTTCAGTCACTTTTTCACCAGATTGTGAGAGTGTTCTCTGGTTCTGGCATCGGACTTGTTAGTAAGAGGATATTTTCCAGGATGCTGAGCAATGATTGACTTTGTATCTGAGCTAGTGTTTTATGATGAACATAAACTTCTCTGGCTTGGTTTTGGTTGATCTCACAATACCCAGTAGTACTAAAACATCAGCTGCTTCTTCCTCATGACTGGTGCCTTCTGTATACAATTGGCTACACTTGAGGTGACAAGTAGACATTGCTGTCATTGCAGGGGTTGAGAACTTTTACAGCTGCATCTATGCCTTTGCTTTTTCATTTGGTAAAGATTAGACTACTCTTGAGAGACTCTTTTCTAAGGATGATTCTGTTCTGATTATGTCACCATAAGGCTCACTGTCATGGTTATCTGATAGACCATAAGTTCCTTGAAAGGGCAGCTAGGTGGCTCAGTGGATAGACCTCCCCACTCTGAGTTGGGAAGACTCCTCTTTCATAGTTCAAATCTGGCCTCAGGCACTTAAACAAGCTATGTGACCCTGGGCAAGTTGCTTCATCCAGTTTCTGCATCTATAAAATGGGCTGGAGAAGGAAATGGCAAACTACTCCATGATCTTTGCCAAAAAACACCAAATGGGCTCATGGAGAGTCAGACATGACTGAATAACAACAAAAAGTTCCTTGAGGAAAGGGACTACTGCATCTTTGTCTTTATATCCCTAGCACCTCCTAGTTCTCAGTCTTCATCCAGGCTACCCCAACTAACGGCAGGAGTCTCCTAAGGGTCTGTCTTGGGCCTTTTTCTCTTCTCCCTCTATAGTGTTTCACTTGGCAATCTCATTAGCTCCCATGGATTCAGTTGTTATCCTTATGCCAATGATTCTCAGATCTAACTGTCAAGACCTGACCTCTTTTTTTGGGGTGGGTGAGGCAATTGGGGTTAAGTGACTTGCTCAGGGTTACACAGCTAGTAAGCATCAAGTATCTGGTCTGAGACTGACCTCTTTCTTGACCTCCAATCTCATATCTCCAACCACCTATTTGACGTTTTGTACTGGATATATCATAGACATCTTAAACTCAACATGTCCAAAAACACATTGTATTTCCTCCACAAACTCCTCTCTTCCTAATTTTTCTATTATTGTTGAGGGAATTGCTGTCCTCCTAGTCACCCATCCTCAAGTCCTGACTCTCTTTCACTTTTTATATCGAATCAGTAGCTAACTTCTGTTGATTTTACCTTCATAACATCTCTTGTATATACTCTCCTTTTCAACTCTGATACTGCCACAACTTTGTTTAGGCCCTCATCACCACATAGACAAAAAAGCAATAGATTTTTGTTTATTTGTTTGTTTTGGAGGCAATGGGGTTACGTGGCTTACCCAGGGTCACACAGCTAGTAAGTGTCTGAGGCCAGAGGAGAACTCAGGTCCTCCTGACTCCAGGGCTGATACTCTATCCACTGTGCCGCCTAGCTGCTCCCATGATTAGACTATTACAATAGCCTACTGGTTGTTCTTTCTGCCACAAGTATCTCTCCACTCCGGTCTGTCCTCTTATTGGCTACAAAATTGATATTCCTAAAGTACAGGTCTGATTATATCAATCCCACTGCCCCATTCAATAAACTCCAGTGGCTCCCTATTACCTCCAGGATCAAATATAAAATCTTTGTCTTTCAAAACACTTTGTAACAGAGCCCATTCCTACTTGTTCAATCTTCTTACACCTTAATCACCTCCTTCCATGTATTCTGTACTCCAGTGACACTCCATCTCTTGACCCCATGCACTTTCACTGGCTGTCTCCCATGTCAGGAATGCTTTCTCTCCTCATCTCCATCTCCTGCCCTCCCTGACTGCATTCAAGTTCCAGGTAAAATACTATCTTCAACAAGATGGCATTCCTAATAAAGTTACCCTTACTGCTGGTGACTTCCCTCCATTGACTGTCTGTGATTTGTTTAGTATACATCTTTTTTTGTATTCAGTCATTGTCCTGTTGTCTCCCCCCATTAGAGTGTAAGCTTGTTGAAAGTAAGGCCTTTCTTTTGTCTTCCTTTGTATCTCCAGCGCTTGGCACAGTGGCTGGTACTCAGTAGGTACCTAATAAATAATTATCAAGTAACTGACATACTAGTACCTAGTATACTGCTGTGTATCTCTTAAGCAATTATTAGGCATTGATGGACTTAATCATCATCATCAGCAGCAGCAGCAGCACAACACGGTTTAGTTCACTCATTGGACTTAGAGTCAGGAAGATCTGGCTTTAGATTCTACCTTATATACTTACTAGCAGTGTAAACTTGGACAAATTGACTAACCTTTCTGTGCCTCAGTTTACATATCCATAAAGTAAGGGACTTAATAGCTCTTAAGTTCTCTTTCAGCTCTAAATCTAAATCTAAATCTAAATGATGCTAAATCTAAATCTAAATCTAAATCTAAATGATGCTATTATCAAGATTTTTGCAGTTTGCAAAGTGCCATACATTGTTCACCTCATTTGAATGACCCAGAAATGTGGTGAGGTAGTCACTAGAGGTATCATTAACACTCCCATTTTATAGATGTGGAAGCAGAGGCCCAGAGAGGTTAAATGACTTGCCCATGGCTACACGGCTAGTGGGGGCCACAGGTAGGTTTGGAAGCAGGTGTTCTGTTCTAAATTTGGTACTCTGAACATCTCTTTTACAATAGGCAACAACAGGCAAGTCTTTTGTTCAGGGCTTATTTTATGTAATTGCCTTTAAATTTGGAAGAACTTAATCATCTGCCACCGAAGATTTCACTTAGTGGGCAAAGTAAAATGGATCTAAGTGAGTTAGGTCAGTTTAGATAATTTCAGATTTTGGTAATGACTTCCTTAAAGTTGCCACCCAACACACCTGTTTTTCCCTCAAGTGAATTAGGACACAAACCAAAACAGATTGCAGTAAATTAGGCTTGAAGAGAAAAGAAAATCACAAAAGAAACCTGAGGAATGACGTCCTGCCCACAAACAGCAGCTGAAGGCTTTATGGAGAATTAGAAGGGAATCTTGCAAAAGTGTCTGGGGGGAAATGATTTTGGGAGAAGGGCCAGAGACAGAAAGAGAAGTATGAAGTACAAGTGACTGAGTGGGAATTATTTTTTGGTAAAAGTAGTTATTGAAAAGAATGGATAGGCAAGGCTCAAGCCTGCCATTGCTTCCCAGAAAACCCACTCCAGTGATAGATTAGGTGTTTTATGGGCCCAAGGCCAGGGTGAGAAAACTGCCCGGCTGAGGTCACATGCTCTGCATTCTTGGTAGGAAATTGTTTGGACTTGAAAAGGACTTCAGAGGTCATCTACTCCAACCCTCACATTTTTTGAGGATGAAGTTGGGGCCACAGTGATTCGATGGACTTGTTTGAGGTCACACAGATAGCAAATGGCAAAACTGCCATTTAAACCCAGATCTTTTCCGTCCAAAACAAATGCTTTTTCTACTAAAGACACTGTGTCCCAGAGCCTAATGAAATATACTGATTTAACAGCCAAGTGGCATTGATTGCTTCTATTGGAGTTGGGAGTTGGACTTATCACATGCTCCCCACAGTGATTTGTGCATGCCCATTGGGGTGGCAGTCCTCTCTGTAAGTGGCATGCTCAGAGAACCAGCAACCTTTTAGCCTTCAACTCTGCCTATGTCTACATGGTGGTGCTGTATCATATCAAAAGATGTGTGGATTTGTGGAATTAGTAAAAATGAACTTTGATACCCCTCTCTCCCCTACTGGTGGGATTCTATTTCCTTCTTTTGATCTCACCATATTTTAGTCAGCATTAGTCACATGACCATGATACAATAAATTTGATTTCCCCACAGATACAGGCTCACAAGCTTGATAACTACATAGATTTTTCTCAACATAAATGCTATGAACAAATAAACAGTACTTAATAACAATCATACAATTCTTAATAACACAATAAAACACCTTTCAATTGGCTGTGAGTCCATATACATTCTCTGAGACTTGGAAGTCCCTCTAGGAATAGGAATGATTTGAATACAAGAGTTCTAAGACATACATCCTTTGAGTTTAATAGTTCCCTATGTCTGTGCCTTCTGTGAGGAATCAAAAGAATATAAATAACAGTTTTATAGGATGTTTGAGTTATACTTCCAGCAGGACTGGTCATCATCAGCAGAGGCCAAAAAGCTCTGGACATGAGATTCATGGCATGAATTCATGGAACTTGGGATCTTATAGGAGCTAGAACCCAAGAGAGTTGATGCTTCTTCTTGTCTTTGCTATTTGGTTGTAGTCAGGGACTTCTGTTCATGTTGGGCCTTGGCCAAACATTTGTGGAAATGGGGTGAGCAGACTCAGTAGGACACCCTGGGAAGGGGTCATGCTACCATTATCCTCACAACCTTTTTTATTTCCAATCCAACGTTTAAGAGAGGTCATTTCTCTGTTGAAGCTGTGTCTTTCTCCTCACTTTCTGTGACTGCCCCTGCCAAATATCCATTTCTCCATGCAGCAGATAGATTGAGAGACAGATATAATAAGAGGAGCATTATCTGCAGGTTGACCAAAGGGCTGAGTTACCTCAGGGCTAGCAATGAGCCTGAAAAAAATTGCCAGTCAAAAAATGCTTTCTGGGGTTAGGTTAAAGGCTGTTAGAAAACCCAAAGCAAGATCTCTTCTGTCAAATATTCATATGGAAAATCTAAAGCACCCGTTGGGTCCTTTATTGTGTTCTCTAACTCTGGTGCATAACTAACTAATAGACCATTCAGAGGGACTTTATTTTATTTAGTATTTTACTTTGTTCCAATTACATGTAAAATCAATTTTAACATTCATTTATAAAATTTTGAGTTCCAAATTCTCTCCCTCCCTCCCCGCCCTCTTCATTGAGAAGGCAAGCAATTTGATATAGGTAGTACAGAAGGACTTTAGGTAAAAATCTCCCCTTTCCCCATATACTTAATGTTTGAATGCATGTTATAAGATAGAAATCTGTCATAATTGGTATTTTTGCTTTTTAAAGAATAAAAAATATCGATCTAACAAAAGTTGGTGGCCTCATTATTGCGGATAATTATAGATACTTAAGCTTATTGAAAAAAGGAACTTAAAGCAAAAATATGTTATGTAAGTCTACAAGTAAAAGCCTAATTACAAGGGCAAATAGGAAATTAAAAATAACTCTATGTGTATATACCCAAGTCTCTCACATATTTTGCTTTCTTTGTTCAGGAAATTAAATGACACTGAGCCATGACCCATTTGCTATCTCTCCAGGGTTTGTGAGGGGATATTGCTGTCAAGTTAGAATAAAATAGCTTGGTGGGATTTGATGTTATTGTTGAGGAGAACTGAATGATTGGTGATGGTGGTGAGCAACCAACCAACAACAACAACAAAAACCCATGTGAAATCAAGCAATTAGCAAGGAAGGGCCAGTTCATTCTAGTTTGTGTTTTCATTGCTCCAGGGTTCACTTAAATGGCTTAGTGGTACTGCTTGAATCTTTGAAGGGTAGATGTGAATAGGCACTAGGAAATTTAATAGTAATTATACTGAGAGAGGCTACATGGTGCAGTGGAAAGAGTGCCAGTTGGAGAATCAATAGGCTTAAGGTCAGGCTCCGTCTAGTGATGGGGCTCCTTGACTTTGAGCTTAATTTGTCTGGGCCTTGGTTTCCTCATTAAACTAGATAATCAGAAAACCTTTTAATTTCACTTTTCATTAGGCTATGTTAATGGGAAAAGAATCTGAAATTAAATGCTTTGTGTACTGTTGTTGAGTTGTTTCAATGGTTCTCCACTCTTATGACCCCATTTGGAGTTTTCTTGGCAAAAATACTGGATTAGTTTTCCTTTTCTTTCTCTAGCTCATTTTACAGATGAGGAAACTAAGGCAAATAGGGTTAAGTGATTTGGCCAGAGTCACACAGCAAGTGAAGTCAGATTTGAACTCACTAGGTCTGGCACTCTATCCATTGCACAACCTAGCTTTGGAAAGTGCTGTGTAGGCTACAACAATTTTTCTTAACTGTCCCACACCCCCAGGGCCACATCCGCCCTGCCTCAGCTCCTTGTTCAAAAGTCGAAGATAGAGGTAGATCCTAAGCCACTTATATGACTGAAAGGCCTTTATATACTCAAATATTATTACCCTCCAGCCTGTCCCTCTTCCTGAAATCCCCATCATTATGGTCAGTGTTTTGAGTTGAGGCATTTAATATTCTCTTTTAAATAATAAATATATCATTTGGGAGCAATGACCCAGTAATATTTCAAACTATCAAGTGATCCATCACAGAGCATATATCTGACACAGCATGGGGAAAGCAGGTTGTATGAATAAGGGTAGGAGGAAAGAAGAGAGAAGCAAGGGATTCCATCTGGGGAGTGCAGGATTTGGGAACAGGTCAGCGCAAGGGAGCACTGCCCATGGAGGGATGAGGCTAGGGCAGGATCAAATTATGGCTGAGGGGTGAGAAAACATTTTGTGGACTTCACAGTTTAAGGTGGGGTCAGTCCTGGTTATAGATCAGGGCACATACAAGTAAGAGGTAGACATCTAGGCATTAAGGGAACCATTTGAAAACAGATTTAGGATTTAGTAGCTCTGTACCTCCTAAAGGCCTACTCTGGAATGGAGAGGATTAGGAGGAGAAAGTGGCAGTTTAGGAGAAGGGTAGAGGAGCATGATGGTTTTACTCATGAAAAATTCAGTGTCATTACAGAATGGACCCCACAGCAGCTCTTCCCAATTTGTTTGGGTTGGTAGGTTACAGCATGCATCCAGAAACCAAAACAACTTTTAATTTTTTTTTTCTATCAAAGGATATGATAGGATCATAGAACTGTAGAATTAGAACTTGAAAGGACTGTTCAGGGCCCATCTGGTCCAACCCCTTCATTTTGCAGATGAGGAAATTGAGGTCTAGGGAAGTTAAAATGGCTTGCCCAATTCACCTAAGTTAGAAACATTGGAGTGTGAGCTCCAGAGGCAGATATCTTTCCAAAAAGCAAGATTAATGTTTTCTCTGCCCTTAAAGTCAAAGTCATGCTGGTATGTATTCTACTCCATTGTACTATGAGCATGGGAGTATAGTATTGATTCCCTTTGAAGGAATTTTTAGATGTATGGGCAGATGTTTCCTGGAAGATGTTTCATGAGAGATTCTGGGGATCTGTGAGATCAACTTTTCTGTGTAGCCTTACTATCACATTTCAAAAAAAGATTGTTCCATTGGAGGCATTTAAGACAGAGAAAAAGTCTCCTCTTGAGAGCTATTCGTTACGATTTTGGCTTAGATTCTTAGGCTTGTCACTTTGGTTCCACGACGTTTTGGTTAAATGCCTAATTGGTATTGAAAAAAAAAGTAATGGCTATAAGACAGCACAAGAGTATACAAATAAGAAGTGTACAGTTAAAGAACTTATCATGTGACTCTAGATGACTTCTTTTAAAGTTTCAATTCAAGTCAGCAAGCATTTATTAAGTGCCTACTTTATGTAAGTTAGGATTAGAGAAAAATGAAAAAGTACCTGTTCTCAGGGAGTTTCAATTCTACTTAGTTCAGAGAACCATCATATCACTGGTTTAGAAGGCTCATCTCTCGTCTTTTTTCTTGTTTTCAGAGAGAATTTCATCTAAACTATCTTCTGATGACTAGAACGGTCAATATATAGCTCACCTCTGTTCCCTACTCCCCATCTATAGTATAAAGTAGTCGTGCTATGTAGAGCTACAACTGATTACCATCACCTTTATATCTTCAAACATCTGGAGATCCACCATTTTCATTTTTCAATACCTATCATTATTTAAATGCCTTGTTCTCTTAGCTATAGTTTAACTAAGGATATTTTTGTGATGGTAAATTAGACCATTTATTGTCTTAAATCTTATCTAGCCCTTAATCATTGAATGGGCATAGCCTCAGAGAAACTCAGGTCTGGGAAAGACCTTAATTTAGAAAGACCAAGGTCATCCACTGCATCTTACGCATTACCAGTCATTTTGACTTTTGCTTTACTACTGGACTTTGATGACTCTGGAGGAGAGATGACTTTGTACAGCTCTGCCTCACTTAAATCCAATTCACAAGCAAGCTAAGACATCATTTGTTTTCTTTGAGGAATGAAGGATGAACAACAATAACAACAAGAGCTTCCTCATGAGTCCCATTTCTAAACCCTTTCATCATCTCTTCTTTTCTCTTATCTGGATCCTTTCCAAGTTTTCTAGCTCTCATTTAAGTTTGTGTAGGAGGAATGGTAGTACAGTGGGGCAGCGAGGAGGAGAAAGAAGAGATACTAATCTGAATATCAGACTCTACAAAGGCCTGGCTAGTGCTATGGTAAGATTCATGGTTCTTAAATACTTTTTCTTTTTACAACAGTTTACCTTTCTACTCACCATGTGAAAAAAAACCAACAAACTAGAAATATCATGACATAAGAAATGATGAGTAGAAAGGGAGGAGAACCATGGTAAGACATATGAAATGATATAGTACAAAGTAAGGAAAATCATAAAAGCAATGTACATGATGACCACAATAATATAAACAAAAAGAACAACAATAAAAATGAAGCTGATTCTGTATAATATAATGATTGATCTTGGTCCTGAAGCCAAGATAAAGAAATGCATCACTTTCCTTTCATTGTTGATATAGGGGACTATGAATGTGGAATATTGTATACACTTTTAGATCTGGTCGATTTCAGTTGGTTTTGCTTAAATTTCTTTTCTCCCATTTTCACAAAGGAAGGGTTTTTGGTTTTGTTTTGCTTTGGTTTTTTTTAATATATATGTAGTCTTTCTTGGCAGAATATACACTAATTGTGAGTAAAGATTGCTTCATTATCTGTATTTGTATCCCAGTACCTAGCACAATGCCTGAAATATGGCAAACATTTGATAAATACTTGTTGATTTATTGAGAATTCACTGTGTAAGGGAGGAAAAATGAATATATGCAGAAATGACTGTGATGTAAAAACAAAAGGCTTCAATAGAAAGAGGAATAAATAAGCAATACTTTCAAGTATAATTATATTGTAGACATTAGAAAGAAATTTACAGATTTATTTAAAGAAACCATAGGAATAAATTGAGAAACAAGCTTTGTATCCTCAACTCACATCCCTTGAAAATACTGCTTGGAAGGTCATCAAATTTAATCAGTTTGAACAAAAACAACTTAAGCTTGATCTCCTGACCAATCATGCATGGTTGCTCTCATCCACCTGCTTCACTTAATGTTTCCAAAACTGCCCCCATGTTACCCAAATGGCTTTCAATTTTTTAACACCCTTTAAGTTCACCAAAAGAAGCACAGTTTTAAATTACTGGGTTGGAATGTCCTCTAACCCTTCTGGAATGAGATCATGAAGTCAATTGTCATAAAAGGATGATTTACAAGTCTATCTCATTTGTAAATTAGAGGAAAATTAGTATTTTATACTTTTCTAATTTTTTTAAACTAAGAAAGAGATCATATTAGAGATCACATTATTTACGTCTTCCAATGAGTCTGTGATCTCACTGATTTGAGTATTCTGACAATTCAGATAACAATTAATCCAGGCCTGTGTCAATCCATTCTGTGTCACTGTGATTATACCTTCCCATAAATTCTTTATGGGGTATCCACCCAATGTACTAGAGGCCTTTCATGCTTTCTCCTGACTTTGTGAGGGTATCAATGACTCACTCTTGCTATCTTCTTGTCATTCCTCGCCCTCACCATTTGACCAGTCCATTTTCTCTTCCTTTTACATATTACCCTGATAACATCTTACATTGTTTTTCTTTATGATCATTCCTCTTTGTTTCTAAATTGCAGCCTACTCACACCTACTCTCTGTTATCCTTTGAGTAATCCTTTAAGTCCTCTAAATCTTTGATGACAGTTGTGTTTCATATCTCACATCCACAAGACAGTACTATCCCTCTTCAACTGTCCTTTGGTTCTGATTGTCAGACAAGGCAAAAACAGAGAGATGTATGCTTTCCAAAGACATTTGCCATTATGATGGAGGACATCTAGAATAAAGTCTAAATTGAATGGTGAATTCCTCGTGGATGGAGAGGTTTTCTAGCTGCCTCTTGTGGATGACATTGTGATAGTTGTGTTAGGCCCCAGAAAATTGCAGAATCTCTTGGAAGAGATCTATAACCACTGAAAGGAGTTTGGTCTTGGAATCCAAACAAGAAAGTCCAAGTAGATGAAGAATGTTTAATGCTTATATTATGATATACAGTTGAATAGGAAACCTACATACTTGTATATGTATATATACACACACGTATATGTGGGCATATGCATGTATATATAGATAATGTGTATATATGTGTGTATACATATGTACATATAGACATACACATATCTATCATCTTGTCTGTCGGTATGTGTATCTGGGACAGACAGTACAAATGCAATACGTTGAACTTTTAGGAAATAACAAAGCTCTTTATTTTTATTTTATTTTATTTTTTTTTTAGTGAGGCAATTGGGGTTAAGTGACTTGCCCAAGGTCACACAGCTAGTATGTGTCAAGTGTTGGGTCTGAGGTCAGATTTGAACTCAGGTCCTCCTGGCTTCAGAGTCGGTGCTCTATCCACTGCGCCACCTAGCTGCCCCTTGAGTATTGTGTTTTGTTTTTGTTTTTGTTTTTGTTTTTTTGGTTAGGTAACGCGGTTAAGTGACTTGCCCAGCGTCACACAGCTAGTAAGTGTTATGTATCTGAGGCCGGATTTGAACTCAGGTCCTCCTGAATTCAGGGTCAGTGCTCTATCCACTGCACCACTTAGCTGTCCCCAAAGCCCCTTTAATGATGCTGAGTTTCTCTCAGAAACAAAGGCCTGTCTTCTTAATACCAACTGACAGTCCACTTAGGATGTGTTTTATTATCTCAGGAGGAGGAAGGTGAGGCTCAGAGAAATTAAGTCTTGTCAGCAAAGAGATGTGCCTCATTTCACTGGGGGCATTCAGGGATAATGTCTTATTTAGGGATTTAGGAGCTGGAAGTCCCTCTTTCCCAGCCTCCCTCAGTGATGCACAGAATGGTGAGGAGAACAGTCAGCAGCAAAATGGAAATGGTCAATGGCTGATCTGGCATCTTCAGGGAACTAAAACTCATAGGAAGATGGCTTCATGACCCCAATTGGGGTTTTCTCTCCAAAGATACTGGAGTGGTTTGACATTTCCTTCTCCAGCTCATTTTGAAGATGAGGAAACTGAGGCAAACAGGGTTAAGAGATTTGCTCAGGGTCACACAGTTAGTAAGTGTCTGAGGCCAGATTTGAACTGTCTTCCTGAGTCCAGGCCCAGCACTCTATTCACTGTGTCACCTAGCTGCCCTAGGAAGATGTATAAGGTAGTACAAAGAATATGCGGCATCAGGAGACCACCTTCGTTTTGTTGGAGAGGTGGAGGAGGAAGATGGGTATGGAATGTTGCAAATTTGTTAGATGTCATATGTATATGTATATGTATATATATACTATATATACATATATATATATATACATATATATGTATATGTCATATTCAACAAAAATTTATTAAACACCTCTCATCCGAAAGTATGGGAGAATAAGTTTCCTGACACAACTACCCTCACTCTGACACAGCTTTCTCCCCACATGCAACCCACCACACAAGTTGTCTCAGCCCCAGCTTTCTTGGTGAAGCTTTCTCTTCTTATGAAACCTAATTGGTCTCAGTTTCTCTGATGTAGCTTCCTAGCCTAGGGCCAACAGAAAGCCCAAGCCACATGGCCTTCGTGCCTCTCAGACTTGGTGGGTGCTTAAGGCTAATGGAGTCACTAAACCCTGACTGATCAGACTAGTTTCCAGATGGAGAGGAGGGGGGGTGGCAGCCAGAGGAACTAAACATTGCTGTATTCTTGCTGTGTGTAGGCAAAATGAACCACTTCCTTTGTTAAATGTTCATTGTCTTGTGAGTGCCTCATTTCATCACAACATTGAATCTGAAAGACAAGAGTATTCATGATAGAACTCACCTATAACAGTAAGACCTTGCCCTCTAGGGTATGGGCTCCAGATGAGTGGTACAGAAAGGTACAGTGGAAAAGAACCCTGGATTTTTAGTCAGGCCTTGGATTCAAATTCTGCCTCAGACCCTTGCTAGTTATATGATGCCAGGCAAGTTACCCAACATCTCTGGGTCTCAGTTTCCTGATCAATAAACTCAGGGGTATAGACTTGGTGGCTTATCTGGTCCCTTCCAGCTCTAAATCTATGTTCCTTCTTCTACTTGTTTTCCTGCTTTAAAAAATAGGCCTAGTAACTCTTGCGAAATGAAAGAGATTGAATACACAGCATTATCATGCTAACTGAATATTGGTGTTTGAAACAAGCATCTTTTTTCCCCCGGGAGAAATTATTGAAGGTAAACATAACTGTCTCCACTTGGAACTCATGTGCTTCAATTAGTCTGAATTTTATAAGCAGGCACTTGTCTTATTACAATAGTTAACTCACAATATTAATATTGGAAGAGTATTTGTGATGTTTACATAGCCACACCAGTCTTTTATTTAACTCCTAACAGGATTTTTGATACTTAAAAGGAAGTTGGAATTTAGCTGTTTTTTATTTTAAAAAGGAAATAAATTCATATTTAAATCTTTGTATAGATTTTTTTTAGCTTGTATCTGTGATTTTTTTTCTGTGAAAGGAACTGTGGGTATGGAAATGCCACTCTCTT
Organism: Vombatus ursinus; assembly: GCF_900497805.2. Classification (NCBI taxonomy): domain Eukaryota; kingdom Metazoa; phylum Chordata; class Mammalia; order Diprotodontia; family Vombatidae; genus Vombatus; species Vombatus ursinus. Next base: position 33,938,101 of record NW_020954550.1, read on the forward strand.
CTGTAAGTTATAGTTTTAGAGAATTGCATGTTACGTGGAGTGCTGAGATATTAGTGACTTTCTCATGGTTACCCACATGGTTTGGGTGAGATGTGGGACTTGGAATCAGGTTTTCCCTACTCCAAAGCCAATCCTCTCTCCAATATGTTGAACTGCCTTTATTTCTTTTTTCTTTTTCAAATACTTTATTTTTCCCAATTACATGCAATTTTATTAAACATTTGTTTTTTTTCAAAATGTCAAGCTCCGAATTCCCTCCCTTTCTTCTTTCATTTTCCCCTTATTGAGAAGGCAAGCAACTTGATGTAAGTTACACACGTGCAGTCATGCAAAATACTTTAATACTAGTCATATTGTGAAAGAAAACAGATTAAAATAAAAACCCCAATAAAAATAAAGTAAAAAAAAGTATCATTTGATCAGCATTCAGACTTCATCAATTCTTTCTCTGGAGATGGGTAACATTTTTCATCATGAGTCCTTCAGAATTGTCTTAGATTATTGCATTGCTGAGAATAGCTAAGTCATTCACAGTTGATCATCATATAACATTGCTGTTACTGTGTACAATGTTCTCCTGGTTCTGCTCACTTCACTTTGTATCAGTTTATGTAAGTTTTCCGGGTTTTTCTGAAAGTATCCTGCTCATCATTTCTTATAGCACAATTATATTCTATCACAATTGTATACTACAACTTGTATAGCCATTCCCCAACTGATTGGCATTAGGGTAATTCTTTAATGTAGATAACGCTTAGAGCAGAAAGTACAGGGGAAGGACACGAAGGCAGCATGTATTAGAAGAGCTTTGTGGCTAGCCAAAAAACCTCTAGGCATATTATATAGTAATACTAAACATTGTGCTTAGGATAAGAACTGGTTTCAGCAATTTGCTTCTAATAAGCAAATTCTCATGGCACAATACTGTACTGAAATTGATCTTGTTATGGTCCCCTGGATCACCTTCCCAGTTTACATAGTAAGTGGGTATATAAGTAGCCAGGGGTAGCTAGGTGGCACAGCAGATAAAGCACCTAGTCTGGAGTCAGGAAGACCTGATTTCAAATTCAAACACAGACATTTACCAGCTGCGTGACCCTGGGCAATGGACTGGAGAAGGAAATTGCAAACCACTTCCGTATCTTTGCCAAGAAAACCCCAAATGGGATCATGAAGAGTTGGATACCACTGAAACGACTGAACAACAACAACAAAATACAAGTAGCCAGCATAAATAAGTAAGAAATGGGAATTAAGAATATAAAGAGGAAGATAGAAGCAACTGCTGAAAAACTGTCTCCTAAAGTAAGGCCATATCGGGAGACTTTTGCTAAATGAGGAAAAGCCAGCTAGGCCCAATAACAGCCCTTTGGTCTGCAGACATGTGCAATAAAACCAGAGAAACATTAAACTAATTAGGAAACTCTAAGCTGGCACTGATAACTTTGAGGTGGTAGTGGTATATAATACGTTTGTAAATAAGTAATTACAAGTTAATTTCTGCAACAAGAGAATCCTAACAATTTGGGGAAAGGCATATTGAGTAGGAGATGGCAGCTTGATGGAAGCTAATGATTCCAAGGAGTGGAGGTGAGGATAGAGTGCATTCCAAGCCTGGGGTAACTCAGAGGCCAGAATGGAATATTGCCTTCAGGGAATGGCCAGGATGCTAGACTAACTGAATCAGAAACTAAGAAGGATCAGTCAAGTAGGAGAACCAGAAGGCAGGAATGTCACTAACACCACTTTTGGAGAAGATCCACTTATTAAGGAGTGTGATAGAAAGGATTCATGGTTTAGGTATGGGTTGGACTATCTAATGTGTCTTCCAACTTTAGGACTCTATGATTAGTTCTAAGATTCAATTCTTTGTAATTTAAGTGGGGTTATCTCACAGGCCATTGGGGATTGGTATCCAAACTTGGTTGTAGATTTCTAGATGGATTTTTTCACCATTTTATTTTCATTTGGCTAACTGTGGTGATACAATGGGAGAAAGGAGAGTATGAGTTCAATAAAACTACATAAAACATATCGAGAGAGCTCAGCGGTTAAGTTCCCATTAGGTTAGGACAGAATATACCTCAGGGTATTTTTATTGTTGTTATTCTTATTATATGATTCCTTCCTCCCTCCCTTCCTTCTTTCCTTCCTTCCTTCCTTCCTTCCTTCCTTCCTTCCTTCCTTCCTTCCTTTCTTTTCTTCTTTCTTTCTTTCATACCTTTGGCTCTTATTTCCTGAAACCTAAGTGTTCATATGCTAAACATAATGTTTCCCTTTGAAACTGTAGTATGATTTTGGATGAACACCAAGGCGATGTGAAGGTACATTATGGGAGTTTTGCCTTCAAGAGCTAAAGCATAGGCTGTTGTCATAGCATAAGCCCACACAGGGCTAAACAAAGACAGCCATTGTGCCAGAGATCCTTTTGAGTAGAGAATTTCTTTTGCCTTGGGTACATTATTTCACGTACTCACTGTTCCCTCTTTACTTTTTCTGAAGGTGACCTTGTTCTTCTGACAGCCTACTATCTTATTCCTTCTTCTTTGACATCTTTTGAGTATGAAAGTGTAAGGATAGAAATAGGCTCACTTTAAAGTATTTTGGAGTTTTAAAGAAGTCTAGCACACCACTATATTTCACTTTAGCTTGACCCTGAGTGGAAGGCCCAAGCACAGAGTGCAAAGAGAAATGAAAATTTCAGATTTGTACCTGAAGCAAGCAGTACTCTAGGAGTTTATCCTCTGAAAAGGTTCTTAACCTTTTTCTTGCAGCACTGAGTTTGCATCTGACCTTGCCAATCAAGTAGCCTAGGTTAATCTGGTTAGTTAACCCATTTAAATTTGGGGTTGATGAAGTAACTCAATAAAACGGAAGTAGGGTGGCTCCCTCACAACAGCCTGTCACTAATATCATCAGACTGGAGTGGTTATTGATAGCTGGATCATTGTTTGAGATACTGAAAGTGGAAGGAAGTTGTCAGACATTTTAACTAGGTGTCTGTTGGTATCAATTGAGGAACTTAGTTACTCTGGGCGCGGGGGAATGAGGGTGGTTTGTATAAAATCATCAAGTTAATTTGGAATAATTCATTGGAATTCATAGAATCAGAGGAGACTCTGTATAAGCATACCTTGGAAATCTTTTGAGTTGTGTTCCAGACCACCACAGTAAAGTGAATAATACAATAAAGTGAATCATATGAATTGTTTGGTTTCCCAGTGCATATAAAAGTTATGTTTCTACTATACTATGTCTATTAAGTATACCATAGTACTACGTTTTTTAAAAAAATGTACATACCTAAAGAATCCTAACCATCATCTGAGCCTTCAGTAAGTCATAATCTTTTTGTTGGTGGAGGGTCTTGCCTCAACGTTGATGGTGGCTGACTGATCAGGGTGGTGGTTGTTGAAGGTTGGGGTGGCTGAGGCAGCTTCTTAAAATAAGACAACAATGAAGTTTGCCACATGGTTTGACTCTTCCTTTCACTTGAACACTTAGAGGCTGTTGTAGGTTTATTAATTGGCCTAATTTCAATATTATTGTGTCTCAGGGAATGAGAGGGCTGAGGAAAGGGAGAGAGACAGGAAATATCAGGTCTATGGAATAGTTAAAACATGAACAGCATTTATCTATTAAGTTCATGGTTCATGGCACCTCAAAATAATTACAATAGTAACATCAAGGTCACTGATCTCAGTTTGTAATATTGTGAGAATAACCAAAATGTGACACAGAGTCACAATGTGAGCACATGCTGTTGGAAAAAATGGTGCTTATTGACTTGTTTGACATAGGTTACCACAAATTTTCAATTTGTAAAAAAATACAGTATCTGCAAAGTACACTAAAATGAAGTGCAATAAAATGAGGTATGCTTGTATATACTTGTGAAAGAGTGTGTCACAGACTTCTGGGGGGGATGTTTTGTGCTGTTTTTGCTATGCCATCTTTGGAAATATTCCTTTCTAAAAGCTAATGAAAGCTGGTTGGCTAATTGACATAACTTGACAATCATGGGGGGAAGATGACCTGAAGGGTCCCTTGAGTCATGCTATTAGAAAACCATTCCTAAGCACTCAAGGCTTCCACCAGATTCTGAGGAGAGATATGGTGACTTGAACTCTGGGCATCTGAGTGAGGGGCACAAGAGTAGCTTGAATCAATATGTGCTTTATTAGATTGGACTTAGGAAGTCAAGATTGGCCCAGCATCTTGTGTTAGTTAAGATGGGTTGATATTTGGCTGCCTCTCACCTCATCTGATGAAATTTCTTGGTTTTACCTAGGAAGCACTCAAACCATGGTGCCCTGCAGGGGAATAAATAGATTTTCCAAGGAGACAATGACTGTGCTTCTTGGCTAACTTCTGAACTTCTCTCATAGGCAAATCTTATAGTGTATAGGCAGCTAGGTGGCACAGTGAGAAGATTCTAGGGCCTGAATTAGAAAGGCTTGAGTTTAAATCCAGCCACAGACACTTACTAGCTGTGTGACCTTGGGCAAGTCACTTAACTTCTGTCTGCCTCAGGGAATAATAACAAGCACCTATTCTGAAGATCAAATGAGATAATATTTGTGAAGTGCTTAGCACAGTGCCTGGCATGTAGTAGGTGCTATATAATTTCCCTTCTTCCCTAGCCCCTTCTCACATATCTGTTTTGCTGTTTTTCCTGCCTTAGGTATTCCAGAAAGCACACTAGTCCATACAGTATGGCTTTTATTGCCTGTGCAGCTAGACTGGCCTAGACAAAGGGAACACCGTTATTTTGACATTTTCCTTTATTTCATCATTTTACTATCCCATATCCTTTAAATGGGAGAGGAATGAGAGGGATCAGTACTCACCTTAGGTAAGGGATAAGATGGTGGCTCTTTCTATCAGCTCTCACTTCTGAGCTGAACTTAGTTGATGCAGTCCCCATGGTGGATACACAAACTGAATTTTTTTGCCAGAAGACTTCAGTTCAAATCCCTGCTTTGTCACTTATCACTTGTGAGACCTTAGGGAAGTCATTTAACTTTCCTGAGCCTCATTTTTCTCAACCATACAATGATGAAAAATTGGACTATTCCAGGAGTGTCAAACTCAAATAAGAAAGGATTCACGCAGTTGCATATTGACTTAGAAAACCACCAATTAACATAATCTATGTTGCATTGTATTGTGTTTGACATTTCTGGACTAGATGACCTAGCTAGATGGTTCCTTCTATCTCTAAAGCTGTGATCATGCCAACCCATTCTCCATTCCAACCAAATATCTGAAATTGATGCACTTTTCAGATGTGTGACTTCATCCTCCACCCCCTTGGACAAGCTAACCTAATGTTTGGTCTCTTCAGTCAATATTTCTTTTGGTGGTGAGTTCAGCTTCCCTTGATCACAAAGTTTCCATTGAGCAAAGCACAGCTTATGCTCTAGTGATACCCAGCAACACTGGGATTTAACTTGAAGAATAATATTTATTTTTCCTAGCCTGCATTTCGTGTTAGCCCAATGGTGGTCCCAAATTTCTCATGCTTGCATTACCTAATCTAGTCTAGTCAGTTACAGATGTTTCTCTGCTAATTTCCTTTTCTATCCACTGTGTCCAAAAGCAACCTCAATTTAAACTTTTTAAGTACTTGACATAATGTTGAATCAGAATGGACCTGGAATGGATTAAATATTAGGGGCACCCCTTAGGCCAATGTTTAAATAAGAGGTCAGGGGAACTTTCTCTTTGGTTGGCAATGGGAATTCCTCATCTTCTTGACCTGTCTTTGAGGGTAAATATTCCATTAGCTATTTAACTAGGGTGATTTGTATGGACTTCATTTGAGGTGCTTTATCTTTGGCAAATAGGAGGGATCTTTAACTTGCTTTAAGTGATTTCGACATATTCCAATAACAACTGTTTTGTTTGCTTCCTCAGTGTATTTTTAGTAGTATGTGTTTCTCTTTCAGGCCTAATAATCACCAGGTCAGACTATCACAGCTGAAATATCTTAATTTTTATCCAACCTCCCTTTTTTGTATACAATTATGCCATTTGCATGCACAATTGGGTAGGTAGAACTATCATTATGAACATGATTGTGTGGGCTAATTTTGTGTATATTCCAAGATGACATTGCTGACAGTATGCAGGAGTAAACACCATTCACTCTAATCCTTATAGCACAAACAACAATCTGTCCATCTGATAAATTCTCCCAGCATATGGCAATTGAATAAAAAGAAAAACAAACAAGTTGTTTGCTTGAATTGATCAGTTGAGTTCAGGTCAAATTCAAATGGTACTCTGGAAAAAGTGCTGGATTTGGAGTCAGAAGAGCAGAATTAAAAACCTGATTTTGTTACATTCTTATTACCTTTGCTACCTTAGACAAGTTATTTAACATTGTTGAACCTCAATTTCCCCATCTGTAAAATGAGGGGGTTGAATTTAATGGCCTTCAAATTCCTTTCCAACTCAAAATCTATGTTCAATTTGTAGAAGCAATCTAATTGTGGGGGAATTGTTTATTGAGTAACTTTTCCTTGATTGGATCTTCAGAGTAATGAAGGAACCGAGTGTTCTTTAACTAGGTAATTAAAATTCAGTTGCCAAATATTTATCTTTAGGCTTGCCATTTAATTATGAGTTGCAGAGAAAATCTGTAAAAAATACCAGTGTATTCTTACTAGTAGTGGTGGAGAATCCTGTGTCATTTGCTTATGGATATCTGATGTGATCTGAATCATAGGGGATCCTGATAGGAGTGGAAGACCAGAAAGACTCCTCTTTTAAGAGGCCAGAGTGCTTTCAAGAAAGTTGCTCCATGTTCCCAAGTTTCAAGGAAGTATCCCCAAATATTCACAGAGGATATCCATATTTCACATGAGATGGAAGGGACCTTAGAGGTTCTGTGATCTTACCCCCTCATTTTATAGATGAAGCACAAAGTTGAAGAAGGATGTAAACTTCTTGAGGGCAAGATCTATTCCTGTATTCTTAATTCCTAGCCCAATGCCTGGCATATGATAAGAACCTGATAAATCCTTATTGAATTATACAGGATTGGATTCTTTTAAATCGGTAAGAAATTAGTTGCTCAGAGACATAGAGTTACTTAGTGGTAAAACTGAGTTTAAATAAATACTTGGTGAGTTGTATTTTTTTCTCATGGAATGATGAAGAATTCAGTTGCAGTCTAAGCATCAAAGAAAATCTTCTTTTTATCTATCCAAATAACCCTATAATTTGTTGAACACAGGGTAAAAATTGTCAAGGAAAGAGTCACAGATGATTGCCTATTCAGACAATACCTGCAAAACACAGGAAGTCCTAGTAGGCAGTTCAGCAGCACAGTGGATAGAACACTGGGCCTGGAATCAGGAAGACCAAAGCTCAAATTTACCCTCAGATATTTACTAATGGTGTGCCCTTGGGTAAGTGACTAGACTCCTGTTGCCTCATTTTCCTCGAATCTAAAATGAGAATAATAATAACACCTATTTCATCTTCTTAGCCAGTACCAGCTTGTTTGATGATTACCACTTTATATACAGTTTGAGATTTGGTACTGCTGGTTCACCTTCCTTCACATTTTGCTTTTCATTGTTTCCCTTGACATTCTTAGCCTTTTGCTCTTCTAGATGAATTTTGTTGTTATTTCTTCTAGCTCTGTAAGATAATTTTTGATAGTTTGATTGGTATGGCACTGAATAAGTAAGTTAATTTAGGTAGAATAGTAATTTTTATTATATTTTCAGGGCCTACCCATAAATAATAAACATTTCTCCAATTGCTTATATCTGACTTGGTGTGAAAAGTGTTTTGCAATTTTGTTCATATAGTCCCTGCATTTGCCTTGGCAGGTAGACTCCCAAGTATTTTACATTGTCTGCAGCTGTTTTAAATGGAATTTCTCTTTTCCTCTCTTGCTGCTGGATTTTATTGGTCATATGTAGCAATGCTGATTTATGTGGGTTTATTTTATATCTTACAATTTTGCTGAAGTTATTAATGAAAAAATTAGGGATATTTAATGTGCTTTCTTAGTCTTATTGTTTGTTCTAAGATTTTTGTTTTTGCAGCTGACATTTCCGCACATCATATCTCTTTGAACAACCTGGGGTGAATTTTTTTTTTATTCCCAACATGGCGATTTTCAATTCTTTCATTTCATTTTACTGAGATCAGGGATTGATATGAAGTTTCCACCTGGGGCAATCACAGTGCACTCATGAAGGTGAGGGCTATATAATAATCAAGAACATGGGTGGGGAACTTGTGGCCTCGAGGCCACATGTGTCCCTCTAGGTCCTCAAGTGTGGTCCTTTGACTGAATCTAAACTTCATAGAACAAAGAGGGCCACATGTGGCCTCGAGGCCGCAGGTTCCCCACCCCTGATCAAGACACTGACTCTGCATTAGTCAGTAGTGAAGATACACAGTTCAGAGTGAATCTATGTTAATGGATTTTCCTGAGGGGGCATAAACATGGAGATCGCTTCTTTTGAATGAATGGAAATTAATGTTTTAGTCTCCCCTTCCAAATGTCTTTCATTCTCCTGCACACCAATTTCTTTCTCCATTCGTTATGATGGAGTTAAAAATAGAGGCAACATGGTATAGTGGAAAGAACACTGGATTTGAAATCAAGAGATCTGGGATGAAAGCTTGGCTCTGCCATTTTACTCCTTGGTGTTACCTCTATGAACCTCAGTTTTCTTCAAAGTAGGAGTGGTAATACTTTCACTATGTACTACACAGGGTTCCCATGAAGCTCAAATGAGATAATGTAACTAAAGACTTATAAGTGGTGGAACACTATAAATGCTGTTATCATCATTGAAACAACCAGACAATAACGGAAAGGAAATAAGTGATGAAATACATTGGAACTCCAAGCAATGAAATGGCCAATTATGACTTCAGAAAAGTGTTGGTGATGTATGCTTTCCTCTTTCTGCTCAGTGAAGAGGTGATGAACAAGAGGTGTAGCATGAGACATACTTTGTCACATATGGCATTTATCCCCTTCCCTAAAAGATTTCTTTGTTTTTTGGTCCCTTTGAAATTATTCACTAATATAAGATTCATTCTGAACTCTACCATTCACTAATGCAGAGTTATAATATATAACAATAGAATAATCTTGTCTAGATTATTTTTTAGAGTCTATTCCCCCAATCCCTTCACTTGTTTTTCTTAGCTGTATTTCTTTCTTGAGAGATAGAGTTCTATAAGGGTTGGGAAAAGAAGTCGTTGGGAAGTGATAGCAATATAAAAAAGTAGTGCATAAAAGCATTATTTTTAAAGAGAGAGTGAGAAAATCATTGAGGTAGGCCCTGAATAAGCCTGAAAAGATTAAATTGGTGGGGTTCTCTGAGAGGTAATCTTAATTCTCTTGGACATTTAACCCAGTCAAACCAATTAGTCTGACAATAGTCAGATTTTGGTCTAATACATAATCCAATAAAAAAGTGAAAATGTCTTCTATAAAGCAAGTTTTTACTAGGTACATTGTAAGAGAGGGCAGGGTTAGTAAAAATGTGCCAACTATGGCTGATTTTTCATGGCTGCATAGGTTTTGCAGACTGATTTAGAAAGATACTTGAGTGTAATGATTCAGAAATTTGGCTTTAGAGAACTTTAGTGTTTCAGGAAATTTAAGACTCCTTCCAGGCAGTATTATTTGTACCAGGTAATGTGGCTTCATCATCTTGTAGGAGATGAGCCTTAGGAGACAAATTATATCACAGTTTGGCAACCTAAAGGCAAACTCTCTTAATCTCAGCAAAGAAAAAATGTGATGACATGTTTATTACATCACAGTCTAGCCAAGTTACCTTCTTAGCATGTCCAGCAAGAAGTAGGAAGGTCGGTGACATTCTAGAAATATGCTGCTGCAGTGAGCTCTTCTCTGCTGCCACCACCCATTGGCATGCCACTTGCATCATTTCAGCCTGACTCATTCTTAAAATAATCAAAAATAACAGTTCAGAAGGGAAATTGAATTTTCAAGGGGGATGACTGATGAAAGAAATCCTGCTCAGGGCATATCCTTTTCACATGTAAAATCAGTCTTTGTGTTCTTGGGTCAAATTCCCCACTGCATTCCTCACTTTACCCTCCACACCAATCTGTCCCCATTCTTCTAAATTGACAATTTCTTTTTCTTTCAGGTGAAAATATAATAGCTTTGGTTTTCTCTTTGTGCTAAGATCTAATGTTATATGTGAATTTTTATAAATTGACTTATTTCCAGTGTTTTGATAGAATAATGTAGGCAAATAACTTGTATAATAAACAGATGGCAAGATGAAGTAACATTGTGGTCACTTGCATAAGAAAGGCAAAAGTGAAAAGCAGAAATAAATTGATATTTCATAATGTTCCTTACAAGCCACCTCCCCTTCCCTATCCCTTCCACCCTGGTTTCTGAAACATTTTAGAATATTTTATTAGTTATAGAAAGACTTTTCACCGTGAAATAGCACTGAGGAAATCAATGAGTTTGAAGACAGACATGATTCCTCAAACATAAATGTACCAATTTTTAAAGGAGATCATTGTTTTTATTTATTTATTTATTTTAAAAACATTAAATGAACTTGAAGGAGTCTCAGAAGGGTAGGCAAGGCCTTTGCACTGCAAGGCATGCACAACCCCATCATCCACTGGGCATTCCAGGAATGTGGTTCACTTGTGATGACCATGCTGTTTGTTAAGCAGATGAAGACACTAGTCACAAGAAGGTGGAGACTGGCTCCCACTCACTCAGTGTTTGTTGACAGGGTTAGGAATGGGCCTTAGGACTTCTGACTTCCTCACTGTTTTAGACTGTGGGCCAAAGTATGAACCAGAGCTCTCTGGCAGGTAACTCAGGGACATATAATGTTTAGTTAAGAAAACATTTCTTACCCATAGCTGTGAGAGGTATATGATCTGTTTCTTTCTAAATTTTTTATACTGTCTCTTTAATATTAAGGTCACATATCCATTTAGAATATATTATGAAGTATGATGTAAGTTGTTGACCTAAGCCTAATTTTTGCCAGACTGCTTTTCAGTTTTCTAGCAGTTTTTCTAAGATGGGGAGTTTTTCCCTAGGGAATTTATGTTTTCTACTTTATCATACATTGAGTTATTGAGTTGTATTGTTCATTAATCTCCCTTGTCTACTCTGTTCCATTTATATACACACTTTGTGTGTGTGTGTATGTATTCTTTAACCAATACCAGATGGTTTTGTTCACTGCTGCTTTCTAATACAGTTTTAGTTCTCGAAGTGCTATTCCCTCTTTATCTTTATGATGAAAACATCATTTTCCTTGATATTCCATAACTTGTGTTTTTCCAAATGAATTTTATTATTTTATCATGCTCTGTAAAGTATTTCCTTGGAAATTTGATTGTTATAGCTTTGAAAAGTATAAATTATTTTGGTAGTATCTTCATTTTTGTTATATTGGCATAGCCTGGCCATGAGCACTGGAATATACATATATATACATATATGTATGTGTGTATATATATATATATATATACACACACACACACACACACATATATACACATATGCTTTTTTTTTTTTTTTGCTTAAGGAATTGGGGTTAAGTGACTTGCCCAGGGTCACATAGTTAATAAGTGTCAAGTGTCTGAGGCTGGATTTGAACTCAGGTCCTCCTGATTCCAAGGCCAATGCTCTATCCACTGTGCCTCACTCTCTGAATAATTCAAATTATCATAGTTGTCAGAGAGGACACTGCCTCATGGTAGGGTACCTCCCCTCCCACTGATCTATACCCTCTCTTGTTGAACTTTTTTTTCCCACATTGACCTCACTGTGTCCATACTCACCTACTCCTCCAGATGCCAATTGCCTTGAGGATTAGTAAGACAAGTAGACTTTTTAGGTATCAAATCCCCTAGGCTTTAACCTCATCTCCCTTCACCCATAGGAACATTTGTCAGTAGAACTCCTTCCTACCTCCAAAGTAAGGCCTCTTTTGTTTTTTTAGTTTTTTATTTTAATTAATAAATTTATTTATTTTTAGTTTTTGACATTTACTTCCACAAGATTTTGAGTTCCAAATTTTCACCCCATCTCACCGCTTCCCCCGCCCCAAGACGGCATGCATTCTGAATACCCCTTCCCCTAGTCCACTTTCCCCGCTACCTCTCTCACCCTTCCCCTTCTATTTTCCTGTAGGGCAGGACAGATTTCTGTGCCCCCTTCCCTGTATTTCTTATTTCCCAGCTGCATATGAAAACATTTTTTTTTAAACATGTGTTTTTAAAACTTTGGGTTCCAAATTTTCTCCCTTCCCCTCTCCCCACCCACCCTCATTAAAAAGGCATGCAACTCAATATAGGCTATACGTGTGCAGTTATGCAAAACACTTCCATAGTAGACATGCTGTGAATAACTAACTCTATTTCCCTTAATCCTATCCCGCCCCCCCCATTTATTCTATTCTTTCTTTTGACTGTGTCCCTCCTCAGAAGTATTTGCTTCTGATTATCCCCTTTCCTAATCTGCCCTCCTCTCTATCATCCCCCTGCTCTCTTGTCCCCTTCCCCTCCTATTTTCCTGTAGGGTAAGACAGATTTCCATACCCAATTGAGTGTGTATGTTATTCTTTCCTTAAGTCAAATCCTATGAGAATAAGATTCACTCATTCCCTCTCACCTTCCCTTGCTTCCCCTCCACTATAAGAGCCTTTTCTTTTCTGTTTTTTTTTTTTGTGAGATAATTTACCCCATCCTACCTTTCCCTTTCTCCTTCTCCTAGTATAATCCTCTCTCACCCCTTAATTTTATTCTCCAGATATGACCCCTTCATTTTCAACTCATCCTGTGCCTTCTATCTATCTATCTATCTATCTATCTATCTATCTATCTATCTATCTATCTATCTAT
>NW_020954550.1:33951010-33970544 GCF_900497805.2 Vombatus ursinus
TATCTATCTATCTATCTATCTATCTATCTATCTATCTATCTATCTATATACATACATACATATAATTTTTTCCCTCCAACTACCCTAATACTGACAAGAGTCTCATGAGTTACAAATATCATCTTTCCATGCAGGAATGTAAACAGTTCAACCTTAATAAGTCTCTTATGATTTCTCTTTCCTGTTTACCTCTTCATGTTCCGCTTGAGTCTTGTATCTGAAAGTCAAATTTTGTATTCAGCTCTGGTCTTTTCATCAAGAATGCTTGAAAGTCCTCTACTTCACTGAATGACCATTTTTTCCCCTGAAGAATTATACTCAGTTTTGCTAGGTAGGTGACTCTTGGTTGTAATCCTATCTCCTTTGCCCTCTGGAATATTATATTCCATGCCCTGCAGTCCCTTAATGTAGAAGCTGCTAAATCTTGTGTTATCCTGATTCTGTTTCCACAGTACTTGAATTGTTTCTTTCTGTTTGCTTGTAATATTTTCTCCTTGACCTGGGAAATCTGGAATTTGGCTAAAATATTCCTAGGAGTTTTCCTTTGGGGATCTCTTTCAGGAGGAGATTGGTGGATTCTTTCAATTTCTATTTTGCCCTCTGGTTCTAAAATATCAGGACAGTTTTCCTGGATAATTTCTTGAAAGATGATATCTAGGCTCTTTTTTTGATCATGGCTTTCATATAGTCCAATAATTTTTAAATTCTCTCTCCTGGATCTATTTTCCAGGTCAGTTGTTTTTCCAATGAGATATTTCACATTGTTTTCTAATTTTTCATTCTTTTGGATTTGTTTTACAGTGTCTTGATTTCTCATAAAGTCACTAGCTTCCAATTGCTCTATTCTAATTTTTAAGGAAGTATTTTCTTCAGTAATCTTTTGGACTTCCTTTTCCATTTGTCCAATTTTGCTCTTTAGGGCATTCTTTTCTTCATTGGCTTTTTGGACCTCTTTTGCCATTTGGGTTCAGCTATTTTTTAAGGTGTTATTTTCTTCAGTATTTTTTTGGGTCTCCTTTAGCAAGCTGTTAACTTGCTTTTCATGATTTTCTTGCATCACTCTCAGTTTTTCCTCTACTTCTCTTACTTGCTTCTCAAAATCCCTTTTGAGCTCTTCCAAGGCCTGGGACTGATTCATATTTTTCTTGGAAGTTTTGGATGTAGGAGCTTTGACTTTGTTTTCTTCTTCTGGTTGTATGTTTTGATCTTCTTTGTCACCAGAGTAAGATAATATAATCTGACTCTTTTTGCGCTGCTTGCTCACGATCCCAACCAATTACTTGAGTTTTAAACTCTTTGTTAAGATAAGAGTCTGTTTCCAATGTGGAGAATGTACTGTCCCAAGCTTCGGGGTTTTGTACAGCTGTTTTCAGAGATACTTCTAGGGACCTGAAAATTTACAGTTCTTCCAAGGTGCTATAATCAAGGGCGAGGTGTTTCCTCTCCACTGCCACAACAAGCTCTGCTACACCAGTGCTCCTCCTTGCCCCAGGATCTCCCCTTGGACCTGTGACCCAGATCCAAGCACAAGCAAAGCAAGAGATTCCTGCCTCAGCAGTTGCACAGAGATCCTTGCAATCCCCCTCTGATCAGCCACTTGATTCCCCCTCAGTCTGTGGGCCAGAAGCTCAAGGGGCAGCAGCTGCCCTTGGGGTGGCTGAGACCTAGCTTCTTCTCTCACCTCAGTCACAAACTTTTCCCACTGACCTTCTAAGCTGTCTTTGGTGTTTCTGGGTTGAGAAGTCTGGAACCCACCACAACTGCCCACAATTCAGTCCTCTGAGGCCTGCTCCAGGGTCGCTGCGGCCTGCATGCCCACATCAAACTGCACTCCTCTCCCAGCCCGGCACGATATTTTTTCCGATCAGCCATCCAAATTGTCTTGGTCTGGAAATTTGTTTTACTTTTTTTTTTTTATGGGTTCTGCTGCTTTAGAATTTGTTTAGAGCCATTTTTCATAGGTATTTGGAGGGGTTTGAGGGACAGTTCAAGCAAGTCACTGCTTTCCCTTTGCCATCTTGGCTCTGCCCCCCATCTCAAACACCACTTCTTTGTCAAACTCCAGTGTCATCCTTCTCCGCCATGCCACCCTCCCTGGCATGATGGGAAATCAAGACTTCTATCTTTTCCTTCCTTTTTAATCCCCACCCCCTCACCCACTCCCCTACAGATTCTTCTCTTTTTGAGACCACAGAGGTCACCTTCCACTTATTGCTAGCCCTTGCTTTGACTCTGACACATCATCATTTCCCTCTATCCCTGAGTTTCCATCCATTTACATTATAATGTAGTCCCAGAAAGAAGCATTCACTTGTAGACAAGGTATCACCAGGTTCTATTCACAATGCCCCATAAGATATTGCTCACACAAGAAATACATATTCCTAGATATTATTATCTTCATTTTATAGTTGAAGAAACTGAGAATCAATCAATCAACAAACATTTATAAAGAACTTAGTATATGCCAAGCACTGTGTTAGGGTCTAGTGATATAAAACTAAGAGTAAAACAGTTGTTGAGCTCCAAGAGATGACATGACATAAGGGATAATGTTATGTATTGATACACACACATATTGATGATATGTATATATGTATGTATGTATGTGTATACACACACACACACACATTTAGGCATTCATATAGAAAGTATAAATAAAAAAGATTTTTTCTCTTGTGATTTTATTTTATTTTTTATTAATTAATTCATTTGTTTTTAGTTTCTAGCATTCACTTCCACAAGACTTGGAGTTCCAAAATATGTCTAAAAATGGCAGAATTCAGTTAGATACCAACAATGTCGGGTAAGTAAACGAGAGAATACTTCATCCATATGTAATCATAAGACCTTATAGTTGCATTGAACTTTTTATCTTTCTTTTTAAAAAATTTTTAAACATTTTTATTCAAAGTTTTGAGTTCCAAATTCTATCCTTTCCTTCCCTCCCTCCCTCTCCTCCCCACCCTGAGATGGTAAACAATCAGATATAAGTTATACATGTGCAATTATGTAAAACCATTCCATATTAGTCATTCTGCACAAGAAGACTTGAATAAAAGGAAAAGAAAGAAAGAAGCAAAGAAAGTGAAAATAGCATACTTCATTCTGCATTCAAACAATATCAGTTCTTTCTTTGGAGGTGTATAGTATGCTTCATCATTAGTCCTTTGGGATTGTCTTGGATCATTGTATTGCAGAATAGCTAGATCATTCATAGTTTTTCATCAAACAATACTGCTGTTACCTTGTACAACATTCTATTGGCTCTGTTCACTTCACTATGCATCAGTTCATGTAAGTCTTTCCAAGTTTTTCTTAAATAATCAGCTTTTTACCTTTCAAAGCCATTTCTCCTCTATCAAGTCCTGTGATATATCAACCTAAGCAATGTAGGTAGGGAGGATATCATTATTGCACATAACAGATGAAGAAACTGAGATTTGGAACCTTGCCCAAAATTACAAAGCAAACTAGTGACAATATTGGGATTCTCATTGTGATGCTGGGGTTCTATTTAGAGCTTAATTAGGAGTCTCTTCCAGATTGTAGACTGACTAAATATAGCATTATAGGTTCATTGGCTAACTAACACGTTGTTTGTGAAATAGATTGTTATGTGAGAAATCATCATAGCAGTAGTATCATACCTAACTAGAAGGGGTGACATCACACTAATGGAATGTGGTTCTATTATGAAGCTTACTATGATGGAGTCATATTTTAGGGAAAGTCATGTGGTCATCATCAGAAGTTATGTTTACATTGCACTTTAAGGCTTTTAAAGCTCCCCCCCCTTTTTTTTACAAGACTGTTTACTTCTATTGCTCAAAGATACAGAGGTTTCTGGGCTGACCCCAACTCATTTCTTTCAGTTGATTCATCATTAACTAATCATTGACAAATTAAACAACAAGAAACAAAAATAAAATATGAATGTAATGAAGTCAGTCAATAAACATTTATTAAGCACTATGTTAAGCCCTGAGTATACAAAGAAAGGCTAAAGATAAGCCTCACCCTCAGGAGCTCACAATCTAATGGGGGTGACTACAAGTAAACAAATAGATACACACAAGTTATATTCAGGATAAATAGGAAATAATGAATTGAAGGAAGACACTAGAATTAAGAAAGATTGGGAAAGGCCTCTTATAAAAAGTGAGATTTTAGCTGAGACTTAAAGGAAGTCAGATAATCCAGGAGGTAGAGATGAGGAAGGAGAATATTCCAGACATGAAGAACAGTCAGAAAAAATGCCCAGAGCCCAGAGATGGAGTATCTTGTTCAGTAAGGAGAACAGTGTCATTGGATTAAAGAGTATATGGCAGGAGTAAGGGGTGTAGGTGATGGAGAAAGACAAAGGCAAGGTATAAGAACACTGGAAAGCAGTGGGAGGTATAATAAGTTATGAAGAACTTTCAATGCAAAAAAAAAAAAGATTTTCTATTTGGAAGGTGATAAACCACTGGAGTTTACTGAGTGAACAATACTTTAAGGAAATTTCTTTGGTGGTTAAATGGAGGGTGAACTGGAGTAGGCAGAGATTTGTGGCAGGCACACTGACTAGCTGGCTATAGCAATAATTGAGTGTGAGGTGATGAGGGCTTGCACCAGAGTGGTGGCAATATGATAAGGGAGCATATTTAAGAGATGTTGCAAAGGTGAAGAAGACAATCTTCTTAAGGAGTTTAGCCATGAATGACAGAAGAGATATAGTATGACAGTTAGCAAGGATGGAAGGATTAAGTGAGGGTTTTTTGAGAAAGGGGTATGCTTCCAAAGAAGGAGCTAGTAGACAGGGATAGATTGAAGGTAAGTGATAGAGTGGGGATGACTGAGGAGAAGGCCATGGGATGGCATAGGATAACCTGTGCAGGTAGAGGGGTTTGCCTTGGCAAGGAGTAGGGTAACCTTATTGTGTGTGAGACAGGAGTGAAAGAGAAAACAGTGCCAAAAGGCAACTGAGTGATATAGGATGGGGAGAAGGCAAGAAGAGGGCACTTTTGGTGAATGGCCCATTTTTTTCCAGTAAAAATTGAGGCAAGGTTCTCAGTTGAGATAGGGAGGGAAGAGGGGTAACTGTGTGAAGTTTGAGGAGGCATATAAAAGTTTGGAAGAGCATGGTGAGTGACATATTTAGTTGATAAGAGAAGAGTGGAAGGATTTCCTTGCAACAGTGAGGGCCAAGTTGAGTTATTTCCAACATAAATTTGTAGTGTACCATGTCAGAACAGTTGCATGATTTTCTCCACCTTGGTTCAGCAACACATGTCTGAGAGTGAAAGCAGGAGATTATGGAAGTGATCTAAGACTGAGGCTTGGCAGATGACACAGAAAAAGTTTAGAAACTCAGAAATGTATAAAATATGTGTATAGTAGTATATAACACCAACATATTTTATCTTTTAATACCATAATAATTCAGACTTCTTTTCTGATAGGAAGGGAGGGCCAAAAATTTTTTGCAGATTTTCCAGATTGCAGGGTGTCATGCCCCTAACCCCTTCAATGTGAAAGGGCTAAGTGCAGTAGAGGATGTGTATTCTATGTACCTCAAAAGAAGAGAGGTTACTGAGTAATGGTGGTAGAGGGATTGTTTATAAAGCATTATCTTTAAATTCACCAGAAAAAGGGCTTTTGAATAGATTGTTTTCAGATACATTTATCTTCCATATTACAGTGGATGGCTAACAAATGTGTGCTGAATGAATTAATTAGGGCCAGAGAGAACCTTAGAAATCACCTGTCCAACTCATTTATTTGCAGATGAAGAAACTGAGGCCCCAGATGGTGAAATATCTTTTGTAAGCACTTAAAGGAAATTAGTGATAGACTCTAGACTTGAATTTAGAACTCCTGACTCTCAGGTCATTCTCTTTTCACTACTTCATGCTGCCTTCTTATTTTAAGTGTAGCAAGGGATACAGACTGACTGAGAATTCCACAGGGAGGGGGAGTTACAAAGCTCTAAAGCTTAACTGGATCTTTGGATTTTTAGGTGAGAGAGACAATGTTCCTTCCCAAACCTGACAGTACGAACTAGTCTTCAGAACTTTCCCCCTACCATTAGGGAATTCTCAGTCCTACCTTGTTATACAAGTTTTCTGTTAGATTTCCTGTCCACTCTCTTGTTCAGTAGACATGGGGTGATAGATTAGTTATGGAGAGAGCTTCACAGTCTATGGGAGAGGGCTCTGGTGTCCTTAGGTCTCAGAAGTGGTTCAGGGAGTCAGTGGGAAGGGAGCTCAGTGATTCTTGGAAAGACAATTGTCACTTGAAGGTGGATGAGGAACATAGGCAGTCTAAATGGTCTGCTCCTAGATATCCAAAGGTAAAAAAAAATGAAGCATCTTTGGGATGGGAAATGATCCTTTATTTTTCTTTCTTTCCATGTTCACATCACCTGCTAGTCTTGGGGCAGCATGCCTCCTAGGAGAAAGAACACAAAATCTGACAGTAAAGGACTTTGATTTGAATCCAGGTGCTACCACTTAGCTCTCAGATCATAAGATTTAGAAACTGGAAGGAACCTTAGGGATCAGCTAGTCTTTCACGGATTCTGTCTATTGAAGAAAACTAGGCTTTAGATAGCAACAAATATGGAACTCTGGAAGTGATTGTTTTGGTTCTAACTTTTTTGGGAAACACCATAGAGAATTCTAGACCCTCTTTTCTTCCCACTCGATACATTCCCATTTTCTTAACATTTCAAATCTGCTGTAACCATGTGATCTAGCATTTGGCCATAGAGGTAGCAACTCATGTCAGTCCTGCATCTGCTCAAGACTTAGAAGTGAGGATTGCTGAAACAAAGCTTTCTTTAGAGTTAGACATTGTTGCCAAATAAACATTTTCCATTATTGTTATGTTTTTCTTTGTCAATTTAATTTCAGTAGGAGAAACATTGAATTACTAAGTAAAATAAATTTGAAACTAAGTTTATGTAAATTGTAACTAAACTTCTTTCACAATTTGTTTTCTGTGTTCACTGACCTCTTTTTAACACAGGTGCCTGGTAACCAGACTTTTTGTTTTTGTTGTTACTGTTGTTTTAGTTCCTCTCATTGAAATAAATTATGCTCCCTCATCAGAAGGACTCCTTGATTAATCCTCAAACCGCCCTGGGGAAGCAGGTTGGGTTACCACTTCCAGGCTGACACAGGTTATGGTGGAGGTGAGTATGCTGTCAGGCTTCTTTTTTGTTTCTTTGTTTTCAGTCTAAAACAAGAAAGGCAAAAATCAACTAAAATTTCATTTGGTGGCCGCATGCCCCTTCCAAAGTAAGCACATCCTTTCAGAACCTTGTGTAAACCACTTTCTCCTGTAAGTTGGAGATTCTTCCTCTTAGTGATTTTGATCAAATGTGGAATTAGAGGCAATATAGAAGTTCATAGAATTTAAAGCTGAAAGAATCATAGGATCATAAATGTAGCAACCATCTACTCCAATCCATTCACTTTACAGAAGAGGAAACTGAAGCACAAGATAAAGTGATTCATTCAGGGTCACATAAATAGTAGATGGTAGAGCTGGATTGCAGCTCTGGTCCTCCAGCTCCTATGATAGACCACACAGCTTCAGAGTATACTAGATGGCTATGTAACTCTGGGCAAGGCTCTGAGTCTTAATTTCTTCATCAGCTAAATGCTCGAAGTAAAAGCTCCCTACCTAGCTCATGAGAATTTTGGATCAAAAGAAATAGTAAAAGTGAAAAAGAGCTTTGAGAGGCACAAAGTCCTCTGCAACTACGAGGAGTTGTATTTACATTTGAGTTGAGTGGTTTGTAATGTTTATATACAGCTCCCCAAACACCTTGCCTGATGAAAAAGAGCATAAGGCATACAATGAATGATTCCAATGGTCAATCCAGGGGTTCTTTTCCTGACAATGACACCAATCAGTGATTTGTTGAAGAGGATGATTGTTCTCTGTCATGTCAGTGCCATAAAGGTAATGTGCAATTGATCAACCAACAAGCAGTTATTAAGCACCTACTATATGCTAGAATTATTTAAGATCTGTTATACAAAGACGAAAATGAAATGGTCCTTGCCCCCCCCAAAATCTTAATTCAATCTGAGGAAACAATATTAACATACAGAAATATATAGAAATAAATAATACTTTTGGGGATAAGATGAGGAAGGCATTAGCAGACGAGGAAAGGTAGAAGATGGTACTCAAAGAAACCTAAGAATTCTTGGACATAGAGATGAATGGGTAATGAGTTATAGGCTAAGTTACAGAGACAGGCAATGGGGTCCTGTGAGTGAAGAACAGCAAAGTGGTCAGTTTGACTAGATTGTAGACAGAATGAAGGGGAACAATATTTAGAGAAGACTGGAAAGAATAAGATGGAGCTAGAGGAGTTTGTATTTGACCCTAGGAGTAATAAGGAGTTTCTTGAACATTTGAACACAGGACCTTTTTTGACTGGGTGAGTGCCATAGCCAGACTTGTGCTTTAGGAAATTCTCGAACTTCCTATTAGTAATCTATCAGCAAGTGAGCCTATGTGAAGAAGCTGATTTTGAGTTCCTACAACTGAGGAACAGAGAGGTAGCCCAAGGTAATACAGGTATAGATGGATCCTGGATATGAACCCCAGGCCTTTTGACTCTAAATCCAGTGTTCCTCCCTCCATACAAGCTGCTTCAGTGTTGTTTGTCCAATTAATTAGGCCCCTAGCAATAGCTCAAATACAAATATTGCTTTATGATTTACAAAGAACTTTCTTCCCATCAACCCAGAGAAACAGGCCCATAAACATTATCATCCCCATTTTATAAACATTACCAATTTTCCATTGCAAAGTAAGGGGCAGGAAAGTAAGAAACAAGGCAAATGATCATATACCATTAGAAAAAAAAAACCAAACCCTTACTGATGACCTGAGTTTGAATGAAGACCCTTCCATTTATTACTTGTGTTATTTCACACAAATCAGTTTACAAATTGAACTCTGCAATTTACTGCCTTTATGACTGCCTTTATTAGTCAATTTATTCCACCTCTATATACCTATATTTCCTCATCTGTAAAAGGACAGGGAAATGGCAAACTACTCCAGTATCTTTTCCAAGAAAACCCCAAATGGGGTCATGAAGAGTCAGACATGACTGAAACAACTGAACAGTAGCAACAAAAAGGACAAGGTAAGATAAGGTAATCTCTAAAGTTCCTTCTAGTACTAATTCTACAGTCCTACTTTTGTGACCTATAAAACCTCTGGGACAAGTTCCATATGATTACCATTCATTACACAAATGCACCCTTTTACAAGGAAATGGACTGGGTTGTTTGAGTGAGTTGGCCTGGCAATGAAGTCAGAATGTTTGTTGTGGGGTCTACATTGTCCATAAGCCTACAAGTTATCTGAACATCTCCAGCTCTCACATGAGAGTCATGGTGGGGGCAACTTAGCAAAGCACAAGGGACTTATGCTTTCTGTTAAGTAGCTTGCTTAAGAATTTACCTTGAACATGATTTTGCTATCCACATGTCATGAATATTTGTATGTCATAGTTTAATTAGGTACATAAAAGGCCCTGTAACCTGGTTGTTAACTATGTATCTTACATAAACATCTCAGCCTTTGACTTGAGTATCCAGTCCTGATATGGTCATATTCTTTCCACAACCACACCCATCGTAGTGGAGCGGAGGGGAGGTTCTCTATGCATCACTTAAAAAAAAATAGTTACCAGACTACGCACTGACATGACTCATTCTTTGTGCTGATCTTTGTAGAAAAGTCAAAATAACTGGGATGTGACACAGGGCAATTTGCCTGTTGTTTAAAAAAGAAGCACACTTTCAACAGCGAATCATCCCTTGTGCTCTAGGTTTCTCATTCTAGTTGCTTACATATTCCCACAGGTTGTGTTATGTGAGGCATTAAATCAGTCTCATATTTTATACAACACTTACCATTATTTGGAGGAAAAAGGCTCTACAAGTAGGAAATAGCTGCCATGATTCATGATTTTAGCAGGAATAGTATGGGTGCATGACCAGGTGATGAAACAGGTGGTAGGAGGTCTGATGTGACTCTATTCCTGTAACAGACGGATTTCTTGGCTTAGCCAATGCTAACGGAGGCCTCTAGGCTCTCTACTGTCTCTTTCCTGTAATTATCCAAGTAATTTTTTACCTTTTGAGTACTTTTTATCTTTTAGCTCATTTCATCCTCCAAATAATCCAAAGAGTAAGAAGAAACACAGATCTAGGGGGATAAATGACTCTAGAGGGCATCTAATTCAACCATCTCATTTTACAGATGAGGAAACTATGGCCCATAGTGGTGAAGTGACTTGCCTGAGATCATACAATTAATAAATGGAAGAGTCTGGATTCAAATTCAGGTCATCAGTAAGAGTTTGGTTTCTTTCTGATGGTATATGATCATTGCCTTGTTTCTTACTCTCTTTCCCCTTACTTTGCAATAGAAGAGGGGAAATATATTTAAAATAGGGATAATAATGCTTATGGGCCTGTTTCTCTGGGTTGATGGGAAGAAAGCTCTTTGTAAATCATAAAACAGTATTTGTATTTGAGCCTAGGGGCCTAATTAACTGGATGAACAACACTGAAGCAGCTTGTGAAGAGGAAGGAACACTGGATTTAGAGTCAAAAGGCCTGGGTTTCATATCCAGGATCTATCCCTACCTATGTGACCTAAGGTAAATCACCTAACCTCTCTGTTCTTTCCTCATCTGTAAATTGAGAGGTGGTAGTAGTGTATGGATTACATGACCTCTGGGGTCCCTTTATGCTCTAAATGTAGGATTCTATCCCTTTAAAAGGCAGCTGGGTGGCACAGAGGATAGAGCACCGGAACCGGAGTCAGATAGACCTGAGTTCAAATCTAGCCTCAGATATTTACTAGCTGTGTGATCTGGGTAAGTCACTTCACCCTGTTTGCTTCCATTCCTCATCTGTAAAATGAGTACAGAAGGAAGTGGTGAACTACTCCAGTATCTTTGCCAAGAAGACTCCAAATGGGGTCACAATGAGTTGGACGTGGCTGAAATGAGTGAACAATGACATGACTTCAGATTCAGTGTTCTTTCTCTCTCACCACGCTGAAGCCCTTAGGACAAGTGTTTCTATTACTATTTACAGATGGGATGATTGAGGAGCAGAGATTGCACAACTTGTTCAAGGGTAAATAGTTGAAGGTGGAATGGAACTTTGAACTATGATTTTAAATATCTATCTTAGTGTTCTTTCCTCTAGATTATGCTGTCACAAGACTTAATTACTGGAAGTCAAACAGCTAGATTCAAAGGAGATAGAGCACTCAACTTGGAGTCAGGAAGACTTGGGTTCAAATCCTGCCTCAGCAACCAGGCAGATCACTTGTGTGAATCTGGACAAGTCCCTTAACTCCCCAGCCTCAGTTTCCTCATCTGTAAGATGACGATAACAATAGCAACTACCTCACAGGATCTTTGTGAAGATGAAATGTGCTAAGGCAGTGAAAAGTGCTTTGCAAACCTTAAAGCACTATATTCATGTCAATTGTTGGTTTTTGATCTTGGGCATGCCATTTTCTCTTCTCAGAGTCTCTGTTAATTAGGGCATTGGACAAGATGAACACTAAGGTCCCTTCTTGCTCTGAAAGTCTGCGAATTTGTCACAATAGAAAATCTCACTGTTACAAGTTCTCAGAGTTACGGGTATTCATTTGAAAGGCAGTAGGAGGAGACAGGCCAGTAGGGGGATTGACACAAGATTGAGCTAGGCCAGGCCTGCACAACCTGCTGCCCGCCAAAGGATTTCAGGCAGCCCCGAGGCCACAGGTTGGGCAGGCCAAAGCTAGTCCAACAGGATCTGATGGATCATGGGGTTATATAATAGTGTGATAGGGAACATGATGGGGAAATAGATACTGAGAGGGTGACAGGAAGGGAATAGAGGTTTAAGCAGGCAAATATGCCTAAGGATCTGAAGGATTAGTGCAGGGGTGGGGAACCTGCTGCCTCAAGGCCTCATGTGGCCTTCTAGGTTCTTGGATGTGGCCTTTTGACTGCATCCAAGTTTTACAGAACAAATCCTTTTATCAAGACGATTTCTTTTGTGAAGTCTGGATTCAGTCAAAGGGCCTCACTTGAGGTCCTAGAGGGCCACATGTGGCCTCAAGACCACAGGTTCCTCACTCCTGGATTAGTGTTAAATCTGATGGAAAGGGGAGAGTAATAGAGATCCAATCTGAAAGAGTGGATCTGAGTGTGAGTGGGAATCAGAAGCACAAGCTAGGAGCCTAAGGGGACAGAAGGGACTCTGGGAACGAGAGATAGTCTTAGTAATAGGACGATCTGGGTTCAAATCATACCTTTAACATTTATCTACTCTGTTCCACTGACTCTTACCTTCTGTTTACTTATGTGTAAAATGTAGATAAAAATATCTGTAGCACAGAAGTCAATTCAATTCAACAAGTTTTTATAAAACATCTTCCATGTTCCAGGTACTATATGAATCATCAGGAATAGAGAGAAGGAAAAAAAAAACCCAAAGAAAACAATTCATGCCCTTAGGGAACTCACATTTCACTAAAGATTTAAAGACTGGGGTGGAGGGAACAACATACACAAAGGTGAATCAAAACAACACACAAAGTAGTTTTAGGGGAAGAGAACTTAGAGGTGTGGGATCAGGAAAGGCCTGATTAGGAAGAAGGGCATTGGAGGCATGGAATAGGGAGTTGTTGAGATAACCAATAGGCAGAGTATTGGGAGAGGAGAGAAGAGGGCCTTCTCAGAATTGTTATGAGGATCAAATGAGATAGTGTCTGTAAAGAGAGCACTCTGCCAACCTCAAGGCAATCTACATGTTAGCTATTCACAGAGGTCCAAAGACAGTGAGAGTTGTATTGTAGAGGCTCCTGCATTGAGTCAGAAGACCTGGATGTGAAATCTATCTTATTACTTAGGTGACCTTATAATGTCTTTCCTAACTTTCTCATCTACAAAGTGACTAGATGATATCCCTTAGGTTGCGTTCACTCCTAAATCCTGCGATTCCATTATTCTTAAAGAGTTTGGGCAACTGGAACTGGTAATCCAGGCACAGAGAACCCAGGCTTCCGGGCATCAGCATTCAGGCAAAAGGCACTATGTCATCAAGGGTGAGAACTCAAAGGAAAGGCAAGAAGAGGGCAAGGAGAATAATTGCAGTTGGACTCTAGGCTGTGACAGTGTCTTTTGAGACCCCTCAAATAGTCCCTCTCTTGGGTTGGAAGTGCAGCCAGAGTAAAGGATGTTGGGACAGGCTCTTTCCAATGGGAAGAAAGGTTCATAGAGTTCCTAGATCTAGAGGGACCTCAGAGGTAATCCAGTCCAACCCTTTCATTATACAGATAAGAAAACCAAGGCCAATGAAGGTGAAGTGATTTGTCAAAGTTAAGGCAGTAAGTATCAAATGCAGATCTGAATCCAAGTCCTCTGGCTCACAAACCAAAGCTCTGGCTGCTGTACTACAAAGCCCAGTGGAATATTTTAAAATCCAGAAATAGTGCAGAGTGCTCAGTTCCTCTGTCATGATAGTCCCTTCTTAACCCTCACAACTCCCCAGGGTCACTTCTATATATGCATTTCTGGAAATAAAAACATCAATTATGTGAATAACAAAGAATGTATGAGAATCAGATGACATGGATTGAGAGGTTTGTTTTATGCAACCCATATTTATACAATCCTGGTAACATACCAGACACAAATATTAATTTGAGATGTGATGCCATTTGACAAATGATCCTAACTTTAACTGTTGTTGTTGTTGTTGTTGTTGTTGTTTAGTTGTTTCAGTCCTGTCTGACTCTTCATGACCCCATTTGGGATTTTCTTGGCAAAGATACTGGAGTGGTTTGCCATGTCTTTCTGCAGCTCATCATACAGATGAAGAGATTGAGGCAAACAGGGTCAAGTGACTTGCCCAGGGTCACACAGCTAATGTCTGAGGCCAGATTTGAACTCACGAAGATGAGTCTTCTAGGACTGGTATTTTATCCACTATACTGCCTAGCTTCCCATCACAACTTTAGGCCACTAGGCAAAAGCATGAACTAGGAAGATGAGATCTAAAGACAATGTAGTATGGTATACACATATGTATTCACATACACAATAATGTGTATATATATATATATATGCATACAAATTTAAAAATTATTGTGATGGATATTTATTAACATGTATTAATAAATTGATTTAAAAACAAATTGTAAATAATAGTTTAATGCAATAATTTAATTTTTTTTGTCTGAATCCTTTTTTTTTTTGGTTGATGGTTGTTAAATTTGCAATAAATAAGAAATAAATTGTAGATTGTCATCCACCAATGTTCATATACACTTATGGATTGGACTGAATGGCCTCTAAGGTCCCTTCTACCTTTAAATCTTTTATTGTTTTTTTGTGTGTACTATGCATACATGTATATACATATACATTTATGTGTGCATATTTGTGTTATAGTCCAGAGTATATATCTAAATATTAGTCTAGAGACATATATATACATATATCCATTCATATATATAATCTAACATGAACATACACATATTTATGCAAATATATATACATATATTTGCATATATATACTACAAACATAGAATAATAGATTTAAAGCTGAAAGTCACCTTAGATGTCATCTAGTCCAAACCATATGTGTTTGTGAATATTTGTGGATGAGAATCTACAGTTTGTTTTTTATTTATTCTAAGCTTAGTAATCACATACAAAAAAGCATTCATATAAACAAAAAATTTTAAGTGATTATAATAAACTCCATTATTTACAATTTGTTTTTTAAAAGTGTTCGTTAACTTTAAACCTTTTAAATGTTTATTCCAGACTTAGTAACCATCAATAATAACAAAGTCAAATACCCAAACAAAAATAAAAACAAATCAAACATGAAGCCATAAACTCCATTTTTACAGTTTAAAAATGTGTACTTATTTTTACCAAAATAAGAACAAAACTGTTGTTCCCCCAATGTGTCCTTCTGATCTTTTTTGTTGTTACTACTTTTAGTGTTTTTATGGCATCATAGTCAGTGTGTATGTTATAATTTTGATTCTGCTTTATTTTTTTCTATACCACTTTCTTTTCCCATTTCTTTGTATTCTTCATATTTGGTATTTCTTTTGATATAGTGTTATTTCATTCCATAAGAAAATTACAATTTGTTCAGCCATTTCCAATTGTTGGACACATTGGCTGTCGTGTGTGTGTGTGTGTGTGTGTGTGTGTGTGTGTGTATGTGCGCATATGTGTGTGTTTTAAAGATGAAAAATCATCATTGAATTGACCAAAAAAATCCAACTACATGTTTCCCACATAAAATAAATGTAATAACAAATTATTTACACAGATTTACATTGTTAGCATACACTCAAATTCACCATGATCTGAAAAATCCAGAGTTGAAGCAATGATATGTAACAAAGCTAAGTTTAAATTTAAAATCATTAAGAATTTAATACCCTAAAAGCAAAAGCAAATAGATAAAGTATTAACAGGAGAAATAAAAAAGAATAATATGACAGTTGAATTGACAAAACACAGATGTTTTCTGAAAATAACATTAAAATTGATAGATCCAATATGCATGCATGCATATATGTATGTAATGTTATCTCTCCTGATAGAATGTAAGCTCCATGGGGCAGATACTGTTTTACTTTTGTATTTACATTCCTGGTACCTACCACAGTGCCTTATATATAATAGGTACTTAATAAATACCTCTTTGAAAAATATATCCTTCCCTCCCTCCAAGTCAACTTTAGGTACCATTAATCAGGGGTGTGCTGGAACCATATCAGATTGGTTCATGAGAATTGATTGTTAAATTTTTGCTATGAGCATTTATACCCCAGAAATTGGCAAGCACAACAAATCAGGGCTTGATTTTTCTTTTTATTGATTGTCTAGACTTAAGAAAGTGATGGGAGAAAATGTTAATAATGTAAATTAAACTTAAAAGTGCATTTTTGCCCTGAAGAGTTGTTTGCTAAACATTGTCCAGCATACGCGTGCTTTAGCCATCAGGATTGAAGTGTGGAGCAGTCCACAGCTAAATGATTAGATGCATGTAATTTTAAAATCTGTGATAAACATCATCTCTATCAAAGGGAAGGATTTTCCTCCCTTTCTCTTTTCTTGAGGGCCTTAGATTCTATGCCCTTGATCCTATATGAAAATTTAAAGTTTTCACTTTGAAATATCAAATAAAAAAGCAACCAGAGTAAGACAGAGTTCATATTTTATGACTCTGTTCTTTGTAGTGAGCATTATCTCATAGGATATTGAGTTTATACAGTAGCTCAACATGGTTAGATTTCAATGACAAAGGACTTCATATTCTTAATTAGATTGCTTAGGTACATCCGTGTTCCTGATCCAGAAATATTTCCCTTATAAGAAATATTTTTTCCTTTGCACTGCAAATGCTGGCCAGGGAATGCTATGGCTGTGTTGGTGAGTTGCAGAAAAGGAGACCAATGTTCGGCCACAAAATGCTAAATGCCTTGTTTCTGACTTTGATGTATTTTTGCCAATTCCACATAGGGATTTCTGACCACTGGAGAGAATGCCATTCCTGGGGAAGAGAACTAACTTTATTTTTCATACTGTTTGGAGGTTTACAAAGTGTTTTACATATATTTTCTCATTTGATAACATTTCTGCTTTTCAGGGTCCTCCAAGCCAGGATTTTTCATGAAGTTCAAGGGGCCCTTGAATAGGTACTGAGTAATATTATGAATCAGACTAAATTTTTTTGGTCTGCTTTCCCAGAAGGACAGGAGAAGACAATTTAATTAAGTGATTAATCTGCTTCCTTCTAGCAGCACAGTTGGTTTACACCTGGAAGGAAGAATGTTGAAGAGAAAGCATTACTGAATTAGACTGAAGGTGGTGGTGAGAGAAGGAAGAAAGTGATATTGGGAGTGGATGGGGGGAATAGAGGAAAGAGTTACATTTCTTAGAGACTTATTTTATATGTGGTAGGTCTTGATGGCTTTGTGTATAGCAATGTGAACGATCTGTTTCTCCTCAAAATCAAACAGTATTTAAAATGAGATTATAATGTGTAGAGTTAAATCCTCAGTTTTTTAAGTTGGAATATTTTTGGTCCCAAAGTTAAAGCTGAATCAGCTTGGGGTACTCCTAGTGTGGAAAAATTTTAAAATGATGCTTACTACCACCTCCTCTGGGAATGAAAGTTTTTAGAGTGTTTTCTGGGGGTTATTGAGAGATTGGTTGACTTGTGAAAGTCACAGAGGTGACTTTCTGACACTAAGGTCAGGCCACTCTTTCCTTTGCTGTCTGCCCCTATTAATTGTTGTCAAGTAGGCAGACATGGGGTACCTTAATAATCAGAAGTTGCCTGATGTACAATGTTATGGAAATACAAGGAGGGGTGAGATGACTAATCATTAGGGCCTCCAGGAAAGGCTTTCTAGGGGAGATGGCATCTGAGTGGAGCCTTGAAGGAAGATAAAGATTTTGAATGGAGGAGGTGAAGAGGGAATGCATTTGATACAAGGGGACTTGTGTGTCACAGGCTTGTAATAAATGCTTTGAGGTAGGAGATGGAATGTTGAGTTTTGGGTACTGCAAGTAACTCAATTTGCTGTGAGAAGAGACATATTAAATAAAGTTGGAAAGGCAGGTTCAAGCTCAGTTGTGAAGGATTGTAAATGCCAGGCTGAAGAGTGTATTTTATCCCAAAGTCAATCAGAGTCATTCAAGGTCTTTGAGTAGAGAAGTGTCAATACATGGTCAGAACTGTGCTTTAGGAACATTATAAGACCAACTAAGAGGCCAATTAGGAGGCTATTATCATAGTGGTGGCAAGAGGTGATGATCTGAACTAAGTGGCAACCATGTGAGGAGAGAAAAGGGGGCAGACATAAGAAAGTTCTAGAGATGAAATCAATAAATCAACAAGACTTGACCACTGATTGGATATGGTGGGAGTGGACATCAAGCATTATTCTGAGGTGGCAAAATTATGTAATTTTGAGACATGGTGATACCTTACATGGAAATAGGGAATTTTAGAGGAAGTATATCTGGGAGTAACATAATGCTATTTTCACTTTGGATCCTCACTGGCATCTCAGATTTAACATGTGAAAAATGGGTTTTGTCATGCCCGAATATGAGAACAGATATTATTAGGGAGGAGAGAAGAACTGGGAACCAGCTAGAAGACATCTGTGAAAAAGGAGAGAGAGTTGCCTGTCCCATTCCCCACAGAAACTTCAGAGCCTATGTAGAGTAAATCTTCTCTTCCCTTCTGAGCCTCCTGTAACATCCCTTCCCCTGCTCTCTCAGCTGATGTCCTTGTCTGTTACTTTACATAGAAAATAGAGACAATTCTCTGCACGCAGAGGCAAGAAACAAGTGAAACTCATACTGCGTTCCCTGGTCTCCCAGCAATTATGTGCCAAAAGAACTCTAGAATGGACTAAATTTGCTTTTGTAGGCCTTGGTCTCAGGATCATTTAATCTATGGTTTTTGTTGTTAATGGGATTTTAAAAAGAAAAGGTGCTAGTGTTCTTGAATTATGAATTGGATTCCTGAACTTGTTATTTTTTTCTATTAATAGCTAAATAATACATGCCTGATGACAGGAATAAGCTGCATAGTTGTTGTTGTTTTTTAAATGTCCTGATGCATAAAGTTTTCATGGAGAAATCTTCGAAGTACTTTAGACAGCATCATAAGAGTTTATAATAGGAAAAATAAGATATGCATTGAATTATTTACTATTTCTGTTTCCTACTAAAAATGGAGGGTGATATGTTGGCATTTCCTCCAATGGGGACACAACATCATGGTGACCTCAGAGAGTTGGTCAAGTCAGATAAGAAAAATAATGCACAAATGAAATCAAGCATCTTGTTACTGCGGAATGGTTCTCTTTAGACTATCCTTAATTGGATTTGTAAGGATGCTCAGGAAGTGAGGCCATGGCACCCTTTCTTTTGTGTCAGTTTTTTAAGGCAGTTTAGTGACTCACACTGAATCCTATGCATTTGGCCCAGGAGTGCCTTAGGACTTAAGGAAAAGGATATTTTTTTCTCTGGGGAAGATTTGAATGTGGGGAATGCAGACAGAACAGTTGGAGCAGTGATAGGATTTTTCACTTTTTCTCAGGATTCTCCATTAATATTTAAAAAAAAACCAGTGGTTGAAAGGCTATAGAGTATCTGTTTCTATTGACTATTTATGTTTTATTATGTATATTCATATAATATTAGGATAACAAGTTGCAATGAGCTAACAAGTTCTGTATATCCTTTGGGGATTAGCACCAGGATTATATTATGAAACTCTTTCTTTCTTTCTTTGTTCCTTCCTTCCTTCCTTCCTTCCTTCCTTCCTTCCTTCCTTCCTTCCTTCCTTCCTTCCTTTCTTTCTTCCTCCCTCCCTCCCTTCCTTCCTTCCTTTCTTTCTTTCCTCCTTTCTTTCTTTCTTTCTTTCTTTCTTTCTTTCTTTCTTTCTTTCTT
>NW_020954550.1:33970554-33994748 GCF_900497805.2 Vombatus ursinus
TTCTTTCTTTCTTTCTTTCTTTCTTTCTTTCTTTCTTTCTTTCTTTCATTCTTTCTTTCTTCCTTCCTCTCTCTCTCTCTCTCTCTCTTTCACCCTCCTTCTGTCTCTTCTTCTGTCTCCCTATCTCTGTCTAACTGGTAATCCAAATTTTCTAAAAGCAAGAATGAATTGGCAGATGCTAGCAGAAGTAAATTCAGGTTGAACATTAGTTATAGTTTATCCTTTGTGAGAAAAAAAAACTACAAAGGCATTTGAAAAAAAAAACCATTTCCTGTCTTTACAACACATCAAATGCTTCTAAGTGCTTAATTCTAGCAAACCATATTTCTTTATGAATTTCTTCTTCTAATTGGTAAAGTTTACCATAAATCTTTAGGAAGAGAATCTACTTGGTTTAGCATCAAAAAGTGCATTGTCCCACATCACAGATTTTGAAAAGCAGACTCTGTTGTCTCTTAGTCAGAATGGCTATATTGCCAGATAGGACTGCTGATTTTCTGAGATGTTGTGCTAATGTGTTCTATGTCTCCAAACAGGCCCAAGGTCTAAATGTGATCAATTATTTCCAGTGCACAATACTATAATAATATCAACTGATCTTATTATGTAAAGGTTAACAGTCTACAGGCAAGTACTTGTCTCTTCCAGTTTGACATATTTACTCAGGTCAGGCACCTACAGGATATGAAGCTGTTTGAAAGTTGGCCAGCTAATAGTCATTTTCCCAAGCAATAGACATTTACCTAAGAAAAAATGGCTTCCCGTGAATATTTTCCCACTAAAGCAAACACATATCTAGTGATCTCACTTTCCTAAGAATACCATGGCATGAATTTGCACTCATCTCAAAGCAAAGGAGATATGTTTAAGAAATGATATCAACTTGAGACTAACCACTGAAAATCAGGAATGGTAATTCACAAACCAGATTACAATCCCATGTAATTTGAGAGAAGCTGTACCAGGGATATGCAAGATAGAGAAAAAGGCTACAGAGAAAGGAAAAGCTAGAGGGAAAATTTGCAATCATTTCCATAGAGAGTATAATGGTATTTCTACCATGGCTGCACATTTATTATATATGATCCAAAGGGCAGCCTGATACCCCTCCTAGAAGGGAAAATGAAGGAGCTCAAGGAATGCCTTTCATTTAAGGAGAATGAAGTGTTCTTTTTTAAAAAATGGGAAAGACAGCTCTTCTCAGCAATGCAAGGATCCAAGGCAACTCCAAAGGACTTAAGATGAAAAATGTTATCCACATCCAGAAAAAGAACCATGGAGTCTGAATACAGATGGAATCATACTATTTGTTCTCCTTTTGTTGTTTTGTTTTATTTCTTCTTTCTCATGGTTCTTCCTCTTCTAATTCTTCTATACATCACGACCAATGTGAAAACATGCTTACTATGAATGTATAAGGAGAGCCTATGGCAGATCACATGCTGTCTCAGGGAGGAGGGAAGAGAGGGAAGGGGAGAAAATTTAAAAACTCAGAATCTTCTGAAAGTGGATGTTGAAAACTAAAAATAAATAAAGTATTTTTAAAAATGGAAAAGGTGCCTCATTACGAAAAAACAAACAAGAAAATTAGCTCAAAAGGCAGAGGAGAATTCTGGCCTGTATCCAGAGATTGAAGGGTAAAAGAGATTGTAGCAGCGTGGTACAGAGGAAAGAGGCTTAGATTTAGAGGCAGAAGACCTGATATCAAACCCTATCTCTGCCACCTACTACTTTTGTGACCTCAGGCAAGTCACTGAACTCTGGACTTCAATTTCTTTATTTGCAAAACAAGGAAATGGACTAAACGAATGAACAAATAAAAAAAATGTTTATTACATGCTTACTATATTCAAAACACTTTGTACTGGGGCTATGAATGGAAAAGTTGGACAGTTCTTGCTCTTGTGCTCACACTCTAAAGGGGTAGATGACATATATGGAAGGTTTCAGATGGAAGTCAGATAGAAAGGTACCAGAGTCCTTAGTGACAAAGTGAAAAAGCAGATGATAATGTCTCTTCTTTAACATGTCCACTGATAAAATCATACCAGTTTCTGATGTCAAACCATTAGACAGTGCCAAGGACTTCGGTGATGAACTTTGTTTTCTAAGTCTTCAGTAGCTAAGGCTGTAGCACCTACAGGAACAGATGCCAAGCTGTATATGCACAGTAGGTACTTCCCAGGACGATGGCTATGGGTACTGGACTGTAAGCCCTGTCGTTCCCAAGCTTGGCTTCAGGTTTCAGGGCTATCTCTATTGGAATCTGAAGGGCAATGGTAGTCAAGGTGGTGGTGGCAGTTTGGCCTTCCTGGCACATGCTGCTTCCTCTCTTTCCCTAAGGGGGCCTTGTTTTTTCATCCAGTCTGATTTGTCTGTACTGTGAATAGCAGTTGGCTGGAGGTTAGTGGGGATAGCTGATTCCTTCTCCACAGGAGTTGCTTCTCTAGATGATGGCTGTGAGGGCTTGACTGGAAGGATGACCAGTGGTTTGAGGGGGTGCTGCCATGTTTATGTGTTTATCTGTTACTGACATGTGGTTAGCAGTTGTTGATGGTGGTGAAGTTCTATTGCTTCTAAGGTTCCTTCCAACTCTAGTTCATCAATTCAATGATCTTGACTATGACAGAAGCTAAAGGGAAGGAGAAGGCTCACTGGCACTTGGAGTTAAGGATTTGAAGTTCATCCTGAAGGGAAAAACAGCTGTAGAGGAAGCATCTGCTCATAAACCAAGGAATGTTGAGAGAGATGCACTATTGCTTTCAGGTGAGATGATCCAATGAGATAGGAAGAAGGAGAAGGAATGGTGTTTGGAGAATCACTGCTGAGGGCTATAGAGACCTATAAATAAGAGTATAGAAGTTTATTGTCTACCTGGGACAGTTATCCTGGATTGGACAAAACTTCTCAGCACTTATCAAACCAAATGACTGCTACCCACTTCTGATTATTGAAGGCATTGATGATATGACCAAGAGGTTTCTAGAAGGCATTGGTAAAGACTACAAAGTGTTTGAGGTACAAATGATGTTTTCAGCACTTCTGCCTATTGGAGATAGTTCAGAGCTTGAGAAAGGCAAAGTAGATTTGAGAAGTAAACAGCCTGCTAAGAGGATAATCTTTGAGAATGGGATTTAGGTTTCTAAGTCAGACTTTAAGATTGAGGAATGATGGACTCCTGTCTAGATGGAGAGCATCTATCAAGGGCTGAGAAAAATGTGTTTGTTTGGAGACTTTTAAATACTAACTCTGCCACTTACTTTTCAAATTTAAATTAAAAGTGCTTTAAAACTTAAGAAATGGGGGCAGCTAGGTGGTACAGTGGATATAGCACCAACCCTGGAGTCAGGAAGACCTGAGTTCAAATTTGGCCCCAAACACATAAGATATGGACAGGCAGAAAATGGCCTAGGTCAGGGGAAGGGAACCTGTGGCCTTGTAGGTCCTTGGGTATGGCCTTTTGACTGAGTCCAAGTTTTACAGGAAAAATCCCCTCCTACCTCTGACCTAGGAATATCCACTAACCTAGACAAAATAGAGAGTAGATACAATGTAGGAAGAATACAAGTACAGATACCCCCAAATTCAAAGGACACACCACTGAAGAAGGGTGAATGCTGTCCAATTTTTCAAAAAAGGGAAAAGAATAGAATCTGTAAACTATAAACTAGGCATTTGATTTTTATTCCATGCAAATCCTAGAACCTATTATGAATGTCCATCAACTCCAGAACTAGTCACTCTCTTCTTCCTTCCCCATTTTGACCCTTTGGTGAACCAGTTCAATTCTACACTGTCTTCTTCTCGAGTCCCCAACCCCCTTATCAAATGACTTAATGTACTGTGCCAAACCTCCACTCCCACCAACCATTGCCTTCACTCCTGCATAGGCGCTGCTGAATGAAAGTAGAGAAAATGACATAACTATTCAGACTGAGTCCAGTTAATTTGTTTTACATAATTTCAACTGGTCCTTCACTGCTGCTAGGCAATCCTGCACCTATCTTATCAACTGTCTATCCCACTCTCCACAGAGCATTCTTTCAAACCTTTTCATCTATCCTCAAACCTCCCATGGTTCTCCCACTCCCCATCTTCTTAGTTGAGAAACTTGCCTCATATTTTACTGAAAAAAAATGAGGCCACTCACCAAAAGCACCTTTTTCTTGCCTTCTGCTCATTTCATATCAC
Organism: Vombatus ursinus; assembly: GCF_900497805.2. NCBI lineage: Eukaryota > Metazoa > Chordata > Mammalia > Diprotodontia > Vombatidae > Vombatus > Vombatus ursinus. The sequence goes on from NW_020954550.1 coordinate 33,974,746, forward strand.
TCACATGCCTTCTGTCACTATCTCCTCCTTCATCCCATCTCACACAAAGTGGGGGCCTTGCTCCTTGCCAAGGCAAACCCCTCCACCAGCACAAGTGATCCTTTACCATCTCAACTCCTTCAAAAGATTTTCCCCTCTATCATCTCCACCCTCTAAATTTTCTTCAATCTCTCTCTGTCTACTGGCTCTTTTCCTACTGCTTTACAAATGTTCCCATGCCTCCCCCTTCATCAAAAAAAGAAAAAAAAACCAAACACACAGACACACACACACACACACACACACAAAACCCTCACTTAATCCTTCCATCTTTGCTAATAAATATAGAATGGATGTAAGGAAAAACTTCCCAAAGCCATTCAAAAGTGGAATAGACTTTCTCAAGAAGCAGTGAATATCCCCCTTACTGAAGCTTTACAAGCAGAATTTATTCATGTGTACCCAGACCTAATAGGTGTGTGTATCTGAAATGATTTTACTGAATTTAGTCTGACTACTGTGTGGTTTCTGAGGTTAGCATTCTGTACATACCTTTTACTCCTAGACAGCAAATGCTAGTTTTATTGTGAAAGCAAATTTCATTCTATCAGAGAAAACATCTGTTAGATCTCTTAATCCTCAAAATAAAACACTGCTGATTTGTTTCTAAGCACAATACCATACTTTATATTGATGTAACATTGTACAGTTTAAAAATACATTTGTGTATATTCTCTCATTTACTCCTCATGACAGTATCTGTGAGTTAGGCTGAATACAATATTATTATACCCATTTTACAAATGAGGAAACTAAGCCTCTGAGAAGCTAAGTGATCTTTCCAAATTTTTACCTAGACACATTATTTGTTACCACACATTAATATTACAGATTTTAGAACTAATTTCTTGTCTCTCCCCCACCCCCAATTAAGGGTGATTTCTACTGGACCATTTTGCTAATAAGTGTCAAGTAAACATAGTTACCACAGAGCAGAGGAAATGCATAAAGTGGATCACTGCTGATGCTGTAAAGTCAACCACATTGTACTCAGTAAAGTCAAATTTCACAGTGTAAAATGCCTTAGCTCATTATGTAACATTTGAACAAATAAGTTTCAGCAGCATAACTTGGATCGCCACAAAGGATGGCCTGCTAGCACAGGAAAAGAAGTCTATACCACAAATAATATGCTATCAAAGGCACTGTGTATGCCTCATTTAATTGGGGTCCCACAACAAAGAGCAGGAGACATGTGTCCTGGCCCCAGCTTCATCTGCCAGTCCTGTGACAGGGCAAATTTAAGAGGTGATCTAAAAGGAGCTTTGTAAGCTCTTTTGTTGATAAGGAATTGCATTCTTCTCACTGTAAATCTTCTCTCTTCATCTGTCAGTCATACTATGTCCATCATTTAATGGAGAAATTCTCACCAGAACATTTGAATCTCTGACTCAAAGATAGTGCTGAATTCTGGCAGATGGAGTTTTAGCAGAATGGCCCTTGTCTAGCTTGTGGGGAGAGAGGTTGTCAGACACAATATATCTACTCCTCAAAGATACTGAGAGCATCATGTGCCTTTTTCTTTTTTTTTCTTTTTATCTTCTCACAACTGTTGTCTGGCTTTTGGTTTTAATCTTCAAGGTGCTCTGGTACAGACGCGTGCTTTCACTGTGTTTGAGTGTTACATTTCTTCCTCATCACTGCTGTTAAGCCTCCATTGCTTTTTTTTCCAACAGTAATTTGAAAGAAGGCAGGTGACAAATTTAAATCAAGCAGTTGACAAGCATTTATTATACACTTTGGCAGCATTCTGGAGGATATTATAGGAGTGGGGAGAAATTTGAGTTAAGGAGACCCAATAGCAGGCCATTGCAATAATCTAGGTAAGAGATGATAAGGACCTTCATTTAGATGGTGGCTGCCTCATTAGTGATATTTGTGGAAGTAGAAATGTCAAGATTGCATCTGAATGGCTATGGGTGGCAGAGGAAAGAGAGGAGTCAGATAATTCTGGGGTTATCAATTTGAGAGACTGCAACAATGGTAGAGTCCTTGACAGAAATAAAGAAGTTTGAAAGGAAGGTTTTGGGTGAAAGATATATATATTTTTTGAGTTCAGTTCGAGACAGCTCTGGACATCTAGTTTGATGTATCCAACAAGTATTCAGCAGAGAGACTGGGGATGAATATATAAACCTGTGGATCATCGCCATAGAGATGATACTTCAATCCATGGGAGTGCATGAGGTCACTGAGGGATAGAGTGTAGAGAGAGAAGAGCACCCAGGACAGAGTGTTAAGGTACACTCAGTTAGAGTGTTGCTCTTCCCACGTCAACTTCTAGTAATGAACTCTTAAAGTAATACCATCACCTTTAGCTTGAGGAGGGCATGCATTAGGCTTCAATGAACATTTTGAATGTGTGAATTCTGCAATGCTTGTGTGGGCTTCTCATCAAAATATCTGCAAATTCCATGTTTTGCTATTCATATAATAGAAATAAAATGCACTCCCTTGTGGGGAATTAACAAGATTTTAATGCCTAATAAAAAGGTTGATACAATAAGTAAGCAATGTTTCTCAATGAATAAATTCAAGTACTCATAAGAGGAAACTTGCAAAGTGGTGTAAATTACATACACCCATACGAAGAATGTGTTTCATGACAAAGGGAATGTTGGAACCAATACTGTAAGTGTGCTGATGTATTTATGGTTATTAATAATGCTTAGGATGAACCCACATGTGATTTCCAAGCTATTTATGCAGATTCCAAGGAGGCTTCTACCTTTTAAAACATCCATAAAGAGAAAAGAAAGGAAATGAAATTAGATGATTTGTTTCAATAAGAAAGACATCATCAAGGTGAGAAGCACAATAACCAAGAGTTGATTTTCTTCAGAGCCATCCATCTCCAGGAAAAAAAAATTCCAATAAAATTGTTGTTGTTCTTGGCACTGTTTTTGGAGGGTGGTGGTGAGGAGGGGTCAAAAGTGTGAGAGATGCTGCTCAGTTCTGTAGGCACATCCATCATCACCATAATCACAGTGCCCTTGGGGTGCCACACCATGCATAAGGAATGTAGAGTTGAACATTTCTACATCTCCTAATTTTTTTCTTCTTCAGTAGTGGAAGGGAGCCAGAACTGATACTCCTGGCCTTAGGAGAGTATAGAGTATAAATGCCAACAAGTACATTTCTGAAGCATGCCAGAAGGCATACATGGAGTGGTGAAAGATATTGGTTGAGTAAAGGGGCTGGTGTAATTGGAGCTAGTGTTCTAATCAGTAAAAGAAGCAACCAGATGCAGGCGGTGACTGTGAGAGTTGGTGGTGACAGTGGCAGAGGCAGCAGCAACAGCAGTGACCAGAAGTAGCATGGCACATGATGATCCAACAGGGTGGCCATTAAGAGCATCCAGACCAGGGCACTGGCTCAGGTGACAATCAATCGATCAATCAACAAACCTTTATTAACCACTTTCTATATACCAGTCAGTGTATCCATACAAAATAGATACACAATAATTTTGAGAAGACACTCACAGCTAGGGAGTCAGGACAGGAAAAGCTTCATGGAGAAGATAATGTTTGAACTGAGTTCAAGGAACTAGCTTGAAGGAAACTAGCTGTCATATCTCATGAAAAGACAGAGGTCAGGATAGAGAGCATTCCAGACATAATGGACAGTCAGTTCAAAGGCTTCAAGGTGGTACATGAAGTGACAAATATAAGGAAAAATAAAAAGTGAAATTTGATTGAATTAAAGAGTGAAGAGGAGGGTTATATGGTAAAGCTGGGAAGGTAAGCTAGAGCTAATTGTGAAAGGCTTTAAATGGCAGATGGAAGAAGATACAGAAAGCATTGTTGAAGAGAACAATGAATAGGGCAATTATTCAAAGATTATCTCTAATTCAGAGGACTAATAAGCTCCTGATAAAAAACAAAGATAGAAACTGAAGATAGAAAATCACAGAGGAGGGTGGATTTCAGTGTTCTACTTAGCTATATAATTTTGTGGAAGAAAAAGAGTGAGACACTGAAATTTCATTTCCTAAACAGATCTGAGGCTGATATGTGGACCATGAAGCATTTGTCTGAGCCCTTAAGGAATATCCTCTCTTATTCTGACTAAATATGGCTACTGAAATAGTCCAATCTATAGCTCTTCTTGTTGTTCAAGCATGTATGACTCTTCATGACCCCTTTCCTGAGGTTTTCTTGGCAAAGATACTGGAGTGGTTTGCCATTTCTTTCTCCAGCTTATTTTATAGATGGGAAAACTGAGACAAAGAGGGTTAAGTGACTTGCACAGGTTTCTACAGCTAATAAGTGTCTGAGGCTGAATTTGAACTCAAGCTCAGCACTTTAGATACTGTGCCACTTCTCTGCCTCTCTAAGGTATGTGTGTGTGTGTGTGTATGTGTGTATGTGTGTGTGTAAGAGATGTATACATACATATCAATATGGATTTTCCAAATATGCATCATGGAACACGTAGATAGATATGTTGGGAATCTGGTCCATCCTTTGCCAAGGGAGGAATTGATTTCTGCTTGGAAGGGAGTAGGGGAAGGAACAGAAAGGCTGTGTCTGGGTGCTTGTTCCTTTCCTTACCTTTCTCAAAGTAGAGTAGGGGACTAAAATTACATCTATTTGCCCCTTTTACATATTACTGGTATAGGAGATATGAGTCTGGTGCAAAATAAGACACTTCTCTGGATACTAGCTCTTAACTTACCACAGAGTCTAAATTCTTCCCACTCAACACTGGGTATGCAAAAGACCATTATATATTGCGAATAATGAATAAACAAACCCATGGAGTCAATCAAATCACTAGCAAAAATCAAAGGTGGTTGTTGTCTAACTCCTCATGATCCCATTTGGGGTTTTCTTGGTAAAGACACTGGAGTAGTTTGCCATTTCCTTTTCCAGCTCATTTTACAGATAAGGAAATTAAAGCAAACAGGATTAAGTGACTTGCCCAGGGTCACACAGCTAGTAAGTTTCTGAGGCCTGATTTGAACTCAGGTCTTCCTGACTTCAGGCCTGGCACTCTATCCACTGCACCACCCTGCTGCCCATACGCCTCTACAGTTTCCACAAATGAAACCATGGGTGTGCTGGGAAATGCTTAGCAATCAATTCTCCAAAATGCCCAATATGCTTTTAAATTTAGTCCACATGCTTAACATTTTCTCTATCAATTTTTTAAGTCTAGATCAATGATACTAAACTCAAATAGAAGTGAGGACATTAAACCATACCTAAGTATCCCTGTGGGCAGAATATTGATTTAGAAAACCACATATTAACATTATTTATATTCTATTGTATTTTTATTTATTTTGTTAAATATTCCCAATTACATTTTAATCTGGTTTGAGTTGCAGTTGGGAGTTTTGTGGTCTAGGGCTAGATCACCATCCTGAATGTTCATCTTTTTTTTTCTGTTTAATTCATTCAATAAGCACATATTGAATACTTTTTATGTGCAATTTAAATGCACCGCATTAGGATCTGAGGGAGATATACACATATGGCATGAAATAATGGAAACCAAAAGGACTAATAGTATAAGTCATTACTAGACACTGTCTTATTTTGGCACGGCAGGACATAGACAAAGGAAATAGGTTGAGAAGAGTGTCTGAGTTTCAGTAAAGCAACAAGATGAAAGTTTTATTATAGCAGAGTAATTTTGAAAAAGAAAGAAAGAAAAAAAACCACACCACTAAGGAAAATGACATAATGTGGAATATAAATCAATCCTTGCACCTTCTTGCTCAATGGTCTGGAATCTGGCTGAATTATGCTATTTCTAAATTAAGAGTAGATGACAGATTAAAGGAGCATTAATGAACGATGAGAGAGAAAAAGGCATTACTTTGTGTTTGGGAGAATGATTGTTTGGCCAATACACATGGTCAGAAATATCTATGTTTTCAGGAGGGAATACTAAAATCTTTTGCTCTATAAAAATAAGTTGGACTATGAAAATAGAAAATCGAAACAAAAAATATGTTAAAAATGTAAGTAAAGTGCACTAAGAGAAAAGCTAGCAGCTAATGTAGTAGATATTATATCATTTATATTTAAACTTTGAAAACAATCCTCTGCTCACTTGCCTGAATAAATGAGTCTTCATTTGTTTATTTACTTATTAATTTTCCAGGTCAACAGAGTCTGGATACCTAGAGTGAGGCAGCTAGATCTTTGCACTAGGGCACCATAATATTCACAGTACTTGTTCTCCTTCAACAAATAGAGGTGATTTGAGCTCAGCACCACTAGGTATCAAGAAAAATTAGTTAAAATAGGAAGTTAGCAGATGGTAGCTGAGGGAAGTTGCTCCCTCCTGTTCTACCAGTTTTACCCCAGAGGAGCTCTTATTTCCCCCTTTCTTTCCCCCCCTCCCACCAGCAATGATGATCTTCTTAACATCAGGCTCACAGTGTACCTTTGTCTCTCATCCTGGGGACTTGTATCTATGAAAAACTTCCCATGATTTCTCTATATTCTCTCACTTCTTTCTATTGAATTTGTCTTAAAGCACTCATTTGAAAGCAGCTTTCATGTTTCTTGTACCTTGGCATATTTTGTGGTATTGTATGGCTGTCTCTGCATATAGGTCAAATCTTTCAAAAGAACATGGTAAGGCTGGACTGTATAGTTCTCCTTGCCTGCGCCATGGTCACACACCTTTCAGGTTTAGTGTATGCCAATCTATAGCTTGCCACTGGACCTAGATGGCTCCAGAGGAGAAAGTGAGGCTGCTGACTTTATACAACTCTCCCTCACTTAAATCCAATTCATTTGCAAGTCATTGCATCACCTTCCTGATGCAATGGTCCTCTTTGAGAATGAAGAATAAACAACAACACCAAGTCCAAGGTTCTGCTTGTCATGGCATTGTGTGATCCTGGGAGATATAATCTAATTTTCCAATCCCTCAGACCCAGATATGGTCAAGCAGAGCTCTTTATGTAATAGCTTACTCTCCCCTGAGGGTTGGCTAGACATTTTTGGCACTTATTCATGTTGCAGCACATAGTAATACGGGAACACTTTCAGAAGAAAAGCATGCTTATCAAATTTGCAGATGACAGAGCTAGGCTGGAGAAGTAAACAGGACTGCTGTTAAATTTTTAACAACTGGCTCGCCTCCAAAATGTATGCCCAATATGCTTTTAAGTTTAATCTGCATTTTTAACATTTTCTCCATCAATCTCTTAAGTCCAGACAGTCAATAAAATAATAAATCAAGCTCTGATTTGTAATATTTGCTGGTTTCTGAGATGTAAATACACTGAAAATTTGACAATCAACTTGCAAACTTGAGGTAACACACTGGATGAAAGAATTGGAATTTAAAAGTATTTTGAATGGCTGAAATGATAAACTGACTCTGAAGCTGAAGTTTAATAGGAGTAAATATAACAAAACAATTTAAGGGGAGAGGGAATTTTAGTGTTAGACTGCTGAATAAGGCTATGTCAGACAAATGGGTGAAGAATTTAAATTTGCAGGCTAAGAGCTTTTGCAGACCCAATAGGAACTAAGCTAAATAAGAGGGAAAGGAAGCATGTTCTCAGTGTTTGGCTCTGGTTGGAGTAAGACAGTGATGAAAGAACCTTTGTTTATAATGCAGTAACCTAGTTAGGTAAGGGGGGTTGGGGGTGAGGTGTGAAAGGCTAGTAGGAATAAGGAAAGGAAGTGTAATATAAAATGGGGAGCATCAGGAGGAAAGAAACAAACTTGCTGTTGGGAAAAAAGAGATACCAATCTTAATCCCAGTATCTAGCTTATTTCTCTAAAACTTAGTAATACATGAAAGTCAGGCTGTTAATCTACGTAATGCAAGCTATATGAAAGAGCACCTTTAAGTTGGCTTTTCCAGCCTGAGAAGGTTCCTAATGCTTGTAAACATCAACTCACAGAGGCCTAGTTCTCAGGCTTGTGATAGAGAGTGATATGTAGCCTGGCCACTCTGTGTAAAGGTTAGGATGGTTGGAGGGAGCTTTCTCTGATGTAGTATCTGCTGTGTGGTCTGAAATATTTTTATCTAAATAAATTGCTTTCCTAAAATAAAAAAAAAATGGAATCTAAAATTATTTTGAATGGTTGAAATGATGAACTGACTCTCTGAAGTTGAAATTTAATAGGGATAAATATATCAAAGTAGGACAGGAGAGGGAGAGGGAATTTTAGTGATAGACTTCTGAATGGACCATGCCAGACAAATGGATAAAGAATTTAAATTCTCAGGCTAAGAGCTTTTACAGACCCAATAGGAACTAAACTAAATAAGAAAAAAAATAAACATTTTCCCCATAACCTCAATATTTTTATTCAGCTCTGTTGATGTCCATAAATGACTGTAATAAAAAGTCAAATATTATTAGATCATTGGGGAATGGAGAAGCACATCTTGTATCCAATTTCCAAGATGTCTCTGGCAATATGATACACTGGAATCATAAACAGATTCCTAAATGTTAGCATTGAAAGACATAGAATATTGTGTCTGATATCGCTGTAGAAAGTCATCCAAGAATTCACCCACCCTTGATGGAGCAAGGCTAGTGTTTAGCAGAGGTAGAATGTGTAAATAGGGTAAGTCAGACCAATTTTCAAGGAAGTCATGGCTATGAGCTGTCAGTCTCCACTGTGCTGTGTGATTCTGAAAGAGACAGTGGAAGAATATACTCTAAATTGAGTGATCATAATTGTCTGCCAACTTTTGTGATTCATAAATTTCATTTGTGAATCTTATTTGTGAAATTATTTTTTTCTGTCCATGCTTTAAAAAGTTTTTTTGAAAATTTCATGACCAAAAGAGGCATAGCTAATGTTACTTCTTACTTCAGTGCTTCAAGGGTTCATGTTTTCATCGGTGTGGGTATTCCCTCCACCAATTCAGACAGCAAACCTGCCTCACCTCCTCAGACAGTCATTGTGGGTTGCTATGCCCACTCCACTAAAAAAAAAATATTTTCCCCTGTGGCCTGCCTGGGGATGAGTTATCCTGGACAGAGTTAAACTGATACTTTGATGAAATCATCTGGTCTGCATTTGAAGCTTTTCCATCTTGGTAGAACCAGTCATTCTGCATTCTGATGGTAGAACCTTTGAGAATCTAGCGTCATATCCAAACCACAATGAGGCATCAAAATATGATTTTCATGGAAGGATTTTACATTCTTCTAATAAATTTAACAGTCTATCTTTGACAACCAAAGTGAATTTCATTCAATATTTAATTTCAGGTCTACAGATCTATGGGGATACAGCTACCCCTAAAACCTAAGTGTCATTTTATTGTTGTTGGTGAGGAGCTGTCCACCTGAACCTCTTCTAGGAAAGGGGGGAATAAATGGGGCATAGGGTGAGGTAGTTGGTCTCTGCAATACTGCATCCATGATAACTTATATTGAATTTGCTGAGCTAAAATATTAATATTTTCCCAGAAGTCTGCTTGTTTCAAGACCATAGTTCTTCATCTATTCCTCAAATGCTATTGTTAGGTGATCCATGTCTACCAGGCATTCTCCTGACTCATGATTTAGGGTGCATTAGACAGAATCTGATCTTAAAGTTTTCATCATTGTTCTCACTATAATGGTAAATATTATTTGGAGGACATTAGCAATCAGACCACAATGTCTATCCCAATGTGCTGATCTATCTCCCCCATGACAATGACCATTTAGGGTAAACAAGTACATTTTTTGGGAGGCTCCACAATCTCCAGGCTCCTAATTCTTCCACACTCACCAACCTTCCTCCCTACTCACCTGTCTTTACTTTCTATCCAGGTTTTCTTAATCTCTTTTGTGTCTTGGACACCTTTAGCATTCTGGTGAAGCTTAAGGACCTCTTTTCCGAATATTCTTTTTAGAGGGATAGAATATACAGGATTACAAAGAAAACCAATTATATTGAAATGCAGTTATCAAAATGTTTTTTCTATAAAGTTCAGGGACCCCAGGTTAAGAATCCCTGTGGATTAGCCCTGTAGCACTGGGAATTCATAGCCTGTGTCTTCTCAGGAACCGCCCTCTCTTATTGCTCTCCCACTGAATACACCCTTGAAACAAATATTAACCGTGATCCCTGACCTCTGCTGCTATTATTCACTTTGCTCTCATGCTTTTTAGGTCTCTCAGTATGTGCTCCCGGTAGCTATCTTTTCTCCTTCTACATTGCCTCACTCACCAACTACCCCAATACCATATATATATACCAGCTCTCTATCTACTTCCAAATGCTCCTAATTTTTTTTTTTGTACAATTTGAATTGACATCTCCAGTTTCCCCTGCAAAGGAGAAACATGGTCTAGGAAACTTCCCCAAATGAGTATCAGGCCATTGTTCCATCTCTATCTCTCAAAAGCAAAAGATCACAGCTTTTGGTACATGGAGCCTTCACTCTGTGATACTGGGTTGTGCTTCTCATCCATACCTTCTCTCTTACCTCAGGTTCATCTATTTAGGCCACTCTCATGTCCCATTTCTTTGCTTTTCTACAATGTTTCTGTTTTCTTCATGAACGGCTATAGGTTTTTCCCTGTTCCTAGGTTCAAGAGCCTTTGTAATGAGGGACTCATACCCTAAGCCTTAACTTAAGATCTGTCCTAGGATGTGGGGAACATTATAAGGCAGTATACACACACACACACACATGCACACATGTATATGTATAGGTACACATATACGTATATGTGTATGTGTATATATATATGTATATATCCATATGCATATTTAGATACACATATCCATGCACACAAACATATACATACTCTTTGCTACTTTACTACTTTGCTGAATTTGGGATCTCACTGATGAGAATACTACTCCCAGGTTGCACATTACAACCTGTCCATACCTGCCTGTCCTTAGGTGACTTGTCATAGGAGTTGTTCTTCTAGTCATCTTGACATCGGATATATACCAATGGAAAATACCTGTCCATTGATTATCTTTTGTCCTTTTGTATGACTGGCCTACCATCTTATCTTTCTGATTACATCTTTCTTGCCACCTTAAGATATTTTTTGTGGCTAGAATAGAAATAGAGCTATAGATTATACTGGATAGTACTAATATTTTGTACTTAAGCAAGACTTTATATTATGCTTTTAAAATTGACTTTATGGAAATCATATTGCTATTATAATCTAACAAAATGATTATAATATAACATTTAATGATAATAACACAATAGTACTGTAATGTAGGCAAATTCTTAGCTAATCACTAGGAGGGCCAGTATTACAGTCCAGGTTTCCTGATTCTAAATTCTCTGTTTTCCCCACCTCACCAGAATGCCAAAGCAAAAGCAATTTGGCAGTCATCTAGTTTATTTGACAAAGTATAGACAACTAAGCCAAATAAGTCCTTAATCATGAAGATTATTATTTTTATTTATTTTAAACATTCTTTTCTCTTTAAATTTTGAGTTCCAGATTTTTTTCTACCTTTCTATTTCTCCTCCAACACTGAGAAGGCAAACATTATATCAACTGTACATGTGAAATAAAGCAAAACATTTCCCTATTAGCCATATTGCAAAAAAAAAAACAAAGAAAAAAAAAGAAAGAAAGAAAAATTATTCTTCAATTTGCCCTCAAAGTTTATCAGTTCTCTCTCTGGAGGTGGATAGCATTTTTTTGTCACGGGTCCTTTGGAATTGTCTTGGATCATTATATTGATCTCAGTAGCCATGTCTTCACAGTTGATCATTATTATAAAATGCTGTTACTGTACACAATGATCTTCTAGTTCTTCTCACTACACTTTACATTAATTAATGCATGAAAATGTTTTTCTATGTTTTTTTCCCCTGAAACTACCCCCTTCATCATTTCTTATAGCACAAGAATATTCCATCACAATCATGTGCCATAACTTGTTCAGTCATTCCCCAACTGATGAGTATCTCTTCAATTTCCAATTTGTTGCTACCACAAAAAGAGCCCTTTTTAGGTCCTTTTCTTTTTCCTTTGACCTCTTTGGGTTTTAGATATAATGGTGATATTGCTGGGTTAAAGGATATGCACTGTTTTATAGCCCTTTTGGCATAGTTCCAAATTGTTCTCCAGAATTGTTGGACTGGTTCACACCACCAACAGCTCATTAATGTACCCATTTTCCTTCATCCCCTCCAGCATTTGTCATTTCTGATAGGTGTGAGGTGGTACCTCAGAATTGTTTTGATTTGCCTTTCTCTAATCTATAGTGATTTAGAGCATTTTTTTTTTCGCATGACTATAGGCATCTTCGATTTCTTGTTCTAAAAACTGCCTGTTTATTTCCTTTGACAGGTTATCAACTGAGAAATGGCTCTTATTTTTATAAATTTGACTCAATTCTATATACATTTGAGAAAAGAGGCCCTTATTAGAGAAACCTGATGTATTTTTTAATATTACTTCATTGTTAGTGGTACCTTTTAGCAAAATTAGTTTCCCTGATTATCTTTCTTAATTAGGTCTACTTTCGTTTTTGCTTTGTCTAAGATCACGATTGCTATTGCTGCCCTCTTCACTTCATTTGAAACATGACAGACTTTGTTTCAGCCATTCATTTTAACTCTATGTGTGTGTCTTTCTGTCTCAAATGTGTCACTTGTACACAAGTTATTGTTGAATTCTGGTTTCCAATTCATTCTGCTATCCACTTCCATTCTATGAGTTAGCTCAACCTAATCACATTTATAGTTATGATCACTAATTGTGCATTTCCCTCCATCCTATTTTCATGTTTATCCTTCTCTCTCTTTTCATCCTGTCCTTTCTGAAAAGTCTGTCTTGCATCTTAACACTGCCTCCTCTACCCTGTCACTCCCTGCCCCACCATCCTCCTCTTTCCACATCTCTTATCTCCCTATTGTGTAAGATAGATTTCTAGACCTGGCTGAGTGTGAGTGTATTTATATGTGGATATGCACACACGCATACACTCACACACATATACACACACACATACATACATACATACACATACACATACACATACATATATTTCCTTCTTTGAACCAATTCTGATGAGAATCAGGTTCAAGCATTATTTGCCACCCCCACTATTTCCCCCTCCACTCTAAAAACTCCTCTTTTTATGCCTTCCTTATGTGAAAAAATTTGTCCCATTCCACTTCTCCCTTCCTCCTCTCACAGTGAATTCCTTTTTCTCACACATACATTTTTTTTTCTGAGATCATCCCAACATAATTGTGCCCTCTGTCTATGCAAACTCTTAACTGCCCTAATAATGATACATTTCTTGGGAGTTACATGTATCATCTTCCCATATCAGAATGTAAACAGTTTAACTACATTGTGTCCCTAGTGATTATTCTTTCATGTTTACCTTTTTATACTTATGCTGAGTCTTCTGTTTGAATGTCAAATTTGCTATATATCTTTTCATCAGAAATGCTCAGAATTCCTCTATGTCATTAAATATCCATTTCCCTCTCAGAAGGATTATAGTCAATTTTGCTGGGTAGGTGATTGATTCTTGGTTGTAATCCTAGCTCTTTACCCTCTAGAATATCATATGCCAAGCACTCTGTTCCTTTAATGTGGAAGCTGATAAATCTTATGTGATTATCATTGGCTCCATGATACCACCATCTTATATAAGGATTGTTTTTTTTTTTGCCCTGAATTTTTCACTTTGATATGGCTCCAAATGATTAAAAAAATAACAAATGCCCTCCTCCCTCTTTTCAAAGGTGAATGCTTGCAATCTTCCTAAAGTGCTTATTCCACAAGTACCTCCCTCTTCTGAGGCTCATAGCTTGGTACGTGTAGAACTAGAAGGGACCTCAGAGGATATTTCCCCTCATGCTCAGTGCAAATTGATTGTAGTACAACTCAAAAAAATGATGCATGCACCAAAATGTTCATAAGGGAAATCACTCAGGAAATGCAGATCAGAAAAGGAGTTAGGTCAGGTATGTAACATGATTGAGGGATAAGAGGTGGTGGAGAGGCCATGTTAGTCAGCAGTATCTGTAAAATGCAAAAAAAAAAAAAAAGGAGGAAGGAAGGAAAGAAAGAAAGAAAGAAAAATAAAAAAATTAAAGAATCTAAGGAAAGGTCACCGGCATATTTGGGAAGATGTGATTTGGCATATCAATAGGAGGGCATGGACAAGGGTTACACAGGATGAAATGGAACTTGTACTGACAGAGGAAACACTCAAAGGAATCATAGATATATCTCAATGAAGCTGACATCAGGTATTTTTTTCTTGTTTTCTTTGTTGCTAGAGAAGATTCAATCTCTTGAAGGGGTTGGGGAGAGAAAAGATATTTCCAGAAATTAATGTGACAGATAGATAGATAGATAGAGCATTTATTAAGCATTTACTGTGTGCCAGGCACTGTGATAAATACTGGGAATACAAATACAAGAAAAGGTTAGTCCTGCCCCCAAGGATTTTACATTCAAACAGGGAAATATCCTACATAAAAGGGGAGAGAAGAAAATATATATGTATATCTGCATCTATAAAAATAGATATATCTAGATATATCTATTTTTATAGATAAGATATAGACATAGTAGGAGCAAGATGGAGAAATAGTGCAGGGAGTCATGAGCTGGATTTGAATTGAACATGGCTGTCATAGGTGCTTCCTCAAATAGAGGTTCGAATGAGGAATTCAACAATTGGAGGAGAAGGCCATGGGATAGAAGCATTGCTATCAGGACAAGGCTGCTAGGACCAATGTGGAGAAGTTAGCCAAGGAATCGTGGGCTAGGCTGGGTTTGAAGTGGCTGGCATGATACATTAAAAAGACATTCATTCATTCCACAAGCATTTAGCAGCTCCCCACTACATATAGATCCTATGCTAGATACTAAGGAGAACATTTGGGTTAAAAAGATGTTTTTGTCTGGTAACAGCTAGTAATTGTTGTAAGTGCTGGTCAGTTCTCCAAATATAGTCCATTCTAATAATTTTCTCCTAATCCATTTTGGGGTACAACTCACTGTCCATCTGCAGTACCTGTCTCAGATATATGTGGAAATGTATTGACTCAATGTATTAACTATCCAGCTACATGCCTTAATTTGAAAAGTAGACATTTTTAATCCATTTCATTTTTTTCAGGGCATAAGATGTTAGGTAAATCTCTTTTGAGTGATCACATATCTTACTGAGGAGGTCCTGTAATGTTCTAAAACTTGAATCCATTATCGCAATATTATTTATAAACAACAGCATCAATCTGGAGGACCTTATTATCTATAAGGAATCCTTCTTTTTGGATAGTACATGACCATCTTCCATGATGGTGGCAAACACCTTTGACACTTGTACATCTTTCTGTTTGATACTCTGCTTGGTTATTTGGAAGATCATCATTGAACAGAGTTAGTTCTGTGGTTGCATCTCTTTTCATAAACATGAGAGAAAACTTATTGGAGCAAAACCTTTAAAGCTATATTTTGCTCAGCTTGGTCATTCAAGAGACAATAAGCACAGTATTTAGTATTCTTTGTTACTTTTGGTCAATCACAGAACTTCATAGTTGAGGTCTTAGGGAAAACGATAAAAGGTCTTAGGAAACAAACAAACCCAACCCCCTCCAAAACCTTGCTATATAAAGCCCGCCTGTTGCCTCCTCATATATTCACATCAAGGATCTCCACTAGTCACTATGTTTTTCAACAATGCTTTGAGGCATCACATGGAATGTCAAGGCCTTTTTGCTTCTGTTCATCACTCAGAATGGGTGCAATTTCTGCAAAAGCCTTCCTTGTGCTCAGGTTTTCTGGCAGAAGGAGCAAATAACTTGATCCACAGTTAACTCTTGGGCCATATTATTAGCCACAGCTAGTTGCTATTTTCAGTCAACTAAATCTGACCCATTCAACCTCTTCTTCTGTCTTATATGTGACTGGACAGTCACTCAGGGTATCATCTTGAACCTCTTTACTACCTTTCATGAATCTCTTGCCCATTGCAAATTCTTTGTCTTGATATTACTTCCCTCACATAAGTTTTTTTTTTTTTAACATGACAAGCATCTCTCTGGCAGATTTATTTAAATTCACATAAACTTGATGTTAATCACAGAATCTTAATATCCCAAAGTGAGAAGGGCCCCTAGAGACCGTGCACTCCAACTTTCTCCCTGACGCTTGAATTAATCAGAGTAGTGAAGAGTTTCAAGTTCATATCATATAAAGTTTGGTTGAAGGAACAGGGAATCTTTAGATTTGGGAAGAAATGAGTCATGGAAGACATGATAGCTCTCTTTTACTATCTAACAAGCTGTTTTGTGGAAGAGGGATTAGGCCTGTTCTACTTAACGCTAGAGGGCAGTTGATGGAAGTTGAGATTTAGGCCTCATTTAAGGAAGAAAAAAAACCTCTTAACTTAAAAACTTCTTAACAATTTGAGCACGGTAAAAAAATAAGATGGGCTGCCTTGGAAAGTAATAGGGTCCCTCCCATGAGGGGGGAGATATCTGAGGAAAAGCAAGTGGGCAATTGATTGGAGATATTGTGCTGAGGATTCTTGGTCAAGTGTTGGGGAACTAGCATTCTGAATGATGAACAGCAACAAAAAAAACCCTTGACATTCTGGATGATGTCTTAAAGGTATCGGTAAGCTTTGTTGAGAAACTTATCCTTAATGGGACATATGAGAAGGGAACAAGTAGGCTTTCTATAGCAGAATCTGAGGTTTGTTTGTTTATTTGTTTGTTTGTTTGAACTCGAAGCCCTTTGAACTCTCTTTCAGTTCTGAGATACTAGCCAAATAATTTTGAGAATATTGTGACCTTTCTTCTAAATAATAACAAGAGAAACAACACACACCTCCTTTAACCACAGCTGAGAGCCTAAGATTGGTTAACTGATGGTGAAATATGCTATACTATGTACCTGCTAGGATCTCACCTTCTCTGTTTCTTTAACCACATGCCAACACCTCTATTTTAGAACCTATTTTTAAACTGTGGTGAAACAAATGCCAGTGCATGGTTCTTCCCCCACCTCCTACACAAGATGTAAGGAAAGCACATTTCCAGTGCTTCCTCTTCTGGCATTTTTCTGTATGCAAACACAACTGTAAATTTCCTGTATGTCAACACAACTGGAAATTCATTCACTGCTAGTGGAACAGAGACATCTGGTACAATCAGATATGATCTGCCACACTGACTTCTTTCTTTACTGGAATTAAGAGGATGCTGAGTTGTTGCCCCTGTGGTTTTGGCTTGGGCACCTTTGCCCACACAGCTCTACCACAATTGTACTCTCTCCTCTAGCTTCACTGAACTCAGCATTGCTGTGTCATTATGTGACTGAGTAGCTTAGCATGAGCATAAACTTGTCACAACCCAGGCTCAAAACCAATCACTTGCACACCCACTTCCACCCTAGGATGAGAAACTCACCCTTCAGATGCTTCATCTCTGCCCTCCATTAACTGGGCCTCTTGCTCCATCCTGTTCCTCAGCCTAGAGCAAAATGGAAGGAAAGAACTCTTCCTACTGCTCATTTGGTGCTGTGTAGAACACTCCCCCATCCCCTCCACCTCCCAAGGACTGTCTTTGGCTGAAAGCTATTGGAACCAACAGAGCAAAATCAGATTTCTACCAGCTAGAGCTGTGAAAGCATTAAGATGAAGGGAGCAGTGACAAGATCATTTTTAAGGGGTGGATGAAGAAATGGGATGCTTCAGTGCTTATGACAGTAAGTGTATATATAGATGCTGATATGCTTGGGGACCAAATCAGCTGATGGAAATTGGTCAATCAGACAACACATACCCTTTATGGCTGCAATAGATATAAAATAAAGAAAGAGAAGAGAAAAGGGAAAAGAAAGGTGAAATTCCTTGAGGAACTTACAGAGCAAATAGGAACATAGACTTGGAGCCAGAAGGGACCCTAGCAGTCATCTGGTCAAACTTGATCATTTTGTAGTGAAGAAACTGAGGCCCAGAGTGAGTTGTCCAAGGTCAGTGACACAGTTAGAATTTGAACCTGGGTCTTCTGACTTGAAATCCAGTGGCCTTTCCATTTCACTATGGAAAGAGAGATGAGTTCTCTTCATTCCCCATAATACCGCCCATTCAGAGATAGTACCAAAAGTGCTTAAAAGGAAACATGTAGTGTAATCTAATATTTGGTATATACATGAGGACTGAGGAAATTCAGTATAATTAAAGTAGCATTGTTCCAAATATAGATTGTCCATCAATATAGACTCTTCTCTTAAATGATATCTCTTTGGTGACATGTAAATACTGGCATTCCCGTCCTAGGACTCTTGAGTTATGTGACTTAAGCACTACCTCCTTTAAATCTATAAAAAAGCGGCTGTCACTGTATTTATTTTTCCCTTACTATTTTGTTATTACTTTTATTGTAATAATGTCATATTGGTTGAATATATGTTGACCTTGTCTATAGACTACTCTTTCTAAAATAAATCTTTTTGAAAGGAATATACACATATCTATGTGTGTATACACATATATACACATGTATATACACAGTCATATAGGAATACATACATAATACATACATGTATTGTATCTATACAGTCAACATACATGCATCTAGATATGTAATATATGTGTATGTTATATATATACATATTGTCTATCACTAATTCTAGCTCAGTTGCTTCCCTCTGAAAAAAATATGGAAGTGAACCAGTGCCTCCCACTGTTGTAGCCCACCAGGGAGATCAGGGAAGTAGTCCAAACTGTGACTGTCCTGGCTAAAGGGTTCTCAGATGCTACCGGCTCATCAAATGTAATGTCTTGTTCTAAGTTCTTACATTACATTGACCTGTCTTTTGCCATACTTTCTTCCAGATTCAGCTGATGCTTGATCGGTCTCTTGACTAGTTTCATCTTCAGATTCTGCTACTACTGGCTACTGATCACGTCACCACCTCATACAGTCCTTTGACTGAATGCAAACCTCACAAAATAAATCCCCTTAATAAAAGGATTTGTTATGTAAAACTTGGACTCAGTCAAAAGGCTGCACCCAAGGACCTTGAGGCCACAGGTTTCCCACCCCTGGCTCTAGACTCTTTGTGTTTTGCTCCTATGAATTCTGTGGCTGACATCTTTATCATAGACATGCCCCGGACCCTGTTTCTCTCCTGACTCAAATACTGATTGTTCCTGGACCAAGTGTACTGTGTCCAGCACTATTTCAGTTGAAGTCTTAGAAAATTACTGACTTAACAACATAATTATCTGTGTTCCTTTGTCTGGTCCTTAGACAGGATCAGAGTAGTGAAAACACATAAATCACCTGGGGCACCCCATCTTACAGAGGTACCCAGAAAAATTATCCCAGGTTTGAGATACTCTAAATGCTATACTCATTTCAAACCAAAGCTGATGTTCCCTCACTGATATGTTTGGGAACAAAGTAATTAAAAAAAATAAACAACACAGCAAATAAAATATCAAGAAAGGTTTTGATCTTTCCTCCCCTACCTCTCATCCCCATGAACATATAGGATACACTCTTTCGTATGTTACCATACCACAGTTGGGTGACAGCATGTATACAAAGATCATGTATGACCACAGAATGTGCACACAGGGCACTCACTGGGAAACCTTTTGGCATGCACATATACACATTATTACAACACATTTCTTCTGCTCTGTAGTGAATGTTGTATTTCTTTTCTGGGATAGAGCCCCCTGGGATGACTCCCCTCTCAGCCTGACTCAATGATTGTTGTATTCCTGACTGCAATTGCCACATCATGTGAAGGCCCATGCATGCTGTTCCCTCTCTACTTCTGGCTTAATCTCCAGGTTCCACCTCTACCCCATCTCATTCCAACTTCTTAGCTCCTTTTAGAATGGAAACTCCTTGAAAGTAGGCTTATTTACTTGTTTTTAAGTCTCCAGGAGCTTAGCACAATGATTGGTGCATAACAAGTGCTTAAGAAATACTCTATTACCTAAATATCTATCTATCTATCTATCTATCTATCTATCTATCTATCTATCTAT
>NW_020954550.1:33994758-34037874 GCF_900497805.2 Vombatus ursinus
TATCTATCTATCTATCTATCTATCTATCTATCTATCTATCTATCTATCTATCTATCAGCTATCTCCTGCTTCTAGCCTTTTTTCCAGTGTATTGTCCTGTTGGACCAATTAATGTGATTTTCTTGTTGCTTTGGGTTACTGACTTCTATGTATGTTAAGACATCTTTTTTCTACGACGCTGAATTTCCTAGGTAGGGGAAAATTCCATTAGCACTCTGGTAGCTGCTGCAGCTAAGGGGAGGAAGTGGATGAACTAGTATTTAGGTGTCATATGAGTATATGTTGGTGGAGTGCCAAAGGCAAGTCATTTATCATAGTGGCCAATTCCAGTTGAGTGGGGGTGGATGACATTGATTACAAGTGTATTAGGCCCAGGGAATTGGGAGCTGAGTGGAACCAAAGCACAGTGCATTCTGGAAAAAAAAAAGATGCCATTCTAGTAGCTGAGACTGGAAAAACTTGAAGTCTCTGAGCACCAGATATATGCTGGAAGGCACAAAGGGTTTCACAGAGCCAGTTTCTAGGTACTGGAGTAGAGTTACTCTAATATACTCTAAGTTTTCTTTCTGGTTTTCCCACTGATTCATCACTTAGTTCCTATTTTAAGACTCTCCAGCTGTATAATACAGATAATGTTTATCATACTCCTAACTGAGATGTTCGCAATGGTTAGGGAGTCTACTGGAATGTAATTAGATGAGGGGTACCATGTAAATAGAAAGTCCTAGAAATCTTGTTAGTTTAGAAGTGTGTTTGCAAGAGTTGCCATGTATGCCTATGGTTATGAATGATCGGTAAGTTATAAACATGCTCCAAGTTTTCTATCTTCTCCAGCAGACTTTTAATTTACAAATTTCTGGGTCATCATTTATAGTCTCAACCTTTAAGTGTGTAGTGTAAAAACAGTTTTGTATATTCTTTGAGAGCAGTGACTAGATTTTATGCTCTGTATCTCCTATGTTACTTAAAGTGAACAAAAACACAGAATGTCATTAAGTTTGTCTCATTTGGTATCTCAAGGAATAGAAATCCAGCTTCACATGTTATGTGTAGCCATGAGGCTTATGGCTAGTATATAAACCCCTCTTGGTATATTTTCACATACAAAAACATACAAGGAAACAGGAACATAGTAATAAATTTAGAATGGAAGGGACTTCAGAGGCCACCTATATATCTCATTTCCTTCCTTCCTTCCTTTCCTTCCCTTCTCTCTATTTTTCCCTTGGACTCTCTCTGTGTCTCTTTCTCTTTGTCCTTGTATCTGTTTCTCTTCCCCCACTCCCTGCCCCAGAGTACATTGGTCCCTACACTAATGAACTCCTATGATGAAAACTCTTTCTATCTTCCACCAAAGCAAATTTGGAACAACTCTTTCATTTATAGACTGAGTAATTTGTAATTTGAGAGGCATAGAGAATAGTGAATAGAGAGCTGTCCTCAAATTTAGGAAGACCTTGGCTCAAGTTTTGCCTCTAATGCCTATTGGCTAAGCAATTCGCTACATCTTCCAATGATTTAGGAAACCATAAATTGCACAGCAGATTCTGACCCGAATTTGTAGAAAGATTTCTCTCACTTAGGAGTTTCCTATATCAATGAAATCATAGGTCCAGTTCCCAGCCTTAAGGTGCTTAGGGCTAAATGACTTGCCCAGGATCATAAGTCAATAAAGATAGCTTTATTTTTTTCTCTTCTTGTGGTTATCTCTCATTTTCTTTTTCTTGTCTAATTGCTGTAACTGGCATCTCTCTTGTTATATCACAAAATGATGGAAGCAATATGAGTCCTTATTTCACCCTTGATTTTGCTGAGAAAGTTTATAATGTTCATAATCCTGAAAACTATTCTTATTTCATTCTGTTTAGCTACTTTTGCTTGTTTAAGAAAAGTTCCTTTTGGGGCAGCTAGGTGGTGCAGTGGATAAAGCACCAGCCCTGAAGTCAGGAGGACCTTAGTTTGACCTCAGACCAAACACTTGACCCTAGCTGTGTGACCCTGGGCAAGTCACTTAACCCCAATTGCCTAATAAATAAATAAATACATAAACAAATAAAAGAAAATTTCCTTTTACTCACACTTTTTAGTGTTTTAAATATAAATGTGTGCTATATTTGGTCAAAATTTTTCTTTATATATACTGATTTAACCTAATTTGTGTTGTTATTAATACTTTGCTTTTAAACTTTTTATTTTTGCTTTTCTGAGCTTGACAAACTCCAAAAAATATAAACATTTCCATTTACAAAGAACAGAAAAAGAAGAGCATATAGGAAATCATTCATCTCAAATATATATGGTTTTAAAATATATTTATATTAATAAATATATAATTTTAGACATACATATATAATTCAACCCAAATATACATATGCATATGTGAAAATATATGTATATATGTAAAAATATAGAGATGTACATACATATATGTACATATACATACACACATATACACATGTATCTATTTACCTATCATTTCAACACAATTCCAAAGTTGTTTTGTCTATTTTTTCTTCTGAAGTTCTCTTATATACTCTTAAAATGCTTTCTTGATTTTCTTTCCTTTCCTTTTTTTTGGGGGGCAGGTGCATTGATATCACTAGCCCTCTTTCCCTCCAATTCTTTACTTCCCTTGCAACGAATTTACATAATCAAATGAAACAAATCCACACATTCTCTATGTTCAAAAATGTTTCATTCTGTACCTCAGATCCATTGCTCCCCTCTCAAGAAGTGGGAAACCTGCTTGCCCCTTGGTCCTCTGAAATTATGATTGATCATTGCATTGATTAGTGTTATGTCTTTAAAAACTGCTTTTCCTTACAATGTTGTATTCATTTTCTCATTCATCCATTCATTGTTTTTCTTTATAATCTTATTATTCTTTCTGTATCAGTTCAATTTATAAAAGTCTTCTTGGGTTTTTCTGAATACATTGTATTTGTCCCTTCTTAAAGCACAATAATAAATATTTCATTATATTCATATGCCACACTTTGTTCAACAATTTCCTAAAAGATGGATATTCCCTTAGTTTTTAGTTCTTTAATGCTTCTATGAATATTTTTGTAACTAAGAGTCCTTTCTCTCTTTATTTTATCTCTTTCAGATCCATGCCTACTAGTGATAGCATCATGTTCATGAAGTTTGGGGACTTTTTGGGTTGAGCTCCAAATTATTTCCTAGAATGGTTATACTAGTTCACAAGTCCATCTGCAGTATATCAGTATGCCTGTCATTTCATATGCTCTCTAATAATTGTAATGACATACATATACACATATGCATTATGTATATGTATGTATATATGTATATGTATATATATAGTCATCTTTGCCCACATGATAAGTGCAGAATCTCTGAGGAATTATACTTTTCATTTCTCTTATTATTAGTGATTTAGAGCCTTTTTCTTATGATCATTGGTAGCTTGTTGAGTTAGTAATTGATTTCTAACTATTGTTCTTTTATTTCATTTCTTGTATTTCTTACTATTATTTTGCTGTGAGGAAGGGAGAGTTGGAATAAGTTGCAACCTTTCATGCCCTCATCTTGCAGGCTAAGGCCTGTTATCAATCAATCAATAAAAACTTATTAAGCACCTAATATGTGCCAGATACCGGTGCCAAGTGCTAGGTATACAAAAAGAGTCAAAAGACCAATCCCTCCCCTCAAGGAGATTGCAATCTAATGGGAGAGATAATATGTAAACAACTATATACAAAACAAGCTATATATAGGATAGATAGGAAATAATTAAGAGAAGGAAGACACTGAAATTAAAAAAGGTTGGGGAAGGCTTCCTGTAGAAGGTAGAATTTTATTGGGACTTTAAGGAAGCCGGTTAGGTCAATAGTTGGAGCAAAAGAGGGAGAGCATTCCAGGTATGGGGGACAGCCAGAGAGAATGCCTGGAACCAAGAGATGGAGTGTCTTGTTCACTGAATAATCAAGAGACCAGTGTCACTGAAACAAAGATTATGTGTTGGGGCCTAGGATGTTGTTTGTTCATCCTTCATTTTTGAAGAGCACCAATGACATCACTATGCTGGGGTAAAATAGTGGATGATGGATCATGTCTTGACTTGCACACAAATTGGATTTAAGTGAGGTGGAGTTGCACAAAGGCATCAGCCTCACTATCTCTTCCCAAGTCATCAAAGTCCAGTGGCAAGACAAAAATCAAGATGACTGGCAATGGTGAGAGAGGCAGTGGACGACCTTGGTGTCTTTAATATCTAGCCAAGTTCTAAGGACTCCATAGCACCTGCTTCAGCTGCCTTCATGGCCATTGGAACAATTTTTTTTCTCATCCACCCATTCTGCTGGGGCTAGTCTTCACAAACTTGGGGTAGACATCTCCTTAACTCACTGCTGGCTTTGAGGCTTGTCAGTTACCCTCAACCTGGGTTAGCCTGTCTGCTAAGACAGTTTTACTAAGGTATGGTTGCTGCTCATGCTATAGCTTCTTGGAGCCACAGGTGAGAGTTGAATGCCAGGTGAACACCAAAGGTTGAACAGCCCTGAAAAGTTCTTGCCACTGGAATTGCTAGTCCTACTTTGAATACTCCATATACCCCAAGGGAGTAGGATGTAAGAAGACCGGAAAGGTAGGAGAGGTCTAGGTTATGAAAGAATTTGAATGTCAAACAAAGCATTTTGTGTTTGCTCTTGGAGGCATTAGAAAGCCACTGGAGTTTATTGAGTTTATGGAGTTTATTGAATAATGTGATCAGACCTGTACTTTAGGAAAATCACTTTAGTGTCTGAATACAGGATTGATTGGCCTGGGGAAAGACTTGTGGCAGGTAGACCCACCAGCAGGCTATTGTATGGATCCAGGTGTAAGATAATGAAGGTCTATACTAAATTTGGGGCAGTGTCAGAGGAGAAAAAAGAGATCTGTTCAAGAGATGTTCCGAAGGTGAAATTGATAGGCATTGGCAACAGATTAGATATTGAGTTTACAATGTCTACTGGACATTCAGCTTGAGATATCTGAAAGGCAGTTGAATATATGAGAGTGGAGGTCAGGAGATAAACCTGGGCAGGTTAGGTAGATTTGAGAATTATCAGCTTAGTCATGGGAGCTGATGATTTCAGGATAGGGGAGACATGGGCAGTAAGAAATAAGCCACTAGAGAGGGAGAGATTAAAATAAGTGAGAGTGAGGATGACAGGGCAATATGTTGGAGGAGATGGGATAGAATGGGGTTCACCTTGGTAAAGAGTAAGGCCACCTCATGTTGTAAGAAAAGGGTAAATGGAAAAATGGTAGAAGGCATCTGAATGATAGGAGATGAGGAAGAGGGGAGAAGAGGGAGTTCACAGTGAATAACCTTTTTTCTGTAAAATATGAGGCAAGGTTTTCATTTGAGAGAGTGGGAGGAGGGAGAACCATGGGAGGTTTGAGGACAGATGAAAACATTTGGAAGAGTTACAATGGAGAGCAGGAGAGTGAGTTGATAAATGAGGCATGGTAGAAATGCCTAATAGCAGTGAGAACCTAGTTGAGGCTATGTAACATAAATTTGTAGTGGACTAAGTCAAAATGGTTGCATGATTTTTCTCCAGCTTTGTTTAGCAGTGCCCAAGCAGAAGTGAAAGAGATGCATGATGGGAGTGATCCAAGGTTGAGGTTTGGCTGAGTGTAATCACCTATTGATCACAGAATGTTCATTGATATAAACAAACTTTTCTACTCTGCCATTAGTTAATATCTTGTGGCAAATCAACATTTATCAGCCACTGAATTTATTTCTTCTTTATTAAGTAACCAATGCCATTAGATAAAGAAATGTAGGTTTAGGTTAGAAAGAACTGGGTCACAAATTATTATGGTGAGGAAGAGATTAAAATAATTAGATTGTGAGGTCTTTATAGCTTTGACAAGGAAAGCTAGACATAAGGATTCTTGAAGGAACCACAATCTGAGTTGATCACATCAGCAGTAGTTCATTAGATTACTGTGTAACTCTGGGAAAGTTACTTGTCTTCTATGTGCCTCATTTTCTTCATCTGTAAAATGGAGATTACAATGACTGCAACACTTATCTTCTAGAGTTATGTCAAGGCTCAAATTAGACAGTGAGCATAAAAGACTTTGCAAACATTAAAGCCTGTTATAAATACCAGCTCTTATTATTATTACCAATGTAAAAAGTCAGGTGGTGGGCAGTTGTACCATTCAGAGCCATCTTCTTCCTTGGAGAACATAATTTCTGGTAGGTGGGTAATAATTCCCAATGCTGGACTATGTTGTGAAGTAGCATATGCTAAATGTACATAAATATTTGCTTCATTTCAAAATTTGCCTCTGGCCTTGCCAGTCCTTGCAAGCTGTTACCCAAAAGTGAACACATCTCGCATGTATTACCACTGTGAGTGCCTGGCTTTCCTCTTCTATTCTGAGACTGGAATATTAACTTCAAAAACTGATTTACTTTATGGAAGGCCTGGTTAGGTGAGACATTCTGTTTATTTTTCTAAAACAAATATTTCTATAATATGTCAGGGTTCCGAACTTGGCTAGGGAGTTTTAGCTCCTGCTATTGGGGCTGTGAGAATAGAACAGAGAGGTGATCTATGGAAATTGATTTTTGAGATTATTTTATTTTTATTGATACCTTTTGTTCTTACATTGCATTCATTTCTGAATATATCCCTCTTCTATTCAACAAGCCACCCCTTGTAACAAATCTTCAAAAAGAAAGAGAAAAAAAGTTTAGTGAAATATAGACTGTGTCTGACTGATATGTAATATTCCACATTCATAGACCCACCCCTGAATATATGTGTAGGGATATACTTTTCTACACCTTTCTCCAGGGACAAGCTGAGTCATTATAATTAATGTTATTTTCATTCACATTATTGTCATTGTATATGTTGTTTCATGGTTCTGCTTAATTTACTTTTTTCAGTTCATGTAATTTTTTCTATATTTAATTAAATTCTTCATGTTTAGTATTTCTTATGACGCAATACTGTTCCTTATATTTATATGCCATGCTTCACCTCGGACATTACTCCATTCCTCAGCCAGTTACCTTATTTCCAGCTCATTGACATTCAAAAAGTACTGTTATGAATATTTTGGTGTATATAGGGGAGCTTTCTGCCTTTGATCTCCTTGGGGGTATGTGCCAAGCAGTGATCTGTGGGTCAAAGGGTGTGGATATTTTAGTCGCTTAAAAAAATATAATTCAAATTGATTACCAGTATAGTTGTGCTAATTCCTCTCTCCACCCACAGTATATTGATGTGCCATTTGAATGTGGTATTTCTTAAAACTGATTTTTTCAAGATCTACCTGCTCTTTTCCAAAAGGGGGGAGGGAATTCTCTCCTGACCATCAGGGAATGTATTACTTGGGAATACACTCCCTGTAAATTTACTCCTCCTCCAAACTTTCCTATTTTTCTTCCTTCATCTCTGACTTTCAGATTTCTTGTGTTCCCTCAAGATTCATCTCCACGATATTTTCCATGACCTCTCCCTCACTCCCCATTGTTAGTGATCTTTCCCTTCTTAATTTACCTTATCTTGTGTGCATTTTTGTACACATGTTCTGTCTCCCCTTTAAGTGGACCACATGGTCTTTGAGGTTAGGTATGATTTAATTTTTATCTCTGTGTTCCCATCTCTGGAAGTGCCCTTTCAAATTTTATTTTGGTCTGGACTAGTGATTTCTTTCATCAAAGTAGATCATGAAGATCAGCACTGCTCCGTTATTGATTGTCCTAGAGAATTTCTTGGAGCATTACAAGGTCACATTACTTATCTATATTCACATGCTGGTTTTGTGGCAGAAGCAGGACTGGAGATTAGATTTTCCTGTCTATGGGCTTTTCCTATCCATTGGGCTTGTTGGCTTGAACATAGTTATTGCTTAATAAATATTTATTTGGATCATAGATTTAAAGTTGGAAGGGGTTTTAAAGGCCAACAAATTCAACTTCTTTCTTTTACAGATGAAGAAATTGAGGCACAGATGGGTTAAATGATTTGGCCAGGGCCACACAGCAAATGTTTCTAAGGTGGGTTTGAACCTAGTTCCTTTTGATTCTGAGTTCAAGTACCCTATCCACTAAGTCATCAAATTGTATAAAAACTAGCTAAGAGGAGAAACAGTAGCTGTTTTGTCAAGTAAAGCCTACCTCCAAACATTTCTCACAATAAATAGAAATAGCTGAAGAAAGTGAAATCAATTTTATCTTTGCTGAATTAAATGATGTTTCTAGATGCTTCACAATTTTCATATCTGAGATTTCTTTTGCAATGTAATGACTTAAATTTAATGTTTCTGCTCTCCTCTAATAATTACATCTTTTATGATCAAATTATTTTCATCCATGGCCTTTAGGTATCTTTTTGCTGTGGGGCCGTGAGCTATGTTTGCTGGACTCTAAGCTGGATTGTCCCCACACACTGGGAAACTGGCTAGCAGGTATAGTTTATTACTTTGGGAAGGAACTACACATCATTTTGATTTTCTCATTATTTCTTGTGAACTGGTATCACATTACAGAGTATATTACTCCCCCTTCCCACAAAAGTCTTTGTTCTGAAATGCCTTATAACTTGCATGATGCAGCCTTGAAGATGGAAGGAGCTGATGCAGAAAAAAGCAATGTAAGTATTAAGAGTGCAGCAAGCACGCTTAAACAGGCAGTGAGCTGCATTCTAACTCTGTGTTATCAGAAGAGACCAGTAACATGGATAAGCCTCAGCTTATTTTTAGGCAATTGGGGTTAAGTGACTTGCCCAGGGTCACACAGCTAGTAAGTGTTAAGTGTTTGGTCAGAGGATGCATTTGAACTCAGGTCCTCCTGACTTCATGGACGGTACTCTATCCATTGCCCCATCTGGTTTTCTGGTAGTTCACATTGTAACCATGCACACAGTGGGAGATGTACAGTGAAATCTTCACTCTGGTAGAACTGCCTCTCTACTCCATACTTTCTTTTCTCAACTGATTTTGTCTGTAATGATGTAATAATAGATTTAGAAGTGGAAGAGATTATAGAGATTCTTAAGCTCAACTCTCTCACTTTGCAGATGAGGAAAGTGAGACCCAAAGAGGCTAACTGATTTGCCCAGGATCACACAATTAGGAATGATTTGAGGTAGAATTTGAACCCAGATCAAATTAGGGCTAATTGTGACCCTGGTTCCATTAATGAATATGGGCTGCTAAGACTTGAAATTTGTCATGGCTCTGCCTATTGATCATTTTTCCTCTCTATTTGGGTAGTGGTTGGCTCTGCCTTCCATTATCAGTTGATCTGGACCAGAGAATGGAATTAGGGCTCTCACATCTTCAAATGATCCCTTTGGTTCATGGATGCTTGGGTGTAGGGGGAAGGAAACAGCTTTGCAGGAAGTGTGGTCAAAGCAATTGTACAAATGAGAACTAAAATGATTAACGGATATTTCTGTAGCATTTTCCCCCCATGAGACTTTCAAGAAGCAACCCACTGATGCATGAGGTTGCCTTTGAGCCAATTTGGAAAGCTTTAATGAGAAGCTTGTGATGTGATGCTTTGCTTGGGCTTCTGGTAACTAGGATTTTTATAACTACCCCTCTTTTCTGCTATATACCATTTGCCAATCTGACCCTTATTTCTTTGGTTGTGAGACACATAATCATATTTATCTAGATGGAATTTGGTTCTAGCTAGTATATCAAGGAGATTAGTATAATTTCACCAAAAGATAACACTTCTTTCCAATGGCTTAGTTAGCTCAGGACACAAAAATAGTTGTTGGCAACTGGGGCAAAAAAATTCTAAGAAAGTAAGTAGTAGTAGCTTACCAGAGGTAACGTTTGGGGCTGCTGTTTTGTTGAAACAAATCTAAGAACACTCAAAGATATTGTGGTACCTTTTAAAAATACAGCCTTTACTTCTCAAAGGGTAAATTAATTTTCTACTGGGAAATGCAAATGGAAACAGCTGGTGTTATATGAATATTCATTCATATCAATGATAATTCTTCTAATAACATCAGTGCAACTAATATTGACAAACCATGACCTATATGTTCTCTTCTGTGTAGAATGTATTGAAGTATGTGGCCCTTGGCCTTGGGGTCTGAAGTATAAGAAATCATATCATTCTCAGGAAGCAAAATAAGCCCGCTTCATTGCTGACATTCTTTCTGGAAGTCAAATGCTCAAAGATCAAAATTCAGGAAATGACTAATCAATAGAGCAATTAGGAGAGTTATTCTGGTTGGAAGCCAGAGATTTCATTTTACTTTCTTGGCAGAAATATATATGCTTGGGATGATAATTGTGTGGATCAGTGTGACTACAGAGGTCCTGTGAATAATTCATAAGTAAGTTATCATCCAGCTAGGATCCTGGTATAGGAGGAGAACAATAGAAAGCACACTGGAATTGGAGTCAGAGGTCTTGGTTTCAAATTCTGTTAATCATTTTCTGTGAAGACCTAGGCCAGATCATTTCATCTCTTTATGCCTGTACTTCCTCATCTAAAGATGAATGGGTAGAGATTTGGACTAGATAATCTCCAAGGTCTCTTCTATCTATAAATTAGTCTTAGGATCTTAAAATTCAGAATTCTGATTCATCACTTTTAAGGTGATAAGGTAATTTGAAACACACTGATCTCAACTGTTGTTGAATTTTATGTCCATTTTAAGTTATATGGAAATGAGCAAAGTGGAAGGATGTATATTTGTAATGGAGGCTCATCTCTTAAGTCATTATTTCTCATTTTAATTTAAAATGTGTGTATTTCATTAGTGACAGTATTAATTGTCCTCTGCAGTCAGGAAGAGTTAAAAAACTCACTGATGCTGGTACTGTTGATGGAAGAATCTTCCCATATGTGCTATGGTTGCTGAAGAAGTTACTTGACAGAATATCAGCCAGAGAGACATATTTCTCAGGAAACCACATTGTACCATCAGGATTTTTGGAAAAAAAATTACTGCTATGAGCAATAATGTGTATCAATTCAGGTCTTCCTTTGGTTCTGGGAATGTTAGAAGGCACTTCAAAATTAAAATTAATCATTAATATTTGAAAGCAAGTAGGATAGCTAATTGATGTTATGATTGTTTCCTGTGAGAGTTAATTCTGATCAGAAGCTAACATTTTTAAATACAATCTTCTTTTGGATGATACTCAGACATTTGCTAGCTGTGTGACCTAGGGAAAGTCACTAACTTCTCCATGCTTCAATTTCTTCATCTGTAAAATTAGGAGGGCTGATTTTGATGCCTTTCAAGGTCCTTTCCACTTATAAATTTGTGATCATATGAAATCAGTACCCAGTGGGAAATTTTTCTTGCTTAACCATTTGCTCATCTTGTCCATAGCACCCTCCCAGTCCTTATTGCAAATGTCATAAATGCTATTGCTCTGAACAAATAGGAAGGGGCAACTCATGGAATAAAAAGGTTATCCTAGGGGAAGAAAAACAAAGAAATCTTGGTTTTCTGAAGTCATATTTATTAGAATTAACTCCAATCTATATGAATAAAATATTTGTAGCATTTCTTTTTTATATAGTGACAAAGAACTGTAAACTAAGGGGTTGTCCATCAATTGGAGAGTGGCTGAACAAAATATGGTAACAAATGTAATGGAATATTGTTGAGTAAAAAGAAATGATGAGAGGGATAGTTTCAGAAATGTCTGCACAACCTTGTATTAGCTGATGCAGAGGCAAGTGAGCAGAACCAGAACAATTTGATCCTCATAACAACCCCATGAGCTAAGTGCTATCAAGGCAAACAGAAGTTAAATGACTTACCCAAGGTCACACAGCTAATAAGTGTCTAAGGTTGGATAGGAACTTTGGTTTTCCTGACTCTAGGTCCAATTCTCTATCTATTACAGCATTTGACTGCCTCAAAAATGGACAGAAGAGAATGAAAAAAGGTTACAGGTTGAATTTATTATATTGTATTAAATCATATTCTATTTAATTTAATTATATTATGTATGCAAATAATTAATTATATATATATAATTGACTTTTATATAGAAAATATTGTATATGTACATTATATATAATTTTGTATAAATGCATGATATACATAATTACATATATTTTTATGTTATGTGTATAAACAAAAGCAAGCTCTATATAATAAAATTATACAGTTTCAGGTACAGTCCTCACTTTTTTGTTTTACTATATCATTGGAAAATTTTATTTGGTGTTTGTCAAGTTCAGAATAAAAATATAAAAAAAAACTTTTAAAGTCAATTTGAATTCCTTGATGATCAACTTAAGCATGTTGGGGTCCTTGTGTTTCAATCACAAGGGAAAACTATCTAACAGACATATATTAAGCACCTACTGTGTACAAGACACTATGCTGGGTAAGAGGGATAAAATTTTTTAAATGATTGTTTCCTTTAAGAAGGCTGTATTCTACTGAGAGGGTAGCAGGGTGTGGGAAGGGAAGCAGGGCATACAATATTTAAGCATGCAACAAAGGATATCCCATAGAACACCCTCAGAATTGCTCTTCTTGGTTCTGTATCAACAAATGAGGTAACTCAGTATTTAGGTATATTGGAAATGATGAATGCCCTGATTGCTGCCAGATATGTAGTGATCCATACAGTTCTGGAAAGGGTTTAGCATTTGGATTTGCTGTGGCAAGCCTTGTTTATCCTCTCCTTCCCTTCCTGCTTTGCCCCAAAGAGTGGTAGAGGGATCCATTGTTATGGCCATTAAAAGACTGTTTCTGACTCAGTCTCTTTCCTTTGACTCTCCAGGTGGCATCATAAGGCTTGTAGTAAGGGAAAGGGAAATGTTTGTTCCTTTCTCAACTCTGGTGTCATGGTGACCTCACCTATAGGGCAACTAGTGTAGAGAGGCTAACTAGGTGAACCTGTACCTGGCCCCATGGCTTCCTTGTCCATTTTTTGTGTTTTTCTTTTTCCTGATTTAGGTGAATGAGCATATATCCCAAGATGGATGTATCCATGCCTGGAAGTGACCCTTGAGAGTCTGAGAAATCTGGAGGTCCTAAGTCTTTTTGGTCAGAGGTGTATGGTGACAAGGGGAGGAGTCCTCAGCAATTCCTCCAATGCTCTTGGATAAAATGACCATCAATAAGAGGACTAGTCTAAGCCTGCCCTATTTTACCAGAAGAGATGCACAAGGAGTCAGTTGAAAAGTCCAGAGTTGAAATTTATAAGTAAAATACCTACTTAGAAGTTCTTCAAACTACTTCATTTTTAGGTAGTTTTAATAATCAACTAAGGACAGCACTGCCACTTATTTATTGTCTTGTGATAATCTTTTATATTTTATCATTTCTTTTGTGTGTGGGAAATAAATACCTGTCCCATACCTGATTCATATTGAAGAATGAATATTTTTCTTCTTTCTCTTTTGAGGAAACACTAGAGATGATCATAAATTTAAGCTTTAAATAATCAGGATGTCATGGTGGGAGATAAAGAATATAAGAAAATGCAGTCTTATTAGAGGCCAGGCTTCCCTAGGACTCAGTCTAGGGCAGACTTTTTGCCTGTCAGTCATTCAGTCCATCAGTCAAGAAACATTTATTAGCCACTTATTATGTTCTAGGGACTGTGTTGATCCAGCCTGGCTCCAGAGCAAAGGAGCCACTTAGTGAATAAGGAAGGGGGCACTATACTCTAGGCCTGCTAAGCCAAGAAGTGGTTCCTTAATATTTGTTATAATGGGAGGATGGCCAATGGAAGCCTCATCTTCAGAGCATGCAAAACTTGCTTTTATTTCACCTGAGGATTCTTGGACAGCTGTCTTCTGAAAGTCTGTGTGAAGGGGCCCTGTTTTTCACTTCAGTATGATTGTTCTCTGTCCACTAAACATGTGGTGAAAAAATAGACTTTTGATTAGTTGCTGAGCCAGAAATGCAAGTGTATACAAGACTCCCTTTGGCACAATGAGATTCTTTTTCCTTCCACAATGTCCACTGAAGAGGATGAGCTGCTGTGTCCTTCTTTCTGTGGAAAGGCCTGGAATGAAGCTTTGGGTATATGACCCAGCTGTTGCTAAGAGAGGTGGGACTGGGGCCCAGCAGCCTACTCCTCTCACACAGGAGACATGAAGCCATGAGCACATGGACTTGTTGCTCTTCCTCTTGGGTCTATTCTCTTCTGACATATGTGAAGAGCTGTAGGACATTTAAAGGATTTTGCTGTGACCTTTGAGAGATTCAAAACATTCAGAGAAGCATCAGAAGTCTGGGTGCTGAAGTGTAGACCTGAGTTTGTGGCCAGCTGATCCCAGTCTACCAGAACAGACTCAAAGAGTGACCAGGACTCAGCCCAGCAGTGCACTGACCTCTACCCAGGATGTTGGGTCCTACAAGGGGGAAAGACTCATCCTTTGGTTACACTGCATTAGAGTCAATTGGCTGGCCAACTCTGGAGGATAAGTACTTTGTGTTAACTTTGTTAAGATTGAGTCCGCTCTTCCTATAGACTAAGCTAGCACAGGGGAGAGTGTGCTCCTGATGTTGGGGGAAAATGCTTGTACTTGTGCTCTTATATATCTTATCAGCAAAAATCCCTTTGTAACAATCTATTGATACTAATTGTGTAAATAAAACTGGTACTAATCACTGGAGAGTACTCATCTAATAAAGGAAATTATAACTGTAACTGGTGATTATTAATATTGGGGAAAACATAATAGAATAGGGATTTGAGCCTATAGTAGTAGAAAGATGCCTCCAGTCCTTAAGGGATACCCCTAGAGCTCTTCAGGGGAGAGCTAGTCTGACTTATAAATGTGAATAGGAGTTGGAATAAGGATCCCTGGACTCTATAAAGGCTTTGTAGATATAGATAAGCAAGTGCAAAATATATGCAAAGCAATATCAAGTTGGGGAGGGGAGAGCAATCACAAATGAGATCAGGAAAGACCCTTTATTGGAGTTGGCACCTAAATAGTGCTTTGAGCTAGGGATTCTAAAAGTCAAAAACAAATTTGAGCTTGGTGAAAAGATGTATGTAATGGTATTATACTTATTTAAAATGTTTTCAGTCCATTTTCTTGCTTTCTTAGTTCAGAGTTTGCAAAAGTAATTTGCTTTTACCAAAGGGAGGTCTTTTTGTGGTTTTTAATGTAGGAAAAACACAAACACAGCAGACAATGTTGAAGGACTGTAGAGTTGTCCTCAGATCTATCAATAGTAATAGTTGTAGTAATATGCTGCTTCTGTTCATCTGTGAGATACATTTTCTGATCAACAGAAAGACAAGACATTTTATTTTGGCTTTGTCCATATCCTTTCTAGTTTTCTGTGAGGACACAAAAGAGATGTGAACCCCTAGAATAAACCATTTCCCCCCCTAAATAATGATGATGATAACAATGATGATGTTTAGTATTTATATAGCACTTTTAAGTTAGCAAAGCACTCTACATATATTATATCCTTTGATCTTTGTAACAACCCTGTGAGGTAGGTGCTATTATCATCCCTATTTTATAGATAAGTAAACTGGAGGGTCTGAGAGTTGCCCAAGATCACATATCTAGTAGGTTTCTGAGGCAGGATTTGAACTCACTTCTGCCCTACTCCAAGTCTAATACTCTATCCACTATAATACTTATAGCTACTACAAAAGAAAGAGTGGGGAGAGGTGACTCCAATGGAATATTTTTTTCATAGTCCAGTATGAGTATTTATTGCTTGGCAAAATTAGCACACCATCACTATATTGTCACAAAAATAAGAATAAAACATTTCAAGATCACCTGAGATCAACCAAGCATTTATTAAATATCTACTATGTACCAGAGTCCAAGAAGACACATTGGAATAGTCCTGATCTCAACAAAATTACATTCTACTGACTTTGAATATATTTATTCCTATCATCAATAGCATGGATGCCCCACAGTGTTCAAATCAGCCCAGAAACTAATGATTATTAGCTCAAATGCCAATTCATTTTCTCACACGTTCCTTAAAATGGACATCAACAATGGTGGTAAGGTATGTATTATGTT
This sequence comes from Vombatus ursinus, assembly GCF_900497805.2. NCBI lineage: Eukaryota > Metazoa > Chordata > Mammalia > Diprotodontia > Vombatidae > Vombatus > Vombatus ursinus. The sequence continues at coordinate 34,010,759 of NW_020954550.1, forward strand.
GATAAAAGATCAAGGTTGAGGCCTTTCATAACCCAGTCAATAAGGCCCTCTTTCACTAGTTCCTAAATAGAAACTAAATGAACAGTTCTGGTTGATTAATTGAGCCTTGATTAGCAATAGTGGAAGAATGTCATTAACACTCAGACTATCCTTCAGTTTACCATTATCCATGTTTCTCTAAAGAGACATTTGTTTTTTCTACCAACAGCTGTCAATGATTATCTTACAGGAAAGAAGAGGAGGTCCAAAAGCTGAATGACTCCCAAGTGTGAGGCTTTTATTGCTTGGCAAAATGGTATTGTCCTTATGAGAGAGAGAGATTGTAAAACTCATAAGCCATGGCATAAGTTTAAGTGAAGGCCTATGACTTGAGGAACAGATGTTAGAATGACAAGGAGATTAAACTTTAGACTAATATCCATAATATGTGTGTGTGAGTGTGTATGTGTGCATGTTCCCCAGCATTGCCAAAATTAACCATTGTTTGTAGCCATCTAGGATGGATGCCTCCAGATCAAAGGATGGAGAGCAGAATGCTGTTTGGAGGGCTACCAATAGACATTCGAAAGATTGTTTGGAAGCTCTTATCAAGATAAGACATTGAAGAATGTTTTCAACTCTTACCCATGGCATGCAATCTGAGGCAAATAGACAGTCATTCCAACTCATGATGAGCAGATGAACATGATATAGAACACATGATGAGCAGATACAGAATCCAAAGGTGATGAAACTTTTACTAAAACCTTCTGTTTTGGTGGGAAAAGAATCATATAACTGGTCCACACTTTCATCTTGAAAATCTGGAATGATAAATATACTCCAGATGTCCTTGACTGTGGGAAACTTTAAGAAAGGAGAAAAATCAAATTGTGTACAAACTTCTTTTAGGAGCCCTATTCTTCATTAAGAAGTTTAGAACCTAGATATATTTCATAATTTCCATAACTGATTTGAGGTCTCACCTAAAAGTTTCTAGAACTTAAACCCCTTCAGGTCATATGATTGGATATTCTTGTTGTCTCTTCCAAGGGAGAATATTATTTAAAAAAAAAAAAACAAACAAACCCCGCCCTCCTCCAAGATTTACATAAACAATAAAGGCTGGCAGCCCTTTCCCAAGAGGGGGGTGGTGAAGTGGTTAAAGAGAAGAAAGAGAGAGACCTCCTAGACATAAATTCCTCTTTACTCTGATATATTCTAACTTGTAGCTCCTGTCCTCTAAGCTCTTTCAGGTGTACTGTGTGAATAGCTTCCAACTTCTAGGCCTGTTCAGGGCCTCTTTTACAGTAGCTCACAACTCCTCGGTACAAAGGTAAAAAGCTCATCGATATTCTTCTTCATCACCTTTAGAGAATGGCCTTTAGTAGTGTTTCTTCTGAGTCCTCCAGTGGAAGCCATTTCAGGTGGCAGCTCAAAGTTGAAATAACTGATTCAGAGCCCTTTCAGGCAGCATAGGGAAATAGATCTATGCTTCATCAAACAGCATCACATTCTGAGCTATTTGGTCTAGTGACTTGCCTGGATTTAGGGCACATTACATTGCTTAGGGGGGCTTGGAGAGATCTACAGAATAGAGATCATCACTCTGTATCATAACTCAGGCATCTTGGATACTTGGCAAAAGTCTCCCAATTTTTCTCCATAAGGTCCCATAAAATTAGTTCATATGCAAATTAAGTTCCAGGAACATCCTTAGGATCCTGTAGCTTGCTAAAAGAAATATGCAAACTAAATAATAACCATGGCTCTCATGTAATTTATGTTCATATATTTTGTACTGCGCTAGGTGCTATGGACAAAATTTTTAAAAGATGTAAATAGTCCCTGCTCTCAAGGAACTTTCATTCTATTAGACAGACTTTCCCCAATCCTACATACCCCAAATAAGCCTTACTTTTAGAGCTAAATTGCAGTATATACTAATATCTGCACAGTCTCTACCAATGGAATTTAAGTATCCTGAGGGCAGGTACTGTTTCATTTTTTTTGAAACCCCATGCATGTATATATATGAAAGTATGCATATTATAGGCCTGTGATTTTATTAGTGTAGAGAACTCTTTTGAGAGAAAACTCCTTCCAGTGAACATCAATTTCTGTCTTGAAACCTGTATATTGGAGAGTTGGCAGGGGGAACTGAGAGGTTAAGTCATTTGCTTAGTATATGTACAATATGTGTCAGAGGTAAGACTATAACATCATCTAATAGACATATCAAATTCAACATGTTGAAAACAAAGCTAATTATTTTGCTCCTGAAATCTGGTGGAAAGGTGGAGAGGCAGCATTTGAACTCAGATGTTCTTATTCTAACTCTAGCATTTTCCATCTTCTGTTGTAAATATAAGGATCAGTTGAGTTAATCAATCAACTATCCCATTCCTACTTAAACTTTTATCAGGTGAGAATAGCTCTGTTTAATCCATCAATCAAAGGTATTAAAGTAGTGTATGTTCTGTCATGCTCTGTGGGTCATCTGTAAAATAGGAAGCTGGTTTGGAACTAATGCATCCCAGTATTTGGTAGCATAGAGGAGAGAGCAGTCCAGTTAAGCTACTGAGAGGAAACCACTTGGTCAGGAGTGGGGTGGAGAATTGCTCTATTTATAATACCCTGATCAGAGGACAACCTCATAAACTTTAGAGAGTAATACCTAAGGGGGGACATCTTGAAGTTTGCAGCGAAACACCTTGCAAGGGCTATATGTTACTCTTTTTGCCATAGGTACTTTGACTTGAGCCTATTTCCCCTGGACTCTGCATGTCCTTATGGGAGAGTGTGTCACAGACCTTTGGGGGAATGTTTTATATCAACTGTTTTTATTGTGCCATCTTAGTAAATACTTCTTTCTAAAATCTAATTGATTAATACTGATGGATAATCAATGGGAGGGGGAGAAGTATATCAGGGAAGGCTCTTGAATCAACTAGAAAAGCTCACTCCCAAAGTACTAGGGGACCCAGAGAAGAGAGGAAACCAGGCTCTGGAAACTCACCCAACTAATGTGAGTGAGGATTCGGAGAATGAGTGCAGGATATTTGCTCCATAGATAGCAGTGCCTTGAGGACAGTGTGGTATAGTAGGAAAAAAAAAGAACAAAACACTTAACCTAGATTCATCGCACTTGAATTTGAATTTCTTGTCCAACACAATGCTCATGTGACCCTAGACAAATCACTTCCCCTCTTAGGGTCCTTGGTTCTCTCAACTGTTAAAGGAAGGTCTTAGACTCTATGATTTCCAAGTTCCCTTCCAACTGTAAATCCTGTGATCTTATGTATTTCAATGCTCTATTTGCCTATGATCTTCCTCTATTGAGAGAAGACAGAGAACGCTGACTCTGAAGTTGTTACATTTGCATACAATTTGGCATTTTCAATAGTATATGTGTAATTGGTGTTCTTGGTTCATCAGGAAAATTCAAGAAAGGCTCTCGATACATCAGAGAGACTGCTGATGGTGAATTTGAGGTAAGACCAAGACAAAAGTAGTATAGATCAGGTAGGCATGGAGGGCTAGTGATCTGGATCATGGGAGAAGGCACCTACAAATTCTTTTAAGTTGTTTAATTTTTACAAATTGTGTTTCCTGCTTAAGTATACTATCTTGCTTTGAAAACCCTGAAAGGATCACTGTTGATGTTGATGTCCATCATCATCATCATCATCATCATCATCATCATCACCACCACCATCAGTATCATCATCATCGTCATCATCAACATCATTACCATGATCCATCATCATCATCATCATCATCACCATCATCATCATCATCATCACCATTATCACCATCATCATCATCACCATCATCCTCCATCATCATCATCAGTATCATCATCATCCATCATCATCATCATCATCATCAGTATCATCATCATCATCATCATCATCACCATCATCACCATCATCATCATCAGTATCACGGTTCTACTTGAACATCTTGTCACTGTTTCTGGCTGTTATCCAGACTACTCAAGACTGAAGAAGAACCACACAGTAGGAAGAAGCAGCAACTCTTCACTGATCTGGTGTGGTTATATCTGAGAGCTAGCATCAGAGAGAGATTGGGGCCTGTAACCTTGAAGATTCCGCTTCTGATGTTTGCTACCTATGTGGCCTTGGGTGAGTCACTTAAACTATGTCTGTCAGTTTTCCTAATTTGTGAAACACAGGGCCTCTGTGAAATAGATGGCTTCTTTGATCTATTCCAGCTCTAGATCTATGATCATAAGAATTTGATTTGAATCGGACTTTGTTACTTATGGGCTAGGAGACCATGGGAGTCACTTACTCTCTCTAAGTTTCAGTTTTGTCATCCTTGAAATGGGGATAATAATGCCTTTTGCAGGATAATAATAATGCTCAAATGAGATAGTTTACAAAAAACGCTTTGCAAAATACCCTATAATATATGTCATTTCTTGCTATTACGTAACTGTCATGTGCATTAATATGTAACTATCACTTACTATTATTATTATTATGTCCCCTCTAGAGGTATGTATAACTATATGACTAAGCCTTTGTGGGGTCATGAGCTTGGGCCTTGCCTGACTACTGTGTGAACATAGCTCAGAGCAGCAAGGAATTACCTGTTCCTTACAATTCCTGTGAAGCAGTTACAGAGATTTGTTTGGATTAGGAAAGTAAACTCCTAAAAGAACATTTGCTTTCTTTGGCCTGGGATAGTCATCGGTCTCATACTCAGAGTACTTTGACCAAGACTAATAATCTTCCTTGGTTTATAAGGTCAGCTCCCTGCAGGTTGCTTTTATGGCCTTGGTGGTATGAATGCCTTTGTCTACAGCTGATGGCGCCCTTTCCCCACCAGGCCCATTAACCATGTCTGATCAGGCTAGTTTAATTCAATGTACTTCTCTGCAGCCAGACCTAAAGATGCAGCCAGGAATCAAAAACATGGAGGCAGCCTCTGTTTTCTGTCTTGTGAAAGATTCTTTAGCATCCAAGGTCCTTAACATTGCCATCTAGGGCCTCCACCATGCTCATAACTATATACTAGTTGACTTCATGAAGTCTTTCCTGGTTCACAAACTGTTTTTCTCACAAAAATCCTTTGTAGTAGGTAGTTGGATATTATTTTCCCCATTTTAGAGATGAGGTAAAAAGGTGAAGTGAATTGCTTGTGATCACACAGAGTCCAATAACAATAAGTAAGAGGCAGAGCCAGAAATTGAATCAAGTTCCTTCCACTCCAGCCCTTTAGATTCACACCTAAAAAGAAGATCCAGTAAGCTTGTCAGGGCAACACAGAGTTTGAACATGGGAACTGGGCAAAGTGTTCTTGTATAACAACCAGAAATAACCAAAGTCTTTCATTGGCTTCATGGAACAGAAAGCTGTTGCCAAAACTGATTATGAATTTACCTGTGGGACGTCTTACCAGATGCTGAAGAAGTATCATCACAGAGTGATAATAGTAACAACTCTGGAGGAGATGCAGAAAAGCCATGTGAAAGAAGAATTAGGCTTGTTCTATTTGTCCCCAGAAGGCAAAATCAGGAACAGTGGGTGGAAGTTGTAAAAAAGCAAATTTAGGCCTGATGTCTGGAGAAACTTCCTGATAATGAAAGCTATCTAAAAAATGGAATGGGCTGTCTCCAGTAGAAGTAGGTTACCTATTCTTTGTAGGTCTTCAAACAGAATCTGGAAGCCCATTTGCCATAAGCATTGTAATAGGGATTTCTTTTTTACTATGGGTTGGATTAGATTACCCTTACCACTTTAAAATTCTACAGTTTTGGGACTTTCCAGTACCAGGAGGTAGAGTATCGTGTCACCATGTACCCATGCTCCAGGGTAAGTGCTGGTTCATTCCAGCCTTCAATTAGATTTCAGGGCCCAACTTTACAGACATTAGAGCTGTCACCTTGATTTGTTTCATCAGTATCACTCAACAAATATGTTTAGCATTATACAGAAAGAATGTGGAAACTTGTTTTGTTTGATTATTTGTGTTGGTTACAAGGATCTTATTTTTAATTACTTTTTTTCTCTGCAATTTGGGATGGTAGACGGGAGATGGTAGGATAGTAACAGGGTTGTCCTCTTTCCCCATACCCCCCAAAAAAGAAAAGATCATCAACCAAGCATTTTTAAGTGCTCAGAAGGGAATTCAAGGAAAGCAAAAAGGAAATATGAGCAGGCAGGACCTGTTGAAAATTACATGTTGGATTTATTATGTACTTAAAAGGAAAAGCAAACTATATGTAATAGGGATGTGTAGTTTCATGTACAATCCTCTTTTCTGTTTCACTGTTTATGGAAATGCTCATTTTACTTACTGTTTGTCAGATTTAGAATTTAAATAAAAACATTAAACAGAAGGATGGAGTCACCAATTTTGAGAAACTAGGGATTAGGTCCATCCATTCCCAGGCCTCAAGTAATGTTTCCTGCAAACCCTGCTGTGTCATGTGTGACTTATGAGACAGGAGGCTACCTGGGGCATTTCACCTTCTGGCATGTTGAAGGAGGGGACTCACACACAGGGCAAACAGGAAACCCTGGAAGGGTACCATCAGGCACAAGAAATAGGCATAAAAATAAGTCCTATATGTAGTATTCTATGGGTGACAATATGTGCTTGTCCCAATAATCCAAGTGCTCAAAAGGCTGTCCTCCAGCAGAGAGATTCAATTTATTTTATTCTGTCCTATAAGGTATAAGTGGAAGCAATGGTTACAAATTCCAAAAAGGCAAATTTAGGCTTCATGTTTGGAAAAGACCCTTCCCAAAGATCATAGCTGTCCAAAAGCATAATGGGCTGCTGCAAGAGCTGGAGTGGGCTGGTAGAGAAGTATTCTTCTCTAGGCTGAGTTCCTGACCTTCCTCCTGGGCTTGCTGTACAATGCCTCAGAAGCCTCTTCATCCTGGAACCTCACTCTAGCTCTGGACTTCACACACTGGCAATGCTCTCCATCCCTGTGACCTCTCCCTGATTGGCTGATTCCTCCCAGAACCTCCATTTTAAGAAGGATGCCCAGGTCAACCATGTCTTCATTCTCCTCTAGGCTAACCTCCTGACTCTCCTCCAGGACTTTCCCTACAATGCCTCCACAGACACCTTCATTCTTTCCTCCTCCTCTTTTCAGCTTCCTTTTATATTTTATCTTCCTTCATTAGATTGTAAGCTCCTTGAAGACAAGAATTGTCTTTTCTTTTTGCTTGTATTTAGATTCTCAGAACTTTGCATAGTACCTGGCACATAGTAGGTGTTTAATAAATGCCCTTTGACTTGACTTGGTGGGTTTTACTTCATTGGAGGTCTTGAAGCAGAACCTGGAAGATCATTTGTTAATTATGTTATACTGGAAATTTCTTTTGGGTAAGAGTTGGTAAGAACTAAGCTAGATGGCTTATTGGGGTTAAGTACCACCTCCTCCACGAAGTCTAACCTGGTTTTCCCAGTTTCTAGAGTCCCCTGAAATAACTTTGTATCTACTGTATATATACTGTTATTTATGGGTATGTATTCATGCCATCTCCCATTGAAAGGATATATGTTCCTCAACGACAAAGACTTTTTGTCTTTGTATTTCTAACACCTAGCACAGTGCCTGGAATGTAGTAGGGACTTAATAAATACTTGTTGAATGACTGAATGATCTTCAGCCTCTTCTTCTATATACTGAGGGATTTAAACAAATGTCTGTAATTGCTTTCAGTTCTAAATTCTAAGAACTTTACTGCATAAATATGTTATACTTATGACACTGGGTTGTGTGGCTTGAATGATGTCTTCCTAAAGCCTGCAAAAAAGTAGCATGTCATTATATTAATTATCCATGGAATACTATTATCTGAGTTACCCACAAAGCAGCACTCTACTTAAGCCACTAGCTCAACCTCCTCAGTTTCTTTTTCTGTCCTGTACAGAATAACTTTTCTATGAAATTACATCTCCGCTGGCCACCAAAGGATCCAAAGCTTGCTAACAGCTAGGTTGTTTTCCCCTGCTCCCCACTCTGCCAAGCCTACACTCTGTCAACACAATTAAGCCATTTGAATTTATCTTCTGTGGTTGGCTCTACAATTTGTAGAACACTGCTCAAATATTAAGATATAAATCTGCCATCTGTACCTAGCTCATAAGCCCACACCCTCTCTGAAGTCCTTGCTCTCAGTTTATGGCCTATTATAGTCACAGGATTCAGAGACTTAGTATGATGTGATCAAAAGTTTATTGTCTGTAAGATAAAGTGAAACAAGAATAGATCAAGTGCTCCTGTATGGAACATTTACCTCCAGTTACCTTCCAAAGGTCCTCCTGCTTGCATGGTAGGTACAGCCAAAGGACTGCCAACCATATATGTCTTATGGAAAGAAATAAAAAAAAAGGGGTATGCACCACCTGTGTCTAGATCATGGATGAAAAGCAAGAGAAACTGGGAAGACAGTAAAGGAAATCAATCTCCCTATCCTCTTCCAAACTCGAGATCACCCACCCTTTGGAATTTACAATAGCTACTAGTCTGAGCACTCTGAATCTTCTGATCTAATGACTCCCAGTCTCTGCCTCTTCTCCAGGATCAAGATATCTCCAACTGTGCTGTGCTCTGGTCATCTCGCTCATAATCATAGTACCACAACTTCATGGCAATGCTAACTCTAGTCCTTGTATTTTTTCATATGGTCCTTAGTCAGTTGCCATTTGTTCCTATCTTTTCCTAGAATCCTGACAGTGAAAGCTCAGCAAAAAGAAGACAGGAAGAAAATAGTGTATGCTGTAGCATACAGGTTCATCCACCCCAGCCCCTTGCCCCATCTCCTATCACCTTCAGCAGCAAATATAGGATCCTCTGTTTGGCATTTGAAGCCTTTCATAAACTCCCTTGCCCCTACCTTTTCAATATTTTTACACTTTACACACCACCACAAACTTGGTAATCCAGTGACACTGGCCTCCTTGTTATTTCTTGCACAAGACACTCTTTCCAGCCTCTGACCATTTTCACTGGTTGTCTCTCATATCTGCATGCTCTCCCTTCTCATTTCTGCCTACTGGCTTCCTTCACTTCCCTCAAATCCCAGCTAAAAGCTCACCTTCTGCAGGAAGGCTTTCTCAGTCCCTATCAATTCTAGTGTCTTCCCTATCTTAATGATTTCCAATTTATCCTATATATAGTTTGCAAATAATTGTTTGCATCTTGTCTTCCCAACTAGACTGTGAGCTTTTTGAGGGTGGGGACAATCTTTTCCCCTTCTCTGTATCCTCAGGCCTTAGCAAGGTGGTTGGTACTCAGTAGGTGTCTAATGAATGTTTATTGACTGGCAGTTTCAGAACTTCTCATGGAAAGTAAAAGTTCATAGGACCTCAGCTGAGGAAGGTAGAGCAATTACCCACTTGTATGCCAGGTTCATCAGAAGCCACTCTGCCAGTATCTCCATGAATTAGCACTCTGGCCCAGGGTGAAATCAATCATTCTTTTTAAAAATAGATCTATTGAACATCTTTTATTTTTATATCATCTACATTTCCCATGGGCAGCTAGGTGATGCAGTGGATAGAGCACTAGGCTTGGAATCAGGAAGATTCATCCTCCTGAGTTCAAATCTGGCCTCAGACACTTATGATCTGTGTGATCCTGGGAAAAATCAGTTTGCCTCTAAAAATAAAAAAAAATAAAAAAGGGGGCAGCTAGATGGTGCAGTTATTAGAGCACCAGCCCTGAAGTCAGGAGGACCTGAGTTCAAATCCAGCCTCAGACCAAACACTTGACACTTACTAGCTGTATGACCTTGGGCAAGTCCCTTAACCCCAATTGCCTAAAAATAAAAAAAAAATAAAATCAATTTGCCGCAGTTCCTTAACTATAAAATGAGCTGGAGAAGGAAATGGCAAACCACTCTAATATCTTTGCCAAGAAAACCTTAAATGGGGTCACAGAGTTGGACACAAATGAAATGACTCAACAAACATTTCCCATCCCCTACCCCAACCCCTATCACAATATTCCTCCTCCCCTCCAAGAGCCATTACTTATAATAAAGAAAAAAAAAGAGGAAGAAAAAGAGTTGAGCAAAAGAAATCAAGATATCAGATCAACAGAACAATAAAAACACTGCTATTGCAACAATGTTCCCCTTCTGTAAATGCTAACTTCTGCAAAGGAATGGGGCAGGGGAAGTGTCTCCCTCCAACTCTTTGAGGCCAAACCTTATTATTGTAATTTCACAACATTCTATTGTTTTGTTGTTCTCATTTACATTGTTGCAATCATTGTGTATAGTTTTTCTGGCTCTATTCACTTCACTTTGCATCAGTTTATGTAAGTTTTTACATGCTTTTCTGTATTAATCACATTTGTCATTTCTTACAGCATAATAAAATTGGATGACATCCATTTATCACAACTTGTTCACCATTCCCATCATCACAGGGGAATTTATAATGTAAGACTGAATCTGCCTGGTCCACATATCTCATCGGTGCCCTCTGCCCCTCTGATTGGACCCTATGACTGCACAGTAGGGTCATGTGCGTCAGGGTCTCTATTTAAAGAAGGGACTCTGAACGGTTTTCCTGCCCATTTCCCAACAGCTGCACTGCTTTTGGCCTTCTTTGGAATTCTTCAACATGCCCCTGACTTAGGTACCTTCTCCCCCTCCATCTTCCCCCCTCCCTCCAAGATCATAAGCACCTTGAGGGCAGGGATTGTCTTTGTTTTTATTTTGCCAGTGCCTGGCACATAGTAGGTGCTTAGTAAATAAGTACTTGACTGATTACTCTTTCTTGTTCTTTGCTACTATAATATAGAAATACTTTGATGTATATAGAATCTTTCTTTCAGTCATTGACTTCCTTGGTGTACTGAATATACTTAGCCATTGGATCTTGGGACATTTTAGACACTTTTTTGAAGGCATATTTCCAAATTGCAGAAATCAGTCATTTAAAGAGAAAAGATGATAAGGTAGGGGCACAGGTTTCAAACAGAATTTTTTCTTCTAGCACCAAATATTGTCATTTCTGTTTTTCTTTAGAAATAATTTGGAAGGAGCCACTATTAATTCAAATGAATTCAAGTTTTGGCCCTTCATGAAGGCAAGTTTGCATGATGACTATAGTTTCTTTTCATTTCAAACATTTCAAATGTTCAGAATTCTCCCGATTTTTGTTTATTTTCCTATAGTCTTATCTTTCTGTAATGGTTGGTCTTGATCATGTCTTTAAAGTTAGATGACTCAAATTGTTTGCACCAAAGAATTTCTACCTTTTAACTTAGAGAAAAAAGATTGATTGTTATGGTAAAATTTGGGTCTAGGTTACATAAAGGTGAGGAAAAGGAAGGATATTCAGGAATATGGGTTTAATAAAGGAGATGAGGGTATTTGGGGAATTAGAGCCTCTCAGAATTGATTTGGGTCTTTAGTCAGAATTACAATTTCTTTTGAAAACGTTAGTCCTGGATCATAGAAAGACAGAACCAGGGCTAAGGGACTTTGACACCTAAATGCAGAGGATCCTTTCAGCACGAATACTCCTTTGAGATAGAAACAACAGAGTTTTGTATCTAATTAGCAATAATTAGAACCAGAGGGCACTGCTTCCTCATTCTGGTGACTAATACCCCAGGTGAATTCCTCCCCAGTCTGGCTCTGTCCTCTTGTCTCTCCCTTCTTATGCCCAGATGGAGTCTTGTATATCCAAGGGTTTTTATTCATGAAGCCTTGTTTCCCTAGCTAAGAGATCTTTCCTTGAAGTCTCCCCCTTCCTTCTGCCACTTCAATTCAATTTATCCTAAGAAGTTAATCCTACTATGCCTTTTCCACCACTTGCCTTGGTTGCATTTGGTGATGCTTGCCCTACATGCCAGAATTGCTAGTTGTAATTCCCAAGAAAGGGGAACAAAAAGTACAAAATTCAATTCAATAAAAAAATTACTTCGTAAATCCCATAAGACAAGGTGGAGAATGGAAAGAACACTTGTCTCTAGAGTCAGAAGATCTGGGCTCAATACTACCACTTCGGTGACCTTGGGCCAGTCATTTCATTTCTCTGAAATTTAATTTTCTTATTTATAAAATGAAGAATAAAATGAATTTTTATAGAAAATATTATATATATAATTTTATATGTAATTTTTATTATATATATTTGTTATATTATATATACATATATATGTATATGTACATATATATGTAAAATTAGTTTCCTCAATTGTAAAATGAGAGAGTGGGACTGGATGGGCCCTAAGGTTACTTCCAGTTTTAAATCTATGATGTTATTCTCTGCAATATGTTAAACTAAATTGTAAAGGGGATACAAAGAGGAGTAAGATAGACTGAGTAAGATTGATTAAGTAAGATAAATTGTCATATAATCTAGATGGGGTGAGGTTTAAGTCATGTTCCCAAATAAGAGCAGTATGATGAAGGATGTGAAATATACAAGTGTGAAGAGAGTTCCAAGGGGGTTCAGGGATCATTTCTGACTGTACTGGAGCAGTAAAACTCTGTCTAAAGAGGTAGTAGGTGGCACAATAGAAGGAGAACTTATTCAAGAGTCAGGACCCTGGGTTCAAAGTCATTTCTGCTTTCTGGGCATCATTTTCCTTATCTGTGAGGGAATTGTACTACATAAAAAAACTTGGGATCCATGGGCTATAAGGTACCTCCAAAATTCCAAATCAGATTAAGATATAATTAGGAAATGTTTAACAAAATACATAAAAATCTAGTATACCATAATGTTAATTTGTAGTTTTCTAAGCCAACATGCAGTGTGTGTTACAGGGATTAATTTTTGTTTGAGTTTGATACCACTGGACAAGACGACCTCTGAAATCTTTTCTAGTGCCAGACCTATGATCCTGAATTGGGTCTTGGAGTATGAATGTGATGAGGGCTAGTGGAGATGGAGGGGTGGTGGGGGGGTTGGAGTAGAGGGGTGGAGAGAGGATGAGCATTCCAACCCAACTAGCTGAAACTTCAGCTAATAATGATAATTTGAAATTATGTAGTGTTTTAACATTTACAAAACACTTTCCTGACAATAATACTGTTAGGTAAATCATCTCCTAGGAGCAGCTAGATGGTGCAGTGGATAGAGCTCCATAGCACATAGAATGCCAGGCCTGGAGCCAGAAGACTTATCTTCCTGAGTTCAAATCTGGCCTCAGAAACTTACTAGCTGTGTTTTCCTGGACAAGTCACTTAACCCTGTTTGCCTCAGTTTCCTCATCTGTAAAATGAGCTGGAGAAAGAAATGGCAAACCACTCCATTATCTCTGCCAAGAAAACCCCAAATAAGGTAATGAAGAGTAAGATATGATTGCAAAACAACTGAAAAACAAATCATCTCCACTTGACATATGAGAAACCTATGACTCAGAATGGTTCGTAATGACTTGCCCAAGGTCTCAGAGCTGGAAAGTGTCTAAGTTAGGATTTAAACATATATCTCCTGACAAAACATCCAACCCTTTCTCCTTTTTCCATGCTGCCTTATAACTTGAGAGGATTATATATTTGGAGCTGTAAGAGAATTTAAAGATTGTCTAGTCCAGCCCTCCCATTTTGCAAATGAGGAAACTGATCAAGATAATACAGGTAGAAAGCAGAGAGTCAAGATACAAAGCCTACTCTTACTCCAAATACAGCATCCTTTCCACTCTACCCCACTGTCTATATTCCTTTCCTTTATCTTAAGGAGAAAAAAGCAAGAACAACAGCAAAATAAGCTATCAAAGAATGAAGAAAATTTTTAACAATTTTCCATATGCATCCTGGGGTCAGTATTCACTCAGCCAAATCTCCTTTTACCTTTATAGTGATGGCTGATGTTCTCTATGATAACTATAAGGCTCTCTAAGATCCTCAACCAATAAGGAAAGATACAGTTGTTCTCATATAGTATTGGAAGAAATACAGGAAGAAATCATACTGTATAGGAAAGTTGATCAACATCTTTCTGAAAAATTTTCTACAAGGGCTTTAAAAACCCTCAAACTTAGTCAGAGGATTCAATGAACTAGAACAGCCCATCCCCTAAGTATTTCTGTTACAAGGATGTGTAATTTCATCAGAGTGGGGAGCTGTTATTTCTGATATAGAAACTTCCTCCATAGATGCAAACATGACCACATGACTTAATAGACAAATGCTAAGAAATTGCCCGAGGCACATAGTGTTTGAGTGTCTTGCCCAGGGTTACATAGTTACTAATTGTCAGAGTAGAGATTTGAACTCAGGTCTTCTGGATATCCAGTCTAGCACTCTATTTGCTATACTACTTCTTGAAGACTTGTAGTAATGAAATTTTATTTTTATGGTATAGCATTTAGGAAAGAGGAAAAGTGTGCTAACCCTTGTTCAGCTTAGTGAGCTTCTGAAGACTGCAAAAACACTGGGAGAAAGGGCAAATTCTTTTTTCTTGGGATCAGTTCTAGCATAGTAATAGGTTTGTGATGGGCACAGTGAAAGATTTTGGTTGGGAGAAGGATGAACAGAATGCAGCTAAGGGCATTTATTTGTGAAGAAGAAAAAAAACTTTTAAATCACTTATGAAATGAATTCAGTATGAGGAAAGAACCACTTAATTCACTTTATTATTAAAATACTTAGAACTCAGCATAAAGGATTTCTTAAAGATCCAAAGGAAAAATAATAATTAGGTGTGCTGGTGTGTTTACATTCACTGTTGTATAAGAGGGTTAATTTCATAGTAGAGAATTGCTCTGATCCTTTGGAGTTCACTTTGCTATCAGACAATTCTGGGTTTGTTTGGTGGCTTTCATTTAATAGATGTGGGAATTGAGGGAGAATGTGGTTCAGGTTAAGACATTTGCTTCAGGTTACAGAACAGGTCCTCAGAACAATAGGAATTAGGATAAGAGCAGTCCTTGAGTTCTCATTTCCTCCTTCATTGATAGAGAGGGAGAAAGATCTCTTACTCATTCCTCAATTTGAATAGTTAGAATAGAATAGAATAGAATAGTTAGAAATAGTATAGGCCTTTAGAACTTCTCTACTTGTGAAATATCTTAGCTCTGGTAAAGTGCTAAATATCATTTCTGAGAATTTCCTTAATGCTTTGTAATCCCAGTCTTCTGGCAGGTACCATCTTGGTTTACTTTCTCAGATTATTAGTCTCTTGAATAACAGGAAACCCAAGGAGATGTTGGTTTTGATTAAAGACCCATTAGGTGCCAGTGATGGGAAGCAAAACCCCAAGTTAATCCATTACTAACAACAGAACATGTGGTAATTATCTACTTGAGCATCATCTTTAGCAAACATTAATCAAGTTTCTATTATGTGTAATGTGCCCTGAAAAGTAGCAGGCCTCTCTGGCTCATTTTGGAATAGCTCCTATTGGGTTTGAATGCTGTTTTATGATTGTTGACCCATGGAATGGATGAGATGTATTTATTTCATGGGCAGTAGTGGCACATCAAAAGGAAAGTGACAAAATGAAAGAAAACAACAACTTCTCTAAGGATCTGATTAATATACAAGGAGACCATTTGAGATAGGTTCTTAAGACTGCTATCTCTGGGGCCAACATCTATATTTGACCAGTTTTCTCCCCTTGTTACCATATGAGTAAAATCAATTATACAGCAAGGTGACCCAGTGGGTTAGATCAGGGCTTCTTAAACTTTTTCTGCTTGTGACCCCTTTTCCCATTTCAGAAGTTGTTCATTGGTGTCACATGTCCTAAGGGCATGTGCATTGCAAAGTGTGCATGCTCTGTGTTCAGAACTAAGACTTCAGTGAAGTTGTATGATGCACCACAGGCAAACTCTGCCAAAAATACCTCGGATTCATTATTCATTTCATTTTTAATTAATTTTGGGTCCTTGTGCATTCAGAAACCTTTTACTGATGCCAACTTTTACACTATCCCATATAGCGTCATAACCCACAATTTAAGAAGTGCTGGGTTAGTGTACTGGACCTTGAGTCAAGAAGACCTAAGTTCAAATCTGACCTCAGACACTTAATTGCTGTGTGACCCTGGGCAAGTCATCTAACCTTTGTTGGCTTCAGTTTCTTAATCCATAAAACAGGGATAATAATAGCATCTACTTCCCAAGTTGGTTTCACCTTGCTAATTGCTAATAAATGCTAAATATTGTTATTAAGACCTCTATATTTAAAAAGGATTATAGACAGAGCTAGAAGAGATCTAAGAGGTTATCTAGTCCATTATCCTCATTATACAGAAGTGACCTACCTAATTTACCACTGGCAATTTAGACAATTCACATTCATATATTGCTTTAAATTTTGCAATGTTCCTGGCATGCGTTATTTCATTGGATCTTCCCAATAATGAACCCATGAAATAGATTCATTATTATTCCTGTTTTATAGATGATGAGATTGAGGTTTGCAGAGAAAAAAGTATCTTGCTTAAGTTACTTAGTAAGTGTCCAAGGCAGGATATGAACTTAGCTCTTCCTGACTCTAAGTCTAGTACTCTATCTACTAAATATTTCATTGCTGCTACTTAATATTTATTTAATGTTTTAAAGTTTGCAAAGTAGCAAGGTCAGGATTAGAACCTTGGTCCTCTAACTACAAATTCAATGTTCTTTTCATGGTGCCACTTTTCAGGTACAAAATGTTCTAGTAATCCTTGCCCCCTTACCTTGATGATCATAAAACTAAAATTGTCATAAGGTGAAATTTTAGGGAAAAAAAAGAAAAAATATTTTTCTTTCCCTCTCTCCTACAGGACAGTTTTCCTCTGTCTCCAAATCAATTCAAAATGCACAAAAAGCAGCATTGTGGATTCTTCCCATGTTAGTTGCCATTGTAACTAGTAAATTTAAGCCTTCAGACTGCTGAGACTTCTAAAAAGTTGTAGTTGTTGGTATCATCGTCATTAAAAAATTTTGAGAAAGATCAACAAAAAAACTTGGTTTGATTTTAGACTTTTTGTTAGAGTTCAGGTATGGAATTAGGAGAGTACCAGATAATCTGCTATAATCCATAGCGAGCCCAAAGGCTACAGACTAGCCTTACATATCACTGGTTCAGAAGATCCAGGAGACAAACAGATTGACTTTGAAAATGAATTGAAAGTCCATAGTCAGGCATGTCTAAGAAAATGCACCCATTCTCCCTGAGAAGCTTCAGAGCATTTGAAATTATTGTATATACAAAGCTTGAGAAAATCTAAATATAGTTTAGGTGGCTTCAGGACTGAAGTAGGTCTTTGAGTTTGGTCTCCAAGTCCCTTTACACTTCAGGACATGCTGAGTCAAGTGTATCCTTCCTTTCCCTGGACCTCTGCTAAGTGAGACTGAACCATCCTCCAGTTGTGGAGAAATGGGGTGTGACACTCTCATGTTTTCTTTTAGGTATCAGTTTCTATGGGTGGTTTATCTTCTTTTAGACAACCTGCTGTCAGATTGAAAATAGTATTGTGACTAAAAAAATTTAATATGCTTATCATTTAATTATGAATTTAAAAATACAGATGGAATGTTTTTTTAAATACCTCAGCTTATCCATTAAAGGCTTCTAGTACAAACATTATATAAATTGATTGTACAAAATTTATAGCTGAAACAAAAAAAGAGGAAAATTATGTAGCATGAGGATGCTATTGGTCTGTCTTTTTCCAACTCAGAAGCTTTTTGGCTGCTTACTGATTTTTTTCCCTTTTGAAATGATACTGTGTATGGTTCCTAAAGATTCTATGGAAAGAAACCCAAATTTATAGTCACAGGTAGGGGTGTGCTGGAACCAGCTGGATTGGTCTTGACAACCAATTATTGAAATTTCATCATGAGCATACAGATCCCAGAAATTGGCAAACCCTACAAATTAGGACTTTATTTCTTGTCTTGTCGTCTAGACTTAAGAAAGTGATGGTGAAAATATTAATAATGCAGATTAAACTTAAAAATAAGTCAAAGTTTTAGAGAATAAATTATTAAGTATTACCAGCAAACCCTGGGACTTACAAGGGACTAAAAATTCAAACCCTAGATTTTCCTGTGTGACTTTGAGTAAGTCACAAACCTCTCCAAATCTCAGGTTCATCTCTAAAAAGATAGATGAAAGGATTAAGGTCTCCACCAACTCTAGACCTAAGATCCTATGATTTGTGGCATATCAGATGGTCCTATACTGATTATGCTTAGCAAAAGGTCAGAGAATGAAATTTGAAAGCTGAAAGAAGTCTTAGAGAAAGTCTAATGTAACCCTTTAATTTTACAGATCAGGAAATTGACACCAAGACAGGTTGAAAGTAGCCTGAGATCATATGGTGGCAGAAACAAGGTTAGAATCCAGGTCTTCAGATACTGAGTGTGGTACTCTCCATTACATCACATTGCATCTTACAAACTTGTTTTCTGGTTGTGAATTGATGTTACAAAAACCTTAATTATCCTTGAACTGTTTTGGGGAGTGTTAAGTGGTCTAGACTTGTTATTTCATCACATGAACATTTCTTCTATTGATGCAGAATAGGACTTCCTCTGTAACTTGGTGACTTGAAAAATTTCCTGAGGGAGCAAGAGTGTAAGGGACTCTTCCATTGCTTCATGGAAAGCATGTGCCAGAGGCAGGATTTGAATCCATGTTTTCCTGACTTCATGCCTACTATCTATTACACCATCAGAATATAAATATATTTAAACAGTATCAAAGCTTGAAAATGAGAAATAAAATGCTTTCTTAGGAGGGAGCAATATTTTCCCTGGGGTTTTCTAGGTGTCAGATGATTCTTTTTAATTCCTGAATTTCTTTACCCCAACTCTAGATAAAAAGTTATATTTGTATTATGTAGGGGTGTCTAGTTTAGAATTTGTGAGGTCTTAGGCTGAGTACAGCGATAGCAGAATTAAAATCTCAAAGATATTCATAGTTCCTTATCCTTCTAGGTTTCTTTGAAATATTTGACACTTTTGACCACCTTTTCTCCTTAAATATTCCCTCCTGTCTGAGTTTTATGAGATGGCTTTCTTGGTTTTCCTCCTTCTCTTTGTCTGACTGCTTTTTCTTATTCTTGGATGGCTCTTCATACAGGTTAGTTACTTTCTCTAACTATGGGTGTTACGCAAGGCCCTCTTCTTTTTTGTATGCTTTCTCACTTAATTATCTCATTGGCTCCCATAGGTTCAGTTGTCTTCTCTATATAGATGACTCCCAGATGTATATACTCAGGCCTGGTCTGTCTCCTAAGCTCTAGACACTAATCATCTAAATCAGAGATGTCAGGCACCTAGATCACCTGTTCATTCCAATGGCAACACTCCTGAGTACTGCCTGAACCCAATTAAAATGAAATTGGGAAATATTTAACAAAATAAATAAATTATAATAAAACATATAATATTACATTTTAAAATTATGTCAATATGGGACCCTCAGGGATCCTTATCTACAGATTAGCGTCCTCCACTTCTAGTTGAGTTTTTTACCCCTGGAACTTAGCATCTTTCCCCCCAAACATTCCCCTTTTCTGAACTTCCCTATTACTATCTAGAGCATCATCATTTTTTCAGTCACTGAGATTTACAAGTTCAGTACCATCTTCAACCACTCACTCTTACTCATAGCACATTATCAATCAGTTGCCAAATCTTGCCATATTTATCTTGTCCAATTTCTCATTTTTATCTTCTTCTCTCCAATCAAATAGTCACCCCCAGTTCTCTTTTCTTCTTTCTTAGATTATTGAAATAGCCCCTTCATTGATTGTCTCCTCTCAAATCTCTCCATTTTCCAATCTATCCTCTGCTCAGATGCTCATGATTTTCTTAAAGCACAGGTCTGACCATGTTATATCCTGCCCCCCTCCCTTTTTTTTTTATTAAACTGCAGTGGCTCTCTATTCCCTCTAGAATTAATATAAGCTCCTCTTTGTGGTGTTAGAAGCTCCTCACAGCTTGACTCCTTCCTGTCTTTCCAGTCTTTTAACTTGCTACTTCCCTTCACATACTCTATGGGCTAGCCATAACAATTTATTTGGTATAGACCATCTTCATGCCTTTGCACTGGCTATCCCGCATGTTTGGAATGCTTTCCCTGCATGTCTTAGAAGCCCTGATTGCCTTCAAGAGTCAGCTCAAACACCACTTTCTGCAGGAAGCCTTTCCCTGTCCCTCAACTGCTAATGCCTTTTTCTTTGAGCATAGTGACTGGCATATAGTAGGAGCTTTATAAATGCTTATTACCTTCCTTCTCCTGTAAAGCTAACATGTATGTACTTTGTATATATTTTATTATCTTGTATGTATCATGTGTGTTTCTGTGTATATGCATCTTGTCTTCTTTAGAATGCTCATGCCTTCTTCTCCAAGTATAGTGACTGGCACAAATGCTTATTACCTCCCTCTCTCTCTAAAATTAACTTGTATCTACTTTGTGTACATTTTATGTACATATTACACACACACACACATATATATAATGTATCTTATTTATATATAGACACATTTATATGTATACCCACATACACATATACATACCTTCATATGCATGTTGTCTCTCTTTTTTTTTTAGAATGTAAGCTCCTTGAGGGCAGGGGCTGTTTTTACTTCTTCGTTATCCCAGTGCTTAGTACAGTGCCTGGCATATGGTAAGCACTTAATAAATGTTTGGTGATTGACTGACTGTTAGAATTGGATGGAATCTTGGAGGCCATCTTATGAAAGATTTTTTAATAGGATAATATATAGCAGGAGTGTTGGCAGGGGCAAGGGGAAAACTGAGCACCAGAGCAGCAGACATCTACCAATTTCCTAGAATTTTTAGACTTGTGTATTTTAGGTTACAGCTTGTCCAAGTCATAGTTTTATTTTCTTTATCGACTATATCAAAACTCTTCCAGTCTCCTCAAGATCCTAACTTCATGGCTGTCCTTCTTATTTTCAGGAGATAGCCTCATCCTACTACTTTGCAGAGATCACGGTCATCTGATAAGAACTTCCTCAGCTTCCCTTCTTTCTACATTGAATTTTCTGTATTCACTGTCCTTTTTCTTTTCTGTACATATTTCTTCTAGAATATTGTGGAAGATGAAATGGACAATTTTGATTATGTAAAATTAAAAGCTTTTGTGCTAACAAAACCAAAGCTGTTAAAATTTGAAAGGAAACAGGTAATTGGGAAAAAAACTCTTTAGTGAGTTCTTTTGATAACAAAGATCTCATTTCCAAGACATGTAAGGAAAAGATTGAATTTATAAGAACAAGAGCCATTCCCCAATTGACAAATGATAACCATTAAAAAAAAGAATGCTGCATAGTACTAATAATTAGAGAAATGCAAATTAAAGCACTCCAAGGTTCTCATCACATTCATCAGATTGACAAAGATGGCAAAAAAGAAAAATGACAAATGTTGAAGGGGCAGCCAGGAAACAGGCACAGTTGCCTGATTCAGTCATTCTGGAAGGCAATTTGAAACTATACCCCCAAAGTCACTAAGTTGTGTATATCCCAATACCATGGACCTGCTATACCCCAGAGAGATCAAAGAAAGAAGAAATGGAACCATATGTATAAAATTATTTATAGCAGCTATTTTTGTAGTAGCAAAGAATGGAACCTAAGGAGTGTCCATCAATTGGGAAATGACTAACTAAATTGCAGTATATTACTGAGTACTGAGAAATGATGAAAATGGGGGCAGCTAGGTGGCACAGTGGATAGAGCACTGGCCTTGAAGTCTGGAGGACCTGAGTTCAAATCTGGCCTCAGACACATAACACTTACTAGCTGTGTGACCCTGGGCGAGTCACTTAACCCCATTGCCTAAACAGAAAAAAAAAGAAATTATGAAAATGAGGAAACTTACATGAACAAATGCTGAAAGAAATGAACAGAAGCAGGAGAACAATTTAGACAATTACAAAAAAAATTAAAAAAAAGACAACTTTGAAATACTTAACTGAGCAATGCAATCACCAACTATAATTCTAGAGGACCAATTATGAAGGATGCTACCCATCTCCTTATAAAATGGCAATGGACTCAAAATCCAGAATGAGACATATCTCTTTGGACATGGCCATGTGAATATTTGTTTTGTTTGATGATTACATGCATAATTATTGTTTCATTTTCTTTTTTCCCTTTCATTTATAGAATGGAGGTAAGAGGAAGGAAGGAAATATGGATAGAGTTCCCTCTGTCAAAAGAGAAAAAAAGGAATCACAGAAAGTCATGACAGCTTTGAAAATTACATGCTGAATTTATATAAAGAAAACCAAGGTACACAGAAATACATAGTTTTATGAACAATCCTCTCCTACTGTTTTGGAAGATAGAGAGATAGATATATTTATATCTCTCTGCATGAAAATACCCATTTCATTAGCTAATTCAGAATAAAAAAAATAAATGGAAAAATAATTTTAAAATGAGAACTTAACCTAATTTACTAAGGCTAAGCCTTTTACTCATTATGCACTACATATCCTCTCAACTCCTTTAGGACCTTATTCCATTAATTATCTCCCTTCTCTCTTGGATCTTCTACCATTGTCTTTCTCTTAGTTCCTTGTCTTCTGCTACAAACATGCTTAATTCTCCCCAATCTGCAAAAATTAAAATCATTTCTTGAGCTCTGTTTTACTTGCTCAAGTTACCACTGTAACTTAATCTCTTTCCCTAATTTTCAAACTTTTTGAAAAAGAACTCTATCCATTGCTTAAAACTGCTTATCTCTCACTCCTTTCCTGGACTTGATTGCTCCAAAGATACCAGTGGCCTCCTAAACATCATATTCAACAGCCTTTTCCCATTCCTTTCTCTCTTTTAACCAGTCCCTTCTTTCTTAAAATTCCCTTAGCTGTTGGCTGCATTACCCTGGTACTTGCTTTTTCTCTATTGGTTTATTTCCTACCACCAGAAGTTTTGTTTGAGAAGAGCAGTGTTTAATTCTAATTTCTGTATTTAGCTAGATAGAGCATTCAAATTACTCTCCACTTATGCTGGTCACCACTGGAAACATCAGTCCTTTACTATCACTAGGGTCCTATTTATTAAGCTACTGTTTTAGGTTACTAAGTAGTTGCTAGGAACACAGCAATTTCTAAGGTCAAGCCTTAGTAAGGATTGACACATCTTCAGAGGTTGGCACAACAGAGGAAAGAGAGGGGCAATACAGATTTTTTTTCCTATAAAGGAAACTAAATAATGCCCCAAAGCAATAAATGATTAACATTTCTACTCTCTTGCTTAATTTTCAGTTTGAAAGTAATTTTAGTACTGATTCTTACTGATTGAATTTGAAAAAAAAATTAGATAAATTGTTAGTATAAATTCAGGAAGGTCTGAACATGCCTGAGGTGGCTGATTCATGACCTATATTTACTGTATGTGTCATCTGAACCAATGCTCAGCTGTTGCCAAAGGATGTCGTGTCATCCTGGGCTAACAATTTGACCTGTCTAGCTTTGGTGAACCATTCTCTCACTTGGGAGCATTGTTAAGAGGAAAGTGAGATTCAGCTCTGGCATCAAAAGTGTATGTAACTAGCTCATGTGGTGAAGCTGATTGTTATTGTGAATCAAATCTATATAAGGATTCTCTTTGTTACTTTACTGTCTTGTGGCCAAGAGTCACATAAGAATCTCCATTAGACTGTAAGCATTTCAAGTCCTGGTTCTATCATGTTGCCTATTTGACCTTGGAGCCCAAGTCTTCTGACTCAAAATTCAGTACTTTTTAAAAAAAAACAATAGGGCAGCTAGTTGGCACAGTGGATAGAGCCCTGGCCCTGAAGTCAGGAGGACCTGAGTTCAAATCTGGCCTCAGACCAAACACTTGACACTTACTAGCTGTGTGACCCTGGGCAAGTCAATCCCAGTTACCTAAAAACAAAAACAAAAAAAAACCCCACAAAACCAATTACTGATGCTTTTTTCTTTTTATATAGCTGTCACTTCTAAATCCATTCCCCTCTCCACCCCCACCCCCAAGAAGCCATTTTTTTCATTGTTGATTTGTACAGGCCTTTACGAGTATTTGTATTGTGTCTAGTTGACTTTTCCACCTAATTTAAAATGATTTTTAGGACCTTACAGAATTTCTTCCAACCCTCTCATTTTACAGATTAGGAGACTGAAGCAGAGAAAGGTGAAGTCCCATGGTCACAGAGTGAGTCAGTGCTACAACTTAGGTGAGAACTTAGATCCCAGGTCAGTTCTCTTTGACATGATATAGTGTTTAACCTAGATGTCTGCTGCGCTAGAGAAAACAGGAAGGGTTGGAAATCTAGAAGAGGGAGTGTTTCCTATCACATTTTCTAAGGGAATCTTAAGCATTTACTCCATCAATTAGGTATCCTCTAAATTTCAGATAAGCATGAGCATTAAAATAACAAATGCCTTGAGTACACACAGAGCTATGTGCTTTTAAAAGTACTTTTACATACATTATCTGAGTAGACCTCCTACTGTGGTAGAAATAACACTGAATCCTTGGAATCAGGATGACTGAGATAACTGACTGGTTTATCCTGGCTTCATATTTACTATTTGGATGGTCATGGCTAAGGAAAATAAACTTTATGGGTTTTAGTTCCCTCATCTGTAAAATGGGGGAAATATTTATTCTTAAAGTGTTATAGAAATGTATTATGATTATTAGTTATCATTTCTCAGTTGATCTTTCAGTTGTACTTTTTAGCACTTGTAGAATTAAACATTTATATCAATTTTGGTTATTAATTATTGACATGAATCACCTAGGTACAACCAAGTGGCATTATCAAAGTTATCTCCGTAGATCAAATATGGAGACGTCTTTAAAATGTGAATTTTGTTGTCCTAGGCATTGATGTCAGATTTCAGCTGAAGGCAGACTTCTATATCCTCACCTATTTCAGGATATATATGCAGCACCAAAATCAAGGATAGGGAATGTTTCTTGGTGCTTTGATAGCCTCCAGGCTGGTGATTTGATCCATATTTTAGTTTGTCAAAATGAACCATAGTGTTGCTCTTGACCTCAGCCTCAGTTTGTTAACTGAAGACTGTAACCAAGAAGTATGACTTTCATCCAAAGAAGGTGATTTGGAACAGTTGTTCTACATTCATTTTCTCAAGACTTAATTAATTTTTTCAACTCTAATTCATTTTTTCAAAACCACTCTGACCAATTATTTTTCAGGTCTCATATCTTGCTATATAAGTTTTCATTTCCATTCTCTGTTATTAAAGCAACTGACTCTGATTAGGTCTTGTACCTAATTTAGAAAGTGGATATATTTGTTAACTTCTTGTCTCCTCACGTATACTATCAACCACAGACTTGGAATTTATTTTTAAACTAAATCAAACCCTGCTTGAGCAGCCCTGTGAATGACTGTTTTCTCATAACAAGTTTGTGCACATGTGGCCTACTTAAGTGAAAACTAGCAGCAGCAATGGCAGCTGAGTTTTTGTTTTTTTCTTTTGAGTGGGGGATGATGGGGACTCAGGGGATAATTCCACAGGGCTTTCAAGACTCCTGAGGTCCAAAGGACTATTCGGTGGCATCAGGGTAACTTCAGAAGAAGGCATGAAATTTGACCACATTTGGGTCTAGCAGTCCCTCACTGTGGATTCTTCAGTTTGGTTGCATTAAGAGCAGAACAATAAACAATGTGGAAAAGGGTGGATACAAAAGAAAGAGCCACCACTAAGAAAACAACTGAAGTCTTTGCCATCTCTCAAACTCTGAATTTTTGTTAATTGTTTTATAAATCTGACTGTTTCCTCACTTCATGGCATGGGAGAAATCAGGATATGTGATGCAGAAGAATTCAGGGTGAGGACAATGGACAAAAGGAGAGGGTGGGTAAGGTATAAATACAGTAGAGAAGAGAGGGATCAAGGGTTGGGTTTGGGGGGAAAGAAAGGAGGTGAATTGGGATTTAATTTCCTTACAAAGGAAATATTCTTTGCATAGAATACTTCCTTACTTTCTATTAGTAACGTGCATTCTAGGATCATAGGACCACAGGTTTAGAGCTAGAAGGGAACTTAGAGACCAAGTACTCCAACCCCATTTTGCAGATGAAAAAACCAAGGCACAGAGTAATGACTTGCCCAAGGTCCACAGGGCCAACATTTAATACCAGACCCTTTGCAAAAGCAAATACAAATATATCTATGAAGTCAATGTAAAAACAATTATTTCAGCATTACATTAGTGTTTCTGGAGGTCAGCCCTCTCTGGTCTTGAAGTCACAACTCTCAAACTTGTATACCAACGCTGGGTCCCCTTAGTATGTGTTGTTAGATCTCCTTGACAGCAACCACTAGTCTGCCTGAGTCTCTGTCTAGCACCATAGATTCTTTCTCCTAAGACTTCTGACCCCAAGTCTAATGCCCTTTTCTCTCTAGCCCACAGATTATATTACCTCCATGCACCATCTGACTGCCTTAGACAGATCATTGGACTTTCCTTGATGCCTATTGCTGGACTCATCAGATTTGTGTTCAAACTTGTGATTATATTGTACTAAAACCTTCCTGGATTTCCTGACCCACACTTGGAGATCTTGGTCATCCCCTGTTAGATTCAATCCACCACACACTGAGCCAGGTGCTCCAACTCTAAAATTCTATAACATTCATTGATCAAAATGGGCCTACCCTTTCCTTTCTTCTATTTTAAAATTTATTTTGCAAGCACTTATTATCTCTTCTTTGCACTACACCTCTCCCCTGTTGAAGAATAAAAAGAAAAAGAAAACTCTTGTGACAAATATGCATAGTCCAGCAAAATAAATTTTGACATTGTCTATGTCCAAAAACACATTTCATTCTGCATTTTAACCTCTAATACAGGGTATGGGGTGCCATGCTTCATGCTCAGTCCTCTGGACTTATGGTTTGTTACTGCATCAATAAAAATTCTAATGTTTTTCAAAGTTGTTTTTCTCTATAATGTTGCCATTATACAAATTATTCTCCCAATTCTGTTCACTTTGCTTTGTATTAGTTTATAGAAATCTTTCCCAGTTTCCTCTGAAACTGTCCATTTTGCCATTTCTTATGGCACAATAATATGCCACTACACTACATTAGTCGTTCCCCTTGGCCGGCTTTCAAACTTGCAAAAAGAACTATGATCTATCTATCTATCTATCTATCTATCTATCTATCTATCTATCTATCTATCTATCTAT
>NW_020954550.1:34037884-34106899 GCF_900497805.2 Vombatus ursinus
TATCTATCTATCTATCTATCTATCTATCTATCTATCTATCTATCTATAAGTAGATATTGATATCTATATCTACATATGCATATATATCGACATCTACACACACACACACACACACATATATTTACATATAGATTTTTTTCCTCTTTCTTGAGGGTATAGGCTCAATAGGCATACTTCTCTTCTTTAGAAAATTCCATAGTTCTTTTTGGCCTAAGTGTTTTTGTGGATGAAGGAGACACTTGCAAGGAAGGGCACATCTACATTTTGCCCAACTAAAAGCTGAAAGGGCATCAGACCTCATATCCACCCTTACAGATCTCCCAAGAATTTTGTCTACTATAGAATAAGGAGTCTGTCAAAGCCTGCAGAAGCTAATGCATTTAACCTTCTGCTTCTTCTCCTTTATAGCAGAATGTTATACTTAGAGAACAGCAATATTCTCTCTGATTTATAGACCAGTTCCTTCTCATCTTTTTTTTTTTTCTCTTTGCCTGCCTCCTTTTCTAAATCCCTACCAGTCAACTGTTAGAGCTGGTGTTTTCCCAGTTGTAAAATTCATCACTTGCTATGAAACATTGGAACTAGTCCTTGGGGGGAAGTGTGGGAAACTGAAGCATATGAACAAGACAAGAAGGAAGGGCCCTTAGGGTCTCTTGACAACATTTACAACATCTGCTGTGACAGATGAAATCTACCTACACTGGATGCAGAGTATTATCATCACAGAACATGTATGTGAAAAAACAACATTTCTGAATCCAGTTTGCAGATGCTTGGGTTCATATGCACAGCCTAAGGTAGTAGAAATTAAAGGACTGTTAAAACCCCCTTGGGAGCAAAATCATTTGTAAACATTTATTCGGTGTCTTTTATACTGCTATGCTACGACACAATGAGTCAGGAGCTCCTGTGGTACCAGGGTCCTATCTTCTGTGTATGTTCTATTCAGGACATAGTGCTCTGTGGCAATTGATGAATAATGGGATGGTAATGGCTTCAGATGTGAAATTTACAGGCTTACAAACTCTGTAGGGCTGGCCTTATGGGTAGGCAGCTGCCAGTGTGATGTGAATAGAAGGGGGACTAGAAGGGCAGTTTGATATAACAGAAAAAATGCTATACTGGATTGAGCGATGATCCAAGTGATCTTGGATGGGTCACTTCACTTGTAGCTTCATTTCTCCATGTAAAGAAAGAAGAGATTGGACTAGTTTAATAGATAAATCATTAATTAAACTTAAACTCTTACTATGTGCCCAGTGCTGGGAATTCACATGTAAATGAGAACTTGTCCCTGCCCTCAAGGCTTGTACATTTTACCAATGCAGCATGGCATATGTAGAGGAGTGGTAGTCAGAAAAGGGGGCATGGATTTAGGCATTCACAGGAATTGTAAATAGACTTATAAGGTGACCAATTTCCATACTTGTTGCAGTAGCAATGGTAATATTGATTTGATTACTATTCCCCAAACAAGAAGTGAAAAAAGGAAGAAGGTGTGAGGATCAAGTATTGAGGCAGATGGAGGAGTGTGCTCAATGGATAGGCCTTAGTTATCTTGGCACAGTCTGGAGGTCCAGGGCTAAGGGGGTTGAAATGAGAATTAACTTGCCCTTTAATCCAGGTAATTTAGATGATATCTAAGGCCCTTTCTTGCTCAAATAATTTATACTTCTGTAACTCTGTGGCCACCTGACTTAAAAAAAAAGAGATCTCCATTGGCTTGTCACAGTGGCTTAAATTCCACTGCTATAGATTCATGTCAAAATGTAAATGCCTCCTGGAGGAAGAACATATTAAGGCAGTATTCTACATTTGTATCTAAGGAGAGAATTGATTTAATTATTATAGGTAAGTGAGAATAGGACCTCTTTGGAAAGAGCTAAAGGACAGATACGACATCATGGAAAGAGTAGAAATTGGAAAAGTCATATTGCATGAGATGACATCTATAAAGAATATGACCAGGTGGGGAGCCACAGTAGGGACCTGAAGGCCATCTGAGGGCAATGGGCTGCTGGGGAACTTGTATAGGGCAAAGGAGTATGGGAATAAGTGACCTGAAATGGTATAGGAGAGAGTCGAAGACTAACATCCTCTATTGCCCACTTATGTTGAGTGTTAGCCTTGGGGCTGTGGAGAAAATAGTGGTTTATGGGTATTTCCCCCCTTGAAATGCCCAGTGAGGAGATGACTCATTTGAAGAGTGTTTTAATTGGAATCATATATGTCTTCTGTTGCTTCCAAGGAGGATGAGATTTCTGTAAAACAAAGTAGATGAGAGACCAGAGATGAATTCTCCAATATTCAAGAGAATGTAAAGACAATTGTACTTCTTTAACACAAGGCACTGGTTCTATAGAATCTAAAATTTCAATCAGCATCAAGTGGCTGAAAAAATGAAACACGAAGAAAAGTCTAATCAACAACACTAATACTGAAAATACAAATGAATAAAGAAAATTCAAATTGAAACTTGGCCTCTTTTTTCATAGAAGAAATATGTGACTTCTGAGTAATATTATGCATCCTGAAGCCCTCGTTTTGGGTCAAGTATTTCCAGGTTAAGAAATAACAAATTTTAGATTCTTACTGTAACAAGATCATGTCATTGCTTTAGTGATCAAACTCTCAGTTCTTCAACTCAAGAATTTGGTGATTTTTCTGCCTAATCTGAATGAGCTCTGTAAATATTAGCTTTTCTAACTTGTCACTTAATGTTTCTCTTCCTCAGAGTAGCATGTAAAAATGATTGGGGTTTAGAGATTAGGGGTAGTGGCTCTGTAAGATTGAGGAGGTAGGTTTCTCCATGGGATCTAGAATGAAAGAACACTTCTGAGCATTCAGCATGTAATCACCCTTCCCCTTACCTTGCAATGAGGGTGGGAGTTGGGGCAAAAAATACAGGGGGAGAGGTGGGCACTGGAAAAAGGCTGATTGGCTTTCTCTGTAGCCACACTTTATTTTAGGATCTCATAGCCAAGGTCCTATTGGATTTTTTATAGAACATCTATAGAAAAGTGTATGGTCTAAAGTGCTTGGTCATGTTCAGCACAAGTGAAAGACCGCTGTGTGTTTTTGCTGTTGAATTTAGAGGATTCTGAAGAATTTGAATGCACAGTTAGACCCACCCATGTTAACAGGAGTGAGTCATTTGTGAACATAATGAAAGGATGTAGGACTCTCAGCACATATCCTATGTTAGCTGATTTCCTGCATGTTGTCAAGTTTCTTGGAAACAGAACTTTCAAGTAGTGACTTCTAAAATCTTATATGTCTCGACACAAAGTGATCTGCTGTTCCCTGCACTTCTAAAGAAATGCCCACTGTAGAAGAAGGGAGAAAGGAGAATCATTGGGACAGTAGATTAAAGTAGTCCTAAGCAAATAAGCCTTAGTTCTAAGCAAAGCAAACTCTAACGATATACAAAAATACTTACAGCCTTTTTGAGGTGAAAAAAGAATGTGAATCTGAGGGGATCTTCATCAATTGGGAAATGACTAAACAAGCTATGGTATATAAATGTGGTGGAATACTATTGTGCTATAAGAAATGATAAATGGGAGTTTTACAGAAACCTGAGTAAATTCATACGAACTGATGCAGAGCAAAGGGCATAGAAACAAGAGAACTATTTATACAATAACAACAACCTGGTAAAGACAAAGCTTTCAAAGAATTAAAAACACCAATCAGTGTAATGACTAACCATAACTCCAGAGGACTAATGATGAACATGCTACCCAGAGTGCAGAATGAGTCATATAATTTTTTGGACATGGACAATGCAGAAATTTATTTTGTTTGACCATACACATTACAATAGAGGTTTTGTTTTTATTTTGTTCTTGATAAGGGAGGAGGTGTTAGGGTAGCACAGAAAGATGGCAAATTTTTGCTGATTGAAAAAATATGTAATAAAAAAGAAATGAACCGTGTATTTGGAAGCCTATACTCTTAAAAATTTGTGCCAGGGGGAATGGGTATTTTATTGCAAATAGAGCACAGGAATTGCACAAGAGGTCTTTACTATTCACATGATACCACATGGAGTAATGCAGAATAATAAGTCCAAGATTGAAAGGCTTGATGAATGAGAAATGTCAGTGGTCCTGCACAAAGACTAAACAAATCTAGATCCAAGAGCCATGGAAAGGGTTAAAGCACTGATGGATACAAGCTCTGTGAAAATGTTTGACAGTGTTTTCAGGAGATTCCGTATTTTGAAAGTCAATGTTGTATATGGTCTACTTCATCTTTCAGTTTTTGTTGTAATTTTTATTAAATGCTGATGTCCAATTATGTCTGCACCCCTTCAAAGAAGGCTGGGATCTTTTTTTTTTGTAGCAAATCAAGAGGAGTGTCAAGAAATGAACAATGAGAAATGAATAGAATGGAAATGGCTTATCCTAGCAGATGAAATATAAATTGAAGTTGACTTTGGGGCTTACCTATAGCTGTAACTAACAACCCTGTCACTTGTTGCAAATGCATAGTTAGTCAACAAACATCTAATAAGTACTTACTATAAGTCAAATATAGAGATAAAAAGATAGGCAAAAACACATTTCACAGCAAATGTTCTCCAATCATCTTTTAAAAATAGTCTTATTCATGGATGAAGATCTTGGAATAAGGCCCCAAAACTCCGGACACAAGACTTGATAGAATGAGAGACTTTGGCGTGCTATAAGGTTGCAGTACTCAAGAGACCATCACCAGGGATGGGAACAAAGGCCAGGACAAACTAAAGAAGAATTCACCTCAGACATAATTGTTAGTGGAGAGAGAAAGTATGATCACAGGATTATTAATTTAAAGCTGGAAGGGACCTTAGAGACCACCAATTCCAAACACTTTGCTTTATAAATGAGGAAATTGAGACTAAGATGTTAAATGACTTGTCCAGGGATACACAGTTAGTGTCTGGGGCAAGATTGGCACACAGAAATTCCAGATTCCAAGCCCAGTGCTCCATCCACTGTGCCACCTAAATGCTAATCATTCTTGCTAACTAGGTTCTAAGTTTACAATAGGTTCTTTCTACCTATGGAGTACAAATGATATTGGTGTTATCTAAATTTTGGTACCCTGGCTCAAAGCTTCATTTACCTCACTTTAACTATGCATCTTGGTTCACCTACAACCCTTAGTATCATAAATACATGAATCTAGAATTGCTCTAACATAATTTCTCACTAATTCACACTCTTCTCCAAAGCATTCCCTTTTCCACTTCTTTCTTTCCACCTTGTTGCCATCTTTCTGTCCACTTTTAACTCAGCCCCATTCTCCTACATTCATCACATTCACCTGTCCTCTTTTCTTTCTAATCTACTCCTATGACAGATAATGTAGTCATTGCAAAGCTCACTTCTAATTAATTCAAGATACATTTCTTAAACAACTACTCTACATCTACATAATGTATTTGTTTAGACTCTATTGTGATATGTCATGTGAAAAGCTGACCTAAAGTCATTTTTTTTTTGAAGAGTTGTTTCTGGATTTCCCAGTGGTTCTTGTTGAATAAGGAATCTGTGCCCAGTAATTTCTGTTCTTGAGTTCATTGAACACCAAAAATGTTATGCATATTTGTTTCTGGGTCTTACATATCTAGTTTATTCCATTGATCTATTTTTATATTTTCTAATTCTATAGGAGATGGTTTTAAAAAATAATTTATGCATTATAATATCTTTTGAAATGCCATGCCATTAATCCCCTGTCTTTATTATTCCTCTTTGTCCACACTATATCTCTTGATATTATTGACATATTAGTCCTTCAAATGAATTTTATTATTATTTTACCTGATTCTATAAAATATTCTTTTTGGTAACTTTATTGAAATAGAAATAAATCTATGGAACAATTTGAGCAGTTTCAACATTTAATTGTATTAGCTCATTGCAGCCATGGACTTTAAATACTCTCATTATTAATTCTTGTTTCTGTAAAAAAATTGCAGTTGAATGTTTGAAAATAAATCTTTAGTATGTTTCATTCAGTTATTTCACAGATATTTTATTGATATCTTAAGTATAATTTATTTTTCCATTTCTCCCTTTCTGTTGATTCCTCTGGGTAACATACAAAAGAGCTAAGAATTTTTTGTGGATTTATTTTGTATCTTGATACTTTGCTGAAAATAAATTATTTGAATTTTTTTGTTTATTCTCCAAATAAACTATCATATTGTCTGCAATTAGATATAATTTTGCTTTCTCTTTGCCTATACTTATTCTCTAAATTGATTTTTCTTTTTTATCATGAGAACTAGGATTCCTAGAATTATGCCAGAATAATAGTAAAAAAGGTTGATAGCCTAGTTTCCCCCTGATTTTACTGGGAAAATTCCCTCCCTGTGTTTCTCTATCACAAAAAAATAGTAGGAATTGGCTTTTTAAATATGCATTTCATTATTTTAAAATAGATCTTTTTATTTTTATCTTTTAAATCATTTTATCATAAATGAGTAATTATTTTATCAATGACTTTTTCTTTATTTATTGATGTAAGCAATGTTTTGATTTTCATTAGTAATATGATTATCTATATTGAGAAAGAGTGGCACAGTGGATAGAAGATTTAGAGTGAAATAGATCTTGATTCAAATCCTGGTAAATACTAACCTTATGACTATGGGCAAATTACTTAGTTTCATAGTTCTTCAGGATACTTTTTAAGCTAAATTATAGGCAAATTGCTGGTTTCAATTAATGATGGGATTTTCTACATCAGGTGCATGTTACATCGATGGAATCATAAATCAAGGAAAAAAATGGACTTCCCTCTGATTGACCTGACCACCAACTTGCATTCACAGTTTGGGTTCCCTTGATAACAACTATCCTATATTTGAGGTATGCTATTAGACTGCTCTACAAAACTAAAATGCATAAGCCCACATTGAGTACACAGTCATGTCATTGCAAAGACATTTACTGAAATGGCGTATTAAAAAAAGTAGCAACAAAACACCTACCCCCACAAAACTGGGATTTTTATTCACTTTTGAATAGTGAATGACACTAAGAAAAGTCACAATTAGAGACCAGAAAGTGGTCTGGCCAGAAAGCATGTATACCTGGAGCACACATGTAGTCAAGGCATGTATAAATGATAGTTTATACATTCCAAGATTATAAAACTGTTGATGTCTTTATGTAGTCCCTGTTCAATTTTGTTTTGTAGTCTCAAATGCTGATCTGCTGATCATGAACATATTTTCTTGCTCTAGAAACTTCCTCTAGAGTTTTCTGGTTGGTGCTTGGTTGTAGTTTCCCATACCTTCAACTTCTGTCTCATCTGACATTTTCAGCTTATGTATTGCCATCCTCTTTCAGAAAGAATTCAAGTACCATTGAGCCACAGTCAGGATCACATAAGATTTATCAACCATAGAATAATTGAATGGAGAGCTTGGAATATGATATTCCAGAAGTCAAAGGATCTAGGTTTATAACCAAGAATAATCTACACAGCAAAATTGAGCAAAATTACATGAAAAAATGATCTTTAATGAAATAGAGGACTTTCAAGAATTCCGTAGGAAAACACCTGAGCTGAGTAGAAAATGTGACCTAAAAACACAGGGTTTAAGTGAAATATATGAGGGAGAAATAATAAGGAAGTAAATAAATTTAACTCTTTACATTATCAAAAGATGATAAATATAACCCCTAAGAACTTTATCATTACCAGGGGTCATAGAATTTAATTACACAGATGGCTTCAATGTAACTCTATTACATTTGGATGGTTTCAAAAGAGGGGAAGAGGAATGCACTGGGAGAAAGGAAAAGGAATAGAGAAAATTATCTCATGAAATGGGGTATACAAGAAAGAATTTATACAACAGAGAGGACAGTGGCAGGGAGAAAGGAAGTAATACTTGAACCTCATTTTCATCTGAATGAGATAAAGAAGAAAAGAATATAGATACACACAAGGTTTGGTCTATAAATTTATCTTACCCAACAGTGAAGCAGGATGGAAAAAGGCTGAGGGAAAGGGGGAGGAAATAAGAGGGAGGGTAAATTGAGTAGTCATTAGTTTCCATTCTAATTCTAGTTCTATTGTTAGCTTTTTAATTTTCAAGTAGTTATTTTCTTCAGTAAGGTTTTGTACCTCTTTTTACCAAGGTATTAATTTTATTTTCATATCTTTCTTCTATAACTCTTGTTTGTTTTCTAAAATCATTTCTTTTTATTAAACTCTTTCTTTGAATTTTCTAGGAATTCTTATTGGGTTTGTGTGTTATCTATCATTTTTCCTTGAGGCTTTGATTGTAGATGTTTTCAATTAATTCTCTTCTTCTTTGTATCTTGAACTTCCTTGTCACCATAGTAGTGCTTTATGGTCATATTCTTTTTTGCTTCCTCACTGTTTCAGTCTACATATCGACTTTGGACTTTTCTTAGTGCTGGGATTTGTGTACTTCTGGGTTTTGTGTCTGGCTTGAGATTCTCTACTTTTATGTCCTTCTGCTTTAACAACTCAGTCTAGGGGTCTTCGAGTTTTCAGATTCCTCCAAATGGTGTGATTCAGGGAGATAGGTCTGTCCATTGCCTTCTTGGTCTGGCTTTGCAAGTTCCTGACATAGGTTTGGGTCTTTTGACTTGCATATGGTTGAGATTCAATGACCTGCTGCTGGACTTAGTCATTGTTAGCCTGCTAACAGTTTCTATATGTTCAGAGTAATTGAACTGCTGCTTCTTCTATGATCTTGGACTCCTTCCCTGACATATAAAGTGGCATATAAGCCACTTTAGGCTTATATTCAAAACTACAGGTTAGGACCAAGGCAGAGTCACACAGCTACATTTCTGGAACATTTCTATGTTTGGTACACATCTAGGACCCATGCTTATTGGTGATTACTCATCTCTGCTCTAGATCTCTGACTGGGTAATAAGTGACTGAACTACTAGATTGTACTAGTTCTTACACCAAGCACTAGTTTAAGGATCCCTAGAGTGATCTCTTTCTACCCTTCTGTTTCTTCCCTTATGTTATGTTTTGACCTTCTTTCAGTTCCTGGACACTAAAATGTTCCCTGGCAACTGCCTCTACATGTTCCTGGTTAGCCCCTATGTCCAACATCCCTAAGCTGCTATTGTCTGGAAAAATAACTCACTGTGACTTTCTTGGCTTTTTTTTTATCAGAACTTGATTTGTTGCATTTTCTAGGTTGCAGTGGAGAAGGTGGACTGGACAAGATAGGCAAAAATGCTTCCTCTCACTCTGACATCTTGACTCTACCCCAATTGGCTTTTTCTATAGGGGCTTTCTTCAGGTACTGGGTTTTAGTCTTGGTCTGCTGTTTGAAGTTATCCAATTGGCAGTATGGCTTTATCTTTGTTACCTGCCTTCAGGTGGCTGCACTGGAGATTTTAAGAAAGATCAGAACTTCATCTATCAAATTGGCTATTATGACAGAAAAGGAAAGTGACAAATGTTGGAGGAGATATGGGGAAATTGAGGCACTAATGCAGTGTTGGTGGGGTTGTAAACTGATTCAACCCTTCTGTAGAACAATTTGGAACTATGTAAAAGGGTTATAAAACCACGTGTACCCTTTGACCTAGCAGTGGGTCTATCTCCCCCCAAAAGATAAAAAACAAAAAAGAAAAGGACTATATCTACAAATATAGTTATAGAAGCTCTTTTAGTGGTGGCAAAGAATTAGAAGTTGAGAGGATGCCCATCAATGAGGGAATGACTGACTGAATTATAGTGATATGATTGTAATGGAATATTATTGTGCCATTATCTGAAATAATGAGCAGAATACTCTCAGAAAAACCTGGAAAGGCTGACATGAACTGATACAAAGTGAATTGAGCAGAATCAGGAGAACCATGTACACAGTAACAGCAATATTGTATGATGAGTAGCTGTGAATGACAGTTATTCTCAGCAATGCAATGATCCAAGACAATTCTGAAAGAATTATGACGAAAAAATGCTATCCATCTCCAGAGGAAGAACTGATGGAATCTGAATGCAGATAGAAGAATTTGTTTTTAAATTTTTTTCTTCTTTTTTTTTGGTCTGTATTTTCTTTCACAACATGACTAATATGGAAATATATTTTGCATGATTGCATATGTATAACCTCTATCAAGGTGTTTGCTGTCTTAGAGACAGGTGTGGGGAGGGAGGCAGAGAATTTGGAACTCAAAATTTAAAAAAAAATGGATATTTACAATTATTTTAGTTGTAATGGAAAATAAAATATTAAATATGATTTTTAAAAAGATGGTTAATAAGTTTATTTTCTTTTGTTCCTAGGGAGGTGCAGAGCCAGCCTCTGTCAAGAAAATTAAAGGGGAGATGGAATAAAATAAGCCCCATTTCTCTCCTTGTGTAAATTGAATAATTACTTTTGTATTTCTGAAACATGTAGGAATATGGAGTTACTCCAAAGTATTTTTTCTTCTGTAAAACCCTATGTTAAGTCCTGCCTCCTTCACGAAACCTTCTCTAATTAGATAATGCTCATTTCTCTCCTTCTGTACTTCCTCCATTTTGTGTTTAAACTTTTCGTTTTGACAATTATATCACAAAATGTTATTTGACCTTGACTCCAGACCAATCTTGGAAAGGAACTAAGCCACTGGGTTTGACATTTCTTAAGTTCATTAAGCGTCATCTTTATCCCTTGATAACTTCTGCCTTGTTGCCTCATATATACCTAATTCCATACCCCTCCACCAACCTTTTTCCCCTTTTGCTTTGAGAACTACAATCAGATCACTACTACTATTTGCTGTAAAAAAAAAGATTTATTGAAAAGGTCAGTAGATTGGTCAGTTGACCAATCTATTGCTCCACTCATTATATTTGTGACTTTCCAAATAACTCCCTTCTTTGGTCATTCATTACTCCTCTATGTGTGTTGTCTACCCCATTAGAAGGTAAGCTCCTCAAAGAATAGAAAACCAAGTAGATTCCAATCAAATAAAAATTACTAAACACATTGTGGGTACTTAAATAGGATAGAATATTATTATGCTGTAAGAAACAACAAAGAAAATGAATACAGAGAAGCATGGAAAGACTTATATGAACTGATGAAAAATGAAGTAAGCATAGCCAAGAAAACAATACACACCATGATAACAACGATGTTAATGGAAAAACAGCAACCACGTAGCAATTGCAACTGAATGTTGCAAAATTAAAGAGAATAAGCTTGGATGTAAAGAAGAGATATGAGAGAACATCTCTCTCCAGGCTTTTCTGAATGGGGAGGGGAATTCATGTGTCTATAACATGGAATAAAACATCAGAATTTTTTTTGTTGTTGTATCTGTTGCTCTTGATGAATTTTTTCTTTTGCTCTTTTCTTGAAAAATTTTTTTGTTATAAGAGAAAACTTTCTGGGAAGGGGGAAAAATCTAGGTAATATGAAACCAAAAGATATCAATAAAATCTATTTTTAAATATTAGATCCTTGAAGACAGGGAGATACCCAACATTTAGCACAGTGCTTGGTATATAGTAAGTTTTTATTAAATGCTATCTTTTCATTCATTCATTCATTAATTCATGTGTTGTTTATAGAGACAGAATTAATATAGTGAAAAATTTCTGAACTTAGAAGGAGAAATCATAAGTGTAACCCCTAGTTCAGCTATTCATTAGTTAAATGATTTTATGTAAGTACCTTAACCCATTTGGGCCTTAGTTTCCTTATATCTAAAATGAGGGAATTGAATTTCCTGTTACCTAGATCTCTCCCATCCCTTGCAGTCTGTGAGTCAAATCTCCCCCCCATGATATGAATCGTATTTACCCCAAAATATTATCAGACCCTTGAGTGCAAGCATACAATTATTTGTTAACATAAAGTCTAATCTTTTAGTATGTATGCATCTCATTTCTCCAAATGAATTTTCCTATAAGAACACTCAATTAGGAGTCATAGGATGAGGGTTTGAATCTTACTTTTGCTAATTACTAGCTTTGTAACTTTAAACAAGTCACTTAACCTTCCTGAGCCTCCCATTCCTCATCTATAAAAATGATGAGTCTCTATTGAATAAACTCTAAGTTCTTTTCCATTTCTAAATCCTCTTGTTCTGTATACACTCCTTCACATTCCCCTCAGCAGCCTAGTAAATGTTTAGCATCTTATAAATATTTGTTGACTAATTCCTTTCAGTTGATGTTTCTTTGGAAATTCGGGCTAAAGCAAATGGAAAAAGGCAATCAAAAGAAATAATAAAGGGAGGGGACAGTTATTTCTGTTTATGAACTAGCTGGAACAATATTTGATTTTAATGAAGCTGCGTGTGTGAGGACAGTAAGAGACATCACCCATATGTTCAGAATTAATGAAGCTATCTTGTGGTTACTATTCACTGGAGAGATGAAAGAAAAAATTTGAGATGAGAAACAATTTGTTCATAAAGTAGAGAGGGAGGGGCAGGGGGATCTTAGATACCAGGAAGGTACTAGGACTGGGACTCTTAACCTTTTGTTTTTGTCACAGCCCACTCTGGCAGTCTAATATGAACTCCTTAGAATTATATTTTTAAATAATTTTTAAAAATATTGAATTTCAATTAGAAGTTAGGGAAAGTAAAGATTCATTTTTTCCCATCCAATTGCATGGACCCCCTGAAATCTCTCCATTGTCGTCTTTAGGTTAAGAATCCCTGCACTTTGGGGATGTTTAAAATACGTATTAACAATATTAAATTCTGTGCCCCTTCTCCCACTTTCTATTCATCACAGGCACTATTAACACAATTCTGGCAACATTGTGTATTTGGGTATTTTTTTTAATCATTAGTAATTTGAGAGACTTCTGTGTTTGGTACACTCTGTCCAGCCAGTAATTTATACCAGCCAAGGGTTGCATCTAATCCCTGGGTCTTGTAATAGGAAAAGTAATGAGAAGAACATGGATCTTTTTTTATGTAACGAAATAATGTTGAGTCCCACACCCCTGGCCTTAAAATTCAGAGAAAAGTTAAATTGTTACAAAAATAAATACTCTTCAAACATTTGCTGTGCTGCATCTGACTGTAATTCCCTTGATACTCACAATTTAGCTCTGAGAAATGAAATTAGAGGGGCGATGAGTAAAGTCAGTGGTCATGAGAAGAGTAAATGAACCAGCAACTGCTAAAAACAATAAAGGGGCTTCTTGGGAATGCTTTTGGGCCATGGCAGCATCACTCAGGATCAAGAAGCTGTAACATGTCAACTGGTGGTGAGAAATTAGGAAAGGGCCTCCATACTCTTATAAAAGTAAGGCCTATTGACCAGTGGTCCCAGTAGTTCCACGTTGGACATGTCAAGCATAGCTATTATGATGAAAGGAAAAAAAGTTGGAAAGAGAAAAAAATGAGGCAGAAATAGTAGCTGCCATATGGAGTCTATTGTGGCCTGACCTCTTTAGAGGAAAAGCTCTACAAAAATGTCATAAACAAACAGAAGATCCTAGAACTTTACAGCTTGAAGCAAAGACCAGCAGAGTTATTGTGTATTGCCTTCATTTTACAGATGATCAAACTGAGGTCTAGAAACTTGTCTGCAGCTGCACAACTAATTAGCTGGAGAATTACAGAATTTGACAGTTGGAAAAGACTTTTTCAGCCATCAAGTCCAGCTCATACACTAAGCTAAGACAGGGGTTCGTAACCTTTATTTTTTGTGAGTCCTTGATCCCCTCAGCAGTCTAGTGATGCTATGTGACCCTTCTCAGAATAATGTTTTTAAGTTCATAAAATAAAATGCAAAGGAAACCTAGGTGATACAGTGGACAGAGTGTTGGACCTGGAGTCAAGAAGGCATTAGTTTAAATCCATTATCAGACATTTACTACCTATGTGACCCTGGGCAAGTCACTTAACCTCTTTGTGACTCAATTTCTTCATTTATAAAATGGGGATAATAATAGCACCTACCTTTAGGGTTATTGTGAGGATAAAATGAGATGATATTTGTCAAGCACTTTGCAAACCTTTAAGTTCTATATGAATCCTGCTGTTACTACTCTTTTCTCTCTCCCTCCCCTTGCTCTTTGCCTCTCTTCCTCCCCCTTGTATATCTCTGTCTGTCTCTGTCTGTCTCTCTCAAAGCAAATTCACATACTTCAGATTAAGAACTTCCCCACTCCACATATACTAAAGGAGTATACTCATAAATACATCCCACTCTAATGTCTTCCAGCCTCTATGTGAATCCTTCCAAGGAGAGGAAATTGACGCCCTCCCCAGGCAGCCAGTTCCACTTTTGGGCAGCTCTAGCTGCTAAGAAGCTCCTTCTGACAGCTGGGTCTCTTTCACTACTTCATGCCTGATTGACTAGATTCTGACTTCTCTTTTTAACCATCTACTTCTTAAATATAACTGGTAGCTTATTTTTTAAAACAAACAGAATGGTTATTTATAGTAGAATAAACTGAAATTGTGCTTAGATAGAAACTAATTATGTGTGTGTATGTGTGTGTGTATGTGCTATCAAAATCTTAACTTCACACTTTTTTTTAAACCAAAATGGAACTGAAGTTCTGGCTGTACGTGCTAAATTTACATTTATAAAAAATAAGCAGTCAACAAAATTTAAACTGTTTCCAGCAAACAGCCTGGTTCTATCTCCTAATTCTTGCTTATAGGACGTGTGTGTGTGTGTGTGTGTGTGTGTGAGAATCACAACATAGGGGGAAGAAATAATCTTTTGCCATGTTTTCCTTCATATCCTTTCTTTTTCTCCTGTAATTGATGTTCCCAGAGGCCAGAGGATGATTCAGTAACCTGGCTTCCTGGTTGCTGGTGGCTTTTGTGCCTGCCTGACAGGAAACTGGGGAAAAGACAACAATCTTGGCTTAGAACATCTTGGTGAGGTGTACTCTTTATCTCAGTCCTTCTTTTGTCTGGCTCCTGAGCACAACTTTTCAAGGGCTTTGAAACCTGTGTGGTATGATAGTGCCATGAGTCCAGACTTCTAGGCAAGTCTTTTAGGTATATGTGGGAGGTTTTCTGCATTTTACAAATATTCAGAGGGATGTCCAGGGGCCTTCCCTTCAAATTCTACAATACCTTGAATGACTCACTTTTAAATCATCTGAGGTTTGCTAAAATCATCTGAGGTTTCCCTCCAAAAAGCCCCTTCTTCTGAAGGGGGTAAGGCAACTATTGTCATTCCCATTTTATAAATGAAGTGATGCTCAAGAGAAGGTAAATGATTTGAACAAGGTCACCTAGTGTGGACAGGAGTGAGGCAGGCCTTAACCTCAAACCTTGCTTGATGCCAAGTCTAGTACTCTTTCCACTTTGTCACACTTCCTTTCTGTGTAGCTAAACAAAGTTCCCCACCAACTAAAAAAGTTCTCTTACAGTACAGTCCAAGAGAGCTTATGTAAAGGGAATAGAAATACTCCATTCACTTGATCACTGGCCTTGGGCAGGCAGACTAAGGACAATGCTCTCCATTCTCCCCTTGGAAAGAATGTAGTTCCCCCATAGTTAGAAAAGGGCCAGGGGAGCTGATGTGGAAATGAGCTCTAACTAGAGGCTGAGGTGAGGTTTCTGGGGGCCTGAGTGGAGAAGCATACCCTGAGATCTCTATTCTGATGAAAATGTGGCCAATGAAGGGGGGAAAGGTCTGGTTACTGCTGGTGCTGACCTGGGTGGGGTTGGGGAGAGGGTACTGATGGAGGGTCCAAGTGACTGCTGATGCTTACAGCAAGGTCAAGAAGCAATTTCAAGAAGATGCTATTGACCTTTTAAACTTCCCACTCTGGGACAAAATGCCAGAATCTCCATCCTAATTCGACTCAGGCTACTCCTAATCTTTGATGTTCACTCCCATATTGCAAAACTGGCTATTTTTATGTTTATGATATTTTGCCAAAAACATTTGCAAAATGTAAGGTGCTTTTCCCCTCAAAGAAAACCAGTTAATTCCCCAAGATCAATAATGAGGAGGTTACTCTTCCTTTTCTTTTTGTCAGAGTCCAAATGCAGAAAGGAGAACATGGATTCTGTTGCACAAATGAGGAATTTTCATGGCTCCTCAAAGCACTGTCAATCAAAGTGAAAAATCAAGGGAAAAAGGCATCTGCAACTAAGAAACAGACTTGAAAGAGTCTCAGAGAGAAAAGGTCAAAGGGAAAAGTCATTTCCTTCTAAATGATTCTAGTTCTTCGGGAGCTTTGGAAATACCCTTAGCAAGTCTAAGAAAAAGGAGATAGTTGCCCCAACACAAAGTACAGATTAACTTTTGCAAATAGTAGGTCAGGTGGGAGTGACTGCAGAGCCAAGTATTTCTTAATATGTCACCCCTACCTCTCTGCTCAGGCTGCTCCAAGGACCATAAGAACTACAGAGCAGTGAGGTTCCCTTTGGCTTCAGGAAAAACAAATGAAATTTTGCACAAACCTGAACTCAATAGGGTCAGGCCAACCCAACATCATCCACAGAATGTTCTTCC
Source organism: Vombatus ursinus (assembly GCF_900497805.2). Taxonomy (NCBI): domain Eukaryota; kingdom Metazoa; phylum Chordata; class Mammalia; order Diprotodontia; family Vombatidae; genus Vombatus; species Vombatus ursinus. The sequence continues at coordinate 34,054,340 of NW_020954550.1, forward strand.
TTTATCAGCAAAGTATCTTTTTTTTAAATAAAGAATGATTAAATGAGCAGATAATGTCTGCACAGCAGACATAATTTATTGGGTTTATGAAAAAGGAAAATAGGAATGAGGTTTCTTGGAAGAGTTAATTAAGGGAAAGAAGGGAGCTGGAGCCAGTCTTCGCTTTGTAAAGCATGGTAAAACCTCTGCGTAAGAGAAACTAAGGAACTATATGGAAGGGGCTCCTCTAAGTAAGGAAAACTCCCAGGTAATGACTGCAGGGCAATGAACTTAGCTTGGATTAATAAAATATGGGGAATTTCCATAAAAAGGAAGTGATTTTCCAGCCAGGATCATAGTCCATGCATTATAAGGACAAGTCAAGGAATATGTCACGTAGAACTCATCTAAATGATTTGTGCAAGGAAACTAAAGGGTTATGCACATTGTTATCTGGTAATAATTTTGGGCTGGTGGGTAAAGAGACTGGTTTTTCCAACTGGCTTTTTGCTTTAGACTAGATATTTATCTATCCAGCCTACCTTCTGGGAACAGCATCCCCTTTATCAAACCAAGGCCCAGAATATTGTGGACTAAACAGAAACTTTAGCATCAGAAGGCCGTAAGCCAGGTCTCAGTGAACATATTCAGATTGGATAGAACTGAAACATTTGATTCATTGACTATAGAGCTATAGTTAGTGTGTGTGTGTGTGTGTGTGTGTGTGTGTGTGTGTGTGCACCCGTGCCTGGGTCCATTCAAATTATACTTGTGTTCAAGATGTGCCTTCAGATAAACTTGTTAAGTAGTATTGGTGGGATGGAAGGAAAGCATAGCATGAGAGCCCTTGCCAGGGGCAGGAAGCTTGTTAAACACTATTGTTTTTCTATCATAGAGGCTTGTGAATTCTTTTAGAGACCTGTGCATTTAGCACTCCAGAGCAAAGCTTGAGTTGCCATACCTTACTTATAATTCCTCTTAGTTATAGCAAGTCTTATGTATAAAATGATTCTTCAAGGCAGAACCCAAGAAATTGCTCTTACCTGTTCCTATACCATTAAAATGAAGTAGATTGGATCTTTCACCTGAAGTCACTGAATAGTTGCTTTAATTTTATTTCTTACTCTACATATGCAGACAATCTGGCAATGACTCAAAAGAATACTCACTAAGTGAATGCATCTCTTTCAATGTCAAAACCTGATAGAAATTTTAAAAATATATAAAATAATATTAAAAAGAATAATAGATGAAAATGAAATGAGTACAGTTATCTCACAGTCAGACCACTTGGTTTTGTCTGTATTTACACACAGTGTCTTCTAGCTGAGTGCTATTCAGCATAAGCACAAGGTATTGTTATCTTTCTCATTTTTGTTGAACATGCTGTTGGTTTCATATATTTTCTTGTTGCTTTAGTGAGTAGAAGAACTGGTCAGTTATATTAGAAATCTGTTTTTGACATTTGAGTATTTTTTTTTTAAATGAGCCCATTAACTGTCAAAGTGACTTGTGCAGAACTCTGTCTTGGGAAATTCTTCTGAAGGAATGAGGAAGCATCCCCTGTAATAGCCTTAGAATGATGTGAAACTACATTTTATTTATGAGGTGGCAATAGGTTCTTTGAAAAATGGGACTGTGAACTGAGTGGACCTGCTCTGGCATGGAATGGATAGGTTAAAAAAATAGAAACAAACACATTTTGATTCTCAGCTTGGTACTATTTAGGCACAATTTGGATTGCAATGTTATTGTCTGAATTCAATTTAGATGGCTATGGGAAAAGCACATCTCTCTGCACACTCACAAAGGCTGGAAAGGGAAGGGCACAAATAGCTCTAGCTCTAGGCAGATGTGCCTCCATTCTTGAGTATTTTGATTCATTGGCAAAAGGCAGCTTCTTGTTCACATTTTGTAGCTGGTTTCTGAGTGATGATTCTCAAAGAGCAGGGTACTCAGGGTCCCCCTAAATACAGTTTGGCTCAGATTATCTTTCAATAATATGCTTCGAGGGACAAGACTGGTCCTGTGGGAAATGTCTAAGTTGGAATATAAGAAGGGAAAATGGGAATCTATTCAGAGATTCTATTCTTTCAGACTCAGTCCATACTAGCTGGAACAGTGATTCTATTTCTGATTCAGGACACAGATGCCAATAGCTCTGCTTTTGTCTGTGCCAGGTGAGACATTAGCAAATATGAAAAGTACCTGAGTGATTTTAAGCCAAATCAGATTACTGAAATGATTCTTAACTCACTTTCAAGGAATCAGGGTCATCACCTGTGTTATTTTCTCTAGTTCCAGTCTTAAAATCTCATTAGAGTTGATATTGAGCCAACCTGGGAACAGTTGATGACTAAGAAGACTTTGTGTTATACATGATAAAGATAGAGACATAGACATATACTCAAAAAAGTCACCCTTATCCATCTGTACTGTATTTATTCACCTACCTCCTCCTTTCTCTGCCAGCAGTCCAGGGTGAGAATGTACATAGATAAGTGAGTTCATCTTTCTTTTCTCAGAAATATGTTAGGTGATCTTGAGTGGGACATAGATATGAGGGGATGAATGATCTTCTTATACCTCAACAATGGCAGAGTGAGTTATTTTGGACTAGATAATTTTAAGACTGAAATTGAAAATGATACTGAATAAGTTTATTGAAATTAAATTTACTTCTATTCATTCTAATTAATTAATTCAACAAATCTCCTACTATCAAAATAGGTACTATATTAAGTGTCAATTTTACACAAATTACAATGCTAAATGCTAGAGGGAATCAATTGAGATAACTTACATTTCTGCCCTTATGGAGCTTACCTTGGGAGTTCTGGGTTTGGAATCAATGGATCTGGTTTTGAGTCCCAACTCTTCTCCTTATTATCTGTGTGCAATTCACTTAACCTTTCTTTGAATCAATTTCCTCATCTACAAAATGAGGAGACTGGCCTAGATGTCCTCTAAGTTTTCTTCCAGGTCTATGATTCTACGATCCTGCAATCTTGTCTCATGTGTTCACAGACTTTATTAGGGGAGATAAGATATGCAAAAACAACTATATCTCAAAGTTAGGTATGATATCTACATAAAAGAAATCAGGATAGGTTTCATAGAAGGGGTTATATTTAAACTTTGCTTTGAAGGATGACTAAATTGAAGGAAGAGAGGATGGTCCAGGCATCGGAATTTGATATTAGGAAAGGTATAGAAGTGAGAAAACATGGACTGAAATTTAGAAAATATGAAGGGAATCAGTGTGATATAAAGCTAGAAAATTGGTTTGAATTCAGTTGTGGAGGGCCTCTAACACTAGTTTGAACTTTGCCATTAGGTCCATGACACTATCAAAAGTGTCATGGGTATGGGCACAGTGCTAAAGTTTTCCCGAAACACTTAGTTTCTGAATACCTCCCAATTGACAATTGAGTTCATATAATCTTTTCTCCATTACTGACTACTTTTTTACCTCCTCTCTTTTCCAATCTAGTTCACCCACACATGCCTAATGCTAGCCTTGCTCTTCTATCTATCTTCTTAAACTTCCTTAGACCTAGAGCCAGAAGATCCAACATGGATCGAGGTATTCTCATATATCTGACTCAGACCATAGCTACATCATCTATCTGGTCCTGGAGTCTCAGAGGTGGATTCTGTCTATTGGCACACCATCACCATGCTCCTATCCCTCTATCTCTGACCAGGGGATTATTTTGTACACACAGTAAGCTTGCCTCTGGGATATTAATATTGATTCAGTACTGGAGCTGAATGTCAAGGTGTGGCTATTATCAGGCCTCAAAATTTTCACCAGCAGTGAGCAAGGGACTGTAGTTTTCAAAGGGTTAGAGGACCCTGAAGAGTGATCAAGTGCTTCTTGATGACCTGTAAATTAAATGGTTTATTTTGAATTTTCCTGGGTCTTATAGTGAAGCTATATGATTTCATTGATTCAATCAGTCATTCAGTAAATATTTATTAGATTCCTACTATATACCAGAAACTGTGCTAAGCATTGGGGATACAAAGAAAGGCAAAAGATAGTCCTGCCTTCAAGAAGCTCACAGTCTAATAGGGAAGGCAACATGGAAACAACTCTGTGCAAAAAAAGCTATATGTAGAATAAATTGGAAATAGTCAACTTCAGATCATACAATAGCACAATCTCAAAAAAATAAAAGTTCCAAGGGACCCAAAAGTCAGTGGAAAGATTTATTGTAAGAGTAACCAGCATATTACTAACAATGACTTCAGGGTGATTAATAGTGTAAAATATATCATCCAGGGTATATGTGGCTAGAAAAGGAGGTGGGCTTATTATGTTTCAGACATGAGTGAACATTTCTTTGGAAGCCATAACATGTTAAAAGAACCAAAAGAAGATCTCCAGGGGATTCATGGACCCTTCATGGAGGATTTAAAGAGAGACAGGGAGAAGAATGGCATTGGATAAGAAGACAAGATGCATTGGTGATCTGCACCTGGGGAGGGAGTGAGATCGTGGCTCCATTGATGTATTAGGAAAATGAGTCATAGGGAAAGGGAGAACCAGTAGGTAGGCAGGCAACAACATTGACTAAAGGCTTGCTGTTTGCTAGGCTTTGGGCTAGGGACTGTTGATACAAATACAAGCAAAAATAAAGATGGTTCCTGCCCTCGAGGAACTTATATTCTAATAGGGAACTGAAGCAGGAAGAAACATGAATGGAAACATGTCATCAAATTCTGGAAAGTCAGAAGCAAAGCTGGGAGAGAATAAAGGATGACTGGCGAAAATACCTCTCCAAAATGAAGGCTCTGGGAGAAACTCACTAATGGTAGAAGGGGGCTGGCATGGTGGAAGGCTGTTCTAGAGAGACAATGTGTAGTCCCGTATATTACATAGTGCCATGGCCCTATGAAAAACTGCCCCTGCCTACATTTTAGCTTTAGACCAATCATAGATGCAATATGATTTTTTTTTTTAGCTAGGCAATGGGGTTAAGTGACTTGCCCAGGGCCACGCGGCTAGTGAGTGTTATGTGTCTGAGGCCAGATTTGAACTCAGGTCTCCCTGACTCCAGGGCCAGTGCTCTATCCACTGCTCCACCTAGCTGCTCCTCACAAAATGATTTTTAAAAAGCATATTGTATTGTGACCTTGAGATAATTCCAGTCTAGACATACACACACACACACACACACACACACACACACACACACACACACACCATCCTGAAAATCTCTCTAACAATTAGAAATATATAAATGAGGAATGAGATGCCTGAAGACTCATTGGGATGCTGCTGGGGGGGATTCCTATTCAGGTGTGGATGGGATTAGATGGCCTCTGAGGGCTCTTCCAACTTAGTGATTCTGTGACTATGTAAGTAATTGATTTCAGAAGGGGAGAGGATGATTCTTGGCTTGAGCACGAACCTTCTTTCTGCCTTGAGTTAACGGGCTCAGAGACTTCAAATAACTTTCTAAAATCTGAAATCCAACAGACACTGCAGGACCCTTCTTGAGGCTATAATGATGGCCTTTAAAACAGTTACAAGGCCTCTGAGGAGACAGTGGAGAGAGCTGGTTGCAATCAGAGCCTGTCTCTAGGTCATTATTAATGGGAAGGCTTTGTTCTCTGGTGCTATCAGTCAGACAACTTAATTTCAGGAATTTATAAAGAAAAGAAAGAATGTACTAATTATGTATAAAACTGTCTGGAATTTTAACTAGTCGTTCTTCTGTCAGGAAGATGGAAATATTTTCTGCGCCTTGAAGATCAGTATCTTCCAAACCCAGCTCTTTTTGAGGGACTGTCACTATTATCTCTACTATTTGGACTTTCTCAAAGAAAATATTATCTGTTTTTCCCTTTAGTTAATCTAGGAATACATTAATTTGTCAATTGTTTTGTATACATTTTCGTGCTGGCCAAAGACTCTGACCAGCATGGCATGTTAGAAAGAGCAAGGGCCTCAGAGTCAGAAGGCCTGGCTTCTAGTCTAGCTTGTTTATTAACTTGCTGTGTATCCTGGGAAGTCACTTAATTTCTCTGGGCCTCAGTTTGATTGTCTGTAAAACTATGGACTTGGACTACATAACAATTAGGATCCCCTAAATTAATGACCCTAGAATCCTATGACATTCTATAATTATATTCAGATTAAAGTCAAGGGATATGAAAGTAATAAAGACCATGAAGTCTGAGTTGGTGCTGGAAACTTGCTTGCAGCCATGAAGACAACTTCTTGCATACTTGCATGGTATGACAGCCTTGGAAATAAGCTGATGTCCTCATCTGGGATCCGAGTTCTTTAGCATTCATCTTGGCCACTAGAACTTTCCTTCTTTGCCCAACTGTTGACATTTCTAGGTTGGGGAGTCCTCAGGCAGGTGAAAGGAAGATGATAGAATGCTAGCACTGAGTGGGATTTGAGTAATCATCTAGTTTAACTTATTCTTTGATCAATGAAGAAGCTAAGTGCCCCCCCCACCAGAAGTTGGATGTCTTACTCAAAGTCCCACAGTTAATCAGTGGCAGAACCTGACATTGATCTACTTTGTCCAAGCCAGAATCCTTTTGTTTAAAATTTGCTGCCTCTGCTAAGGAGCAATGGGTAGATTTGTTTATTATGGTGTTTATATCTCTTCCTCCCTACCCCCAACTAATATTGTTGCTTTCAGAAGGAAACTGGTTTCCTAGCAATAAGATAAATTAGATAATGCACTTTAAAATGTTCTGCACATCATGATGATTGACACCTAGATATCTTCTAACTATTTTAAATGCAGAAATAAATACAGTTTTCTGCCTAAGAGATTGAACATTAGGTCTATGAACAGGGGCCAGGAATGAGTTGTGTGACTGGGCAGAAGAGAAGATTTTCTATAGTTAACAGGTAATGATCCTCTCAGTTAAAAGCTGCCTTGTTCCTTTGAACTGGTGGGAGACTAGATTACAAGGAGTAGGAAGGCTAGAGGCAAGCCTCATATGATCTCTCTTTCTGTCTCTCTGTCTCTCTCTTAAAATAATTGGCTCTCATATAGTCTAATTTGATCTTCTTTCTTTTTAGAAAAGGAGACTGAGAGGCAGAGACATGAAGTCAGTTGTTCAAGATCACACAGAGTCAGAAGCAGAAACAGGATGAAACCAGGTCTTGTGAGCTTTTTGACTCTAAGGCAAGTGCTCTTTCCATTTTTTCCAAACAAACCCCACCAAAATTATGCCAAAGATGTCTAACTAGAAGAGGAAATGGTAAATAATCTAATTGCATCTTATTTTCATGAATGTATGTGCATATATGTTATAGGCTAGAATTAAAATCATTTATAGTTGTTATTCTAAATGGATTTCCATGTTATTGAGAAAGAAGCTTTGCAATAGTCCATAGCATATTTTGAGCCTAGGCCCAATGACATTAGGTGAATGGAAAAGATTCTGGTAGTTACTAACTAGGAAGTAGATTCAAATGGGAATGCAAATCTCTTCTCTACCAGTGTTATTAGTAAGTATTAGGCTTATATTCAGCACTCCCTGGCTCCAGTGGTTTCCTGGACAGTTCCTTTTTCCAGCACTGGATGCCTCAACAACTAGAATAGACAAAGATAATGCCACCCATTTAATTGATAATGTTATAACTAAGTAACTATTTTTGGCTTACTTATTGGATCAACTAGATAATGGAGGGAACTAATTCTTGTACTTATTGAATCAAAATGATGTATTGGGGTCTAGTGTTTGAGTTGGCTTCTTTTGTGGTAGTAGGCTCATTAAATAGGGATAGGGATGAGGTTAGGCATAAGGATAGAGACTGGACCTGTGATTTCATTGATATAGAAAACTCCCCAGGGAGGAAACTCCCTCTTATTAATGAAGGCCAGCAACTCCTCAGCATCTGATAGTTTTATGAAAGTGGTGTCAAACTCAAATACAAATAGATCCTGCTTATTGACTTAGAAAACCACAAGGTAACACAGATAAAATGATCTATGACATACTGTATTTTTATTTATTTTGTTAAACATTTCTCAATTGATTTAATATCTCCAATGTAGGACATGGAGATTTACCTAAGGTCATATGCGTAATACGTGTCAGAGAAAGAACTCAAATCCAAGTCTTCTTGATTTCAAATCCAGGAGCCACTACAACATGCTTTCCATTACACACACACACACACACACACACACACAGAGCTATCTACATATTTGAATGAATACATACATATCATATGACTGGCTTACAGCGACTGTGTGCTGTTACTCTTTTAGTATTCTCTTAACTAAAACAGTGTTTTTATATGAAGCTTCATAGCCCATTTTAGAGAATACAGTTCCTCAACTCTCTTGTATTCCTTTGAGGTTGAATTAAGGTACAGGAACGATCACAGTTAAAAAAAAAGGCACCAATGATGAAATAGTTGCTTGTGATGTGGTAGGTAGAGTATTGGATTTGGAGTCATGAGACTTGGATCTAAATCTTTGTGACTGTAGGCATGTCACTTTATTCCTTAGAGTCTCAGCTTCTTTATCTAGAAGGGGATGAAAACAATGCTAGACTTATCTACCTCACAAACTTGTGAGGAAAATACTTTTCAAACCTTACAAATGTTATTTAGATGTGAATTGTTATCACCAAAAAGGACACAGTAATATAGATTTAGTGCTAGAATAATCTTGGAAATCATGTAGTCTAACTCTCTCATTTTATAAATGAGGAAACTGAGGACCAGAGAAGTTAAGTACCTTGCCCAAGTCATGAACAAATGTTAAATTATCTTGGGAACAATTTGAACCCAGGTATATTAAATCCAGAGCCAGGGCTATTTCCTTTGTACCATGATGCCTCCTGAAACTTTTACTTTTGTCTCATTCAGCAAAATAATAGCAACAACTTTGGTTGTGAGAGCAATTTTGAACTGGCATCCATGAACAGTGTTCTAAAATAATTTCTACATACCTTTATTCTGTAAAATCTAAGGTATACTGGATGGTAAATATTATTTACCAGAAACTGTGGCTAGGCCAATAGATGACTCTCTCTCCAGCAGTCAATTTTCTATTAAGGTTGACTGTTATTTTGAAGCTTTACCTGTTGTTTGGAGGTGGTGGGATTAATTGGAAGCACCACTTTTTTTTACCTCCTAGCAGCATGAGGTTGTTCTAGTCCAGAGATTGGCAACCTTTCATAGATTATAATGTGTTAAATTTCTGAGTCTGACTTCTCATGAGTCTATGTGGGGTGTAGGTGTGGGAGAAGGGAAGGAGAGAGAGAAGTTAGTGCTGACCCTGAATTAACTCTTAAATCTTCCAGGTAGGGGTAGACTAAGGGTGTGTCTGTATACTGGCCACCAGTTGTGGCCAGGGGACAGCCAATCGGGGGCGTAAGGGCAGTAATCACTCAAGTATCTTTAAAAATTGATGCCCCCCCGCACTTGTTTCCCAGCATTCCATGGCTAATCTTCATTCTTTGAATTTGCACTTAATGGATTTCTTTTTTAATCGATCATTCTCATGGATTCTTCATTCTATCACCTGTGGATATTGTCTGCTAGTGGTCATGCTTCCCCCATGACGTCTCTCCTTAATCTACCTATTATTCCCCTAGTGTGCATCTACTTGAAAAATGTCAGTATACTGAATCAAGAGTCTATGCTGGGAATTTACCACGTGTTCTTCTGGATTTCTACATCTTTCTGATTTCTACCAAAGAAAAAGTTATTAGCCATTAGACATAAGTACTGAATAAATATATTGGTGCAATGGGTGGAAGAATTATGAAAAATGTATACATGCATACGTATTTACTTTGGAGTGGTTTTGAAATTCATAGGATATTTGACATAGAGTTGGATGGAATCTTAAGTTATCTAATCCAATCTTTTTTTTTCTTAGACAAGGAAACAATCCAAAAGAGAGGAAATTACTTGCCTAAAATCATGTAGGTTCTAAATGGTAAAGCTGGAATCATAGGCTTACAGGCATGAGAAATCTAAAACTGGAAGGTATCTCCAAGACAATGTAATTCAACCAGTGTATTTTAAAGATGAAGAAACTGAGGCCCAGGGAGTTAAATGACTTGCTTAAAGTCATGTAGGTAGGATTTAGGCCCAGAACTGTTGGCCCAATGCATAGAACACTGGGCCCAGAGTCAGAAAGACCTTGGTCCCAATACAGCCTCAGAAACTTATTATCTGTGTGACTCTGGGCAAGTCACTTAACCTTTTTGTGTCAATTTCCTTAACTGTAAAATGGGATTAATAACAACACCCTACCTTGAAGGGTTATTGTGAGAATAAAATGAGATAATATTGATAAAGCTCTTGGCACAGTGTCTGGTACATAATAGGAGCTATATAAATGCTTATTCTCTTCCTCTTCCCCAGTGCCTCTTGGCTCAGATCTAGCTCTCATTCCTTTTCACTATACTAGCTCCAAATTGTAGTAAAACACATTAGAGCTTGCTTTTTCCTGAATCATATCATGTATTACTGGGTCCTGATTAACTAGGCAACACACCACTGATCAGAACTCAAGTGCCAGTGTGGTTACAAGAACAGAATTTCATTTCAGACCAAAATACTGTACGTGAGTCACTTTTGTTTCCCATAAGATCATTCACACAGGTATCTTAAGGTTCCAGGTAAATCTCTAGATTATCTGATTCAGGGCTTTTCATTCTTACAAGAATGTTCACTTTTTGAAAATTGGCCCATTTAGATTTCCAGAGATACAGAAATATCTCAGAAAATCATCACTTTTTATCATTTACACTGATGACTCATTACAGGAGATTCTCATTAATTACAGCAGTGTCAAGAAGAAACTAAAATACTGAGTTTAGAAGGTATGGGAGATCTTAATCTGAAAGCTAGCTGCAGCTACTATTGAAAAGGCATAATTTCAAAGATATTTTATTCATATTTAAAAAATTCTTTTCTTCATATTACCTACACTTAATCCTAAGCATTCATTCTTTTTTTAAATCTATATTGACCCCTAATTTTATTCCAGCTCCCACAGAATCTAAATCAGAAGGCTACAAGTTATCCAGAGAGTTTAGTCAGCATAGTCAATCTCAATAACTCAGGAAGTCACCTCTTTTCTCTCAAATATCTAGATAATTTAGGTAGAGGACAGCTTTTTATTTGTTCAGAACTAATAGAAAAAAATCTACTTCTATGGTGCTTTTAGGGTTACAAAACTACTTTCTCCACCAACTTTTTTTTTGAAGCATACTATTTTCAGTTTATTTTTTCATAGTCTTTTTTTGATTGGTTTCTTCTTTCACAGCTTGACTAATATGGCAATATGTTTTACATGACTGCACATATACAACCTATATCAAATTGGTTACCATCTTAGGGAGGAGGCAGGAGGAGGGAGGGAGAAAATTTGGAACCCAAAATTTTTTTAAATGAATGTCAAAAACCATCTTTACATGTTATTGGAAAAAAATACAATTAAAATTTTCAAATGGAATTAATATAAAAAAGAAAAACTAGAAATTCTAATAAGCAGAGGTGAGGAGGCAGTGCATAAAGGACAGTTTCTATAAGGACTAAAACAGACATGACTGCAGAATGTCATGCATAAGTAATAGCCAGAAAGCCAGTTTGGCTATATTCTACGGTAAGTAAAAAAGAGTAATCCTTTTTATTTTTTAAATTTTAAATTTTTTTTTATTTTTAACATGTGTTTTTAAAACTCTGGATTACAAATTTTCTCCCTTCCTCCCTCCCCACCCACCCTCATTGAAAAGGAAAGCATCTCGGTACAGGTTATAGATGTGCAGTCATGCAAAACACCTCCATAGTAGTCCTGTTGTGAAAAACTAAGTATATTTCCCTTCATCCTATCCTACCCCCCATTTATTCTATTCTCTCTTTTGACCCTGTCCATCCTCAGAAGTGTTTGCTTTTGATTATACCCTCCCCCAATCTGCCCTCTGCTCTATCAACCCCTTCCTCTCTTGTCCCCTTCCCCCCTTATTTTCCTGTAGGGTAAAATAGATTTTCATACCCCATTGTGTTTGTTATTCCCTTCTTAAGCCAAATCCTATGAGAATAAGATTCACTCATTTCCTCTCACTTTCCCCCATTTCCCCTCCACTGTAAAAGTCTTTTCTTGTCTGTTTCATGTGAGATATTTTACCTCATTCTACTTCTCCCTTTCTCCTTCTCCCAGTATGATCCTCTCTCACCCCTTAATTTTATTTTCCAGATATCACCCCTTCATCTTCAACTCACCCTGTGCCCTCTACCTATCTATACATATATATAATTTTTCCCTCCCACTACCCTAATACTGACAAAGGACTCATGAGTTACAAATATCATCTTTCCCTGAAGGAATGTAAACAGTTCAACCTTAATAAGTCTCTTATGATTTCTCTTTCCTGTTTACTTCTTCCATGTTTTACTTGAATTTTGTATTTGAAGATCAAATTTTCTATTCAGCTCCAGTCTTTTCCTCAAGAATGCTTGAAAGTCCCCTATTTCATTGAATAACCATTTTTTATGCTGAAGGATTATACTCAGTTTTGCTGGGTAGGTGATTGTAGGTTGTAGTCCTAACTCCTTTGCCCTCTGGAATATCATACTACATGCCCTCCAGACCCTTAATGTAGAAGCTGCTAAATCTTGTGTTATCCTGATTGTGTTTCCACAGTACTTAAATTGTTTCCTTCTGGCTGCTTGCAATATCTTCTCCTTGACCTGGGAATTCTGGAATTTGGCTACAACATTCCTAGGAGTTTTCTTTTGGGGATCTCTTTCAGGAGGTGATCAGCAGATTCTTTCAATTTCTATTTTGCCCTCTGGTTCTAAAATATCAGGACAGTTTTCCTTGATAATTTCTTGAAAGATGATGTCTAGGCTCTTTTTTTGATTGTGATTTTCAGATAGTCTAATAATTTTTAAGTTCTCTCTCCTGTATCTATTTTCTAGGTCAGTTGTTTTTCCAATGAGATATTTCACATTCTCTTCTATTTTTTCATTCCTTTGGATTAGCATTACAGTGCTTAGATTTCTCAAATTGTCCCTAGTTTCCAATTTCTCCATTCTAATTTTTAAGGAAGTATTTTCTTCAGTAAGCTTTTGGACTTCCTTTTCCATTTGGCCAATTTTGCTTTTTAGGGCATTCTTCTCCTCATTGGCTTTTTGGACATCTTTTGCCATTAGGGTTAGGCTATTTTTTAAGGTGTTATTTTATTCAGTATTTTTTTGGGTCTCCTTTAGTATCACTCTCAGCTTTTCCTCTACTTCTCTTACTTGCTTCTCAAAATCCTTTTTGAGCTTTTCCATGACCTGGAACCAATTCATATTTTTCTTCTAGTCTTTGGATGTAGGAGCTTTGATTTCGTTGTCTTCTTCTGGTTGTATGTTTTGATCTTCTTTGTCATCAAAGTAAGATAATAATGTCTGACTCTTTTTGCACTGCTTGCTCATGATCTCAGCCAATCACTTGAGTTATAAACTCTTTATTAAGGTAGGAGTCTGTTTCCACTGTGGAGAATGTACTATCCCAAGCTTCAGGGGTTTTTGCAGCTGTTTTCAGAGATACTTCTAAAGACCTATAAATTTTCAGTTCTTCAAAGTTGCTATGATCAAAGGCAAGGTGGTTACTCCTTTCCTGGCCTGTGCTCTGGTCTATGAGCACTCTTCTCTGTCTTGGAACTGTGAGGAGGGTTTCCTTTCCACAGCCACTACAAGCTCCACCACGCCAGTGCTCCTCCTCCCCCCAGGACTGCCATGCAGAACTGTGACCCAGATCCAAGCATAGGCAAGGCAAGAGAATCCTGCACCAGCAGAGAGAACCCTGCAGTCCTCCTCTGATTAGTCATTTGATTCCTCCCCAGTCTGTGGGCCAGAAGCTCAGGAAGCAGCCGCCACCCCAAGGAATGGGGCTGGGACCCTGTGCTCCTCTCTCTCCACAGTAGAAACAGACTTTTCCCACTAACCTTTTATGTTGTCTTTGGCATTAGAAAGATTGAATAATTTATCTACAATCACAAACTTAGTAAATGTTGGAGCCAGGATTCAAACCCAAATGTCTTCTACTATATCTCAGTGCCTTCAACTTTTCCTCAGGCCTTGCTCTCCTCAAAAGTAAAATGACAGGGTTAGTGAGCCCTAAGGCACCTTCCAGCTCTAAAATGCTATGAATGTTTCACTAATTATAGATACTAAGTATAAGAGGCTTCTCCAAACTCAGGGAAGGTTTTCCCCTGGGCTTCTTAGCTTACTCCTCTGTTTATCTATCTCCCCATCACAATGCTTCAGTATGTTCAGCAGATCTAACTATGGAAAATAATCTCTTCCCAACCCCTGCCACTGCCTATTCCCCATTTTAGTAAATATTAAGCATGATGTCCTGGAGTACATATGCTGGGTCACTTAAACATAAACTCCCTTCCTCTCTCTCCATTCTGAACTTTAGGTCTCATTCAGGTGGGGACAGGAGCACAAATAAAATCAAGGAAGATGGCTGGCATATTTAGGTTACTGGAAGGGGGAAGAAGTCTCTGAACTTGACTGAAGAGTTGGCTTTATAGCAGACATTAACATTGCAGCCTGGAGGTAAGTATGAAGGTGTGAAAGCAAACACAGGCTCTGTTGAGAAAGTGAAACATTTGATCAAAAAGAAGGGCCTGTCTTGGGGAAAAAACAAAGGATACTGAACAGAGATGGTGTTCACCAGGCTAGCCAAAATTCTTGCCTATGACTTTTCATCTGGAAGGGGTTAAAATACCTCCCAGATCATCTATCCTTTTATCACTGTATTACATGTTTTGTTGTCCAAGATCTGCAATTAATTTTTAATCAGATGATGAGTGATTTTATCCTGGAAAATTTCTAGGGAGGCAGCAGACCTTTAGGTCTTTTTGAACTCAATTTTTCTGTAGCTTAAGTTGTTGCTTACTCACTCCTTAGCTATCTCATTCATTCTTGTACTGGCTCTTAGCAGAAGCCCAGAGATATTGCCCCTTTCAATTATGAGTTTCAGAGTATAATATGAGACTTGAACACCTACATAAATTTAACAACTAGCCAAAAAATGTCCATTGGTTTTTCTGTCATTTTAAATAATATTTTATTTTTCTCTAGTTACATGTTAAAATAATGTTTAACATTTGTTTTTTTTTAAGTTTTGAGTTCCAAATTCTATCCTTCCCTCCCTTCTTCCCTTCCCTCTTCCCTGAGATGGTAAGCAATCCAATATAGCTTATACAAGTGTACTCATGTGATATATTTCCATATTAATCACTTTGTACAAGAAGACTTGAAGAAAAAAAAAGAAAGCGGAAAAATAGCATGCTGTAATCTGTATTTGGACAACATTAGTTTTTTTCTCTGGAGGCAGACAGCATTTTTTATCATGAGTCTTTTGGGATTGCCTTGGATCATTGTATTGCTGAGAATAGCTAAGTCATTCACAGTTCTTCAATGTATAATATTGCTGTTACTGTGAACAACATTCTTCTGGTTCAGCTCACTTCACTTTGCAGTACATGTAAGTCTTTCCAGGTTTTTCTAAAGTCATCCCACTTGCCATTTCTTATAGCACAATAGTATCCCATCACTATCATATGCCACAAATTGTTCAGCCATTATCCAATTGGATGATTTTTTTTGAAGACGAGATTGTTCACTCATTCAACACCAACAACAAATATTATTGAATGCCTACCATGGGCAAAGCAATCTGCTATGCTACAAAGAAGTTATCAAGTTAAATTAGCCTAATTCTCTACTCTCATAGACTTTACAATATAAAATAAGAAATATATGAACCTATCCTTAATACAAAATAGAATTTAAGTGCATGAGAAAGACAAGGTATCATAAGAAATCACTTAGAAGGGGTAGATCATTTCTGGTTGGGGAGTTATCAGTACAAGTTTCATGGATAAAGTAGCATTAGAGTCAAGCCTTTAGGGTACCACTGATATGCTGGTAAATATGTAATGATCATCTCTGAACAAAAGTTCTCACAACAACTTTTAAGCTTAATCTGCATTATTAACATTTTCCCCATCACTTTCTTGAATCTAGACCATCAACAAAGTAGTAGGTTCAAGGCTTCAGAATATTTCTGGGTGAATTGGAACCCTGTAATCAGAAATGGGAAATAGAATACCATTCCAGGGCAGGAAAGATAGGCAGAGGTACAGAAATGGAGACTTGGGGGGTGAAGGAGGAATGCTGTAGATGTCATCCATTTGAAATGGATTTCTTCAGAAATTACTCTCAACTCCTTTATTCTATGATTATTGTTGTTGTTCAGTAGTTTCAGTCACGTCCAGCTCTTTGTTATCCCATTTGGGGTTTTCTTGTCAAAGTTATTAGAGTGGTTTGCTATTTCCTTTTCTAGCTCATTTTACAGATAAGGAACTAAAGCAAACCATGTCAAATGATTTGTCCAGGGTCACACAACTAGTAAGTGTTTGAGGCCAGATTTGAACTTAGGAAGATGAATCTTTCTGACTCCAGGTGCAGTGCTCTATCCACCGAGCTACCTAGTGGCCTGTGTGATTCTGTGATATGGATTTTAAATAATATTTCAATCTGGTTTCCCTCCATGATTTCAATTCATCTTTTCCTATGATGTGAAGATTGCACTGTAAGTAACTTCTTGTGAATTAACTATTACATTATACTTATAGGATCATAGACAATTTATTTTAGGGGTTTTTTTTTGCACCTAATTGTATTTTATTTTTTCCAATTACATATTAAGGAATTAAAATTCCTCCCTCTCCCCAAGACAGCAAACAATCTGATATAGGTTATGCATCTACATGTTAAACATATTTCCCCATTAGTCATGTGAAAGAAGAATCAGAAAAAAAGGGAAAAACCATGAGAAAAAAACACCCAACAACAAAAGTGATAATAGTATGCTTCAGTCTGCATTCAGACACCATAGTTATTTCTCTGGATGTGAATGGCATTTTTCATCATGAGTTTTTTGGAAATGTCTTGGATCATTGTATTGCTGAGAAGACTTAAGTCTATCATAGCTGATCATCACACAACATTTCTGTACAATGTTCTCCTGGTTCTGCTCCCAGGTTTTTCAGAAATATGCCTACTCATCATTTCTTACAGAACAAGAGTATTCCATTACATTTATATATCACAATTTGTTTAGCCATTCCCCAAATGTTGGGCATGCTCACAATTTCTAATTATTTGCTACCACAAAAAGAGCTTCTATAAATATTTTTGCACATGTAGGTCCTTTTCCATTTTTTATGATCTCTTTGAGATATGGATCTAAGAGTGGTATTGCTGGATAAAAGGGTATGCACAATTTTATAGCCCTTTGAGCACAGTTGCAAATTGCTCTCCAGACTGATTGGATCAGTTCACAATTCCATCAACAATGCATTAGTGTTCCAATTTTCTCACATCTTCCCCAATATTTATCATTTTCTTATTCTATCATATTAGCCAGTCTGATAGATTTGAGGTAGTATCTCAGACTTGGTTTAATTTTCATTTCTCTAATCAATAGTGATCAGAGCATTTTCATGTGACGGTAGATAGTTTTAATTTCTTCATTTGAAAACTGCCTATTAATATCCTTTGACAATTTATCAATTGGGAAATGACTTATATTCTTATAAATTTGACTCAGTTCTCTATATATTTGAAAAATGAGGCCTTTATCAGAACACTTGCTATAAAGATTGTTTCCTAGTTTTTTGATTTTCCTTCTAATCTTGGTTGCATTGGCTTTGTTCATGCAAAACCTTTAAATTTAATGTAATCAAAATTATCCATTTCATAATCTTCCAGGATCATGGATTTAGAGCCAGAAGAGACCTAAGAGGCCATTTAGTCAAACCTACCTTATTTTACAGATGAGGAAACATAGGTTCAGAGAGTTTAAACAACTTGTTCAAAGTCACCAAGTTCATAAAAGACATTGAATTTTAAACTTCAAGCAGAGAAGTAAGACGGTGGTGGTACAGAGAAAGGAGGTTAACAGGTGTCAGTAGTCTCTTTGTTACAATGGTCTCTTGTTCAGTTGAAGACCCTAGGAAGTTGAAAGAGTATGAAGATGATAAAGAGTAAGTAATGAGACTCTCCCAGAAAGATTTGTTTTACTGAAATATTTTAATATTGAGGTAAATGTAGAATCTCATCAATATGGCTACTCCTCCTCTATCTCTTTAATCTGTATGATTCATATGTGCATGAGCTTCCTTACATTTGAAAGAAGATTTAGACAGTGAATGTGAGACTCTCCTCTATTTCCTTTAATGTTTTGGGAGTATAATATTTATCACATTGACTGGCCCACATCCTTTTCTGGTGTCTTTGTTGCCCTCATGTGGTGGGCAAATCATTACTTAACACTATTATGCATCTTTCTAATATTCTTTGTGTCCCTTTCCACCCCCCACCCCCCACTCCAGCAGTCTTGATTCTTCTGAGATTGTGGTGTCCCATGATTAGCAGATATATCACATTACTAGGAGAATATCGGTATTGAATTTTTTTCCAAGTCAGCAAGAAGCTAGTTGCTGTTGAAGGCAATGAGAAAATTTTTCACAAGCACTCCAGCTTATTCCCCTTCCTCATATTCTGAGGTCAGATTATTTATACAAAGCCCCTGTCAAAGAGACATGTACTGATGTAGCAATTCAGAAGGCTGTGCATGTCAATTGGGCAATATACATTCTTCATTAACTTGGTTTTTCTTATGAGGTTTGTTATACCAATCTCTTTTGACTGACTATAGATTTCATTGGGGTAGATAAAAAAGATAGATTAGATAGATAGATAGATAGACAGACAGACAGATAGGTAGATTGAACCTTCATTCTTCTGAATGTTAGAGTCCTCACTTCCTCAGACTTTTTCTACCATTCCACAGAAGTTGCTTCATCCTGGAAGATTTCCTCTGCTCCTGGACTTCTCATATTGGAAATATCCTCTACACCTGCAGTCTCTGCCTCTGATTGGCTGGTTCCTCTCAGAATACCAATTTTAAGTATGCACAGGTGACTCTCCAGAATTTCTCTACTGTTCCCCCGAAAAGGTCGCTCCCTGCCCCCTGTTCCTTTTAAGCTTCCTTTTATGTGTTGTCTTACACCATTAGAATATCAACTCAGTGAAAGCGGGGATTATCTTTCTTATTGCTTATTTCTGTTTTCTCAAAGCTTAGCAAAGTGACTGGCCCATAGCAGAGACTTAATAAATGCCTGTTGTTGACTTGATTCGCTTACTGTAGTACTGTGGTAAGGCCAGGGGATACAAATACAAGCAAATAAGACAGTGCCTACACTTAAGGAACTGACCTTCTAATAGTGGAAGACAATATATAAAAGGGAGCTGGGAAGGATACTGTAGCTCATGTTTGTATGGCATAGTATGGACACAGCCAGGAAGTGGTGTGGAGCTCTGGCCTGGATCTTGGTAAGATAAAGAGAAAAGTCTGCTATCAGATCTGAGGACGGAGGAGACCCTGCTGAATTCTGGGTTTGATGCAATAAGCACAAAGTCAAAGGTGACCAGTAATGTATGGAAACTCAAGCAAAAAGTTATCTCTCTTTCATTTGGTATTCACTTTCTCACCCTATCTATAAAAAAATCACTGAAATATGAAGATATAATAGTGGAAAGTCTATGACAGACATCCAGAATCTTAGATTTCTAACACAGAACTTGGGAAAAATGTTTTCTTGGTCAGCAGCAGTCTTACCTATTATGGCCTGATGTACAGCTGCAATGCTGCTTCTTCATAATAGAAGTATTTACAACTTCAAGGAACTTAAAACATGAGTTTAAACATATCAAGGAGAAAAAAATATGTATGCTTCCAAAAACATGTTTACTGCCAACCCAAGAACCTGAAACAAATGTCATCATTACCTTTAAGGGAATTGTTCTGAATGAAGGCCACATGACTGAGTTGTCTCTGGTTAGGGAGTGGAAACAAGGCATTTAATTACCAATGAAGTCTGTATTTTTCAAAAACAGAAACATTAATCAGTTAGATAAGAATGAAGTCTTAGCTCTAGGTAGGAAAAAATTTTAAAATGTACTTCTACACACGTAAAATGTACCCAGTGAAGCCCAATGGCAGGTGAGGTAAGTGAATTCATTATTTTAATTTTGTAACATCAGTGATCATACTCACTAGCAGGAAGCCACAGAGAGAACAGGTTAGCCTGGAGGGGGCCAAATGCATGTGTTTCCTGTTCTGAAGTCCCCAGTGCTTATCATTACAATGAGTATTTATCTTTCTCACCATCCTAGGAGCAGGTAAAGAGGAGTCTGGCTTGAGGGCAAGACTATCACAGTTTCCAATCTGGAATCTAGGAGGCACAAAGAGATTCTTGGAAAAGGTTCCAGGATGCTTCAGTTTGGCCTGCATTTTTTTCAATGCCCTTAAGAATTAGACCTTCTGCAGATGAACTTGTTAAAAGATATTCTGGGTAAGTCTAAATGAATCACAAGTACAATTATCATTTAACACATAAGCACCACCATCAACATCAACATCAACATCAACAACAACAACAAACAACAGAACACTCTTCTTGCTAGGCACAGTATAACTTGGTTTATGAATTTAGAATTGTAAGGGACCTTAGAGAGAATATAGTCCACCAGCCCTTCTGAGGTCCAGAGACAAGAAGTGATTTGTACCTTCATAGTCTTCTTTGAACCATTTTAGTCTTCTTGCTCATTATTCCCTGCACCCTGTGTTCCAGCTGCTCTGGCCAGCTTGCAGTTCATTGTATATAACACTGAAGTTGTCTTTATACTAGCTGTTGTTCATGCCTGGAATGCTCTTTCTCCTCATCTCTGCCTTTTAGTTTCTCTGGCTTTCTTCAAACCTCAGTTCAAATCCCACCTTCTTCAGGAGGACTTCCATAGTTCTTCTCTCTTCTCTCCAGCTACTAATGACTTCTTTTCAGAAATTACCTTCTGTCTACTCTGTATAAATCTAGTTATGTATGTGTTGTCCTCCCACTAGATGTTAGCTCCTTGAGGAAAGGAATTGTTCTTTTTTTCTGCTTCTATTGTACCCCTTTTCTTAGCACAGTGCCTAGACCATGGTAGAGGCCTAATTAATGCTTTTTAATTGATTGATTAAAGTGATAGACACTATACAATTAGATAACTCTAAAATGAATCCCTATTGGGTCTGCTAAGCAGTAAAAGGAAAGAAAAAAATATCTCTATTGGTTGAGAAATAATATAGGGTTAATTAGAAATCAAATAAAATCAATGTCCTGTGATATAAGCAAACTGAGTCCCTAAGCTGAACCTTCCCAGCTGCGGCCTACTTCATAAGATGGCAGTACTTGTCTTTAAGTGGTATTTACATGAACAAAAAAGCCAGACTCAGATCACTAACTTTAATAAGACACTCTAGTGTCTAGTCAAAAACCCTCTGAAAGATTTGATTCTCCATCTGGGATCATAGATTGAGTTCTGGCTAGGCTCTCAGAGGTCATCTAGTCAATTTCCAATTTTATAGGTGAGAAATTTGAGACTCAGAGAAGTTAAATTGTTCATTCAAAGTCACATAGTAATAAGGGCAGGAGACAGGGATTTGAATTCAGGACCCATTATTTCATAACCAATGCTCTTTCCATTGAACTGCTTAACTGGTTGTAGGGGAAGTCACAAAAGTCAAACAACCAATTATTGCAGGTAGCAGACTTTCAGACTCAATTTAAACTTGCTATTCAAATGAATTTATCAGACAATTCAGTGAAAATAATGTCCCTGGACTTAGATGTAGATTAAGCAGTTTATTTAGAAAATTTTGATCTACATTGTAAGCTAAACAAACATCCAAAGTAGACATTGCAATTAAATTACCATACTTCTTTGTGGACAGGTAGAACCTCAGAATATCTGAATTTTAATTGATTGGCCTCATCTGCATAAAAGGAAGAAACCTATTACATCTGTGTGGTGAAATGGATAGAGTATCTGGTCTGGAGTCAGGAAGACTCTTCTTTCTGAGTTCAAATCTGATCTCAGATACTTACTAGCTGTGTGACTGTGGGCAAGTCACTTAACTCTGTTTGCCTCAGTTCCTCATCTAGAAAATGAGCCAGAGAAGGAAATGAACAAAATGGCAATATCCAGAATTGGCCTTATAAGTAGGCAGAGTAGGTGATTGCCTATATGGTGTGTGTGTGTGTGTGTGTGTGTGTATGTTTAGGGGATTCAAGTAGCTTATTCTAATCAAAAATATCTCCCTCATATGGGGGATAGAGTAATTTAAGTTTCACTTTTAGAGATTTGTTTCTCTGAATTGGTGACCACCAGCTCCATATGTCTTCTTTAAAAAAGGAAATACATCTAAGCAAGAGGAGCCAGCGGACATCTGGAAATGTCCCATTAAATTTTTAACATTATAATGTGAATTAGTTTCTTAGATGGACTAACCAATACAGGAGTGATTGGTATGTATCATCTAAGAAGAGTAGGGATGAGGGAGAGGAGAAGTGTGGAAATGTATAGCCTAGTAAATGGGAAACTTGAACATTGGCTGCACCAGAACTGAAGCTTTGTTAAAGTAACTGGAGCATAGTTAGATGAGTAAGGCCACCTCTCCAGAGGCTTGCTAATGACAACTATTTCCTGGGATTTAGCCTTTGAGAGTTTGATTTTGGAGAATTTTGGAGCATGAGATGGAAAGGGTTGAAGGGCATGGAGAACATCACTGCCATGGAGCAGGGTTGTGGGACTCCATTTCTTTTGTATCATGAGTGTGTGTCCCTGGAAGACCTGGTCTTCTGATGGAACTTCCAGTAGAAAACTGGATGTCTTTATGGATGATGGTGTCTTGGGAATATGTCACTGATCTTGTTTGTCCAGGTCCAAGAAAGTAGTTGGTATCATCAATTAGGGTATTGACCTAGAGTTCTGATTGAATTTCCTGTCTCTTATCTTTGCACTGAATTCATCCTCCACTCAACTGCCAAAGTGATTTTCAGATTGCAGGGCTGATCATGACACTGTCCTGCTCAGGTAGCCACAGTGGTTTGATTACTTCTAGGATCAAATATATATCAAACATATATCAAATAAATATAAAATTTAAAGCTCTTCACAGCCCACCCCCTTCTGACTTTTCTAGTCTTCTTATACTTTACTCCAGTCCACATATTCAATTCAGTGATACTGGTTTATTAGGTGTTCTTTTCACACAATCCTCCATCTCCTGACTTTGGGCTGGCTGTCCTACCATGACTGGAATGCACTTCCTCTTCCTCTGTGTCTCCCAGTCTCCCTGGATTCCTTTGAAACTCAGTTCAAACTAAGTCTTCTTCCTCTGCTTTTTTTTAAATATTGTATTATCTTATGTACAATAAAAAAAAAACCTGTTGTCTCCCTAATTAGAATGTGAGCCCTTTGAGGGCAGGGACTTCATATTGGTCTTTCTTTTCTCAACACTTAGCACCATGGCGTGGACCTAGTAAATGCTTTAAAAAAAATTCTTTGGTTGATAACCCATCCCTGATGGCAAGTATTCCTCAATCACTGAGCTCATATGTGGAATTCTTCACCTCTTCACTCCCCAGGAGATTTTCCCATTTCCAGTAAACAACTGTGGCAGAATCCCAGAGCCCCTGATAAAAAGTTCAGGGAATAATGCAGAAGGAGGTGCCAAGGGGCTGAGACAAACAACCTACTGCATAATTTTTTCCAGTAGCTCTCATAGACTTAATTAGATAACAGGTACTTTAGAGAGAAAATTGAGACTTCCTGACCCTTCAAGTGAATAGAATGATTGAATATGCTGATCATTGTTTCTCAACTCAAAGCTGGTCACAGGGTTTTTTGTTTTGTTTTATTTTATTTTGTTGTTGAAGTAAAACAAAGCAGGCTTGAAATATTTTGATGGAACACATTCATCCTGAAACAGAGGATAGAGTATGGAATTATTACTGGGATAAAGGGGAGTCATGGACATTTGGGAGTAAAATGGAGGAGATTCAGCCCCTTTCCATACCCTCTCCCCAAATGTCATGTGTACTAAATATTTGTGTCACATGTGTCATGTCATATTTAATATTTTGCAAGAAAAATTATTGATAGTATGGAAATTTCACCATGGAACAGACAACTACATAATGTGGAAAAATAGGATCTATAGGACAAAGTTTAGGAAGTATGGTTGTGACTAAATGGTGGCTTAGAGGTGGTGGCTCTTATTTATCATTCAACAAATATGTATTAAATACATTGGTTCACTGTTCTTCCAGGATTACCTGATAGAAACAGGGAGCATGAACAGGTCTGCCGAGCCAGTAAGTAACAGTTAAGAATTGAGAGCTCTGGAGTAAGACAGACAGTCATACAGGGAAGACACAAAACTGACACAGTTGTCTATAATTATTCATTGTCTCTTCCCCCTCCCCCAGGCAGCAGAAGATTGGCACAGATGTTCTTTTGATGCTAATGATCATGCCACTCTCCAGAAGTAAAGAGCCCCTCAAGCAGCAAACTCAGCAAGGACAAGAGTAGAAAATACAAAGAGATCTGCCACAAGGTACTTCTCATAGCTGAAAATAATTGAAGGCCAATACTGCTGCCTTTGGCTCCTGACATTATTACCCCAAAGCTCATAGGTGCTGGTGGGGGCAGGGGAGGGTGGGTAGTGCCAGCTGCATCCCAGTGACTGCTACAGTCCTAGGTACCCTGTATGGAATTAAGCTCTCTGTGGTATTCCAAATTGGATCCCATTCCACAGGCAGGTAGAAGTCTATGAGTTAAGCTTCAGGGCAGCAGAGGAGGTAAAGTTGGTGGCTGTGGAAGAGTGTGGAGCTTTGGAGGACAAGATTTTATAGGAGTCTGGAAATGTGTGAGCCTAGGCAAGTTATCTTACTTCTCTCAACTTCAGTTTCCTTACTAGTAAAATGGGAATAATAAGAACACCTACTTCAAAGTGTTATTGAGATGATTAAATGAGATCTATCTCTCTATCTAATCTCAATAATAATGGCACCCACTTCAAAGGGCTATTGGAATGATAAATCAATACATCTATAATCTCATTTGATTATCAAAATAGCCCTTTAAAGGGGGGAGTATTATCATTATCCATATATATAATATGTTGCAAATGTTAACATACATATAATATTTTTTATTTTAGCTAATTTTATTTTAGGTTATTTTGCAATAACCTGACTAAATCCCTATATTATTATTTTGACATACTATAAGGCTTAGGTGAAAACTTTTTGTCTGAATATGAGGAGAACAAACAGTGATTTTGGGAAGAAGTCAGTCAGTGCTTATTTGAAATCAGAAGACCCAGGTTCAAATTCCAGCTCTGCCATTTCACGAATATGGATTTTGGTTTTTTCATCCATCAAATAAAAGGGTTGGGCTAGAGAGCTTCAGAAATGTCTTCCATCTTTTTAATTCATGATCTACAATGACTTGAAATGGCCAAGGCTGATTTTCTACTATGCCACAGAAAGGTCTCCAGCTTCCCATAAAGGAAAGAGTAGAGTAGAGGCATAGAGATACCCAAAAGTGTTCTTGTGTCTGAGTAAATTTCAGTGCTTAAAAACAAATATAAAACTTAGGCTTTAGGAAACCGCTGTTTTGAACTCTATCTATCTCTTTTCCCATGCACTACTAGGGATAATTTAGAGAAAAATTTAAAGTAATATGGTGTAGTGGTGAGACTGGTTGGTATCATGTCAAATGCATTGGATTGTAAAATACACTTTCTATAAAATGAGGGGGGTTGAAATCCATTCCAGTAATAAGATATAATTTTGACTGCTATGTGATGATGAAAAAGGTTCGAGAGACATAGTTTCTGGGTAATTTAATCATTTTTATTAATAAGGTCAGCAGGTTACTAATAAAACGATGGTCATTTGGCTGTCTCTCTTAGACCAAAGACAACCATGGTGGCAGACTCACAGTTTATATTTGCTTTGAAACAGTAGGTGGGCAATGGGGGGCTAAGAGTGACATCGTGTCAAAAATTATTGTTTGTCCTTGTTCTCAAAGAGGACCATGACATCAGGAAGGTGATGCCTTGCAAGTGAATTGGATTTAAGTGAGGGAGGGCTGTTCAGGGTCACAAGCCTCTGGAGCCATGTGGATCCAATGGCAAGACATAGATCTTGATGACTAGAGATGGCCAGGATGCAGTGGGAGACTTTGGCCTTTTTAAGCTAAGGTCTTTCTGACTTCTCACTTTGACTGAGACATCATTGGTTCAGTGATTAAGGCTAGGTAAGAAATGAGGCCCAAAAAATGGCCTCTTTTACCTACTCAGAAAAGAAAATAATCAATCTGGGAAGGGAAGACCCTCAGGTTTTCTAGTAGAAACAATTGCTATTTACACTTTACCTATATCTCTACACCAAACTACTCCCAGCCTTGGGCTATTAGGACAAAATGATTTGTCTCCACCCAAGCTTCAATAGAAAACAATGGTCTTCCCTGCCTTAGATTAAATTTCTTGTAAAGTTGGATGGAGTCTGACCAAGATAAGAGAGAATTAATGAAATCTCATTATCAGTAACATCCTTCAAGAAAAACTGAACTTTTCAAAATGAGGAATTTAGAAGAAAAGGAGAGCTGCAAATTCCCCCCTCCAAGTTATTGGTTATTAATAATCATTTCTCACAGCCAAGTGCTCTTATCTTGTCTCTGAAAGAGGTTATATCCTAATGATAGGCTCACCAAGATTTTGAACCAACTCCATCCTTCTACCATTAACTTTATCTCTAGAGCACAAAATAACTATTTTCATCTCATATTCCCTCAAATCTTTATAGATAATTATCTCAGAGTGCAAGTGCACAATCAAACATAAATTCTACCATATCTTCATAATTTTTTATATTCAAACCCTAGACTTGGAATGAAATCAGATCTTGTAAGAAAATTTGTTGAAATTGGATAAAAAAACACAAGAATTTACCAATCTGTTTCTAACTAATACAAAATCTTAAACTTTGACTAAAAACAATACAAGATGGGGGAGGCATGGCTAGACGGTACTTCATCTGAAAACTTCATGCTCAAGAGGCATCTACTGTATGTCACAGAAGCCAAAAAAGCTAGTGAAATCTTTGACTTCCTTAAGAGAAGAAATAGTGTCTAGAACTGGTTGGTAAACATCCTGTTATACTCTTTCCTGATCAACTCACATTTATATTATTGTTTTCAGTGTTGGATACAACTTTTTAGAGTGGATGCTGATAAGCTGGAGAGAATCCAGAGGAACCAGGATGGAAAAGGGGTCATGTTCATGTCATGTGATGACAAGTTGAAAGAATTGGGGAACTTGGAGAAGAAAAGATTTAATTGTGAAATGGTGGCTATCTTCAAATATTTGAAAGGGTTAGATATGAACAAGGGATTAGACTTTTTATGCTTGACCTCAGGGGGCATAATTAGGACCACTGGGTGGAACTTGCAAAAGAAAAAGGCAGCTCTGCTGTTTGAGAGAGCTGATTGGAGGAAAGGAATATTTTCTGCAGGTGAAGAACTGGTGCTAAGAAGGGCTACTTTGCTCTCTAGTGCCATCTACAGCTTGAGAAGGGGGAAATCCCTTAGTGTTTTTTTTTTTTATCCTTTACCATTCTGCATGACTCAGAAGGGAAAATATGTGAAAGCCAAAAGGGAGCAAAACCTGGATTTCCAGGATGAAAGGAATGTGCTTTTGACTAAAAGAGTGTCATACTATATCAGCACTTATCCCTTACAGACCCCAGGCTTAGGGATGCTGTTAACTAAATGAGTTAACATTTGTTCTACTCAGTAGTCCAAGGGTAGCAGAGATATCACTTCATTTAGCAGGAGAGCAGAGAGCTTTAGAAATAAGAATGGGTGACATATGGTGCAGAGTGTTCCTTAAAAGAAATCATTGACATCCATGCCTGAAGTTGAGTCAAAAGGTACCTTGAGCTCATGAGTTCCTCTGCTCATGTGCCTAACTTCTAGATCTCTGTAAGTTTTTACCTACTCTCCCCCCTCACCTCATCCTCATCCTGAACATGAATATTATATACATTGGTGAGAGAGTGTGACCCAGGTTATGAGTGGAGTGCTATTTTTTTGTTTATTATTACTTTTGCCTTCTATTGAGTAAAGATTATATTATGATTAATTTGCTTTTAACTTCTTGGTTAGTAAACATATCATGTTTAAAGCTTTGAACTGCTGCCATGGTGACAGCAAGGGAGTGGAGCTGGCCTGGGGCAATGGTAGGTAAGGGTGGGGGAGGCTGAGGTCTAGGATGAGCCTGAAGGCTTTCCTACAGAATAAAGAGAGTGAGTTTTCAGACCCAGAGTCTGAGATTGTTGGAAGGAGAGAATCTAAGTCTGAGCACAAGGAGAATTTACCTATTTATTGTATTTGCTTCAGGTCTAATATCAACTGTTTGATGATTGGCTACAATTGCAACAAGTGTTTCATGGTAACTGCATCAAGATTGACTGCACCAAGATCACAGAGAAGTGTCAAAGACCATCCAAGAGTGGTACTGCCTGCAGGGCCAGGAGAAGGACCCAAAACTGGAGATCTGATATCTATACACATTCCCCTCCACACACATACATCATACATGCTGTGAGAATGATAGGGAACATGAGGCTGAGCCTAAGGATAATACCACCCACCTACCTGGGAAGGTTGCCTCAAATCTCCTTTTACAGCCTGTGGGGAATGGACCCACGATCATCTCCAAGAGCTTCATCTTCCCACAAAGCCCATCTCCTTAAGGTTCTGGCCCTGTATGAAAGATGCCCAACCAGCAGATCAAACTGTCAGCTTGTCTATCCAGTGACGGTGAAGCCTGCCAACAGACTGAGGATTATGGCTACTGTGATTTCTGCCATGACATGTTGGGGGCCCCAACAAAATTTTACCAAAGTGCCATCTGTGCCAGTGTCATCTCTGAGCCCAGGAATCCTATAAATAATAACCTTCCTCAGTGTGTCTGGTATCAGCTATATAGAAACTTCTTTGGGCACAGGAAGACCATTTCCAAATATTAAAGGAGCCACCAGAGGCCATGGCCACAGTTGAATCACTCTCTGATGGGGACCTGCCTTTGGACTCTGAGGTCTATCAGGACTTCTGTGCTGCTGCCTTTAATGATTATTGCCATTACCATGGTTGAGTGACCCTGACGAGGCCCCTGTCTTGGACTCCATACTTCTGAAACATGTGGTAAAAGTAAATTATATCAAGCAACAGGAGAAGAAGTCAGAGAAGAGGAAGAAGTATGAATATCACCAGCTGAAAAAGAGGTGCAAGGATAAGTGGCCACAGACTTAATGTGCAAATGCCAAGGACTGGCCTCCTTGTTTCAGTGCCTAGAGCCCAACTGGTACAGCCTGCACT
This sequence comes from Vombatus ursinus, assembly GCF_900497805.2. Classification (NCBI taxonomy): domain Eukaryota; kingdom Metazoa; phylum Chordata; class Mammalia; order Diprotodontia; family Vombatidae; genus Vombatus; species Vombatus ursinus. The sequence goes on from NW_020954550.1 coordinate 34,083,672, forward strand.
TGAAGTTATGCTTCAACTACTGATCTGATGACTGTGGTGTGAAACCAGCTGCAAATCACATCTATGAGATCCTACACGAGTAAATCCAGCAGTGGCAGCAAAGCTCATATATTACAGAAGAACATGGAAAGAAGTTTCTGGGACAGATCCAAAGGGAGCAGCAGGGGGCTCAGATGAAGCTGTAGGACATGGAATGAGGCATTCAGGAACTGGAGATTTTCATCCTCAGGGCTAAGCAATGGGTGGTTTGGGAAGATAAGGAGAGTAATGAGTGAGAAAGCAAGGACTTGGACCTACAGGTCTTCTGTGTCTCCTGTGGCCACCCTATCAACCCCAACAACTAAGGGGGCCACTTGACTCTTCTGTGATGTCTATAACAGAGCAAAATAATTCCTTCCTGGATTTGTTTGTCTTTGCATCTAATCTTCCTGTGAGGACTTTCTCCTTTTGCTGATTTGCCAATCTGCTCCATTATCTCCCACTACACCCTTGTTTGTTTGCTCCTTATTCTACTTTCTCCTTCATGTGTCTGCCCCTCTCCCACTCTGTTCCTCTACCCTTTGGGCAAGGTGAAGGCTTGCTCACTTTAGTCACCCCTTCCCTACTACTAGGTGCACCTTTACGATTGAAGCAGGGAGTTGGAGGACCCAAAGGAGTATCAGCGAAGAATTTTTTGGGGGGAGACCTGGGGCTGAGGCTCTAACTCCAAAGTTTGTTCACAATAAACTTTGTGTGGAATTAAAAAAAATAGTTAATCATTGTAACTGATTTGTATAAATGCAAGGCATTCTAGTGTGGACTCCAAATTTAAAAGAAAGTGTAATTGTTTATTTCTTTACACCAGGGTAATCCCTGGGATTTTGAGAATGAGTTGTATCTGCATGGTCTCAGTGGCTGGCCTTCTCTTCTGACAGAACCCTTCTTCCCCAACCCCACCTAACAGAGTAGGTGTGAGTGCTCTGTCCCAGAGAGTAAGAGAAGGAAGTAAAGCAAGTAACATTATCATGAGGCTGTGATAATTGTATGAGCTACATAGCCATCCACATTAAAGGAGAAGTGAAAGGCTTAACTTTTAAGCCCTTATGGGATCTTGGTAAAACATCAGAAACTGTCTAATAAATAGGACAGCAACCAATAGCTGAGTAGTTGGCAGAACAACATCAAAAACCCTTCACCCGATCAGTATTTCTTGAAAAAAATCAGATAAAATGTTTTATTTCCTACCAACTTCTATTTAGTAGTAAGTATTGCTACTAAAAAAGGAAATTCCTATTATTTCTTCTTTAAATTTTATTGATATATAATCCTAGTTCAAACCTGGAGTATTTGAATAAGACATTCCTCATTGCTGGAGAGAATGCCGCTGTAATGCTGCATGACTGTGTCCAGGGTAGAATTGGCATGAGAGCCTGGGAGAAGACACCTGTTTTTTTCTTCCTGCTTTTGGAGAAGACACATGTGGTCCCAGAGACCTTATTTGAACAGAAATAGAAACATAGATGGAAAAGACTTTGAAAAGAAGGCATACAGAGGAACTGATGCCTCAATTTGTTCATGATTTCCAGCTTTCTTCCCTAGAGACTCTGGGGAGTTTCCATGTAGGGCAGAACAAGATCTTTCTCTCTGTCTCTCTTTCTCTTTATAAACTCTGTCTTTCTCATTCACTCTGTGCATTTTTTAGTATATTTTAATGCATATAATTTCTCTGATTTTTGTTTGTTATCTGTTTGTAAAAAAAATGAGTGAATTGCTATTTGTGATTTGATTGTCTTTTTGTATGACTATTTTTTGATGGGAAGGAACCAAACCTGTGGATATAAGCTTTTTTATAAGTTTTCCTTTCTCTTTAAGAGATAGCAACCAAGAAGGCAATCTGAAACTAAGAAGAACATCATTTTCCCTAAACTAGCATTATTTAGGGGATAGTGACAGAGATAGACATGGTTTTAGTCTACTTTCCCCCTTTCTGAGGAAAGCAGAGGAGCCATCATCATCATCCATTTCTTTGGACAGGAATCAGTCTCTCTTGAAGAGGGATGGTCAAGATTAAGAGTGGGGAACCTGTTGCCTGGAGGCCACATGTGGCCCTCTAGGTCCTTGGGTCTGGCCTTTTGACTGAGTCCAAGTTTTACAGAACAAATCCTTTTAATAAGGAGAGTTGTTCAGTGAAGTTTGAATTCAGTCAAAGGGCCACACTTGACGACCTAGAGGGCCACATGTGGCCTCCAGGCTACAGGTTCTCCACCCCGGTCAAGATTCTGGAGATTTCTATTCTTGTCTCCCCATGAACCTCAGTTAGACAAACCCATGTGGATATACACATAACCTATGCTGGCAACACACACACACACCCACCCTAAAGATATCTTGTTTCTATATCACTCACATTTCCCAAATGTATCCCATTCCTTGTCCTCCCAAAGAATTACTTCTTGTAATACAGAACAAATAAGAGGTGAGAGGGAAATAGCTCAGCAAAATTACATCCAAAAAATCTGATATTCTAAGCAATATTCCATGCCCATAGTACCCCATCCACTGGAAGGAAGGAAAGCCTTCTCCTATATCTTTTTGGGGTCATGTTTGGTCATTTTCATTTCAAAGGACTCAGGTTCCATTGTTTAGTCTTTGTTATTCTTTCCATTTCCATTGTTGTGGTCATTGTGTATATTGTTTTCCCCATTCTATTTACTGACTTCAGTTTGTATCAGCTCCTGTAAGTTGCCTCAGGCTAAGGACTTAATGACCTTAGTGAGCATTGTAGGCTCTTCAGACGAAGGCCATTATGTAAATTCTTCATTGCAGGTATGATACTTGAGGAGGAAATGGAAATGTGTGGTTTGCTGTATTGCCCAGGGAGACTTGGGTTGTCTCAAATGCTGACTCATTTTATTACCTTCTTTGGATAAGCTATGCAGTATTGTTATCTTGGTGTTCCCATTAATAAGACAAAAGTTATCTTGATGAATTATCTTTCAGGGGAAAGGCCAAGTATCATCACAATAGAGCAGGGGCTCTGAACCTTTTTTTGTCCTAGACCCCTTTGGCAGTCTGTTGAAGCCTATGAACTCTTCAGAATAATGTCTTTAAATGCATAAAATAAAATATACAGGATTACAAATGTAACTAATTTTCTTGAGAAAGATATCAAAATGTTGTTTTAAAAAGTTCCCAGACCCCAGGTTAAGAGACCTTGCCTTAGAGACTTGTTATTTTTCTCTATTAATTTTTTAAAAATTTTATTTATTTTATTTTTAATTCAAGAAATAAAACAAGAATGTCCATAACATAGTATAATAAAAAGTTCATCGTACATGAAACTACCACTCTATTATGTATTCATCTTATTCTTATATCTATTCCTTTTAAACATATAATAATCATATAAATTTCTTTTTTTTTCTTCCCTCCCTACCCCTGATATTATGAAAAAAAGTTGCCAAATTCCTGTATACTATGCAAGACAGGCTGTGCAGAGGCATTCTGAATCTAGGTTCTAAAGCTCTTTTTCTCCTTTATGCCTTCTTCCATGCTTTAGGTAAACAAATATTTATCAAGTGCCTATTATATTTATCATGACGGGGCTATGAAGATGTTTGAAAACATAAATCCAGCAGTTCTCCAGCTCTAGGCACCCTGTTAATGTTCCCCAGCCCTACCCAATGGACTTTATCTATCGTTGTGACTGACATTGGCCAGGAAAGGGTTGATAATCCAGGTCCGAGCAGATAGCTGGGACTATGAGTGGCTTTGGGGGAACTGTTGGAGGGAAGAACCAGAAACAGAAAAGCAACTTTCAACTTGTTTCTGAGATCCCATTCCCAGATATTGGGATCTGGCCTGTAGATCAAAGAAAAGAATCAGAAAGGGTGGAGTCTTCAGGCCAAAGAAGAGAGCAAATGCTAGAACTGGGGAGGTGCCAGCTGGGTTCAGTGTACGGGAACAGGAAGGAGGAATGGGGAGACTGGCATGAGTGTACAGTGTCAGGAAAAGCCAAGAACGGTTAAGAAAGCCAGAGTAAGCCAGCAACTGTGAAGCAATAACACTGCTAGGGTACAAAGGAAACAATGCTAAACTAGGACTCAGTAGTATTAGGTTCTAGCTTATGCTCTCTTCTATGTGCTCTGCTCTGTCTCAGTCTGGCCTTGGTCAAGTCATTTTTCCTTTCGGGGTTTCAATTTCTCAAGTCACTTTCTTTCATGGACCTTAGTTTCCTCCTTTGTGATGAAGGTTAACAGAGTACTTTGTTGGAGTATCATGATTGTTATTTTACAGAATAAAGGAACTGAAACTCAAAGAATATATGGTATATCCAATTTAAATATGAGAAAAGTAAGGTTCAGAGAGTTTAAATGACTTACCTATGGTTTCATCAAATAAATAGGGACTCAAAACCAAGGCTTATGGTTCCCTGAACACATTTCTCATGTGTGCACCTTGGAGCTTTTGCTCAGGTATCTGGAATGTATTCTACTCCCTCCAACCTACCCCATTCTTACCAAATACTAGCCATATTTCAAGACCCAGCTCCCATTCCACTCCCTCCATTGTCTTCCTGACCTGGAGCCCACAGTTTCTGAAATCCTATTCTTGTATTGTCTGCTACACAATTCAGCACTTGATTAGCCAGGACTTGTTCTCCAGTGTTTAATATTCATGCATCCATTCAATAAACATTTATCAAGCTCCTTGTAAGGCATGAGCTAAGATGAAAAGGTAACTAAGTCTAGTCATTGCCTTTGAAAGCTACAACCTAGTAGGGTGATTGGGAGTATGCTACATTCACAAGGAAATAACATTATGGGAACTAACTATCATGAAAAACAATATAAAACACAAAAAAATTCTGCCAAAGTCAGAGCAATAACAGGAAATTTTCAATGGGTAGATCTGAGATGGCTTCATGGAGGAAGTGGAATTGAAGTTGAATCTTGGAGAATAGTTATGATTGTTGTTCAGTTATTTTTCAGTTGTGTCTGACTGTAAGTCTATTTGAGGTTTTCTTGGCAAAGATACTGGAGTGGTTAACCATTTCCTTCTTCAGCTCATTTTACAGATGAGGAACTCAGGCAAACAGGCTTAAATGACTTGCCCAGGGTCACATAGCTAGTAAATGTCTGAGGCCAGATTTGAACTCAGGAAGGAGAGTCTTCCTGACTCTAGGCCTGGCATTCTCTTTACTGTGATATGTAGCTATGGTAAAAACATCAAAAGGTAGAGATGGAGGTGAAAAGTTTTTCAGGTACAGGAAACCCCATGAGCAAAAGTACAGCAATAGGAAAGACCTAGTTGTTTAAAGTGGACATTGAGTAGTCCAGATTGTCTCAGGCAGAGTGCATGTGAAAGTGAATCACTTAAGATGATAAGATTGAGCATTTATATAACTCTTTAAAGTTTAAAAGGTCATTTACAAAAATTTCGTTTTGTCTTCACAACAACTCTGGGGCAGAGATAGTATTTTTATCTCTATTTGACAGATAAGGAAACTGAGACAGATGTTAAGTGACTTTCCCAGGGTCACACAGTCAATATGTAACTGAGTCAGAGTTTGAACTCAGATCTTCCTGACTCAAGGTACTGTGTTCTATTCACTATACAACCTGGAAAAGGAGTAAGGTGCCATGCCAAGGGGTTCAGGTCTTATTTGGTAGTTTTGTTCCAGAAGATTGTACTTACAGTTCAAATGATTTGCCTATTAGGGGTGTTAAAATCCTCCCCCCCTCCCCACAGGCTGTCCTGTTAATGGTCAAAGTAAAAATAGAACCCAGCACCCAGCACATGCCTGGCATACAGTAATCACTTAATAAGTGCTTATTGATCAAGGGATTGATCCATTAATGGAACAACGAGACATCTCACCTCGCAGTGGGCATGATAAATATAAATCAACAGATAACTATGAAGATCACTTTGTTTTATATGCTAACGTAGATATCAGGAGATGTACTAAAAAATTGCTACTAAGACTTTGACAAGATGTGTTTAACTAAGCCCTGACTCTCCTGACCCCTACTTAATGATACAGCATCACTGATGCCAAGTTTTTACTTTCTTCCTACCCTTTTAATTGACCCTTCACATTCCTAAAACAGCTCAGAAACTACCTCACTCTGCAAACATTTCATTTTCTTGCCAAAGGAAAGAGACATAGTAGCTAAGTACCATACTAGTTACCAAACACAAACCTAGTTACCAGATTTTACAGAGGACAGTGGTAAAAGACCACAAGCAGCATGCTTCTCAAAAAAACCAAACAAAATAAAACAAAACTAATGCCAAACAAATGCAGAAATTCTCAACCTACTTCTACCCCCAAACCAAACCAAACCAAAATTCAGAAATGTTGAAAATGATCTTTAAGTCAATTTGGTGTGTTCTTGTTAACCAGATGATCATGAGACCATTTCAATACGACCTCAGAAAGAAGACCAATACGCACGATATTGAACAAATCTATTTGGTGATTTTATATTTTCTTTTTAGTTTTTGTCAATTATGCAGGTTGTGAGGTGAAACTTCTAAGTTGTTTAACTTGAATTTCTTGTATTAGTGCTTTGGAGGATGTTTTCATGTGGTTATTTGCAATTTGCAGTTCTTCTTGATAACTATTTATGTGTTTTGTCCACTTATCTAGTAGTAAATAGCTCTTGGTCTCATATATTTATACCAATTCTCTATATATCTTAGATATCAAACTTTTACGTTATTAAATACAACTATTTTCCCATCACTTTAATGTTTCCCTTCTTCTTCTACTTGCATTGCATACAGGATTGTTGACCATGTCATAAGGAGTAGTTGAACAAACTGGAAACATTTAGTCCAGCAAAGAGGGGAGCATGATAATTTTTTTCAAGTATTTGAAAGACCTTCATGTATAAGAGGGTTTAGAATTGTTCTGCTCAGCTCAAGCAAGATAGCAGAATGAGAAGCAACCACAGAAGTAGCAGAGAGCTAGATTTCAGCTCAATGTGAGGAAAGGGTTCTTAACATTAAGAAGGTCCAGAAATAGAATGAGCTGCCTTATAAGACAGTGAGGCTTTCCAATCACTTGAGGTATTTGAGTGGAGGCAAGTTGACTGTTTGGAATGTTATAGAGGGAATTCTAATTCACATCAAGGTCAGACCAAGTAAGCTCAGATAACTTCTGCACTTGAGATCATGTGATTCTGAAATGTGGCAATGGCACTCGAGAAGATGAAGTTTGCGAGAGACCAGACTATGCAGAAGAAATCAATGGTTATGGCGATACAATTTAAAATATATTTAGGAACCTATTCTCAAGATATCTTGAAAATATCCCACCCTTAATATGCAAAAGTCAGAGAAGGTTCCTCCCCTCCCCCCAAAAGCAACAACAGAGGAGATAATTGCTGAGCTATGTATCCATTTCTCTTCTCTACAAAATCCCAAATAGCTGTTCAAGGTTCAGCATCAATGCAGCCAGAGTCCATCAAAATTCTCCAGAGATCTGTACTTGATCTTGTGCTGTTTAACATTTTTTCAATAATTTAGATAAAGTCACAGATTGTATACTAATTGGATTTGCAGATGACAAAAACCTGAGAGGGATACCTAATACAGTAAGTGATAGAATCCAAATGGATCTTGAGAAGATAGAATAAAGGAGAATAAGGTATAAGAAGACTGTAAAGGTCGGAAAGAGGAGCTAGTTTATGAGGGAATTTGAATACCAAACAAAGGATTTTGTATTTGATCCTGGAGGTGATAGGGAGCCACTGGAATTTATTGAGTAGGGGGTAACTTGGTCAGATCTGCATCCTCCTTTCAACCACCAATGTGATTTTCCTAAAGTGCAGATCCGATCGAGTTACCCCCTACTCAATAAACTCCAGTGGCTCCCTATCACCTCCAGGATAAAACACAAAACCCTCTATTTGGAATTGTGCTAAAAACAAATGCTTAAAATGAATATGCCCTTTGACCCAGACATCCATAGTTTAGAATATGCCCCAAAGAGATCAGTGACAGAAAGAAAAGTCCCATATACACCAAAATATTCATAATGCTACTTTTTGTGGTAATAAGGAATTGAGAACAATGTCCATTGATTGAGGTCTCGCTACACAAATTACACATCTGACCATATCACTCCCATACTCAATAAATTTCAGTGGCTTCCTATCACCTCCAGGATCAAATACAAAATTGTCTGTTTTGTGTTCAAAGTCCTTCATAAACTAGCTGCCTTTCCCTACCTGACTTTTATACCTTACTCCCTACCATATGCAGTTAGATCTAGTGATACTGGTCTCCTTCTGTTTCATGGATGAGACACTCCATCCCCTCTCCAGTTCTAGAGAGCTGCTATACATATTTTAGAATATATTGGTTCTTTTCCTTTTCCCAGATCTCTTTGGGAAACAAACCTAATAGTGATATTGTTGGGTCATCTTCTCTTTTCCCTCTTTTTTTTTCTCCCTCACCTCTATTTCTCAGAAACATCTTTCTGAATGCTTCAGTGATTTAATCAATACAGTACTAGGAAAGTTTTCATATTTTATTACCATTTTTATCTTTATTATTTTACATAGTTATTTTTGCTTAGAAGAATTATTTCTTTTTGGAACGCTTTATGAAGTGGATGTCCCTCTGTAAACTTTTCCATCTGTTTGCTTTTTGAAAGTCCGTCTCCTGACTTCACAGAGCATTCTTAGTTTTGTTGGGAAGACAATTACTTAGCTCATGGCTGCTAAACATTTTATAAATGTTATGTTTTGATTTCTTCATGTGTTCCTTATCTTCTTTTAAAAAGTCTGTTATGATTCTAATTATTCTCCCTTGCTAAATTGTCTATTCACTTTTAAAAGCTTGTATTTTTTCTGTAATATATATATAATGCATATATATTATATTATTATAGTATTGGGATTTTTATGTCTAAGCATATTGAATTTTGACACTTCCCTTGTTAGTATTTGCTGGATTCTTTCTCTTTGTACCACATTGATTATTTTAGCCAATTTGGGACAATTTTCTTTGATGATTTCTTGAAGTATAATGTCTGGGTTACTTTGTTTTTCTAAGTTCCCTGGAAGGTCAGTTATCCTGAGATTGCTAAATTGTGATTTGTCACCCAGATCTGTTATTTGCTTCAGCATGTTTTCCAACAGATTAGATAAATCACTTTTTTTTAAAAGCCTATACATTTAGCTTCTCCGTGTTTTGTGCAATTCCATTTTTCAATAAAGTAAGTTTACTGTTGACTATCTTGTTCTCTTTGTTGGTTATTTTCATCATTCCCTGTTCAAATTTTTTAGCATCATAATTCTTATATGATTTTTAAAAAAAATTTCCCTGAGTTATTTTTTTATCTTGTTATCTTCTTATAATTGCCTGTTGTTTCTTTGTCTCTGCTGCTGTTGGTACTTTAGCTGACTTAGTTACTCTACAGCATTTTCAATTGTAGTAACACTTTTGCTCTGGCTCATTTTTAATTTTAGATGTTTCTTATGCTTTCATATGATTTTCAAACTGTTTTTCTTATTTGTGTTGCTTATATATGTTGTTTCTTTATAACATTTATGAGGACCCTGGTTATTCTTCTCCTTTGTACATCTTGGATCAGTCTTAGTGGATTTCTGATTGGTTTTTCTTGAAGTTTTATGGTTCTCCATTCTACCTCATCTCTGTGTGTAAGTCTATGTTCTTTACCTGGGCTTGTGTGTGTCTGTGGGGGATCACAATGTCCTTGTGGACTCCAAAGGTAACCTCATTTACTTACACTCTTAAAATAGGTAAACCAGCCTTTAATTTAGTAATATGTCATTAACATGGTCACCTAGCACAGATGGTCATTGATGAAGCTGCAAGTTGGTTCCCGAGGCTTTATATTTATTGATATTTTGCCTAATCTAGAAGGGCTGGGTATTTAAGAGGTTATCTAATAATTTATAATGGCTTCCTAGAAGTGATGAATTTTGAAGAATGTTCCAAAGAATTAGAGGGCCATGAAATTCTTGAGATGAGTATAGAAGGGAGTGATAACCTGGATGATGAAACATAAATGAACAGAAGGGGATCTCCAGCAATGTAAAGCAACAAAGTACTCACTTGGAAAAAAAAATGTTTTTTGTGATAATTAACTATTATATTTAACTATCTGGGAAATGGAGTCTAAACATATCAGTTAAGTAAGTAACTCTTTGTAATAATTCAAGTATAAACTACAAGACAAACCATTTGTATTTACATGTGGGTCTTTGCTCATTAAAAGTGATGTATGGAGTCTTACCAGAAGTCATCTGGTCTTGGAATGCTGATGTTTGGAGGTTTAGAATGGGGAAGGGCTGTTGAAACAAAAGTGCATCTTTATTTCTAACAAAAAATACCATCTTCGCTTCTCAACTGAGAAGTCACACTTCCTTGATCCTTATCCCTTGGGCACCTACCTGAAGAAAACATTTCTTGTTCCTTGGTAATTGTTTTTAATGTGGTTTTGTGGAATTAACTGTAGCAAGAGGGAAATGGTCCACTTGGCTTGGTATTTCCTGTCATCATGCAGCCTTGATGAAAACTGAAGGTTAACACAAGGTCATTTGTGTTTAAATATCTCAACACAAAACTCATCTTAAAAGTCAATATATCCATCCCAGAGGAAACTCTAGAGAAAAATCATGTAGTCCTTCCTTTAAGATCTAAAGGCAGCTATATTTTATTCTGCCTTAAGAAAATAATGAAAAAAACTAAGGAAAAATGTGTTATATGTAGGGGTGTTCTAGAACTTGAAAACTTTGCTCATAAGTTATTTATAAGGAATATTTCTCTTCTCCCCAGTGTACTGCCTCTGTATCACACTCAGTAAAAACAGGGGGGCTTACTAGAACAACTATATTGTCACTTTTCTGATTGTATATTCCCTTTCATAGAATCATAGATTTAGAGCTAGAAGAAATCTTAAAAATATTCTAGTCCAACCATTTCTTAGTCTATAGATAAGGAAATTGAGGCTCAGAGAGGTTAAGTAATTTGCCTAAGGTCTCACAGATAGTAAGTGGCAAAATCTGGGATTTAATAAATTAAGATCATGGCTACAGGGGGTGGGGGAGGGGTGCTAAGTGATTTGTTTTAGTTCATACCAATACTAACATTAAAGATAGGATTTGAACCCATGTCCTCTTATGCCAGAATTGATGCCTCAAATAAGGAAAGGGATCAGAGAAAAAGCACATTTCAGGAAGAAGGGATGGGAGGGAGTGATGGAGGAGGGCTGAGAGCTCTACTTTTACTACCACTTCCAGCTATTTGCAGTATTAGTTTTATTGCCAGTCTCCCTCTGCTTTATGAGTCAACCCTTAGAGATGGCCAGGCAAAGCTAGGCCACTTTGACTGAGTGGCTGGGGGAAAAAATTGGACACAGAGGAAGTTACAGGAAGGGCAGAGCTGAGATGCCTTAGGGGATGGGTAAAATTTTTGCTTAAGTCAACCTCAAGGTTCAAGGCAATTCTTTTCAGAATTGGGATTTCCTCCTTCCCCACCTTACTGTAGTTCTAATGTAACCTGACCCAAGCTTCGATGACATGTCCCATCCACTGAATTATTTTTATAGACAAAAAGATATCAGAGCTTGAAAAATGAATTGGGGATCTATCCTTTTTGGATATATTTGAAAGTGATATTGAAAGATATATTTGAAAGTGATAGTATAGTAAATGGATTTTCAAATGCATGTCATAAACTAAGAAGGACCTTAAAAGTTTCCTAGGCCATTTAGTGATGGAAGAAGGGGTGAAAGCTGCATCAAAGAAGGTATTATAAATCGTTGCTTCCACTTTTGGTTCCAAAAAAGTCCTGACTTTTATCTTTAACACAATGTATTAAGTAGTAAAAAATGACAGTAGACTCAGAATAAGAAATATTAGTTGTGAGTACAGTCTCTGGCCCAGCCAAGTGGACAAAGTGATGAACCTAGATTCAAGAAGGCATAAGTTCAAAACCTGCCTCTAACTGGTAGATGACTGTGCTCCTGATAACTGACAACATGCTGTGTGTCTCCATTACTACTACTAATACTATGTGATGCTGGACAAGTCTTTTAGCCTCACTTTTCCTACCTATAAAATGAGGGTTTGAGGCTCAATGATTTTTAAGGTACTATCTACCTGTATAATTGAATTGGTTAATTATGTGGTAAAAGTCATTGGACTTCTGAATACATGGTTCTCTCATTAGTACAATGAGGATAATAATCCTTGTATTATTCACTTTATAAGGCAACTGTGATAATGCATGTGGAAGTGCTTTACAACCTTAAATTACTATGTAAAAGTTAGCTACTGCCATTGCCACACCATCCAACTAAAACTAGTGTCAGTATTAACTTCTTTGGGGCCAATATCTAATATAATAGATGCTTCAAAAGATATCCTTTAGAACATAACATGCTAATTATTTACTCCATTTCAAAAATGCTTGCTACACAATAATGAAAAGAGCTTACATTACTTAGAATGGTAGCTCTTTGAGGGCAGGGATTGTCTCATTCTTGTCTTTGCTATCCCAATGCCTAGCATAGTATCTTGCAGATAGCAGGCACTTAATAAATGCTTGTATGATGATTGATTAGTGATTATTTTCCATGTTAGATCTAAGGTCAGTTATTACCTCTGGGGAAGAAGATAAGTGGGAAAGGCATAAGTAGATGCACAGAGATGAGAATGAGTTGCTAGTGGCAGCTTGTTTGAAAGGAGTAGGGGAGAAGTAGGAAAGAAGGTATGATGTAAGGTGAACCCATTCTATTGTGGAAGGTTAGACGAAGAGATCAGCTCTATGAAGTCATAAGATCCTAGAATCTCCAAGTAAGGAGGGATTTCAGATATCATGCAGTCCAAATCATCCCTTCCCTAGGGTTCTATGAATGCTCATTTCTCCTCCCCCTCTTCAAGTTACTTTCACTTTCCAAAAGCACACATCCCATTAGATTCCTGGACATTCAACTGTTTTGATACCATTTACTTTTTGTCTGACATTTGATTTTGAAGGAAAAATGTGGGAGAAATGTGAGTTCATTATGACCTCAAAACCCACCACTTTTTTTTGTAGCCTTGTTGTTCTCCCCATTGTCCATAAAACACTTTTGTGTTGTCACCTGGAATGAAGGTACTTAATCATGATGAATTATAGTTGCTTCTTCTCAAGGCTGTCATCTTGTTCCCTGGCCTCTTTCCCACCTCTCCACCATCTCTTCCCATCTATATTTTTTTTTCCAGGGGAGTCCCAGACTGGATGGACGACTGTTCTCTTCCTTACTGACAACATACTATGTGTCTCTACCAGAGAACTCTGTGTTTTCCTTCATCTGTTTAGCCATATGTCACCTGTTTCTGAATGTATTGTATTAATCAAAATAAATGAAGAGATTCTAGGTTAGTGATTAGTCATAGAGTCAATGATTCCTATCATATCATGGCCTGTTGTATCTCAGTGGTTTGGTGCATAATTTACTTCCAGGGGATTGGGTTTTTTGAATCTTAAATACTCTTTTTCTCTTGGGCAAGGTCAACAGTTGACACTTGAACAAAACTTAGGTGGGAGCCAGGGGTACTTCTGGTTCAGATTTACTCCAACCATCCATTAATATATGAATCTAATGCACATTTTGTCAGACAAATTGCTCCCATGGTATTATTGGCTCTTCAGAGGCAAGTAATTTACCCACACAATACTTCAAAGCCATTCCATGCTTGGCTGTTTCTTTCCTTGTGTCCTTCCCTGCTTTCCCTCCAAGTGAAGATTCCTTTCCCACATAATTCAGTCTTCCTATTTAATTACATGCTGTTTTCTCTTGATTCATGCTTCAATATTTCAAGGATTTATGATTTCCTCACTGAGAATAATCTTCCCACAGATGCAGATTGTGATCCTTCAGGCCTATAAGCTTAATGACTTGCTGTGGCCAAAATGATTGATTCCTTTCTTGGTGGCCAACCTTATGCTGATGAGCTTCTATCAATTTAGTTCAGTTCTTTCTTTGATAGCAGGCATTCCATCCATTACTGTGATTAGTAATGGAAGCCTTTCCAACTTTGTAGAGCTTACAAGGGTTTGCCCTCTGTTGTCTGCTGGTATAGTCTTTGAGAATTCCCTACTGTGATATGGCAGCAAAGAGTGTATTCATACATTGGGAAAAATAAAAAACAGAATTCTCCTAAAAATAACCTTGTAAGCAAGTAAGAGAGAAAATCATTTACTTCTCATCAGTTTTATGCATACCCTGAGAAGGGTGTGGCACATAGTAAGAACCTGCAGATAAGACAAGGATCTGAAAAATGGTAGACTCTGAGCTCTGCCATTATCACTGGGTTCATTTTAAAGTTTTATTTTCAAAGAACTATAAAACTATATGGAAAGTCAATGAAAATAACAGTTTTTCAATAAGTAGTCAAATTTCTTGCCTTTGAAAACCCCAAGGTGGCCTGGAGGTAGTAGAGGACAAGAAGAAACAAACTCCCCCTCCCCCCCAATCCTCCCAGCCTTGGAGATTTTCCATCAACTCTTGCAGTTGTATGGCTTAGTGGAAAGCATACTAAATTGGAAGCCTTTTGAGGACTGGGTTCTGGTCTTAACTCTGCTACAATGTAACTATGTGGCCTTGGACAAATCATATGAATCTTCTGGATGTCAGTTTCCTCAGTCCTAAAATGAAGTTCTGGGTCTAGGTAATAAATCGCTTGTGTAAAACATTTTAAGGTCCACAGAACATTTTCCTCATAACAATCTGGTTGGGTAAGCAGTACAAACATTATTATTCTTAATTTGTAGGAAAGAACATGAAGCTCAGAGAGGTTATTAATAATGATAATAACAAAAGATCATGTGAATAGAGTGCTTTGAGTTTACAAAGTGCTTTCATCAGCATAGATCTCTCTGTACAGTAGGCAATATGGGCAGTGTTGTTAATATTTTAGAGTTAAGGAAGTGGAGGCCCAAAGAGATTAATAAGAATAATTGCTTACATTTCTAAGGTGCTTTAAAGGTTGCAAAAGTTTTTACAAACATTATCTCATTTGAGTTTCACAACAACTATGAGGTAGGTGTTATCGTCCCCATTTTAAAGATGAGGAACCTGAGGTTGAGAGAAGTTATAACCTGCCTGATGTTATATAGCAAGTAAGAGTCAGCCAGAAGTCAGACTGAAGCATTCTGGCACTGTTCTGAACTCTTTCCACAACACTAAACTCCTTCTTCTCTCAGGGATCTTTTAGAAACAAAATTGTTTTTAACCACATGATCTTTCTAGTAGAATTAAATCCTATCCTATCTCCATTTCTCCCACATTTCATTGGTATGGTCTTTGTGGTGTCAACATTGGTGATTCATTGATGTTTAACATTTTGTTGATAGTGCCAAATTAAAAAGATCACTATAAAAGGCCAACTGGACTTGTAGCCTCTGCAAATGTAAAACACTGCACCTTTGAAAACTCTAATCTCCTGAGGAACTTTGGTATGTGTTCTTTGATTTTTTCCCCTTCTGCAATTTAATAGATTTAGGCTTTCATTTGCTAAGGAGTTTGATATGCTGCCACTGAAACCATGATATGAAAAGGACAAGATTTATTTAATAGGCTTGTACCAATCTATGTCATTTTAAAACCTGCCATATTTTTGGGCAGGTCATTTAAAGTTCCTGAGTCTCAATTTCCTCATCTGTAAAATGAGAATCTTGAACTAGATTGTATCTAAGTTCCCTTCCAACTCTAAATTTATTTTTCTATGTGAATTGTGGTACATATTTTAATTTTTAGTGTGTGGGGGGGAGGGAAGAAAGGACAGACAGACAGAGGCAGAGAAACATAGAGAGTGCACATATACAGACAAGCAATGACATTTTTTTGGTAGCTTGATTGGGCTTCTTCCATTTCTTCCTGAGATGCTACTATATTTCTTTTGTCACTGAGCAAGGGCAAATGACAATTTGATGATAGAACAGCTTTGAGGAGATATCTTTCTTCCATTGCTGGGAGAGATGAGTGAAATTATAGTTCAATTCCCATTCTTCATTTTAGGATTCGTATTTTAAGTTATCTTCTTTATACATTTTGTTATATTTTATCTTTTTGAAAAATTGCTTTTTATTACCTTTTGGTCTAGGCTTATGCTTTTATTCACATAGTGAAATCCCAAAGATTAAAATCAGTTTACAAATCCTGATCAAGAACTCTCTGTAACTTACAGTCTTTAGTCTTTCATATATCTTAACTTGAAGTTCATGAAATTAAAAAAAATATTTTGATAACTATATTTCCATTTCATTGATTTCCTTTGTAGTGTTGAGTTTTATTTTATGCATTTGAAAACATTATCCTAAGAAGGGATCACTGAGCACAGTGGTACATGTCTGTAATCCCTGCTCCTAGGGAGACTGAGGCTGTTGGATGGCTTGAGCTTGGAACTTCTGAGCTACAATAGGGCTAAACAGTGTCTGCATTGTCTGGCACCAATATGGTGAGCTTGTGAGGGGTAACCAGGGTGACTAATCAGAGGCAAACCAGCCTGAGACTTTGCTATGTTTGCTTTGATTTTTCTTCTTCTGCAAGTTAATCGATTTGTGCCTTCATAAACAAACAGGAGTTTTATTATGCTGTTACTAGAGCCATTATGTGAAAAGGATGAGATTTCTTTAATTGGTATAGCTTTATACCAACCTATGTCATTTTAAAACCTGGGCAAACCAGATCAGAAATAGGATAGGTCAAAGTTTCTGTGCCAATCAACAGCGGGATCAGATCTGTGAGTGCCCATGGTACTTCTAGACGAGGTGAGATAAGGAGACCCAGTTTCAAAAAAAAAAGATGGGGGATTTTATAGACTTTAACAAATGACCAAAGGAGTCCCTGACCCCGAAACGCTAAGAACCGCAGTCTTGAAGTGTTGCTTGGGGCCCTGAGAGCTCAAATGATTTGCCCAATATGTCAAAGGCGGGACTTGAACCCAATGCTTTCAAGGTCTGCTCCACATCCAGCAAGCCATGCTGCCTTTCTGCAACCTTCCTGAAGCAATTTGGATAACACATATTTTTTGTGCAGTTTCGTGCTAGTTGTCATTTTGCTTCATGATTTCTTATTGGGTGATTGCTTATAAAGGGAAAGAGAGGGACAGATTCAGTAGTGAAGCAAATAAATTAGTATGAATTCCATTAAGTGAACTCAAGGATAACTTAATATAACCCTCTGATCCAATATTTGTTTGAAGACCTCTCAGTATTCAATGTTGAAACTATTCCCAAGCCATCATAGTTTAATAGGAGAAAAAAAAAGCATTCTAGGTATAATTTTTCATAGAAAAAAAAATCTACTATAAAACAAACCAATGTGTGATTTTCCCTCCTGGATCACTGAGAATAATTTAGTAGCCTACTGAAATTCTGTCTTACCCACAGGAAACCCTTTCTACATAGCTACAGAGATACTGCCAAGGCTGCTTAGACAGCAGTTTCACTTACATCTCACACTTCAGCTCCAAAGAGTAATGTGATCTGAGTTCTAGTCCTAACCTGGGACCTATAGAGTCTCTAACCCTATGACAGCCTCTGAAATTCTTTGGTCCTTGATTTTCTAAGTTGTAAAATGTGGCAGCATACGACAGTGGGAAGAGAACTGGCTTTGGAATTCAGAGGACCTGAGTTCACATACTGACTCTGCTATTTGCTTCTTGTGTGAACTTGAATAAGGTACTTCATTGCCCTGGGTCTCAGTTTCCTTACCTGTAACATGAGAGGGTGAGACTGGAAGGCCTTTGTGGTACCTTTTAGTTTGAGATCCTTTGATTCCATATGATCTTATGAAAGGATTTGCCTCAGAAGAGATGGATAGAAATGGAAGTTTGGGCTTTTTGAGAGGACCAGAGGAAAGAGAATTAACCCAAATAGATTCCATCAATTAATACCTCCCTTACCGTACACCACCAGGAAAGAGCAGAGACACAAGAAATTCAGGATGTGTTAATATCAAAGGGGTAGAAAACATGAGGCAAACAGGATATAGCAGGGGTAGGGAATCTGCAGCCTCAAAGCCACGTGTGATCCTTTAGGTCCTCTAGTGGGGTCCATTGACTGAATCCAGGAACCTGTAGCCTTGAGGCAAAAAACTGGATTCAGTCAAAGGGCCACACTTGTGGACCTAGAGGGCCACATGTGGCCTTGAGGCTGCAGGTTCCCCACCCTAGTATATAGTATTCTAGAATAAGCAAAAGGCTTGGGAACAAGCCTGTAAAATAGAGACACGTGTCATCGAGAGGAAGGATGCCCTAAAACAGTTGAATTAACTTATTTCTTAATAAGAAATGAATTCATTGTGATTTGTTAGTGATTTTCTCTGTGACAAACCCTGTGGTGGACTGGAGCTACATCCAGAGATGTAACAGCAAAACCTGTTCTGATGGATAGCCAGTCAATAAGCAATTACTAAAGACTTATTATGTGCCAGGAGCTGGGCTGAGTTCTGTGAATACAAAGAAATGCAAAAAAAAAAAATGGTCCCTGTCCTCAAGGAGCATGCAATCTACTTGGGGAAACATGAAAATGATTAGATACATCAAGACATACATAGTATCATCAAAGTCTTAGTGTAGTTTTAAGCTATTAAAACTGCATACAAAATAGATGGAAGGTCATCTGAAAAGATAAGGTTTTAGGAGCTCATGAGATGGGGAAAGGCCTTCTAAGAAGGTGGACTTCTGAGCTGAGTCCTGAAGAAATCCCAGAGGCTCTAAGAGGTAGAGGTGAGGCAGGTATATGCTAAAACCAGCTTGTACTAGCTTGGGAGAGTTAATTGTTAAATTTTTAGTGTAAGCATTTACACCTCAGAAGTCTGCAGCAAAGGCTACAAACCAGGGCTTGATTTGTTCTTTTTCCATTGTCTAGACTTAAAGTGATGGAGGAAATGTTAATAATGCAGATTAAACTTACAAGTGTCTCCTATGTGCATTTTTTTAAAGTCAGTTGTTTACTGTTTCCCAACATACCCCTGATGGTGAGGTCATTCTAGGAATCGGGGACAGCCAGTTTAAAGCTATAAAGCTGGTATATGAAGTAGTGTGTTTGAGGAAATAAAAGTAGTGTAGCTTGATTGTTGAATGCATAGAAAGGAGTTTTTGTTGTTGCTTAGTCATTTTTCAGTAGTGTCCAACTCTTTGTGACCCCATTTGGGGTTTTCTTGGCAAAGATATTAGAATGGTTTGCATTTCCTTCTCTAGCTCATTTTACAAATGAGGAAACTGAGGCAAACAGGGTTAAGGGACTTGCCCAGGGTCACACAGGTAGTAAGTGTCTGAGGCCTGATTTGAACTCAGGACGAAGAGTTTTCCTGACTCTAGGCCCAAGACTCTATCCATTGTGCCATTTAGTTACCCCTTGGAGAGGAGTAATGTGTGAGAAAACTGGGAAGGTAAGAAGGGTCAGGTTATGAAGAACTTCAAATATCAAACAGAAAACTTTATGTCTACCTTATTGAACATGGAGGTGGCATGGTCAGACCTATGATTTGGAAAGATTACCTTGATAGCTGAACAAATGGTGAATTAATGTGGGGACAGACTTGAGATAAGCTGTGGATAGATCCAAATTCTGTGTCATTGATCTACATGGCAAGGGAAACTACAATATTTCTTGCACTGGTCCCACTGAGGTGGGAAAACTAGTATGACCAAAATTTCATTCATTCATTGGTCAGACTTTCATTGTGTCATTTATTTGCCCTGGATAGTAGGTTAAAAAAAAAAGTAAATTAGATAGTCCCTGTCCTCAAAGAACTCAGAATCCATTTGGCATGATAGGCATGTGTAGAGAACATTATAACGTAAATCAAAATATAGTAAGCACACATGAGAGCTACAAAGGTTTATAAACTCTAAGGTGTGATAACTTTCAACTACACTGATTTGAATCTTGAAGACTGGATAGAATGTTGATAATAGAAGATGGGTGAGGGGTAGGAGGCTCAGTGGATGCATTCCAGGAATAGGGAACTATATGAGTAAAGTTAGAAAAGTATGGGAGGTTATCAGGAGATGATGGATAATCTATTCTACCATAGTATCAAGTATATGAAGGAAGAAAAGAATGAAACAGGCAAAAGTTAGACAATGTAAATTTGAAAGTACTGAAGATAAACATTCCATTTGGTCCATTTGGGCACTATATTGTAGCTAGATACAGTCTCAGCTGACCTATATCTCTGCTTATTCAGCTGTGATAATGTGATTTACTGTAAGACCTGGATAAGAATCCCAGAGGAAGTGAAGGCTTTGTGACCTGCATTGCTGGAGGGAAGACACTTCTCACTGGTGAGATCATAGACTCAGTGAAGCATCAAAACAAGAGGCTGGCAAAGTTCTGTGAATGCGCAGCCCTATGCAAATACAAAGGGTCATTGGCATATTTGGAAGGTTAAGCTCTGGCATTTCTTCTCTTGTGGGGGATGAGCTCATCTCTGTGGATCCAAGTTTGAAAGTTTTGCTTGTAGAGATAATCTTCCCCTGTGTTCCTTCAGCCTCAATTCCTCTTTTCACTGAGGTTGCTTCACAAATTCACAGAATGAGAGAATTTCAAGGGGAGAATAAACCTCATTGGCCATCTAGTTCTACCCTTATTGGGGAAAAAAATGCCACTGCAATACCTCTGGCAAATGGTCATTCAACTGTTTCATGGTTATCTCAAGTCTCAGGGAACCCATCACCTCTGGAGTCAGCCCATTATATATTTACACTAATTGTAAGGATTCCCCCCCCCCCATATAAATCCTAAATTTGTCTCTTTACAGCTTTTATCTATTGTTCTGGTGCTGCCCTCTGGGATCAAACAACACAAACCTAATTCACTCTTCATGTAATAACACTTCAAATACTTCCAGGCAACTAGCCTGTTCTACTCTCCCCAGCTGACTCCTCCACTCAACCCCATGAAAACATCCCTTGTCCCTTCAACTGATGTGGCTTAGATTCAAGGATCTTCACCATTCCTAGTATGACCATTGTTCAACTTTCCAACGTCATTTCTAAAATCTTCAAGATTGAACATGATACTCCAGATGTAGTTTGACCATGAAACAGTACAGTGGGACAATCACCACCTTATTCCTGGAAGCCCTAAAGGCTTCTCTAAAGGCAGCCCAAGGTTACATTAACATTTTTTTTCTATCAGTATCAAACTAATATCAAGCTTGCAGTATACTTAGACTTTCAAATCATTTTTTTTTTGGCTAAATAGCTGACTAACCACGACTCCTTTATCTTGAATTGATGAAATCTATTTATTGTTTACATTTTCCCCCATTAAATTTTATATTATTTTATTCCACCCAATGCACTAGTCTGTCTATATATATATATATATATATATTTAATCCTGACTTTGTCACAAAGTATGATGGCTCTGTCTCCCAGTTTTCTGTCACCTACAAATTTGATAATATTGTCATCTATGTTTTTAACTAAATCATTGATAATGTTGAATAATACAAGGCCAGGTAATAAATTTGAGTATAAATGATTATAGATACATATATATCTATATTTGGATAGTTTTATTATATAATTTTTCTATCAGCTATGGTAATGTAACAATTATTTTATATAATTATAATCTATAAATATGTATAACTATAAATAAGATATTGATGAAATTTATGATTATAAGTATTTTATCATGTATTTACAGTTGTACTACAAATTACATTTATAAATCATCACAACAACAATGATAATCACCGTAATACTTGGCATTGTGTAGCATTTTGTACTTCATAATCATGTTATACTTTGATTCTTTTTTTTAGTATAAAATATTTAAATATTATTCCTATTTGCATTTTGGCATTTTTCTTCACAATAAAAAGGTCATAGGTATTTATATACATACATGCATACATACATATGTACATACATACATATGTCTCTTATGAACTCAGTATCCTTAGATTTTTGTTGTTTTATTTTTTCACTTGTTTCACCTTCCTTGAGGATATAATCACAGAATTGTTATTTGCAAATTGTGAAATCATAGAGTTCTAAGAATGAGAAGGTATCTCAGAGACCATCTCAAACAACCTGTACCTGACCAACAACCCTTTCTACATCTCTAGCAAATGGTCATGTAGTGTTCAATGGGTGAAACATTCTACCTTTTAAGGCATTCTATTACATTTTAGACAGCTATAATATCCCTGGAAAGAAGACCAAGTCTGTTTCTTTGCAGCTCATTGCTTTTAGTTTTCCCCTCTGAGGCCAAACAGACCAAGTCTAAGCACTCCTGCACAGGACCATAGTACACTGAGAGGAAAGCTTCCCCTACATTGGATCCATGATGTGGAAACACAGACAAGAGTCATATAGCATAAAAGAAATTGCCACTTGTTCCTTCCAAATTACCACCAAACACTAGTAATTTTCTTATTTCTTTTATAAACTTATATATCTCCAAATCTCTATTCTCTTAGAGAGTTATATTGCCTTAATCAAGGTGATTAATTCTTTGTTCCCCTTTCCTTTTAAAAAGTTCCTATAAACTTATCTTTGTACCTACTTCTCCCATCTGACCTCCAACACTAAAAGATTTTTACTATGATACATTTAAAAACCCATACTACAATGGTCTTCTTTACCCTTCTATTGGACTGATGTTGCTCTGGTACCCCAGAACTTTATATCATCTAATTAGAAATTTGCAAAGCATTCTATATCACATCTCTGCTTTACCTTAGTTTTTTCTATTTACTGTGCTGGCCTCTTAAAGATTTTTAGTATCTTCATCCTCAAGAACATCATTTTTTATCCCATAAATCATGCAAGACTGAGGCTCAGGAGATTGTACTAAGAGTTCACCAGAGTCAGAGCTTGAACTCTGCCACTGAATCACTTGTGGCTCCTCTGGCACCTGACCTCTCTAATTCTTTATTTTAATTTTTTTTTTCAGTAATTAGTGCCACTTTATTTGATAATATTTTATTTCCCCCCAATTACATGTAAAAACAAATTTAACATTTTTTTAAGTTTTGAGTTCCAAATTCTATCCCTCTATCACCTTCCCCCTCCCTGAGACAGTAAACAATCTGCTACAGGTTATACATGTATAATCATGTAAAACATTTCCATATTGGTCATTTTTTTCAAGAAAGAGAGAGAGGGGGGTGATGAGAAAAAGGGAGGGGGAGAGAGAGAGAGAGAGAGAGAGAGAGAGAGAGAGAGAGAGAGAGAGAGAGAGAGAGAGAGAGA
>NW_020954550.1:34106909-34111927 GCF_900497805.2 Vombatus ursinus
AGAGAGAGAGAGAGAGAGAGAGAGAGAGAGAGAGAGAGAGAGAGAGAACAGTAGTATGGTTCAGTCTGTATTCAGACAGCATCGGCTCTTTCCCTGGAGATGGACAGGATTTTTCATCATGAGTCTTTTGAGATTTTTTCAGATCATTTTATTGCTGAGAATAGGCAAGTTGGTCACAGTTCTTCATCATACAATAGTGCTGTTACTTTGTACAATGTTCTCCTGGTTCTGTTCACTTCATTCTGTATCAGTTCATGTAAGTCTAGGCTTTTTAAACCACAGTTTCTTAAAAAAGGAGTAAGTGAGATTAGCACACCTCTAAAGTTCTTTTCAGCCCTAAAATTCTATGATTCTAAGAGTAAACTTTGGTATATCTCTGACTAATATTTTCACGTTTTCTCTTCTAATGTTTGACTTTTCACCTTTACTCTGTAATCTTTTTAACCATTTCTTTTTGAAGCTTGCCTTTTCTTGATTTCAAAAGAATATCAAAAGAATTAATAAAAATATAAAGGAAGGAGGTTTAGAAGTACCAGATCTTAAACTATATAATACAGGAGTAATTATCAAAAGTAGCTGGTACTGGCTTAGAAATACAAAGGTAGATCAGTAGAACAGAGTAGACATACTCTGGGGATTCTAGGAAGATGGTGGAGTAGGTCAGAAATTTCTAGGCTGTCCACATTTCCCTCACGAGTAGACAGAAAATCTCCACAAAATGAACATAGAGCAGCAAAAAATAAGGAGGTAAAGCAATTGTCTTCCAAAATAACCTGAGAGGACTTCAGGAGAGACAGGGCCTCTAGGGATTGAAGTTTGGCCTGAAGGAAGTGAAGACACCTTCAGGCCTACTCCAGGTGATAGAGGGATAGAATTTGGAACTCAAAACTTAAAATGTTAAATTTGTTTTTACATGTAATTGGGGGGAAATAAAATATTATTAAATAAAGTGGCACTAATTACTGAAAAAAAATTAAAATAAAAAAAGAATTAGAGAGGTCAGGTGCCTGAGGAGCCACAAGTGATTCAGTGGCAGAGTTCAGGCCTACTCAACAAGCAGCAGGTCCTCTGGAAGCTCTGTCATGAAGCAAAGGAAGCCTCAGGAACTTTCACCTCACAAACTTTTACCTCAAAAACTTTTACCTAAGGAACAACAGACAGCTAAATGGGGGAAGAATGAAGGACCTCCACTGTTTCTAGAGGCTAGGCCTAATGGTGGACATGATCCCTGGCTGTGGCTGTGGGCAAGGATTGAGCACTCACTTAGTGAGTCCTATATCTTAGGCAGCAAGAACATTTTTTGGACAGAATAGAAGAGGCCCTTAACTGTGACTTAGGAGAGGAGTCCCTGAGGTCGAGTCCCCAGATAGAATTCAAAAAATAATGGTATAGAGAATCTGAGGCCTAGAGCAACATTATCTACAACTAGAACCTAAAATTTTATTATGACAATAAGTTGCTAAAATGAAAATAAAGCAAAATAAAAATAAAAATGAATAAAGGAAAATGAATCCAACTCTAAATAGATACTTTGGCGTAAAAGAAGATACAAGTTCATATTCAGAAAAAGATAGTGAGCTAAAAAAAAAATAGCCACTCCTACCCCAAAAACTAACATTAAATGGTCATAAGCCCCCAAAGAGTTCTTGTAAGAACTTAAAAAGGAATTCAAAAGTCAACTAAGAGAAAGGAAATAAGGAAAAAAATAGGAAAAAAATAAAACAATTCAAGAAAATTATGAAAATGAAGTTAATGAATTAGAAAAAGGACTACAAATTCTTTTTTTTTTGCTTCAGTCTATATTCAGACTATTAGTTCATTCTCTGGAGGTAGATAACATTTTTCTTTTTCTTTTTTTACATTAATTTATTTATTTTTAGTTTTCAACATTCACTTCCATAAGATTTTGAGTTCCAATTTTTTTCCCCATCTTGTCCCTCCCCCAACCCCAAATCACATGCATTTTGAATACCCCTAATCTGCCCTCTCTTCTATCTCTCCCCCCCTTCTCTTATCCCCTTCCCCTTCAATTTTTCTGTAGGGCAGGGTAGATTTCTTTTTCTTTAAATATCCAGAGTATGATAAGTTTAATAAATTGCTACTCAAAGCCACTAAACTAGAAGCCTCTTTTAACTTAGATTCTTTTAAGTGAAATTAAAAAGAATGGGGAAAGGGTAGAGGAGAAGATTTATGCCCTCCAGAATGATAGTCAGAATAGTATTGCTTAATTAAAACAGTAAATCAGGGATTTGCCTATTTGTAGCACCCAGCCACCTCTGGCAGAAAAGATTTAATCACCCATCCCTGAGAAAAATTCACCCTCTTGGCAATGAGGATGAGGAAGGGAAGGGAGAGGCTCATTCCTAGACTGTCTCCTTTTTTTCTCAATCCCAAGGTCAAGCCAATGATGGGAGCAATGAAGGATGGAAGGATAGAAATGTCCACCTCTTCATGTTCCACTTGAGTCTTGTATTTGAAAGTCAAATTTTCTATTCAGCTCTGGCCTTTTCATCAAGAATGCTTGAAAGTCCTCTATTTCATGGAATGACCATTTTTCCCCTGAAGGATTATACTCAGTTTTGCTGGGTAGGTGATTCTTGGTTGTAATCCTATCTCCTTTCCCTCTGGAATATTATATTCCATGCCCTGCGGTCCCTTAATATAGAAGCTACTAAATCTTGTGTTATCCTGATTGCATTTCCACAGTACTTGAATTGTTTCTTTCTGGCTGCTTGCAATATTTTCTCCTTGACCTGGGAACTCTGGAATTAGGCTACAATATTCCTAGGAGTTTTCCTTTGGGGATCTCTTTCAGGAGGAGATTGGTGGATTCTTTCAATTTCTATTTTACCCTCTGGTTCTAAAATATCAGGGCAGTTTTCCTTGATAATTTCTTGAAAGATGAAGGCTCTTTTCTTGACCATGACTTTCAGATAGTCCAATAATTTTTAAATTCTCTCTCCTGGATCTATTTTCTGGGTCAGTTGTTTTTCCAATGAGATATTTCACATTGTTTTCTATTTTTTCATTTTTTGGATTTGTTTTACAGTGTCTTGATTTCTCATAAAGTCACTAGCTTCCAATTGCTCTATTCTAATTTTTAAAGAAGTATTTTCTTCAGTAAGCTTTTGGACTTCCTTTTCCATTTGGCCAATTTTGCCTTTTAGGGCATGCTTCTCCTCATTGGCTTTTTGGACCTCTTTTGCCATTCGGGTTGGGCTATTTTTTAAGGTCTTATTTTCTTCAGGATTTTTTTGGATCTTCTCCAGCAAGCTGTTGACTTGTTTTTCATGATTTTCTTGCATCACTCTCATTTCTCTTCCCAGTTTTTCCTCTACTCCTCCTACTTGCTTCTCAAAATCCCTTTTGAGCTCTTCCAAGACCTGGGACTGATTCGTATTTTCTTGGAGGCTTTCGATGTAGGAGCTTTGACTTTGTTGTCTTCTTCTGTTTGTATGTTTTGATCTTCTTTGTCACCAAAATAAGATAATATAGTCTGATTCTTTTTGCTCTGCTTGCTCATGATCCCAGCCAGTTACTTAAGTTTTAAACTATTTGTTAAGGTAAGAGTCTGCTTCCAATGTGAAGAATGTACTGTCCCAAGCTTCACGGGTTTGTACAGTTGTTTCCGGAGATACTTCTAGGAACCTGTAAATTTTCAGTTCTTCCAAGGTGGTATGATAAGGGGTGAGATGTTTCTTCTGCACAGCCACAACAAGCTCCACCATGCCAGCACTCCTTCTCACACTACAACCCCCCCTCAGAACTGTGACCCAGATTCAAGCACGGGCAAAGCAAGAGATTCCTGCCTCAGCACTGGCAAAGAGATCCCTGCAATCCCCCTCTGATCAGCCACTTGATTCCCCCTCAGTCTGTGGGCCAGAAGCTCAGGAGGCAGTCACTGCCCCAGAAGCCATGCTCGGAACTTGTGACTGAGACCTAGCTTCTCTTTCACCGCAGACACAGACTTTTCCCACTGTCCTTCTAAGTTGTCTTTGGCACTCGTGGGCTGAGAAGTCTGGAAACCACCACAGCTGCCTGTGATTTAGCCCTCTGAGGCCTGCTCCAGGGTTGCTGTGGCCTGTGCGCCCATGCCACACTGTGCTCCTTTCCCTGCCCGGTGCAATACACCTTTCCATTCAACCATCCAGGTTGTCTTGGGCTGGAAATTTGTTTCACTCTGTCTTTTTGTGGGTTCTGCTGCTTTAGAATTTGTTTAGAGCCATTTTTTATAGGTATTTGGAGGGGTTTGGGGGAGAGCTCAAGCAAGTCACTGCTTTCACTCCGCCATCTTGGCTCTGCCCTGCGAGGATAGATTTCTATACCCCATTTCCTATATATCTTATTTCTCAGTTGCATATGAAAACAAAAAATTTTTTTTATCTTTTATTTTAAAAATTTTGGGTTCCAAATTTTCTCCCTTCCTCCCTCCCCACCTACCCTCATTGACAAGGCAAGCAACCTGATATAGGTTATACATGTGTAGTCATGCAAAACACTTCCATACTAGTCTTGTTGTGAAAAACTAAGTGTATTTCCCTTCATCCTATCCCACCCCCCATTTATTCTATTCTCACTTTTGACCCTGTCCCTCTCTAGAAGTGTTTGCTTCTGATTACCCCCTCCCCAAATCTGCCCTCCCCTCTATCATTCTCCTCCTCTCTTGTCCCCTTTCCCCCCTTTTTTCTGTAAGGTAAGATAGATTTCCATACCCAATTGAGTGTGTATGCTATTCTCTCCTTAAGCCAAATCTGATGAGAATAAGATTCACTCATTCCCTCTCACCTTCCCCGTTTCCCCTCCACTTTAAGAGTCTTTTATTGTCTGTTTTATGTGAGATAATTTACCCCATTCTACCTCTCCCTTTCTCCTTCTCCCAGTATAATCCTCTCGCATCTCTTAATTTTATTCTCCAGATATCACCCCTTCATCTTCAACTCACCATGTGCCCTCTATTTATCTGTCTATCTATCTATCTATCTATCTATCTATCTATCTATCTATCTATCTATCTATCT
>NW_020954550.1:34111937-34155619 GCF_900497805.2 Vombatus ursinus
ATCTATCTATCTATCTATCTGTCTGTCTATCTATCTATCTATACACATACATACATATAATTTTTTCCCTCCAACTACTCTAATACTGACAAAGGACTCATGAGTTACAAATATCATCTTTCCATGCAGAATGTAAACAGTTCAATCTTAATAAGTCTCTTATGATTTCTCTTCCCTGTTTATCTCTTCATGTTTCTCTTGAGTCTTGTAACTAAAGTCAAATTTTCTGTTCAGCTCTGGTCTTTTCAGCAAGAATGCTTGAAAGTCCTCTATTTCACTGAATGTCCATTTTTTCCCCTGAAGGATTATGTTCAGTTTTGCTGGGTAGGTGATTCTTGGTTGTAATCCTATCTCCTTTGCCCTCCAGAATATTATATTCCAAGCCCTGCAGTCCCTTAATGTAGAAGCTGCTAAATCTTGTGTTATCCTGATTGTGTTTCCACAATACTTGAATTGTTTCTTTCTGGCTGCTTGCAATGTTTTCTCCTTGGCCTGGGAGCTCTGGAATTTGGCTACAATATTCCTAGGAGTTTTCCTTTGGGGATCTCTTTCAGGAGGAGATTGGGGGATTCTTTCAATTTCTATTTTGCCCTCTGGTTCTAAAATATTAGGGCAGTTTTCCTTGATAATTTCTTGAAAGATGATGTCTAGGCTCTTTTTTTGATCATGACTTTCAGATAGTCTAATAATTTTTAAATTCTCTCTCCTGGATCTATTTTCCAGGTCAGTTGTTTCTCCATTGAGATATTTCACATTGTTTTCTATTTTTTCATTCTTTTGAATTTGTTTTACAGTGTCTTGATTTCTCATGAAGTCACTTGCTTCCAATTGCTCCATTCTAATTTTTAAGGAAATATTTTCTTCAGTAAGCTTTTGGACTTCCTTTTCCATTTGGCCAATTTTGCTTTTTAAGGCATTCTTCTCCTCATTAGCTTTTTGGACCTCTTTTGCCATTTGGGTTAGGCTATTTTGTAAAGTCTTATTTTCTTCAGTATTTTTTTGGGTCTCCTTTAGCAAGTTGTTGACTAGTTTTTCATGATTTTCTTGCATAACTCTCAGTTTTTCCTTCACTTCTCTTATTTGCTTCTCAAAATATTTTTTGAACTCCTCCATGACCTGGGACCAATTCACATTTTTCTTGGAGGCTTTGGATGTAGGAGCTCTGACTGTGTTGTCTTCTTCTGTTTGTATGTTTTGATCTTCTTTGTTACCAAAAAAAGATTCTGTGGTCTGATTCTTTTCGTGCTACTTGCTCATGATCCCAGTCAATTACTTGAGTTGTAAGCTCTTTGTTAAGGTAGGAGTCTGCTTCCAGTGTGAAGAATGTACTGTCCAAAGCTTTGGGGTTTTGTGCAGCTGTTTTCAGAGATACTTCTAAGGACCTGTAAATTTTCAGTTCTTCCTATTTGCTATGATCAAGGGTGAGGTATTTACTCCTTTCCTAGCCTGTGCTCTGGTCCATGAGTGATAACAAGCACTCTTTTCTGTCTTGGAACTGTGAGAATGATTACCTCTCCACAGCCACTACAAACTCCACCATGCCAGCACTCCTACTGGCCCCGGGCAGAATGGGATAAACTGTTTCACATGAAGAGGCTTGAAAAATCTATTACAGTGGAAGAAAAGATGGGAGGGAAGGGCAATGTGTATTGCATGAACCTTACTCTCACCAGTATTGGCTCAAAGGAGGAATTATATAATATATGCAATCAGTTGAATGGAGAAATCTATCTTACCTGACAGGAAAGTGGGACATGAGGAGATTAAGTAAAGGTGGGGGGACTGACAGAAGAGAGGGAAGACCAGGGGAGGTGGTAGACAGAAGCAAAACACTGTCAAGGAGGGAAAAGGTGAAAGGAGAGAGAGGATAAACAGGAAGAAAAATAGGATGGGGGGAAATACACAGTTAGTAATCATAACTGTGATTGTGAATGGGTTGAACTCTCCCATAAAATAGAAGCAGATAGCAGAGGGGATCAAAAATCAGAATCCTGAAATACAGTGTTTACAAGAAACTTACCTGAAGGAGATAGATCTCCACCGAGTAAAGGTAAAAGGCTGGAGAAGAACTATTATGCTTCAGCTAAAGTAAAAAAAAAAAAGGCAGTGGTAGCAATTCTGATCTCAGACAAGGCAAAAGCATAACTAGACTTAATTAAAAGAGTTAAGGAAGGAAACTACATCTTGCTAAAGGCACCATAGATAATGAAGTAATATCAATACTAAACATAGATACACCAAGTAGTGCAGCATCCATATTCTTAAAAAAAGAAGGCAAGTGAGTTACAGGTTCATGACCAATCAAGAGATAGATTGCATTAGGAAATGTAAAATAGATAATTTTGAGTATATTAAATTATATTTTGCACAAACAAAATCAATGCAACAAAGATTAGAAGGAAAACAGAAAGCTGGGAAACAATGAATAGTTGTCTCTGATAAAGGCCTAATTTTTCAAATACGTAGGGAAGTGAGTAAAATTTATAAGAATGCAAGGCATCCCCCAATTGATAAATGGTCAAAGATTATGGACAGGCATTTTTCAGATGAATAAATCAAAGCTATCTGTAGACATATGAAAAAGTGCTCTAAATCATTTTTGATTAGAGAAATGCAAATTGAAACGACTCTGAGGTATCATCTCATACCTATCAGATTGACTAATATGACAAAAACAGAAAATGATAAATATTAAAGAAGATATGGGAAAATTGTAACACTAATGCACTGTTTGTAGTTGTGAACTGATCCAACCATTCTGGAGAGCAATTTGGAACTATGCCCAAAGAGCAACCAAATTGTGCATACCCTTAGATTCAGCATTACCACTAGTAGGTCTGTATCCCTAAGAGATCCTAAAAAGGGAAAATTACCTATGTGTGCAAAAAAATACTTACAGCAGCCCTTTTTGTGGTGGCAAAATATTGGAAACTGAGGGGATGCCAATCAGCTGGGGAATGGACAAGTTGTGGTACATGAATGTAATGGAATACTATTGTGCAATTAGAAATGATGAACAGACAGATTTCAGAAAAACCTGGAAAGACTTGCAGGAACTGATGTAAAGTAAAATGAGCAGAACCAGGAAACATTGTGCACAGTATTAGCAAAGTTCTGTGATGATCAACTATGAATGGTTCAGTTCTTTTCAGCAGCACAATGACCCAAGACAAGTACAAAGGACTCACAAAGGAAAATGCTACTCCCATTCATATAAAGAACTGATGGAAAATGAATGCCGATTGAAGTGTGCTTTTTTCACTTACTTCATTTCATATATATATATGTATATATGTATGTGTATATATATATATATATACAAACACACACACATATATATTTCTTTTAATCTGTTTCTTTTTTTTTTTACAACTGTCACTAATATGGAAATGTTTTACAAGATAGCACATGTATAACCTCTATCAAATTGCCTATCATTTTTGGAAAAGGGGGTGAGAGAGAAGGAAGGGAGAAAAATTTGGAACTTAAAATATTGTAAAAATGAATGCTAAAAGTTGTCTTGACATGTAATTGGGAAAATATGATTAAAAAGAAATTTACCTGATAACTTTATTGAATATTTACAATATACAAGTTGTACATAATAACTTTTTAATTTCATGTGCAATTATCTTTTTATTAAGCTATATTATGGAAATGCTTATTTTCTTCCATAAATTAAAAATAAAATAAATTTAAAAACTTCCTGGTACTAGTTAAGAAATAAGAAAGTAGATCAGTAGAGTAGACATACTATTTACAACACCAGTGAAGAAAAAAAAGTTACATAATAATTTTATTATGTGTTTAAAAGGAATAGCAAGTTGTACACTATAGATTTGCAGTGTCATGTACCATCATCTTTTTTTTAAATTCTATTATGTTAAGGAACTGCTTGTTTTATTTCTGAAGGTCAAAATAAATTTTTTAAAAAGTCTCACATTTAGAAGAGCATTCCTTTCCCTTCAGTTTTTCATCATGGTTAGTTGGAGCTTGAAGTTGGACCCACAATTATTGTGGTTTTCTTCTTTCTTCATATTCAAGCACACAGAAAACTGAAAAGGTTGATGAAGAATTATTTCATTGACTCTGCCATGAACTTTTTTCTCCAGTGACAGAATCATAAGTTTGTTCAAGTTTACTCTGTTGGCTCATGAGGCCACCAAAATGTTTCCTATTGAGACCATACCCAGATGGGAGAAGTCTTAAGCACTAATATAACACTAGAAAACTGACTACTTAATAACATGAAGAAACTAACTACTTAAACTATTTTCTAATGATAGTTTCCAGGTATACTGTTTCCCTTTTCCTGAATAAGAAAGACAGAATAATTTTTATACACTAAGGTATATTTGTCCTTGATGCTAGGACAAAATTTTCTTTGAGGTTAGCCTTGTATGGGGGCAAAGAAATTAGTTTCTTCTATGGATGTCTAGGATAACCTACTTTTTCAGTGGTTAGGTTTACAGAGCACACTGGAATGGGGATAAACTCAGATGCAAAGACTTGCTTAATCTGTACCAAAATGGAGACGAGTTCTAAGGGGAGTCACTCATGTCAAGAGAGGGAAAATATAGGGTCCCTCTCTTTGCCTCCATAGTCTCCAAAGTATCCAAATTATCCAGAAAGAAATCCTAATGACTCCCATCCACTTTTACATCTTAATTAATCTTTTATTTCCCACCTTCCATTTTTATGGTTTTGTAATTTGTTTCATTGACTGTTGCTTTAATTTCTCTTATGTACTTCAAATATTTGTGTCCTTTCATCTAATTGCTAGGATAACATAAGCAATCACTAGACACAGAATGAACACTCCCAACACATACTCCTTTTCACCCTTTATATTCTCTTTCTGTCATATTTGATATGTATTTTTTAAGAAGGTCTACAAAAAGCATACAAATAGGGAAGTACGTGGGCAATCCTGCTTCAATCACATGGTATGCTGAAGCTGACTTAGACTTGCTCAGGAGAACTAATAGTTTTTAGTGTGAGCATTTATATTTAGGAAATTGGCACAAGAAATGGCCTCAGTGTCTAGTGCTTTATCCTGACAGGTAATCTTCAGAATATTCCTAAGACAATTCAAAAGGAAGTAATTCAGTTTCCTGGAATGTTGCTGGTTTCACAGGCATACAACAATGTGTTCAGCACAATGGCTCTTTAGACCTTCAGTTTGGTAGTTAGTCTAATACCTCTTCTCTCCCACACTTTTCTTCAGAGCTTCCCAAACAGTGAGCTAGCTCTGGCAATGCATGTGCCAACCTCATTATCAATGTGTACATCCCTGAAAAGTATACTGCCAAGAAAGTGTACTTACCCACAGCATCCAAAACTTCTCCATTTGATGTAACCAGTAATTCCACATATGGAAGATGTGGTGTTGGCTGGTGGAGAATTGGTGTTTTCTTGATGTTGTTAGGCCAAAATTAGCGCAAACAACAGAGAATTGATTCATATTTGAGCTTAACTGCCAAGCATTCAAATTCTACTGCAGCAAGAGCAACTCCAATAGGTTGGCCATGTTGTTTGAATGCTAAATATACATTTGCCTAAAAATTATTTTATTATCATGCAAGGAAGACACTCACATGGCAGTCAGAAGAAGCAAGACAAGGAAACCCTCAAGGTCTCTCTGAAGAACTTTGGAATTGATTGCATGGCATGAGAGATGCTGACAAAGGACTGTCCAGCATGGAGTGCCTACATCAAAGAAGGCGCTGTGCTTTATGTGTGAAGCAGAATTGCAGTAGCTCAAAAGAAAGGTGAGATGCACAGATTTAGAAAGATATTCACCCCAAATGTTCAGATGGACTATTTGTGCCTGAACTGTGGTAGAGCATTCCAAGCTCATATTGGTCTGATCAGCCACAGTGGGACAGAGTGTGCTTTGACTCCAACATAGTGATGTCATCTTCATTTTCTTTGAGAATGAAGGACAGCAGCCAACCAGGAAACTGGCAAATGCTATGAATCAGGGATCGATTTGTTGTTTTGTTTATTGTCTAGATGAGAGATCAGCAAACTACTTGTGGGCTGAACAAAAACAGGAAAATGGTTAAATTTAACCCTAGAGCTGAAGTTTGCCCATCCATGATCTAGATTTAAGAAAATATTAATAATATAGATTAATCTTTAAAAATGTGTCATGTATGCCTTTTTTTTTCCAGAAAGCTGATTGTTAAACATTTACCTGCATACTTGTGGGTCAGTCTCATTATCATTATAATTTTCCTCCATGTACATACTAAGGATGAAAACACAGATCCCACCAAAACAGACTATTTCCCCAAATTTCAATAAGTTACCTAATATGCAATAACCTTGAATGTCCTTAAAGAGAAAATCATAGTTTTTCAAATCTAAACTTTTTTTCTACAGAGAAACATAAGATATATCCTTTCCACTATGTTTATCAATCATATTTTGTGATTTCAACCATTTTACATGCACCTTTAGGTTACATAGTTTTGTATATTGTACCTTCTTCAATTCTTACCAGCTTTTTGTAGTAATATTCCTGTCAAAATATTGTGATCAGTGATTAATATCAGTAGTTTTAAAACATTACTTCCTGCCCCGTTGCGGGAAGTAATCTTTTTCTTTGAATTTCTTTTACATTTTTGTAGCTCTCTTACTGCATTTTCACTTTGGTTATAGTGTTGGTTATAGTTTTTGTTTACGTGTTTTCTTTCACTTATTAAACTGGAAAGTCTATGAAGTCAAGGAAAACATGTTTTCCAGAAAGCACTGGAAAGAGCTATTTGTATATTAAAGCCTCCCAACAAAGACTTGTTGAATGAATTTTCTCTAGTTTCTATTAACTTCCTTCTCTCTTGTCAAAAACAACATTGTTAGAGCCCTGCTTATTTTGTCTTGCTACTTATTTCACTTTCCCCTAAAATGCTATTGAAAACAGAAGCCAACCAATCAATCAATTTATTAAGCTGTGTTAGGTAACTGTACTAGGCATTGGGAATACAAAACAAAAAAATGAAATAGTGCCATTCTATGTTTATGTATAGTGAGGGAAGAAGTCATGTGCTCACATAAATACATACAAAATAAATGCAAGTGTTGGGTGCAACGCATTTTTAAGATAGATGGATTAGTTTCATGGTGAAAGGGACAGGAAAAGTATTTTTGTGTAAAGAAAAACATTTATATTAACTGTCAAAGAATGTAAGATATTGCTATTGTTACAACTAAAATTTTTGATACTTTAAGGACTAGGAAAAGAAGCTTGTGTTAATAAAAACTACATACACATAACTTTCTTATGGCGTATAAGCAATTTGAGACAGAAAATTAACTTTCATAGAAATATAAAGTCTTAACTCACCCTGTAAAAGATGTGGAATGATGCTTCATGTGTGAGAATAGTTTGCATTTAAAAGAGGCAAAGAAAGAAATTTTATTTATTAAAATCTGAATAATGATTCTAAATAAACATTTTCTAGGACAGCAAAGAAATGTGAGGAACATGTTGAAAACTTCAGAGCTATAGCAGATTATGGTACCTCAACTCTTTTGCACATAACCATTTTATTAATAAAGAGGGAAAACTATAAATATTACAAATCATATAAATATTTGGACATTCAGCTGTGATTAAAAAGAAATATTGATTTAATGAGGAGGAACTTGTAACTTTATGACATTTTTCACAAAAGACCAAACAGTTACTGAGAGTCAGGAGGCTCTCATTTAAGCCATTGAATGTATAGGAACCTGGCTTAGGTTTTGAGAGAAGAACTTGACTTAGACGCCTGAGGAAAAGAATGAAAAACTTGAAAGCTGAAAAGCTATTTTATCTGATTTATGGCAGTTTGAAGTAGATAGTTAACAGAAGGCTTCAGATAAGTGCTTCCTGATTGATGGAGAAAATTGACTTTATTGGTCAAGAGCTTCAGTGGCAGGTTTTGATTTTTAAAACGCCACCTAGAATTGGAGAGAGGTGAAGCTTGTATCAGGAATGTGGAAGTTAACTCAGACTTCACCCTTTCTACCAGTATCCTGGTCCATAACAGAAAATGTGGCCAAGGTTCACATGTGAATTGTGATATAGTAATCATTTACGTATTTGCTTCAATATATGAGCATTTATTGGGTTACTTCCTTTGCCTTTTTTGTTAAGTAGTCATGTATAACATATGAAAATGTCACTGAGTTTTCTAAAAGTGTCATTATTTTGAGTGATTACTTATGCTAGTATCATGCATCATATGGACTTGTTACCTTGTGAATGACTGGCTCGCCAAGGACTTGGGAGCTAGACTGGTAAATAGGGAAAATTTATTTCTCTTCACTAGAATTACCCATAGGACACTGAGAGAGTTTGAATGTAACCATGTGGAGGTGGTCTATCTCTGGGAATCTGAGTAAGGGACAATATATTGGGTGGCATTGATGGGTGTCTGTTCCACAATACATCATTCCATACAACACCATATCTATTACACAACACATTTTTTGGAAGGTGAGGCAGTGGAGAATGGGGAAAGGCACGAGCAATTGGGGTGTGGAGAGACCTGGAAATGATTCATATAGGATATTGGAGCTAAACTTTGAAGGAAACGAGGCATCCTAAGAGGCTGAGGTGAGAGGCAGTATGTTCCAGGGTTGGAAGACATGTCGTACAAAGATGTGGTGAAATGAGATGGAATGCTGTATGTAAGGAACTGTAAGAAAGGAAATTTCAAGATCTCATGGGAAGGGGAACATTCTACCTTCCGTGATAGCCCATGCTACTCTTGGAGAGCTATAATTCTTAGGAAGATTTTCCTTACCTGGAGCCCAAATTTTACTTTGCAGCTCTCATCTATTGCTGTTGGTTCTGACTTCTGGGGCCAAGCAGAGTGAGTCTGATATTTAGCAGGATCAAAGAAAGAGTGAAGGAGAGTAATGTATAATAAATGTAGAAATCCAAGTTGGACCTAGACTATTAAAGTCTTTACACATAAAACCAGTGTTCAAAAGTCAGATAATACTTAGTAGATTTAGAAGTTTAAGAAGTGAGCTTTGTGAGGAGACTGTTAAAGATATATCTGATGGCCTTAATTCTTATTACCATTTGTTCCTTTGGTTTTTGATAGCTATCTTGTCACTAACCCTCATTCTTGTTCTTGAAACATATCTGTTATTATCTGAAGTTTCTTTTTCTTTGTTTTCTTAATGAGGCTTTCTTTAGCCCAACAATCCTTTCTGTCCTCTTCTCTCTTAGTTTATGTCTTCATTTTTACTTGACCTGCCTTTTTTCATAAACTTGGCTCTGTCTAGACAAATTTCTCATTTGACCTTTGATTTTTTGCTGTTTCTGCTGCAGTTTCATCCTTTTTATTATTTTTTTCTATTAAAAGTTCTATTAAGAACTTTCACAATTGGTACTATCTGCTTATTAAAATTTTTGACTTTCCTCTTCTTGAGAACTTCCCTTATCTAACATTTTAATATATCTCATTATTACAACCTCTTGAAAGGGGAGCTGGGTTTCCTTCCCTTTGATTATTACTCTTATAATCTTTCAAAGTTCTTCCTGTTCTAATAGGAATTGGCTCATTCTTCATGTGTCACTGCCAAATCCCCCAGTTTTTGAGTAACAAGTTTTCAGCTGTTTTAGTAGTATGATGAGAAAAAAATGTTAGAAATACTTTAGGGATGTGTAATTTTGTTGGACTAACAACATCAATGAAATCACAAATCCTGCAAGTACTTTCGTAGATATCTTCATTTAAAGACATAGATGTTAATATATGAAGCACAGTGAGCTACCATGTAGCACACCAAGGAGGTGAGTTAAGACCTTTAGGATTGTGTGAAGTACCTACTGGTGAGGTACCCAGTAAAGTCCATATTATACTATCCCTCTCTGAAATCTATTTTATGTACTTGACTTTGGAGCTCACTATAGTACAATATGATACAATTCGATATAATATGATACAGTGTAATGTAATATGATCTAATATTATACAACACAATATTATAATACAATGTAATGTATGACACGATGTTATACAATGTAATACAAAATAATATATGATGACATGCTATAGCATGTTATGATATATCATGATACAATATATGATGAGCTATAATATATAAAACAGTATACTATGATAAACTGTGTATGTTGTTTAAGGAGTGATGGTTCAGATACAATATAACATAGGACATCATGTGATACAATTTTGAGGAGCAGAGCCCAGAAGCACAAATCTCATGTTAAGCTCTTAACTTTGTAAAGCCATCATGTGACCTCAACATGGAGGTTACTCATGTTTCCACTCTGGGCTATGGCTCCCTCTTCCTTCTTTCCTAAAAATTTTCAAGAAACTTTACATACACAAAGCCTTCCAAGAGTCTCTAAGCTTTTCTAAAATATCTGTTGCTATGCATTCTGGGAACGGTATACTTCAGAAAGCCAGCCTACATATACATAGGGGCCATCACCAGTCATCTTGACTCTTGTCTTGCCGTTGGACTCCAAGGACTCTGAAGGAGAAAGTAAGGTTGATGACCTTGCACAGCTCTATCTCACTCCAGTCCAATTCACTTGCAAGTCAAGACATCCCCCTCCTGATGCCATTGTTCCTCTTCAAGAATGAAGGATGGACAACAACAAGCAACAACAATATATTCAAAAGTGAAATTACATATTATAACCCAAGAAACAAAGAAAGAAAAGTGATACCTTTTGCTGTTATTTAGAAAGGTATCCAGTAGTGAGATACCTAGGAAAGTTCATGTTGTACTATCCATCCCTTCTATCTTATGTATATACACTACATGTATTGATGTATATTTTGTTATCATTTTATGTATGTCCATGTATGTATACACATATAAACATATACACACATATGACATTTTTTCTAAGCACCGCAGTATCCACCACTAACATGCAATAGTGCTATGCTTCTACATTTCTGTGCTTGTTTTACACCTTCTCTATTTCTTTGAGCATGTCTTTCTCCTGTTCTAAAACCTGTTAAGTTGTTCAGTCACTTCAGTCATGTCTGACTCTTTTTGACCTTATTTGGGGTTTTCGGGGCAAAGATACTGGAGTGGTTTTGCCATTTCCTTCTTCAGCTTATTTTACAGATGAGGAAATTGAGGAAAAAGAAATTAAGTGATTTGCTCAAAGTCACACAGCTAATAAGTGTCTGAAGCTGGATTTGAACTCAAGTCTTCCTGACTCCAGGTCTGGTGCTCTACCTGTCATGCTACCTAGCTACCCTAAAACCTCTTATAGTTTCCTATTTTTCGTAAGATAAAGTATAATCTCTTTAACTTGGCATTTAAGGCCAGACACAATATAATTTATATTTAAATTTTAATTTTATTTCATACCTTTATTTTATGCCCCAACTGTAAATAATTTTATGTTCTAACCAAATTATACATCAAGTTGTTCTCCGATCTCATTCTGCCTCCCTTTTCTGCCTTGGTGAATATGCAAAGACATTCCTCTCATGACTAGTATACCCTGCCTCCACACTGTCATCTGTTAAAATGGTCTCTTACTTCCTGGCTTAATTCACATACTACCTCTTTTATGAAACCTTCTATGGTCCCCTTGATTAAAGAGATCTCCCTGGCTTCAAATCATCTTATAATCTCTCCTTAGACCATGTCATATATCATCTTGTATCATACATATTGCTCCTCATTATACAGTAATTTCCCTGAGGGTAAAGCATCTATTTTTTTTTAAATCTCTGTACCTTTACATAATATGTGCTTAATCAGTATTACTTAAATTGAGTATCTGTCTAATTTTCTTTAGTCCTTCAAGACTTCCTTTGAAATACCTCTTCTTTACCCCTCTTTTAACCTTCTCATTCTATTTTCCCTTTGGTCAAGCTACCTTCTCCCCAACGTGCACTGCTCTCACTCTCACTGCTCTTTACACTCAAAGGTGAAGCTCCTCTGATTCTCACAACAACTCTTCTGGAAAGAATTAGTGTTGTTATTTTAACAAATAAAGAGATAGCTGCAGAGAAGCTAATTGACTTGGTATTATCAAAGTCAGGAAAACCTGAGTTTAAATCCAGCTTCAGACACTTACTAGCTGTGTGATCTTGAGCAAGTCACTTAACCTCTCCATTTGTCTCAATTTCCTAATCTGTAAAATAAACTGAAGAAGGAAATGGCAAAACCACTCCAGTATCTTTGCCAAGAAAACCCCAAGATACCCCCTAGGTAATACAATAATTCAGTGAAGAAAACAAGGCCAAGTCTGATTTTCAACCCAGTGCCCTTTACAACATACCACAGCATAATGGAGCTAAGAGAAAAAATAGAGTTGAAGTTTATAAGAATAATAGCTTTAATAGCATTAATAGAGTCTTTCATAGTTACAAACAGCTTATGAAGATCTCATCTGATTTTGCAGCAATCCTGTGCAAGAATTCTTATTCCACTAAGTCTGGAATCAGAGGACCTGGGTTTAAATCCTGTCTCTGATACAAGTTGCTAATTGTGTGAATTTGGACACACTGTTTTTACCCTTCTGGGTATAAATTACCTCACTTGTAAAATGAAAAAAAAAGTTGGATAAGATGGCCTCTTAGGTTCCCTCTGGTTCTATGATCCTTAGATCTCTTTTGTAGATGAGAAAACAGATCAGAGATGACTTGCCCAAAGTAACATCATTGTACGACCTAGTCAGGATTCATAGTCTGGTCTTTTCCAGTTCAACAAACTTTTTTCTATCCTGTGTTGTGTCTGGAGGATGCATAAACTTCAGAAATGTCTTCCATTCTTTGGACCTAACAATATATAAGCTTACATATATGTGTGTATATACACATGCACATACATATACATGTACACATACATGCATATACAGACACACATATATGTTTATATGTGTACACACACACACACACACACACACACACTCACTCACTATCTCCTTGCCCAAAGTAACATCATTGTACGACCTAGTCAGCATTCATAGTCTGGTCTTTTTCAATTCAACAAACTTTTTTCTATCCTGTGTTGTGTCTGGAGGATGCATAAACTTCAGAAAGGTTTTCCATTCTTTGGACCTAACAATATATAAGCTTACATATGTATGTGTATATACACACACACATACATATACACGTATACATACATGCATATATAGACATACATATATATGTGTATATGTACACACACACACACACACACACACACACACACACACAGACTATCTGCTTTGTATATGCTATTCTGCCTGGCTTCAACTTGTTGGAACAAGATGACCATCTCAGGATAAGATCATCACTTCTAAACTCACCACCATGCTGCTAACTCAAGCCTTAATTGATGCCACCTCCCTGAGCCTCCTCTCCCCTCTGATAGAAGGGCTGGAGGGTAGAGTACTAAACTCCTCCCAGTGCCTTTGTAGAGGGCAGAAACTGGACTCTTAACTCCTTCTACTTTGCATCTGGAGCTCTGGTTTCAACTTAACAGAACAAGATACCCTTGTGCTGACTATTTCCCAGTGACTCTTTCCCTCCACCCCCTCCACCCCTGGCTTTCCTGACTCCTTTTGCATATAATCTTCCTCTTTAGTCTGTAATCTCCTTGAGAGTAGAGACTATTTTTTTTTCACTAATGTATTCCTAACACTTAGTATAG
This sequence comes from Vombatus ursinus, assembly GCF_900497805.2. NCBI lineage: Eukaryota > Metazoa > Chordata > Mammalia > Diprotodontia > Vombatidae > Vombatus > Vombatus ursinus. Next base: position 34,125,576 of record NW_020954550.1, read on the forward strand.
TGTCTGGTACATAGTAGGTGCTTAGTAAATATTGATTGAATTGAAAGCATGTATGTATATGTATATAAATGTACATATATACACATGTATGTACATATACACATGTGTGTATGTATGCACATATCTATCTACATATAATTGAGGTGACCCCAAATCAAAATATCACTGACAAAAGGCAACTCAGTTGTTAATTAAAGTAAATTTGTCAAAAAATTAAAATGCCTGGAAATGTTTAAAAATGTCAACCTCCCCCTCCCAAAGTCCACTCATCCCTTCAACAGACATCCACTGTCCTTAGAAAGAGAAAATTCTCAGAATTGAAATCTGAGAGGAGATAGCCTCCAAGGGGTTGGCAGAAGAGAAACCCAAAAGTCATCCTACTTGAATGACTCATGACAGATGTGGAAAGTGTGTTCATGTTTTAACTGGAAGAACTGTAGTCATGCCAAAGGGACTCTAGGGGAAGGGAACAGACAGTTTCAACTGAGATCAAACAAATAGGAAAAGAGGATTTTGTCCAAATTATTAAATACATGGTATAATTTTAAGGAGCACTAAAAATATGGCAAAATGATAAAAATCCCAAAGAGTCCATAAAGCAAAGATGGAGAATTTTATGTTTTTTCCTTTCTGAGATTCCAAATTCCCCTTCTTTGTGAATAGTGTTTGTATACAAAGGGGATGTATGTTTATGTGTGACTGCTTGGCAATCTTCTATGAAGACTTAAGGGAAATGATAGACTTAACTGGTACATTTTATCCCTCTGCTCTCTCAACTGTTTATACTGCACTGAGCTAATGATATGTGCGTGATCTTATTTCTAATCTTCAGACAATAACCAGAATGATTCATGTCAAGCAAGAGATGTCAAATTGGGGCTGTTGTTAAGCCATTATGTGGTTTGTAATTGGGATAGGAAACAACTAGACAGTTACAAAATGACCATGTATTTATAATGGGAGACCTCATGCAAATTCAGTACTTTTGTACTGAATATGAAACACTGGTATAATCCATTGGAATAGAGTAAAACCTCAATTTGTTGTGATGGTCAGGAAATGAGGAGCTTCTTAAGTATTTGGATTTGGTGGTTTACTTAGGGTTAAGTAGAAATCCTTTTGATTTCAAACATTTTTGTTGAAAGTTTTTTTTTCTTTTTAAAGCAGATTAGTCTTATCTTAGTACAAATAGTAGAGTGATCATAATTATTTCTATAATGACTTAAGAACCTTCTGTGTCTTGAGCTCATATTTCTGAATATTAATTGTGATTTGTTGAGAAGTTCATTAGACTTTAGAGATCCAGTCCAACTTCCTTATTTTCTAAAGAAGGAAAATGAAGCCCAGAGGAGGTAAGTGGGTTGTAAAGGCCATTCATTCAGTGCAAGTGGGAGAGGTTTGCTGGAGGCAGTTCATATTGGCTCCCAAGAACAGGTTGTTAAATTTGCAGAGAGCATTTACACCTAGGAAACTGACAAATGCAAATGCAATATATAATCAGGTTTGATTTACTAGATTATCTAGACTCAAGGAAGTGATGAAGAAAATTTTAATAATGCAGATTCAATTTAAATCTGTACAACTCTCTCTATATATCCCCTCTCCCACCCAAAGTCAGTTGTTAAACATTTATCAGTGTACTCCTGGCTAGAAGTCATGTTTTCTGATTCCTAGCCCACTACTGTATTTATTATATAAGTACTAAGAGTATAGAAGATACTATTGAATATCTTCTAATCTCCAGATTATAACCTGAAAATTTAAAAAAACAAATATCTGTTTTATTTGTGCTTGCTTTCTTGTGTTTCACTTCTATTTCACATTACTTGGAGCTTCAAAGGAGTTGGGTTTTACCTGGTCAAGGTATTGTATATGCATAGTTTTCACGATAGTGTAAGTAGAATTCTTTACAAGTTATTTTAAGGGATTGTGTTAGGAGCTGAGGATTCAAATATGAAAAATAACCCAATCCTTGCCCTCAAGACTTTCACATTCTAATAATGAGGGATAGGTACATACACAAATGAGTATTTTCAAGACAGAATGAGATCAGTGCAAGGGAGTGATCCAAAGAAATGTGTTCACAAATTTTTGAGAAGGGAAAGATTGCTTTCATCTGGAAGGAGCAAGGAAAGGTCTAGAGAACAGATGACATTTGAACCAAGAGTTACAATAAAATAAAAATTCCAGGAGGTAGAGATGTGGAAAACCAATGAGGGGGGTGAGCTTATGTGAATGCATGGAGATACATGACAAAGTCAGGGAATAGCTTGAAGTCCAGTTGGTTGAGTACAAAGAGTTTGTGAAGGAGAGTACCTTCCATCAAGATTGTGAAGATTCATTGGACCTAAATTGTATAGGGCCTTTATATAACAGACTGAAATGTTTGTATTGTATCTTATAGGAGATATGTAGCAGAATCACAGAATTTGAGAAGAGGGAGCAACTTCAATGGCTATTTAGTTCATTTCATCTTTGAAAGAAATCCCTATAATAACATACTCAACAAATAGTTTTCCAGTCTCTGCTTGATGACCTCCAATGACTGAGAAACTCACCACCTCTCAAGATAACCCATCCTACTTTTGAGCAACTGAAACCATTAGGAAGTTTTGCGTGATCTCAAACCTAAACTTGCCTCTCTGTAAGTTATATCCTTTGCCCCAATTCTAGTCTCTGGGCCCAAATGGAACTGTAATCTCTCCTCTACAAGATAATCAATCAACTTTTTAAACACCTACTATGTGTCAGGCACTGTGCTGAGCACTGGAGATATAAAAAGAGGCAAAAGACAATCTCTTCCCTAAAGGAACTTAAATTCTAATGGGAGAGACAACATGCAAACAAAGGTATAGAAAACAAGATTTCTCTCACTCCATTTATGTATCTATCTATCTATCTATAGATATAGATAGATATATACATACATACACACATACCTATATACATGCATATACATACATACACATAATAGGAAATAATAAGCTATGTAACTATATATAATATAATAACTATTTCCCCTCCCCCCCACACATGTATGATAAGTAGGAAATAACTAACAGAAGGCAGACACTAGCAATAAGATGTAAGATGTACTGGAAAAGGGATTTTATCTGGGATTTAAAGAAAGCCAGGGATGTCAGTCATCCAAGAAGAGGAGGAGGGAGAACATTCCAGGCATGATACAGCCAGAAAAATGCCTAGAGCTGAGAGATGGATTGTCTAGTTCATGGAATAGCCTGAAGGCCAGTATCACTGGATTGAAGATATGCAGGGAAGTGTGACAAATGGAAAGTCTGGGAGACATAATTTTCAGTTAATTAATAATCAATTTATCAATTATGACTAGCAAATAATTAATAGATAGATGGTCATTGCTTTCTCTTGCAAACTAAAGACTAATTTTGCCAAACCTCCCCCTCTCCAGTTTAAATACTCTTGGAAGAGTGGGTCTTACTGACAGGCAAAAATCATCTCTGACTGGTTAAAAATTAATGAGAGAATAAATATTATGATGAGAGTTGGGCTTCTTCTAACGAGGGGCTGGAGGACTTTGATTATGTCACTTCAACAGAGAGACTCATTTCTACCCAGACCATTCCTGCCTATGGCAATATAGACAAAAGGATCTATTCTCCACCCAGTCTCATCTGAGTAAGAGTGAGACAGACAGACAGACAAACCGACAGATAGACAGATACAGAGACCTTATCAGAGCTATTCTTTAGGAAAATCACTTTAGTGGCTTCATGGAGAATTGTCTAGAATGGAAAGAGATTTGAGGCAGGCTGACCTACCAGCAGGCTTTTGCAATAATCCAGGTTTGAAGAGATGAGGGCCTGCACTAGAGTGAAGCTTTTCATTTTTTGAACAGTTATCATGTCCCCCTTGAAACTTCTTTTCAGTCCTAAGAATTTCTCCCATTCTCAGTGGGTCATCAATCACGTCTGCTGATTTTTTTTTTTCCAGTTCCTTGGGATGGAGAGAGAGAGAGAGAGAGAGAGAGAGAGAGAGAGAGAGAGAGAGAGAGAGAGAGAGAGAGACAACACATAACATTTCAAAGATATCTTATTTTATCCTCACAACAACTCTGGGAGGTAGAAAGTAAGTTCCTTAAGGACAAGGGCAATATCATTTTTGTATTTGTTCCTGACATAGGCAGTATAAGCTGTATAAGCATAGAGACTCAAATTCATAAAAGAGAGATAGAAGCTGTCTTATTATTTCCCCATATATTTTAGGTTTTAACTCTTAGTTTTTTCATTTTTCTTCTATGCTTCCCTAATCCCAAATAATTCTCTTCAGAAGAGAAATCTAAACCACCACAGGATTAGCTGCAAAAAGTTCTCTGTTGATAATAATAGTGGCTATTTAAACAGCAATTTAGAGTTAGAAAGCATGTTATATCTTGGTTTCCCTGGACCCACCCATGGCCATGCATAGTGCCTTTAGCAGTTCCATGTCATCCCCCAACTTTTCTAAATGTTTGAGGGAAGAAACTGCATCATTTTTATCTTTGGGTCAAACAAGCATTTATTAAGCATGTAGCATGTGTTTGGCACAACAGCTACCTAGATGGTATAATGAATAAAGCACTGGATCTGGAATTTGGATAGACCTGAGTTCAAATATGACTTTGTATACTTATTACCTGTGTGACCCTAGAAAAGTCACTTAATCTCTATTTGACTCAGTTTCTTCATTTGTAAAATGAATATACTAATAATATATACCTCCTAGGTTTGTTGTGAGAATAAAATGAGATTTCTTTAAAACATTATTTTTTTTAGACAATTGGAGTTAAGTGACTTGCCCAGGGTCACACAGCTAGTAAGTGTCAAGTGTTTGGTCTGAGGCCAGATTTGAACTCAGGTCCTCCTGACTTTAGGGCCAGTGCTCTATCCACTGCACTACCTGGCTGCCCTGTATATGTTTCATTTTTGTAATAATAACAACAACAACTCCTCCACCTATGTCACGCACAAATGATATTGTCCTTGTCCTTAAGGAACTTACTTTCTACCTCCCAGAGTTGTTGTGAGGATAAAATAAGATATCTTTGAAATGTTATGTGTTCTCTCTCTCTCTATATATCTATATCTATATACATATATGTATATATAATGTTATGTATAAATGTTATATGTTATATATCATCATCATTATTATGCTAAGCATGAGTATAAAAGTCATATTGTCCTTGTCCTCAGGGAACTTACTTTCTCTTAGTATGGTATCTTCAGTACTAAACATAGTACTCTGCAAGCATACATGTTTATTAAATGATTCTCAAAACTAATTGTTCAATGAATGAATGTTTTTGAATAAAATATGAATGAATTCTCCATGTGCTATGATCAAGAATAGAAACAAATATTTTTTCATTTTAAATTGTTGAAAAATTGGCCTTGTTTCTACATTGTAGGCACACTGCTTTTAAAATGTGGTTATAACAAAAATGTAGGGATTACTATAAATAAAACACAGCAGGATTTACTCAGCCTCAAAACAACTAGCTGAAAAGTTAAAAATAAAAGTCTGTCAAAGATGTTATATATAACAACAATTCAAATAAATCTAATGATAATTTGATCACCCTTCTCTTCACTAACCCCTCTAATTGACTTCTGTCTCACTAAATCACCATCATTTTGGCTACTAACATCATAGACTCTCAAAACTGAAAGGCATATAAGAGATGATCAAGTCCAGCTTATTAGAACAGCTTCCCTTATCTTTACTTCCTGAATAGACTCTTGGCCTATTTGAAGAGTTTTCCAGGTTCCACATTGAATTACGTCTGGACTTGGAGGCAGGAAGATTTGAGTGTGAATCATGCCTTAGCCACTTACTAGCTCAGTGGCCCTGGGCAAGTCATTTAACCTCTCTTAGTCTCAATGTCTTCATCTGGAGATAATAATAGCACTTACTTCTCAGAGTTGTGGGATCAAATGGGATAACATATATAAAACACTTTGTAAGCCCTAAAGGGTTACATAAAGGCTAGCTATTATTATTCTCTCATTCTACTATTCCCACAATGATTCTACAGAGATGAGAAAACAGATATATACACCTTGGTAGTTGCTGATGTTCTTTTTGGTTAAAGCATCATCAGTGATCTTTACATTATTTGGAAATCCTATCTTCTTTGAGATATCTCAGAAATAAATAGATGCTATTCTATATGCCTAATAACATTGCCAGCCAGCACCCTTCTCTAGGGCTTGGAAGGAAATTCAGTGGTTAGATAGTTGATACTCAGCTGAATCTGATCACAGCCCACATCATTTTCCCCCAATTCTGCTGCATTTTTGGGGCCTCTGGAGCCATGGGAGCTGCTGCCCCAATTGATGTAGATACATGGAAACACCTACACACACCCCCCTATTAGCACAGGAAGAGAGATCTAACAACAAATAGGCAGTGGATGCCAAAACTGCAGTTGTTGTTCAGTTGTGTCTGACTCTTCACAACCCCATTTGGGGTTTTCTTGGCAAACATACAGGAGGGGTTTGCCATTTCCTTCTCCAGCTCATTTTATAGTTGAGGAAATGGAGGCAAACATTGTTCAGTGACTTGCCCAAGGGCAGAACTAGTGCTTGGGGCCAGATTTGAACTCTTGATGATGAATCTTCCTTGTTCTATGTCTGGTGCTCTATCCACTATGTTGCCTCTTAGCTTCCCAAACACTATAGTATCTCCCTGATTTAACTGGTCCATTCCCAGTCACACTCCTTTAGTTTCACCACAACACTTTCTTACCACCACATCTACTGACTCTCACATTCTCATAGCCAAGTATAGGCCAGTCTTCCTAAATACCAGGTGCCTTCCTGCTGTATGAAAATCCTAAGTAGTCCAGCATATGCATCCATACCATCTGCTTCTACATACTTCCCCATCATGTTGCATTCATCCCTCTAGCCACCTCTGATCCCTTCTATGTCAGAGCCCCACAGTAGATTCTCTTACCATACATATGAATTCCTTTACAGCTGCATTACCTTTTATACACCTGTCTTCTGTGAAATAAGGAAGTGGAGATGCTTATCTTGGAGAAAAGAAGACCCAAGCTCACAAGATAGCTATGTTCAGGTTATGTGGGGGAATGATCAGACTTGATCTGTTTAGCCCCAGAAGCCAGAAGAAGGAACAAATTTCACAGAAGTGAATTTAGACTTATTACCAGTGGGGACAGGCATATTGCCTCAAAGTAAACAGCCAGGGCCTGCAGCACCTGTCACATGAAATCTGAGACAGTGCCCTTTCCACCCCAGAGCAGAGCTCAACTTTAAAAGAAAGGAAAAAGGCCAAAAAACAAAACAAACAAAGATGAGTAAAAAACAACAAAAAAGAATTTGATCATAGAAAGTTATTATGGTGACAGGGAAAATCAAGACACAAATTCAGAAGAGGAAAACAATGTCAAAACACCTATGAACAAAACCCCAGAGAAAAATGGGAAGTGGTCTTAAGCCCAGAAAGAACTCATGGAAGAACTCAAAAAGGAGCTTAAAATCATATAAGAGAGGTAGAAGAAAAATTGAGAAAAGAAATGAGAGCAATGCAAGAGAATTATGAAAAAGAAGTCAACAATTTGGAAAAATAAAACAACTGCTTAAAAGTGGAATTGGCCAAATGGAAAAGAAGATACAAAAATCCATTGAAGAAAACAACTCCCTAAAAGAGCAATTGGCCAAATGGAAAAGGAAGTACAAAACCTAATGGAAGAAAACAACTCTTTAAAAGTTAGAGTTGGGCAAGTGGAAGCTAATGATTTTATGAGACATCAAAACTCAATCAAAGAAATTCAAAAGAATGAAAAGTAAAAGAAAATATAAAATACCTCATGGGAAAAACAACTGACCTGGAAAACAAATCCAGGAGAGACCAAAATCATTGGTCTACCAGAAAGCCATGATTTAAAAAAGATCCTAGACAGCATCTTTCAAGAAATTATCAAGGAAAACTGCCTTTATGTCCTGGAACCAGAGGGCAAAATAGGAATTGAAAGAATACACCAATCACCTCAGGAAAGAGATCAAAACATAAACACTCCAAGGAACATTATAGCCAAATTATAGAACTATCAGGTCAAGTTAAAAATACTGCCAGTGTCCAGAAAGAAACAATTAAAATATTGAGGAAGCACAATCAGGATTATACAGGACTTATCAGATGTAACCTTAATGGATTGGGGTCATGGAACATGATATTCTGGAAGACAAAGGAGCCAGGATTACAACCAAGCATCACCTACCTGACAAAATTAAACATAATACTTCAAGGGAAAAATGGTCATTCGATGAAATAGAAGGATTTCAAGCTTTCATAAGGAGAAGACCAGAAATGAACAAAAAAAAATTATCTCCAATACCAAGACCCAAGAGAAGCCTAAAAAGGCAAAACAGGTAAAAGAAAACATAAGAGATTCAATGGAGCTGAACAGTTTACATCCCTACATGGGAAGATGTTACTTGTAATTCTCAAAAATTGTACCACTAATAGTACAGCTAGAAGGAATATATGTAGACAGAGGGTATGGGTATAAGGTGAATTTGAAAGAATGACATGAAAATAACTAAAGGATGAGAAAGAGGAGTACACTGGGTGCACAGTGAAGGAAGAGGTAGAATGGGGAAAACTAATTCACATGAAGAGGCACAAAAAAACCTATTACAGTGGAGGGGAAAGATGTGAGGTTGGGTGATGAATATCCCTTGAACCTTACACTCAACAGTATTGGGTCAAAGAGGGAATGATATACACAATTAACTGAATGTAGAAATCTATATTGCCCAAAAGGAATGTAGGAATGGAGGCAATTAAGTAAAGGTAGCAGCTGGAGGGGCCTGGGAGGGAGGGGACTGACAGAAGAGAGGGCAGACCAGGGGAGGTAGTAGACAGAAGCAAAACACCATTGAGGAAAGGAAAGGTGAAAGGAGAGAGAGGACAAACAGGAGGAAAAATAGGATGAAGGGAAATACACAAATAGAAATCATAATTGTGAATGTGAATGGGATGAAATCTACCAAAAAAAAAATTGATATCAGAGTGGATCAAAAACCAGAATTTTACAATATGTTGTTTATAAGAAACACACTTGAAGGAGACAGACACACTAACAGTGAAGGTAAGGGGCTGGAGCAAAATCTATCATGCTTCAGCTGAAGTTAAAAAAAAAAAGCAGGGGTAGCAATCCTGATCTCAGACAAAGCAAAAGCAAGAAAAGACCTAATTAACAAATATAAGGAAGGATACTATACATTGTTAAAAAGTATCCTAGACAATAAAGTAATATTAATATTAAACATATATGCACCAAGTGGTAGAGCATCCACATTCTTAAAAGAGAAGTTAAATAAGTTACAGATTCATGACCACGCAAGAGATAGATAGCATTACAAAATGTAAAATAGATAATTTTGAGTATATTAAATTACAAACTTTTGCACAAACAAAACCAATGCAACCAAGATTAAAAGGAAAGTGGAAAGTTGGGAAACAATCATTATAACAAGTGTCTCAAATAAAGGCCTCATTTTTCAAATATATAAAGAAGTGAGTCAAATTTATAAGAATACAAGGCATTCTCCAACTGATAAATGATCAAAGGATATGAACAGGCAGTTTTCAGATGAAGAAATTAAAGCTATCTATAGGCATATGAAGAAGTGATCTAAATCACATTTGATTAGAGAAACACAAATAAAAACAACTCTGAAATACCAGCTCACACCAATCAAATTGGCTAATGTGATAAAAAAGGAAAGTGATAAATGTTGGACAAGATGTGGGAAAATTGAGTTGTTAACTCATCCAACCATTCTGGAGAGCAGTTTGGAACTAAGCCCAAAGGGCAACCAAACTGTGCATATCCCTACTAGGTTTGTATCTCAAAAAGGTCACAAAAAAGGGAAAAGGACCTACATGTGAAAAAATATTTTTAGCTGCCTTTTTTATAGTGGCATAATATTGGAAATTGAGGGGATGCCCATCGATTGGGGAATGGCTAAACAAGTTGTGGTATATGAATGTAATGGAATGCTATTGTGCAATAAGAAATGATGAACTGGTAGATTTCAGAAAAACCTGGAAAAACTTGTAGGAACTGATGCAAAGTGAAATGAGCAGAACCAGGAAAACATTGTACACAGTATCAGCAACATTGTATAATGATCAACTAAGAATGACTCAGCTCTTCTCAGCAACACAATGATCCAAGACAAGCACAAAGGACTCACAAAAGAAAATGCTATCCACATCCAGATAAAGAACTGATGGACTCTGAATGCAGATAGAAACATACTTTTTTACTTACTTTATTTTTTTGTGTTTTTTTTCTTTTGATCTGTTTCTTTTTTCAGAACTGTAACTAATATGGGAATATGTTTTACATGACAGCAATGCACATATATGTATATGTATATATATATTTGCCTTCCATTTTTAGAAGAGGGGAGAGGAGGGAGGAAGAAAAATTTGGAACTCAAAATCTTGTAAAAATGAGTAATAAAAATTGTCTTGACATGCGATTAGAAAAAAAACTATTAAAAAGAAAAAATAAAGAACAGATAAAAAAATGAGTCACCCTTGGCTGTCAGTTCTTGTCACTAGACAAAAAGATTAAGTCAATCTTAGCTGAGGTGATTTCTTGTCTGTATCAGTCCCCTTCTTATGATGACTATTTTTTTTTTGCACCCAGTAGTTTTCTCTAAGAGATTGATGAATAAAAAGCACTCAGCATGTGCAAAACCCTTTGATAAGCATTAGGGATACAAATAGAAAAGCAAGGTGGTCCCTGTTCTCAAGGTACTCACAATCTAATTGGAGGAAACAACTCAGGCAGTTGAGTTCAGCTGCAAGTTAGATGGAAAGATGATAATGTGTTTTATTTACACTGAAAAAACTATCCATTTCTAGTATTGAACATTTGACACCATTAGGGACTTTGACAGCAAAACTTTCTTAAATCTTGAGTGGCTGTGTCTACTGTGAGAGAGGGGGCCACTGAAGCACCAAATTTTCTATTAATTCTTTTCACAAGTGTTTCATTTATGATTTCTTGATATTTAGCTCTGGAAAAACCAGGCTTTTAAGAATCCTATTGTGATTCAAAAGGAGCTATTGACTATGCCTTTAAACCCAAATCACTGACTTTCGTTGAATGGTCAATAAGAAGCCCAAGGCTCTGTTTCTCTTCCTTTGGATTTTGATGGGTTAAAATGAGTATGAATGGCAATTGTTTTCTGTTCTGGTCAGAAAACTCTGAGTGGCTTTTCCTCCCAGACTGATATTTTTGTGACTGTAAACTAGGCCATCTTTTATCACAATTCTTACCTAGCCCTTCAGAGGAACTGAGACCTGGGAAATGTCTTAATTTAAAAAGGCCAAGGTCATCCACAGCATCATGGCCCATTTCCAGTCATCTTGACCCTTATCTAACCACTGGACTTTGATGACTGGAGGAGAGGGTGAAGGTGATGATTTTGGGCATCTTTGCCTCACTTAAATCCAATTCACACACAAGTCAAGACACAACAACCCTTGTGTTGTCATTGCTCCTCTTCCAGAATTAAGAAGCTGGCTGAAGCTCCACAAGGGTAACCTCCATCAATGATGGCTGCAGGAGCTAGCCTGGAAGCAGAACTGGTGATCTGGGGTAGGGGTGGGGAGACACTACTCTTCTGGAGGCTCAGTATTTTTGCTTTAGTCCACTTCCTTTAAAATTTTTTTCTTACTGTGAGTATGATTATTAACAATGAAAGTTCGTTTAAACAGGTCTCCCTTCCATAGAATCATAGATTTTTATCTGGACGAGACCTTAGAGATCATCAAGCCCAACTTCCTCATTTTGCAGATGAGGAAACTGAGGCCCATAGAAGTGAAGTGACTTGCCTGGGATTCTAGGCAGCAAAATTAGGGTATTTTCTTTATCTTTTTTTCTAATTTGTTGTTCACAAGTTGCTGTACATAATCTAATTGCATAGCGACAATTAATTCTGAACCAATGTTATGTATGTAACTAATTGTTTCCTTTTTGTTAATGGTAATTTTCCCCCTTTGTTTTATTATTCAGTGCCTGCCCTGTCCAGTACCTTCTGATTTGCTTCTTGAGAAGAAATAAATTTCATGATATAAAGGTATGAGGCTTCTGTACAGTATACAAACTGTTGGACTCATTAATTTTGTGATCCAAAATACTATTTTTCCAATATAGTTTCTTTCATCCTCTCCATACCAATTTTATCATTCAAGTCAGGGTTTCCATGAATAAGTTGAAATTATTTTGTCATGGAATCACAACTTTAGAACTGAAAGGAACTTTAGGGAAAGGTGGATCCAACTGCCTCATTTTACAGATGAAGAAAGTATAACTTGGGAAGATTGAATGATTCTATCAGGATCACACAACTAGTTAAGTGTCTGAGATTAAAATTTAGGTCTTCCTGACTTCAGATCCAACTCTCCATTCACTAGAATATGTTACCTCCATTTCTTCCTGGTATTCTATTTTCTTGTACTCATTATAAATCTTTGACATTATTACTGTTGAATCTTTGATGTGATGTTAAATGATTTACCTGCTAGACAGGCTGGAAGATCCAAGAATAACATTACTCTGCATTTGCTCACTGCAATTTAGGAAACAAACAGGATAGTCTTCAATGGAAGTAAGTGATCACTTTTCTGATATGTATTTTTTTTTTTAGGATTTTCTCTGGCATTGGACATTTATCCTCAGAGTATTGCATCAGTGTTTCAGTGGCACCACCTGGTAGTGGGGAATGAAGCTAACACCTCAAAAAAACTGGAATCAAAATACTTCTAGAGACTGAGCTCTAGACACTGAGTCTAGAGACTGAGACTAGAGAGCTCTTCTGAAATTCCTTCTTACTATCATATTAAAAGATCATAGCTTTAGTGTTGAAAGGGATCTTTTCAGGAAACTGAATCCCAAAGGAACAAATGATTTGCCTAAGGTCAAAAAAGTAATAACTGGGGGCAGATAGGTGGCTCAGTGGATAGAGCACTGGCCCTGAAGTCAGGAGGACCTGAGTTCAAATCTGGCCTCAGACCAAAAACTTGACACTTACTAGCTGTAAGTGAAAGTCACTTAACCCCAATTGCTTTAAAAAAAATGTAATAACTGATAGAGCTGGGGTTTGAACTCAGGTTATGTCTCTAAATCCATCACTCTTTCTACTAGAATATATATATATATATATAGCCCTCTGATGGTCACTGAAAAGTGATCTCTGTATTAGTTACTTGAACTCATTGCTATTTTAGCAAGAGGGAAAATAGTAGGTATCAGATACTACTGTAATTGTAATTTATACACAATCACATCATTTTAATTATTTTTTTATCTGATCATCACAAGAACCTTGTGAGAGAGATACTATTATTTCCATTTTTCGGATGGTGAAATTGAGGCTCAGAGATATTAAGATATTGTTATTCTGTTAGAAGGCAGGTAGGTGGCTTAGTGAATAGAGCCCCCAGACTGGGATCAAAAAGACCTCATTTTTCTGAGTTTAAATCTGGCGTCAGACACTTACTAGCTGTGTGACACTGGGCAGCCCTGTTTGCCTCAGTTTCCTCATCTGTAAAATGAGCTGGAGAAGGAAATGGCAAACCACTCCAGTATCTTTGCCAAGAAAATCCCAAATGGGATCACAAAGAGTCAGATACAATTGAAAAATGACTGAACAACAGTTCATTTGGAAAGTGATAGTGTTATATTTTAGAATCAGGCTCTGCTTCAAGTCTAGTATCCTTTCCATTATGTTGTAATCAAGGTGTCGTTCAGGCCCTTATCATTTCATACTCTATTACAGAATTTTTAAAATGAAGAGGTAGGTGACACAATAGATAGAAAGTTGGACTCAGAATCAGGAGAGCTTGGGTTCAAACAATCTCAGACATTTATTAACTGTGTGTACCTGGACAAGTTGCTTAACCACACCTGCGTTGGTTTACTCATCTATAAAATGAGACCTATAACACAACTTTGAGGATTGTTTTGAGGATAAAGTGAGATGTTGGCAGTCCTTTTCAAACTTTTTAAAAAGTACAATATAAATGCTAGCTATCATTATTATTGTTGTTGTTGTTGTTGTTGGGGCTACTAGATGGTACAGTGGATGCTGTGCTGGGCCTAGAGTCAGGAGACTCATCTTCATGAGTTCAAATATGGCCTCAGATACATACTTGCCATGTGACCCTGGCCAAATTACTTAACCTTGTTTGCCTTGGTTTCCCCATCCGTAAAATGAGCTGGAGAACAAAATGGTAAACAAGTACAATATCTTTGCCAAGAAAACTCCAAAAGGGGTTGCATAGAGTTGGATACAACTGAACATTATTATAAACTGAAAACATAAAATTATATATATATATGAATTCTGTAGGAACAAATTATCATCTGAACTTTTGGTTGCTCATTTGAAACCTCTAGATCTCTTTTGCTTTGTCACTCACTGTCAATGGGATGTTTGTGGGTAGCAGCAACATGGGGCTTAAGTCAAAGAATTTAATATTTCAAAAGTTATCTTGCACTCCCTAGTGTGTCCTCAGGAAGGCTTCCACGAAGGGAAAAGCTGGATATGTGGTTGTCATAAAAAGTTCAAGGATGTATAAAAAAGGCTTTTTGGATATTTTCCGGGTCCAAATTGTGGCCATCTTATGCCATCTGTATCTAATTATGGGACCACAATCAGAGTAATAATGATTCTCCACAAGGCAATAAGGTTGTTAAGGTTCATAATGGATGCTTTTTCATACCTGAGAAAGAAAGCGCAGGAGGCCCTGTGAAATCAGCTAGACAGTTGAATATGCGTGGAAGAAAGACATCCTGGAGAGAGGGGTTAAGCATAATAGTAAGTCTGACACTCAGTTGGAAGATTGTGTAGTCATCTTGCATTTCCTTAACACTAAAAGTGCCAATTACCTCACTCCTTTAGTGAAGGTTTTCTTCTTTCAATGGTATGGACAAGATGTCCTTTGAAAATTACATTTAGCCTTCCATTTTGATAAAGGTAATATCATTGCAAAATACATGTCTGAGGCAATTGACCCAAGCCCCAAAGCCTGAACCAGGAGAGAAATTCAGGACAAAGAGGCCAGTCAAAAAAAAATGGAAAAACAGAGAGACTCTGCTCCCTGTGCCTGAGGGATTGTTCTAAAGATGAAAAGTGTCAAGAAAGCCACTTAAATGTGGAGAAATATGCAATTAAGGACAAACTTTGGAAGAAAGTGCACTGAAATTCAATGTATTAAACATTTATTGGAAACGTACTATCTATTAGGTGCTGGGACAACAAAGACAAGAATGAAACAATCTCTGTCCTCAAGGAGCTTACATTGCATGGTGGGAGATAAGCTCTGCCTAGCTAAGTTAGTGCAAAATATATACAAAGTAAACTGAAAATTAATTTGGGAGTAGGGAGATGGGGAAATTACAAGTTACTGAAACTATCATTTCCCATCGGAGGTGGACCATGTGTTGAGCCTCAGATAAAGTTATGGATATGAAAAAAGGAATAAGAAAAGCTAAGGATGGGGAGCATTCTAGTCATAGTAGGCAGGTAGGATTTTGAAGTTCTATTGGAGAAATCTGGAAATGTGCAGAGATTTGATGATTTGTGAGAAATAGAAGAAAGGAAAAATGGAATGAAAGGAAAATTATCATGAAAGCAATATTTCAATGGTACTGTATCAATGTGTCAAACATTTGTTGAGAGCCAATTATATAGGAGATCCTGAGCTAGATAGCTAACAATACAGAAGTGTTTGTCTTGTTTACTTCATAGAGTTTTAGGAGGACTAAATGAGACTATAGATGTGGACACGCTATGTAACTATGAAGCATCATTAAAATGTCTTTCAATACATGTATCTTGGACTGGCTCTGCAGATGGAAAGTGAGATGGATCTTCAATTTAAAACAACTAAAACTGAACTCATCTTTCGCCTCAAAGATTCTCTTCTTCCTAACTTTGCTATTAATCTTGATAGTACCACTATCCTCCCAACCAGGCTCCCAACCTAGTGGTTCCTCTCTCTCATCAGATCCAAATCTGTTGCCAAAGCCTATCAATTCCATGTTCACTGTACCTTCCACATATATCCCCTTCTCTGCTTTGACTTTGCCACCATCCTATTGATATTCCTAAGGTACAGGTCAGATCATGTCATACCTCACCCCTCATTTAACAGACTCCAGTGGTTCCCTATTACCTGTAGGCTCAAATATAAAATCCTATGACTGACTTTAAAAGGTCTGTATAACCTAGAACTCTCCAAGGTTTCCAGACTTCCTACATCTCATGCCCTTCCATATTCTCTGCAATCCAATTATGCCATAACTCCCTTGTTATTCCTACCATCTCTCAACTACAGCTTTTGTCACTGGCTGTTCTCCATGCTTGCAATTCTCTCCATCCTCATCTCTGCCTTCTGGCTTCCCTGTTTTTCTTCAGGTCTCAGCTTGAAATTAAACCATCTACAAGAAATCTTTCCTTATCACTGTTAGTGCTAATGCCATCCATCTGATTATCTCTAATTTATCCTGGAGATATCTTGTTTGTGCACAGCTATTTGCATGTTAAACCATAAGTTCCTGGAAAGCAAGGATTATTTTTGCCTTATAGTTTTCCTAATATTGGTCCAGCCCTACAGTTCTGACATAAATTCAGCCTGATTGTAGTGTATGAGCTTTATAATACTGTGATTTCCTTGCAAATATTTCATGTAAATAAATAAATGAATGAGTAAATAAAATTTTATAATAAACCTTGGGGGGGGTCTATGAACTTGGAAGACTTGTTGACTTGATCAACTTTTGATTTCCTTTGTAATACTGTGTATTTTTCATACATTAAACTTTTATTGCATAATTATATATTATACATATAACAATGTATTATTACACATTTGGAATTTATTATTTTTGGAAATTTTCAGTTCCAAATACCGCTCCTCAGTTTCTCTCCCATCCATTAAGAAGGCAAGCAATACAATGCCTATTGTATATGTGAAGTTTTGGAAAACATTTCCATATTAGCAATGTTGCAAAAAAAGTAAGAAAAAATTTTTAAAAAATGAAAAAAATTGCTTCAATCTACACTTATAATTCATTAGTTCTCTCTCTAGATGTGGATATAATTTTTTATCATGAATCATTTGGAATTGTTGTGGATTCTTGAATTGATCACAGTTGATTATCATTATAAAATTGCTGTTATTGTATACCATCTTCTTCCTAGATCTTTTAATTTCACTTTGAATCAGTTCATATCAGTCTTCTCAGGTTTTTCTGAAACAATCTCCTTCATCATTTCTTTTAGTACAATAGTATTCCATCAAAATAATGTGACAACTTGTTCATTACCTATTAGACATCCCCTCAATTTCCAAATTTTGCCACCACAAAAAGTGCTGCTATAAATATCATTGCATGTATGTGCCCCTTTCCTTTTTCTTGGTGTCTTTGGGATACAGATCTAGTAGTGATTTTGTTGACTCAAAGTGTATCACAGTTTTCTAACCCTTTGGGCATAGTTCCAAATTATTCTCCAGAACGGCTAGACTAACAACTCACAATTGCACCAGTAGTACATTGTGTACTTTTTCCCCCCACAGCCACTTCAACATTTGTCATTTTTCTTTTATTTCATATTAGCCAATCTGATGTGCGTGACACTTTAACATTTTTAAATTTGTGTTTCTCTAATCAATAGTGATTTGGAGCATTTTTGATACGATTATTAATAGCTTTGATTTCTTCTGGAAACTTCCTTTTTGCATCAATTGACCACTTATTATTAGAGAATGACTCCTTTTTATATAAATTTGGCTCAGTTCCCTATATATTTGAAAAATGAGATTTCTATCAAAGAAACTTACAGGAAAATCCCATCCCCTCCAGTTTACTGCTTTCCTTCTAATTTTGGCTACATTGCTTTTGTTTTTGAAAAACCTTTAAATTTTATTTTGTGATTTGTATTCAAAACAATCCATTTTATCTCCCATGATCCTTTCTATCCCTCATTAAGTCATAAACTCTTCTCTTGTCCATAGATCTGAAAGAAAATTTGTTCCATGCTCCTTTAATTTGCTTATGCTGTCACCCTTTATGTCTAAATCATGTATTCATATTGACTTTATCTTTTTATACAGTGTGAGATGTTGGTCTATGAGTTTCTGCCAGATCACTTTCCAGTTTTTATAGCTTTTTTGTTGTTGTTGGGTTATTGCTCCCATAGCTTGCATCTTTGTGTTTATCAAACAGTAGGTTACTATATCATTTATTTCTGCATGTTTTGTGCCTAATATATTCTATTGGTCAACCATTCTATTTCTTATTCAATACCAGATTGTTTTGATGATTACCACTCTGCAGTATAGTTTGAGATCTGGTACTGCTAGGCCATCTTATATCACTTTTTTCCCCCACTGATTCCTTTGATATTCTTGACCTTTTATTATTCCAGATGAATTTTATTATTTTTTCTAGCTCTATAAAATAATTATCTGGTAGTTTGTTATGGCATTGATAAACAATTTAGGTAGTATATTAGTTCTAATACATTGTCTTGGACTACCCATGAACAATTAATACTTCAATTATTTAGATCTGCCTCTATTTGCATTAAAAATGTGTTGCAATTGTGTTTGTAAAGTTCCTCTTTCTGACTAGGCAGGTAGACAACAAGTATTTTATACTATGTACAGGTATTTTAAATGGAATTTCTCTTTCCATCTCTTCTTGCCAGTTTTCATTTGCAATATATGGAAATGCTGATGATTCATGTAGATTTATTTTATATCCTGTAACTTTGCTGAAATTGTTAATTGTTTTGACTAATTTTTTTAAATGTTGGTTTTCTCAGATTCTCTATGACTACAATTATATTTTGTTTTTTTTTTCATATTCCTTCACTTTCTTTTTCTCATCATATTGCTATAGCTAGAATTCCTAGTACAATATTGAAGAATAAGTGTGATAATGGATATTTTTGATTCACCCCAATCTTATTGGAAATGTTTCTACTTTATCCCCATTACAGATAATGTTTACTCTTGGACTTTAGATGAATACTACTTGTCATTCTGAGGAAAGCTCCATTTATTTCTATGCTTTCTAGTGTTTTATAATAGAAAGAGGTGTTGTATTTTTTCTATTGATATATTCATATTATTTTTATTATATTTGCTATTGATATGGTCAATTATGCTTATATTTTTCTTAGTATTTTTCTAATACTAAATCACCTCTGCATTTCTGGTGTAAACCAACCTGTTGTATGATCTCTGTGATATATTGTTGCAGTTTCCTTGCTAGTATTTTATTCAAACAATTTTGTATCAATATTCATTAGGGAGATTGATTTATTATTTTCTTTCTCTGTTTTTGCTGTCCTTGATTTAGGTATCAAAACCATATTTGTGTCATAAAAAGAATTTGATAGGACTTAGTCTTTATTTATTTTTTCACATGGTTTTTTGGTATTAAAATTAATTATTCTTCAGATGTTTGATAGAATTTGCTTGTAAATCCATGAAGAATATTCCTTAGGGAGCTCATTTATGGCTACTTCAATTTCTTTTTCTAAGATAGAATTATTTAAACATTTTACCCTATCTCTCCTCAAAAGCATTTTTTCCCCTTCAAACCACTATCTCCCTTAATCTGTCCTTCTAACACCACCCTCTCCTTTTTCTTGGCCAATTCTCCTCCTACTTTCCTATTGGATAAGATAGACTTCCATATCCAACTGAATGTGTGTATATATTCTTCCCTCTTTGAACTGTTTCAGATGAGAGTGCACCTCAAACATTGGCCACTCTTTTCCCTTTCCCTCTCCATTGTAAAAACTCTTCCTTGTATGCCTCTTTTAGTTGAGGTAATTTTCCCTATTCTTCTTCCTTCCACTTACTTCCGGTGCATCCCTCTTTCTCAGCTTTCCATTTTTATTTTGAGACAATCCTCACATAATCAACTCACCTCAGTAGCCTCTGTCTAAGTAGATTTCCTAATGATAAAATTCATAGGGGCTAATTGTACCACCTTCCCACTTGGGAATGTAAATAGTTTAAACTTGTTAAGCACCTCATGATTTCTCTCTCACTCCTATTTACCTTTTTATGCCTATTTTGAGTTGTGTATTTGAATGTCAAATTTTCTATTCAACTCTGGTCTGTTTATCAGGAATGCCTGGAAGTCCTCTATTTCATTAAATGTCCATTTCCCCTGTAGGATTATACTCATTTTTTTAAGGTAGTATTCCAAACCCTCCATTCCTTTATTCTGCTAAATCTTATGTGATTCTGACTATGCTCCATGGTAGTTAAATAGTTTATTTTGGCTGCTTGGAATATTTTCTCCTTGACTGGGAGCTCTTGAATTTGACTATAATATTCCTGAGAGTTTTCCTTCGGGGATCCCCTTCAGGAGGTGGTTGGTGGTTCTTTTAATTTCTATTTTTCCCTCTGGTTCTAAGACATCTGGGCATTTTCCTTTATAATTTCCTTATGATGTCCAGACTCTTTTTTTTATCATAACTTTCAGGTAGTCCAGCAATTATTAATTTATCTCTCCTCAATCTATTTTTCAGATCAGTTATTTTTCCAATGAGATATTTTGTATTTTCTTCTATTTTTTCATTCTTTTGACTTTACTTTTCTTGTACCTCATGGAATTGTTAACTTTCACTTGACTAATTCTAATTTTTAAGGAATTATTTTCTTTAGTGGGATTTTTTACCCCTTTTAACATTTGGCCAATTCCGACTTTTAAAGAGATATTTTCTTAAGTATTTTTTGTGACTCTTTTACCAAGCTATTAATTTTCTTTGCTTAATTTTCTAGCATTACTCTCCTTTCCTCCCGCCCTTTCCTCTATCACTTTTATTTGATTTAAAAAAATCTTTTTAGTTAATTTTTGTCTTCTTTTGAAAGTTCTTTGGGGGGGGCGGAGCCAAGATGGTGGAGTAAAAGCAGTGACTTGCTTGAGCTATCCCCCAAACACCTCCAAATATCTATAAAAATGACTCTAAACAAATTCTAAAGCAGCAGAACCCAGAAAAAGACAGAATGAAACAAATTTCCAGCCAAAGACAGCCTGGATGGTTGATCAGAAAGATATATCATGTCAGGCTGGGAGAGGAGCGCAGTTCGTCATGGGCGCACAGGCCACAGCGACCCTGGAGCAGGCCTCAGAGGACTGAATCATAGGCAGCTGTGGTGGTTTCCAGACTTCACAACCCACAAATGCCAAAGACAACTTAGAAGGTCAATGGGAAAAGTCTGTGACTGTGGTGGTGAGAGAGGAGCTCAGGATCCCAGCTCCATTTCTTGGGGTGGTGGCTGCTTCCTGAGCTTCCGACTCACAGACGGAGTGACTGATCAGAGGGGGATTGTAGGGATATCTCTGCTGGTGCAGGATTCTCTTGCTTTGCCCGTGATCGGATCTGGTCACAGTTCTGAGGGGCGGTCCTGGGGCAAGGAGGAATGCTGATGCAATGGAGCTTGTAGTGGTTGTGGAGAGGAAACTCTCCTCACAGTTCCAAGACAGAGAAGAGTGCTCATAGACCAGAGCACAGGCTGGGAAAGGAGTAAACACCTCACCTTTGATCATAGCACCTTGGAAGAATTGAAAATTTATAGGTCCCTGGAAATATCTCTGAAAACAGCTGCACAAAACCCCTGAAGCTTGGGACAGTACATTTTCCACACTGGAAACAGACTCCTACCTTAACAAAGAGTCTATAACTCAAGTAATTGGTTGAGATCATGAGCAAGCAGTGCAAAAAGAGTCAGACTATATTATCTTACTTTGATGACAAAGAAGATCAAAACATACAACCAGAAGAAGACAATGAAGCCAAAGCTCCTACATCCAAAACCTCCAAGAAAAATATGAATTGGTCCCAGGCCATGGAAGAGCTCAAAAAGGATTTTGAGGAGCCAGTAAGAGAAGTAGAGGAAAAGCTGAGAGTGATGCTAAAGGAGATCCAAAAAAAAAAAATACTGAATAAAATAACACCTTAAAAAATAGCCTAACCCAAATGGCAAAAGAGGTCCAAAAAGCCAATGAGGAAAAGAATGCCCTAAAAAGCAAAATTGGCCAAATGGAAAAGGAAGTCCAAAAGCTTACTGAAGAAAATACTTCCTTAAAAATTAGAATGGAGAAATTGGAAACTAGGGACAATTTGAGAAATCTAAGCACTGTAATGCTAATCCAAAGGAATGAAAAAATAGAAGAGAATGTGAAATATCTCATTGGAAAAACAACTGACCTAGAAAATAGATACAGGAGAGAGAACTTAAAAATTATTGGACTATCTGAAAATCACAATCAAAAAAAGAGCCTAGACATCATCTTTCAAGAAATTATCAAGGAAAACTGTCCTGATATTTTAGAACCAGAGGGCAAAATAGAAATTGAAAGAATCTACAGATCACCTCCTGAAAGAGATCCCCAAAGGAAAACTCATAGGACTGTTATAGCCAAATTCCAGAATTCCCAGGTCAATGAGAAGATATTGCAAGTAGCCAGGAGGAAACAATTTAAGTACTGTGGAAACACAATCAGGATAACACAAGATTTAGCAGCTTCTACATTAAGGGTCCGGAGGGCATGGAGTATGATATTCCAGAGGGAAAGGAGATAGGATTACAACCTAGAATCACCTACCCAACAAAACTGATTATAATCCTTCAGAGTAAAAAATGGTCATTCAATGAAATAGGGGACTTTCAAGCATTCCTGTGGAAAAGACCAGAGCTGAATAGAAAATTTGACCTTCAAATACAAGACTCAAGTGAAACATGGAACAAGTAAACAGGAAAGAGAAATCATAAGAGACTTACTAAAGTTGAACTGTTTACATTCCTTCAGGGAAAGATGATATTTGTAACTCATGAGTCCTTTGTCAGCATTAGGGTAGTGGGAGAGAAAAAAATTATATATATGTATAGATAGATAGATAGATAGAGATTTAGACAGATAGATAGATAGAGGGCACAGGGTGAGTTGAAGATGAAGAGGTGACATCTGGAAAATAAAATTAAGGGGTGAGAGAGGATTATAGTGGGAGAAGGAGAAAGGGAGAAGTAAAATGAGGTAAAATATCTCACATGAAATAGGATTTTACAGTGGAGGGGGAATGGGGGAAGGTGAGAGGGAATGAGTGAATCTCATTCTCATAGGATTTGGCTTAAGGAGGGAATAACATACACAGTGGGGTATGGAAATCTATTTTACCCTATAGGAAAATAAGGGAGTAAGGGGACAAGAGAACAGGGGTTTGATAGAGGGGAGGGAAGATTGTGGGGAAGGGATAATCAGAAGCAAACAATTTTGAGGAGGGACAGGATCAAAAGAGAGAGTAGAATAAATGGGGGATAGGATAGGATGAAGGGAAATATACTTAGTTTTTCACAACAAGACTACTATGGAAGTGTTTTGCACGACTACATATCTATAACCTGTACCAAGATGTTTGCCTTTTCAATGAGGGTGGATGGGGAGGGAGGAAGGGAGAAAACTTTCAACCCAAAGCTTTAAAAAGATATGTTAAAAATAAAAAAAATAAAAAATTTATAAAAAAAATAAAGTTCTTCTAAAAATTCTTGTTGGATTTGTGTCCAATCTGCATTTTTTCTTTAATACTTTGCTTAAACATATTTTTTTCATAATTTTCTTCTCAGTTTGTATCTTAAGCTTCTTTCTCACCATTGTAACTTTTTATTTTCAGATTCTTTTTGTTATTTGCTTTTTTCAGACTATTTTTGGATTTATATTAGAGTTGAGTTCTGCTTATCTCTAGGTTGAGGAGGGTTGTTTACTGTCTTGAACTTCAGGCTTTTTCACTCTACTGTTTACATAGCTAATTTTGGAGGCCTATAAGTTTTTGGTATATCCAAGGTGCTTTGATCCAGGGAGAGGTGTTTTCCTAGTCTGAATGTGGGCCCTTACCCAGGTAGATCACTTGTTCTCTTGTGAACAGAACTCCTTTCCTCTCTGGAACTGCAATTGGAAACTAGTGCCATTGCACATGATCACAAGCACTTCTTTGAGCCCTGGCACTGTGACTCCATAATTGGGCAATGGATAGTGGAACTGCCCAATAGTGTCTGGTGTTGCATGTATTGTTAGCAGAGGAGTTATCTGGAATATCTTTCTGTCTAGATGTTCAAGCCACTTATCATTTCTGAGCAGTGAGAGTTTCTTTTATCACTGATGCTATCACCACTGCCTCCAAGGACCACAAGTGGTGTCACTGTTGCTCTGAAATCACAGTCAACCCCCACCCCAGTACTACAAAACTCTCCTTCAGTCCTCCTAATTTGTCTTGTTTTGGAAAAAGTCTTACCCTGACCTTTTCATTGGTTATACTGCTTTAGAATTTGATTTTATGCATTATTTTAAAGTTGTTCAGAGGAAAATATTGGGAGAGTTCTGCCAGAATGTTCCCTTTAATTGTCCATCTTGGCTCCCCAAAATTGTTATTTTGAGAAGGTTTTTCATGAATAACGGTTTTCCATTATTCTGTGACAATCAGAGAAAAAGAATTTATTGAAAGCAAAGATGGGAGAAGTGTCTTGCCTCCCAGCAGCTCAGATATATTAGTTACTATAACCACCTTCTCGGATGGGTACAAAATACAGAATTTTTCAGTGCATTATACTTGTGCTGTATATGCAAGACATTTTTATAGAGCTCCATAGTTTCACACAGACTTCCAAAAGTGTTCATTATACAAAATAAGTTTAATAACCTTTGGCCTAGCTTTTGTTTCCTCCAATTAGTTCTTTTGAACAGGAGTGCTTTCCTCCAATGAAATAAGCTCCCAAAAGCAACTGCAATGCTTGTTCTCCTCTGTTCCACTGGTGACAAATTTTAAGCAATTGTTCTTATCTTCTTCTTTCTCAGCTGTCTTTCAAACTGCTTCATTAATGCTTTTCACTGATTTCTTTATGTGTTTCTACTCCTCTCTTCACCTTCTCCTAGTTGATGACTGATTCCTTCCTCAAAGGAGTGTCTCTTTGTGTGAAGTGATTTCTCTCTATCTCAGAATGAGAAATCAAAAATCACATTTCTGTTAGACCCACCATAGATAAGCAATATCTTCATTGTTACCAAAAAGCCTAATTATCAAAATTTCCAGACATCATCACCCTCAAAATTTATAATATATATACACACATATATAAACATATATGTGTAGATGTTTGTATATGTGTATGCATATATAAACATGTATGTGTATGTGTGTATAATATATATATATATATGTGTGTGTGTGTGTATTCTCTAAGTTATTTTTCTCTGAGCTACTGCTTTTTCTCAATTCCTCTCAATACTTCCTCTGAACATCTGCTTTCTCTCAAGTATGCTCAGAACTGTCTGAGTTCCCTCCAAGTATTTTTTTCTGAGAGCTCACTTTTCTCAATGTTTCTCACATGAATATCCCCTTTTCTGTTTTTTTTTCCACAAACAAAATGTCCAAAGATGAAATGGGTGCCACTTTACATACAACAAATATGTGTAGTCATCTGTTGTTGTTGTTGTTGACTGTCCTTTGTTCCTGAAGAGGACCAGACATTAGGGAAGTGGTGCTATGACATTCAAGATTTAAGTGAGGGAGGGCTGTGCAAAGTCACCAGCCTCATTTTCTCCTCTGGAACAATCTGGGTCCAGTGACAAGATATAGACAAAGATGACTAGAGATCATCCTGGATGCAGTGGGAGACCTTTTAAAGCTAAGGTTTTTTAACAGGTCTCAGTTTGACTGAGGAAATGCCCATTTGGTGATTAAGGATAGCCAAGAAATAAGCCAGAAGGGTCTTCCCTTCTTGGATTGATTTTTTTTTTTGACTAGGATGTAGTCATCTACCTCTCTAATGAAAGGAGATAGGTGCATTTTCTCATCTCTTCTTTAAGGATGTTTCAAAAGCCCTTATTTTCAGCAACAATATTTTCCCAGTGATACCAAATGGCTACAAAAACTGAAAAAAGCATGACATGATAAATTTAAACCCATTTAACTGGTTATCTAAAAGATCGAGTTTTTTAAAAAGAAGAAGGTGAGACCAGAACAAAGGTGATGACTTGGGAAAGCAGAAAATGTGGAGTAATTGAAGATTGTAATGAGGTCGAAGAATGGGTCTAAAAGATAGAGAAATTCCAGAATTATGGATCATAGAGGTGGGTGATTCCTGAATGTAGCATAGGTAGAGTAGAGGTCCAGATAGTAATTTAATCAACTAGGAAATGATGGTATTTGATAGGACAAACATATATGTTAAAATCCCTAAATATAAAGACAATGTTAGTGGTGTTGAAAAAGACCTTAGGTCAGGTAATAAAATTCTTAAAAAAAGAGGAAGAATGATCTGGGGAATGGCATATAATAGCCACCAGGATTTAGATAGGGTGATATATCTGGTTAGGGTGAAAGTCAAAGAGTACAGGTCCCTAAATGGAATGGGAGGAGAGAGGGTCTGAAAATAGCAGTGAGAAATAAAAAGAAGTGCATATTTCTCCTCTTGTTCTGTTCTGTAGGAATATGGGAGATATACAGTATACAGTATAAAAGAGGATGGCCAGGATGCATTATCTTCAGTGGAGAGTCAGATTTTGGAAATGTAACAAGATGGAAGCAGTATAAGGGAAAGAGTTATGTTAATTAATTAAAAAAGCCTACTAGTGCCACTGTAATAAGGACTGAGGCTATGAAGATAAAAGAAAAATAGTCCCTGTTCTTAAGGTGGTTATGTTCTATTAGGAACTTTGTTGAAAAACAGAATAATTGTTCCACTGGATATAATAAAAGGTCAGGGAGCATTGGGTAGGAATCTGGCTACAGAGTGATGAATTTTTGGGCTCCAGATATATCTAAGACTATTTACCAAGTTTTAGAGTGCTATGGTCATCATCAATAAAGAGAAGATTTATGTTGCACTGACCATTCCCATTTTGGGGAATACTATCTATTCCCCTGGCTTCCACTCTTTTTTCCATCTTTTTTGGCTTACCTTTTGGTCACTTTAATTGAAAGTCCATTGTGAGAGGCAACATGGTGTGATGGAAAGATGGTTGATATGGAGTCAAACAAATTGGCTTTGAATCCTGGTTCTATAATTTACTGACTGTGTGATGCTGGAAAATTCACCTAACCACTCATAGCCTAAGTTCCCTTATCTGTAGAAAGAGGTTTTTAGGGCCCAGTGGTATCTTAAGTCCTTTCCAATTCTTAATCTATCATCCTATGTCACTTCATCTTTTTGGGCCTCAGTTTCTTCATCTGAAAAATGAGGGATTTGGATTTGATGCCTTTTGAGGCCCCTTCCAGCTCTAGATCCATGATCCTATGATCTTTAATCACTTAGCCTTTCTGGGTCTTAGTTTACTCTTCTGTCAGAAGAGGGCATTGAACTTGATGACCTCTGATGACCCTTCAACTCTAAATACTATGGTGATGTCTTCTATGAATGGAACTATCATCTCTCCCTTCACAAATCCAGAAATTCAATTCAATAAACATTTATTAATTCATTTTGTAACAAATCCAAACATTAAAATAAACAAACACAAAGATCATAAAAGTCAAATGCAAGTACAATAATCAATTCAACAAATATTTAATTGCCTTTTGGAAGTTAAACACTGGGGACTCAAATGACCAAACTCACTTACATTTCATTGGGAGTGTGTGGTGGAACCCCAAATATCTCTGATACAAGTGAGAATGTTTAAAGCATAAATGAGATGTCCGGCTAAAGTGGTATGAGAAATATTAAGAGAAGAAATATAAGCGGGGAGTGGTAGTGAAGGAAGAGGAAGATCAGGAAGGAATGCATGAAGGAAGTGGCATTTGAAGTGGGCCTTTAAGAAAAGGAGGGCCTATCTTCAAGGACCTTGTAATTTCGTACAAGATAAAATAGTTGTACAATGCTTGTAATACAGAGTATAATGTGTTAAGTGCCTGATTGAAGTCAACCAGGAGAATGAGAGGTTGGTGAGAAAGTGACCAATTATGGCTGAATGATTAAACGTGGCTGATGATAGCACGTAGAACTTATGTCCACTTAGGTCTTGACTAGTTATTGTCTCACATTGTTCTTTGATAAGTGTTAGATGTTCCTCTTTTCTGCTCAACTAGAACATGAGCTCACTGAAGCAGGGAAAGGGACAGTATAGACCTTAGAAGCTATCACAATGCTGGGAAGAGTGGGTGCTGGGTGAATACTTGTTAATTTAATGATTGAATCTCAAGTTAGCAAGTATCATTGTCTCATTATTTTATGGCTGTGGCCAAAAGTTTGGTTGGAGAGATTGAAGAGAAGGTTGAAACTCTTAGTTAAGGTTAGAGAGTTTTTTAAACAATATATTAGTATATTTTTAAAAATATTCATACACACATTTATTTATGTAAGAGCTATCATTGTATTTCAATCATCCAGGCTATTTTTAGCCTCTTTGTTATGAAAAATTGGGAGCACTCTCTGAGAGGAGCATAGAAAATGTACAAAATCGATTTAAAGCAGAGATTCCCAAGCATATACACATAACTATAACTGATCTTTGGATGACATCATTTCTCATAGATATGACAGAAATATTGGATCCTGCAGAAGAGATTATCATCCTCCTACCTGTTGTTGTCTTAATCAGTTTGAAAAGAAAACAATTCTAATGGTAACTATTCCTTTTGAGATCAATGAATCAATAAACATTTATTAAGCACCTACTATGTTTCAAGCTATGTTAAACTATGTACTATGTTAAACACTAGGGATACAAAAAGAGGCAGAATATAGTCCCTGTTGTCTAGGAGCTTACAGTCTAATGAGGGAGACAACATGCAAACAAACACATACAAAGAAAGTGATATGCCTTTCAATGCCTTCCAAATCATGCTCATGGCACACTGGCATTTGGAAACCTGTATTATTCTATTTGTTTGAATTGTTCTTTTTCTTTCCTATTGAGTACAGTCTCCTTGTGGTCATGAAAATCTATGGTAAAAAAAAAGTCAAAGAGATTTCTTCCTGAAATATTTCATTCTGTACAAACAGTAGTATGCACAACACACTCTTGCCATGATGGAAAATAAAGGAACCATAACTATAGCATTTTTGTTGCATTCATTTGTCGTGATGTAGTACAATTTCTCACTTTTGCACTGATAGTCTTAGTCCCTGGAGGGCAGCTGTCTTCTTCTCCACCTTGGTTCTAGAGGTAAAAGGGTTGGGGAACTTTTCTAAGACTAATGTTTACAAACCCACCAGTGAGCTATCCATATAGATTATCAGTTGATATCAGTTAGCCAGCTAGACTTAGCCTTTAAGAACAGGAATTTATTAAGGTAGTGTAGTAACAACAATTGATAATAATTGGTATAAAGCATTCCTCCTTCTCCCTTTCCTTTGAGGTCTGGTACACATCGTTTTATAGGTACATACAGAGTCCAGGGAAAAGTGAGCTCAAAATTAGAGTACACTTGGCAAAGAGAGTAACTCCAGCTCCTGGAAGTCTTTTTTTTCCCCTGAAAGTCCTTCCTTTCACCTTTGTGGGACGTTTATGAAGTTTTCTTTAGTTATTATGAGCAGATAGGTGTCACAGTGGTTAGAGCATTGGACCTGGCATCAGGAAGACCTAAGTTGAAATATGGCCTCAGATGCTTACTACCTGTGTGATCCTGGTGAAGTCATTAAACCTTTGTTTGCCTCGAAGTCCTAATCTGTAAAATTGAGATAATAGAAATAGCTACTTTCCAGGATTATTGCCAGGATCTAATGAGATAAAAAGTGCACAGTGCCTGATAGCAGATAGACACTGTAGAAATGTATAGATGGATATGCATGTGTGTGTGTATACACACAGGTATATGATATATGTATATATATATGATATATGTATATATATATAATACACTGATATATATGTGTATATCTATATCTATCTATATATGTATGTCTATCTATCTATCTATCTATCTATCTATCTATCTATCTATCTATCT
>NW_020954550.1:34155629-34192033 GCF_900497805.2 Vombatus ursinus
TCTATCTATCTATCTATCTATCTATCTATCTATCTATCTATCTATCTATCTATATCCACCTCTGCATCTCTACATGTCTCTGCTGGCCTCCTTATAGAGTATTTTTTTTTGGCTAGGCAATGGGTTACACAGCTAGGAAGCATTATGTGTGAGAGGGTGGATTTGAACTCAGGTCCTCCTGAATCCAGGGCTGGTGCTTTATCCACTATGCCACCTACCTGCCCCCTCCTTATAGAGTCTTGAAGGAAAAGAAAATAAGTGAGATGAAACATTGGCATGAAATTGTATCTCCAATATGATAATAAGAAGAAAATTCACTAGCTGCTTTCCCATTTCCACTGAGGATGAACAAAAAGACTATAGACTTATAAATTATCTCAAGAAGAAATGAGGTTAGTTTTATACTATGCAAGG
Organism: Vombatus ursinus; assembly: GCF_900497805.2. NCBI lineage: Eukaryota > Metazoa > Chordata > Mammalia > Diprotodontia > Vombatidae > Vombatus > Vombatus ursinus. The sequence goes on from NW_020954550.1 coordinate 34,156,044, forward strand.
ATGAATTTTCAAACAGTGAGGGCTGGATAAAACCAGGATTTCAGAATATGATTGCTCAATCTTCTGAAGATTCTGAAGTCTTTAAAAATAATGTAAATTTTCTATATGTCTAGAGTGATTTAATGTTGACCTCCTCTGAAAGCAAAGACCTAGAACATATCTCTGCATACAGCATCTTCCAGCATGTGAATTGGCCAAATAGTAAAACAGGTACTAAATTTCACTGAAGAAAACAACTTTTTAAAATGCAAAATTGGCTAAATGGAAAAAAGAAATACAAAAGCTCATTAAAGAAAATAATTCCTTAAAAATTAGAATTAGTTAAGTGGATGCCAATAACTCTATGAGACATCAAGAAACAATTTTAAAAAGTAAAAAGAATTTAAAAAATAGAAAAAAATGTGAAATATCTCATTGGAAAAACAAATGACCTGGAAAATAGATTGAAGGGAGATAATTTTATAATTATTGGATTACCTGAAAGCCATGGTTAAAAAAAGCCATATTTCAAGAAATTATAAAGGAAAATTGCCCCAATATCTTAGATCCGGGAGGTAAGGTATAAATTTAAAGAATCCACTGATCTCATCCTGAAAGAGATTGCAAAGTAAAACTTCCCAGGAATATCATATGCAAATTTCAGAACCCCTGAGTAAAAGAGAAAATATGGTAAGCTGCCAGAAAGAACCCATTCAAATGCCATGGACCCATAGTCAGGATCACACAAGATTTAGCAGCTACCAGGATGAAGAACTGGTTGACTTGGGACATGATATTCTGGAAGGCAAAGGAGTTAGGATTACAACAAAGAATAACCTGGCCAGCAAAAGTGAGTATAATCCTTTAGGTGGGGGATGGGGAGAGCAGGACAGGACAATTAATGAAATTAATGGACAATTAATGAAATAGGAGACTTTCAAGTATTCCTGATGAAAAGACCAGAGATGATTAGAAAAGTTGACTTTCAAATACAAGACTCAAGAGAGGTATAAAAAGGTAAACATGAAAGAGAAATCATAAGGGAAGCAATATAGTTAAATTGTTTACATTCATATGTAGAAAGATAATTTTTGAAACTCCTAAGAACTTTATCACTATCAGGGGAGTTAGAATGAGTAGGGACAGACAGAAGACACTTGTGTGAACTAATTATGTTGGGTTGATCTTTAAAAATGGAGGGATGAGAAAGAGGGATGCACTGGGAGAAGGGGGAAGGGAGAAGAATGGGGATAATTACCCCACATAAAAGAGACACACAAGGAAGAGTTTTCATAATGGAGGGGGAAATGGTGGGGGGAGTGGATAGTCAATGCTTGACCTCACTCATATCAGAACTGGTTTAAAGAGGGAAGATTATAGATACATGCTCAGTTTGGTGTATAAATCTGTATTACCAAATAAGAAAATAGGAGGGTAATGGAATAAAAGAATGAGGGTGGTGGCAATAAGAGGTAAGAGGGAGAGAAGATTGAGAGAGGAGGTATCCAGAAGCAATTCAAGAAATTAATTGAATTAATTAATTGAATTAATTCTATATCTCATCTTAATATCTATAATTAATTAATTAATTCTTGAAATTAATTCATTTTGTAACAAATCCAAACATTAAAATAAACAAATACAAAGATCACAAAAGTCAAATGCAAGTACAATAATCAATTCAACAAATATTTAATTGCCTTTTTGGAAGTTAAACACTGGGGACTCAAATGACAGAACTGAAGATCATGAAAAGTAAAATGGATAATTTTGATTACATGAAATCAAAAAGGTTTTGTATAAACAAAACCAATGCAGCCAAAATTAGAAGGTGAGCAGAAAAATGGAAAAAAAATATTAAATTTCTCTAATATAGCCTCATTTCTCAAATATAAAGAGAATTGAACCAAATTTATAAAAATAATATGAGCCATTCCTCAACTGATAAACGGTTAAAGGATATAAACAGGCAGTTTTCACAACATGAAATCAAAGCTATCAATAGTCATATGGAAAAATACCCTAAATCACTATTGATTAGAGAAATGTACATTAAAAGGGAGAGGGAGACAGAGAGACAGAGAGACACAGAGAGAGACAGAGAAAGAGAGAGAGACAGAGAGAGACAGAGAGACAGGGAGACAGAGAGACAGAGAGACAGAGAGAGAGAGAGTTCTGTTCACAGGCCCATTTGGTATCCAGGCATTTAAGGGTCAGAAAAGATTTTGGAATGATTCTCACACAGTACTGTGTGAAATAGACTATGCTTGCCTTTGACACTGTCCATCTCTTTTTTTCACTGATTTCCTCAGCCATGTTGATATTCCCACTGAGCTCAGGTCTGTCACTTTCTTCAAACTAACTCCTGCCTACTCACAGCTCTCCATTAGAAAAAGTTAAATGATATTATGAAGAGAGTACTAGAATAGGAGTGAGAAGGACCTGAGATCACATATTGTGTCAAACACCTACATGGTTTGTGACACTGAGAAAGTTACCCTCTCTCACTCTCAATTCCCTCATCTGTAAATTGGTAAAAATAGTATCTACTTTCTGGGGTTGTTGTTGTTGTTGTTGTGTGTGTGTGTGTGTGTATTATGTAATATGCAATTATATACATAGTTATAGGCAGGGGTGTGCTGGAGCTAACTCATACTGGCTCATAAAAAATCAGTTGTTAAATTTTCAGTGTGAACATTTACACCTTGGAAGTTATCAAATGTTTTAATGTTTTGTTGATTGTCTAGACTTAAGACAATGATGGAGAAAATGGATCAAAAACACATTCAATCACTTAGCACTTTTTAAAATGCTATATAAGTGCTGAGATGATGATGATGATGATGATGATTTTAGATATTAATATTAAGATGCCTCAGATAAGCTTATTCTTCTATGATTTAGATCTATCTCAACCTTACCTCTCAACCCAAACCTTTGCTTTTTGCTACTTCCTGTGTTTCCAGATGTTTTTTTCTCTTTTTTTCAGAGAGAACTTTTAAATAAGGTCACAAAAATATTATAGTGAATCATGAGAGGCTGCTGCATTACTTTTCATCACATATTTGCCTCTAATGGTGGGAAGTTTTAGGACAAGGGTGGGGGCCTGTAGCCTCAAGGCCACATGTGGCCTTATAAATCCTTGGGTGAGGCCTTTTGATTGAGTCCAAATTTTACAGAACAAATCCTTTTATTAAGGGGGTTTGTTATGTGAAATTTAGATTCAGTCAAAGGGCCACACTTGAGGTAATAGAGGGCCACATGTGACCTCAAGGCTGTAGGTTCCCCACTCCTGCTTTAGGCAATCAGGCATTTGGGTAAATGACTTTATTGATGTGGCTAGTTACTCCCTGCAGCAACTGCTTTCCTAGGAACTGACCTGTAGGAAAGAGAGTTCATAGCTGCAGGGGCCTTTCCTTTTGGAAGTTAACACCAAACTGCCTAGCTTCTCTCTAATATAGTAGTACCAATGTCAAGCATATACAGGCAGGACTTAATAAAAGGAAAACACCAAGAAAGTGAGATTAGAGTTGGCAGAGTCAAAGGAGGAAATTTATGTAGCTTGAGGCACATGGCACCAGGCAAAACTGCCCAAATGCCCAGACTGAGTTACTGAATGTTTAGTTGCTTCACAAACATAATCAATTTAGTGTTCTAAAAAAAGGAACATTCTGAATGTATATTATAAGGAGATTAAGTAGAACATAACTAAAGTAGGGTAACTGTGGCTTTATCCTAGAGTGCCAAAATTTAGAGAGTAATGGTGACATTTATACTCCTTCTACCTATAGAAACAAATGAGCTTAACACCAAGTTAGCAAGAATAATATGTTAAAATAAGAAGCTATAGCAGTAGTGAGCTTGGACTAGTCACTTAATCACTGGATCTCAATGTCCTCATCTATACAATGAAAGAATTGAAATAAACATCCTCAGAAGTCCCTCACAGATATAGATCTATGACCCCAGTGGAAAGTCAGACACTTCCAAGATGAGCTCCTTCCTGGCTGCCCACCCAGAAATTGTTCTAGGAGTAGTCTTTTGATGTCACAGGTGTATGTCCCCTTGTTAAGAGGGAGGTAACACAGGGTTTCACCCTACAAGAAACCTCTCCTTAAGATCATTAGCCTTCATTTTCCCCAACTGAATTTATTTTTTAAAGCTTATTTGAGGGTTCTTTTCATGCTGTTTGTTTTGTTATGCTTATCTTCAGGGAGTCTGTGGTAGGGAGGTGCAGAATGGCTACTGCTAACTCTGGTTAAGATATGGAAAGCTTTCCTCTCATTGGATTACACAATATTTCCACTTCCCATCTTTAGACTTGGAATACTCAGATTCAGCTGATCTGTACCAAAGTATTCATGACATTTAGCTTCAATTGCAGAACAATATCAGAAGCATTGATTTTTCAGAAAGCTTTCCCCCTAATTATCATAATGATAAATTTTATGTATATAGATATTTATATAACATATTACAGAAATAAAATAGTACATAGACATACATATGATCTTTAAACAATCTCTCAATACTGCATTTTGTACTCCTAAGCTCCTAAACCTATAACATAGAAATTATATATGTATATATATATATATGTGTGTGTGTGTGTATGTGTATGTGTGTGTGTGTGTATTATACAGTATGCAATTATACATATAGTTATAGACAGGGGTGTGCTAGAGGTAACTCATACTGGCTCATAAAATTCAGTTGTTAAATTTCCAGTGTGAACATTTACACCTTGGAAATTATCAAATGTTACAAATCAGGGCTTGTTTTAATATTTTGTTGATTGTCTAGACTTAAGAGAGTGATGGAGAAAATGGTAATAAGGTTGATTAAACTTAAAAGTAGTTCATACATACATTTTTCAGAGAGCTGGTTGTTAAACATTTACCAGCACACCCTTAGATATAGCCAGCTAGATATAGATATATAAAGACACAATGTCAGATAACAATGATATAGATATATATAGACATATATATTAGAAGGAAAGAAATAAGCATTTATTAAAGGCTTACTATGTGTCAGATACTTTACAAATAGAACAAATGATATTTAATCATCATAACAACTTATATGGTTTATGATCTCCATTTTATGTTAGGGAAACTGAAAGAGATTAGCCCAGGGTTATATAGATAGTAAATGTCTGAGGCTGTATTTGAACTTGGGTCTTCTTAAATCTATGCCCATCTCTCTACCAACTGTGCTTAACTACTCTATGCACTCTAGCTACTTTGATAGTGATATAAATAGATTTAGATGTAGATCTAGCAAGATATGTAGGAGAGTCTGTCTACATGGATCATGTATAGGGATAAGGTTGTGTCCTGGCTGCTTCTGGTGAGTCACATATGCTAAAGGACATGTGTGAACATCAGCTCCTGATTAGTACCCTGGTCCCTGTGATGGGAAAGCTAAGTCAAAGTGCATTGGGAGAAAGACCTTCTGGTCTCTTTTGAGGTGGTTAGTTTCTTTGTTGGGATAGTCAACATCAGCTTTCCAGTGGAATTTAGAAAGGAGGGGGGAGTATTTCTCTACTCTCTTCCTGCCCACCTATAGCTACAATAGTGAGAACATGTGCTTGCCTAAGTGAACCTGATCCTGAATCTCAATTCTTTGATTGCTTCTTTTATTTCGTGTTTCTTTCCCTGAGCACAGATCACTGAATTGGTGATCCTGAGAAATGGACATTTCCAGGCTTGATGGCTCCCTTCTAAGTTTGAGACATACAGAATCCTTGAACTGTGTGCTGGTTGCTCAGCATGATATGCTTCCTGAAACTACACTCTTTTTCAAGGAAGAAGTAATAATCTATAGGAGAATAAGTCATACCATGGCCGGATAGAAGACTTGACCCTCAAGTTGCTGCTAAGATGAAACTGAAATCTGTTAAGCAGCTGTACAAGTCTTCCAGGAATATTTCCTATTTCCTGGGAGTACATCATCAGAGTGCTTGGTTATAGTTTTATGTTGTAAGTATTTGACAATGCACACTTAGGAATGCTATGTGTTAAGCGTTTCTTTCACAATCAAAGGAATCTTATGAACACAATTTGTACAGACCTTAGACATGAGACATAGCTAAGATTTTTTGAGAGATTTCCTCCAGAGCTCTAGATTGGAGACAATGAGCCAGAGTATGAGAAAGAGCCTAAAAGGGAAAGGGAATGGATTTAATTCTCAGGGCTGTTTTCTAAAGAACAAAACCTTGGATTTTACAAGTCTAAATTCTATATTTAAGAATGAGAAACTCTCTTCCCATATGGCTGACTAGAGCACTGGAATTAGGAAGAATGAGATGATGTGCTTTTTTATAAATCTAAATGGCATCAAATATAGGAAATACTTTTGTTATTTCCTTTCTTAAATACAAAACCCTGTATTTGTAAGCCACTTAATTATGAATCACAAATGAATCTGTGATGATGGAATGGCAATATTTATTAATAATTAGGGAAATGAGCTCTGCATAATATTTTCTAACAGGTCCAACCCTTCTATTTCCTGCATGATAACATTTATAAAGGAAATATGCCTTAATAAGATAAGGTATTTTCTTTCAGGAGCATATTTATAACTTTGCCTTGGCTTGAAAAGATTATGCTTTATACTGGCAATTGGTTCCAAAAAAATCTGTATTTTGCCCTCTACTCATTGTTATATCACATCCAATCATAGGATCCTCTAACTAGAGGTGGAAGGGATCTTAAAAGCTATCTGAACTACTGCTCTTGTTTTACAAATGAAGAAACTGAATCCCAAGGAGGGATTTAGCCCAAGACCTACCTAAGGTGACACTGATAATAACTGTCAGATTTAGTATTTGAATCCAAGTCCTCTGACTCCAGAATCAGTGCATTTTTCATTGTCCCATGCTGCCTTCAAATCTCTACTCCTCTGCCTCGCTTTCAAATTTCCTATTAGACTGACTCTGCCATGTTGTGTTTAGATGCACATTGCATAACAACCCATGGAAAGTGGTTCATTGTACTCCTTCATGGGAACTTGAGTCAATTAAGATAAATTTCACAAGCATTTTAAAGTGCCATCTTTGTGCCAGACAGTTTACATGTTCATAGAGATACAGGGGAAAAAATTGAAATTTTGTGCCTTAAGGAGTTACATTCTATTGGGGTAGATATGCACATTGATAAGTAAATAGAAAATAATTACATAATTTGTACATGGATCCAGAAAAATAAATATGTACAAAATATATATACCCTGAAGCTCAGAGGATTCTAAATAAAGAAAGTGTTGTAAGCTTACACTGACCCAAGTTTCTCCCAGGGAAAGCCCAACTCCAAGAAAGAATGTCACACTTCTCTTGACTGGCTCTATTCTCATTACAGAGTAAAATTTAGTCAAAATCTCTTATACAAAGATTAGGTTAGGCTCATATGTGTGATTTTTCCCAAAATGGGGATAATAAAGTCTCATCTGAAAAAGATATTTATGAACAATATGGCTACCAGGTATGGAGTAGCTATTGAATTTTCTCCACCACACAAATGTATACAAAATACAAAAAATTAAAAGGTGAACATGAAAAAAATACAAAAAGGATAAATCATTTCAAATAGCCCATTAGATTCACACTCCTTCCAAAAGTTAAAATTTCTTTGTGGGGATGACTGGATAAGTATCACTTCACCCCAGGATTGCACCATCTGAGTAATTCACAAGGTCCACATCCCCTGGTTATTCAGGGCACTGCTTTGATCCTTCAGCTACAGTATCTTTTCCCTTAGGAGCACACTGTTATGGAAATCACTTTCTACTGGGCAACTAGTACTGAATTCAAGACCACTTAAACTCACCAAGTACCTGCCTAGATTGGAGACATCCATTTTTCAGTAACTTTGGTCATTGACCTGAAAAGGGAAACAGGAAGCGTATTTGTTTCCCAGGCATATCTTAGGTACGCTCAGGGAAATACAAACTGATCACCATTGCCATATGTTTCTCAAGTGAGTCATCATTGCCACCATTGTCACTAGAGTCAGGGAGAAGAAAAACCTCTAGCTTCCCCTTGCTGGAAATTCAAGGGAAAGAATGTGCTATGAAAGAATCTCAAAAGAAAAGCCATCAAAAGAATGACGAGAGCTGTGGAGTTCTTATAGATAGCTCTGAGCAGAGGTGTCTCCCCAAGAGTTTGTTCCTCTGTTTCACAGGGATACATTTTCATAACTTTCAAAGTCTATATATCTTCAATACAACCTCCCAATCATGAGGATCAGGCAAGCATAGTCGCACTGCTTTACATGAGCTATCAGAGTTTCATGACCCGGCATAACTCTATATATTCTCCAGGTCTCTTATTAAAAATTAGACTTAACTATTAATAGAGACAAATAAGTTATTACAATTCACATTATTTTGTTCAGGTAATCACCTTCTGCTCACTTTCCTATAGACTGGAAGTTGATTCATACATTATATCAACACAGTGTTTCATCTTGTCCATGTGGATAGCAATAAAAGTTCTTGTTATAATTTTCCATTTTGTTGTGGACCCTTCCATTAGCATAGAGGGTTTTTTTTTTCTTTTTTTTTAATAAGTTTTCTTTGGTTTCAGGCTCCACTCCCTCACTCCTCCACCCCGCCCCCAGGATAAATTTGGTTTGGTATAAAAACAGAACTCCTTCCCTTACTGGGTCCTCCTGGGCCCTGGAGTGTATATTTTGCACCTTTTTATTGTATCTAAGTATTTTTGTACATATTTTGTAATTATTTTCAATTTATTTGTCTATGTACATACTTACCCTAATAGAAGGTAAGCTACTTCGGAGCAGAGACAACTTCATTTGTCTTTGTATCCTCATAACCTAGCATTCTATCTGGCATTTAATAAATGTTTACTGAATTTAATTTAATTGACTCAGAATGCAATAAAGAAGGACAACACCTTACCTTCCATGAGAAGTCATGTATAGTGCATATCTCTCAGTAAGAGGTCAAGGTGCCAATCAAGATCCATGGGAAGGGCTCCGGTCTAACAATTCAAGAGTTCCCTTGATCACTTCAGTTCAATTAATACAAGATAAAAACAAAAATTAGTCAGTGAAGGCAGAAGCGTGGTAGTGAGCTGAGCCTAAAATAAAATTCTAAGAGGCCTAAGTTAATCTCGTATTTCTGTGAAAATGTGTGGTTCTGGGGTTGAGGTTGCTACAGAATGCATTTGTTCCTTTCCTACTATATTTCCATCAAGTTTTCTCTCAGGGTTTATGTCCCTTTTATCAGACTAAGAATGGATGCTACAAGATGAAGTAAGGTACATGGATGTGTCTATTGTTTCATCTGGAAAACAGTTAAGAGCCATGTCCTGATGTCTGCTCTTTCAGCTAAGAAAAACGGAGCAATGTTACTTCTTTCCTCTAGCTGACAAGTCAGGTTTGAGATGAAATACGACAACTTTCCATCTGTTGCTAGGCACTGAGATTTTAAAAGGGGACATTAACTGGTCTTCGTACTATTTAGAATGAAAATTCTAGAAAAAGAAAAAGCTGCAGTAAAGGTTTAGTCTTTCTCTTTTTTATTCCACTCAGCTTTGCATGTACAATTTTTTTTGTACCCTCATACCTCATACCCTGTTATATGCCCTGAAGAGATCAATACAGAAGAAAGGGGCCTATACAGAGAAAAAAAAATATTTTAGTAGCTCTTTTTTGTGTTAGTAAAGAACTAGAAACTAAAAGAATACTTATCAATTGGGGAGTGACTGAACAAATTATTACATATGGATATAATGGAATATTATTGTGCCATTAGAAATAATGAAATGGACATTTCAGTGGAAAGGGAAAACTTCTATGAACTAATGGAAAGTGAAGTGAGTAGAAACAGGAGAATAATTTATGCAATGACAATAATATTATAGAGGACAAAAAAAACTTCAAAAGATTTTAGAATTCTAATCAATGGTGATGTCATGAGTCTAAAGGACTGAAGAGTCAACCATGCCACCTGACAGAGAGATGAAAGACAAAATGCAGAATGAACCAAATATTATGAGAGTTTTATTTTTAACTTTTTATTGCTTGTTTGGGGGGTGCAGTGAGAGAGAGATGACAAATACTTGTACAAATCTATGAATGAATTAATGAATAAAAATAAATTTTCCTGCCTCCTTTCCCTCTAGGCAAAAGAATTAATAATCAGTAATAGGATACATCCCCCAAACGCAACAAATCACCAAACCTTAAAGGTTCCCAGAAAACAACAACTTAGAATGTTGTGTAAACCTTCATAAAATAACTAACATTATATAGAATTTTAAGGTTTATCGGGTGCTTCATACATATTATCTCATTTGATCCTCATGACAATCCTGTGAAGTAGGTGCTATTATTGTTCCTATTTTTCTGACAAGGAAACTGATGCTCAGAAAGGTTCAACGACTTGTCCAATGCCACACAACTAGTAAGTGACTAAGAAGGGGTCTGAACGTAGGTTTTATTACTCCTAGTTCAGGGCTCTATCCACTATGGCATACTGCCTTTCTAGCTCAGTTGTAGAGCTCAGGTTCAATTACAAAAGAAGCCAATTTAGTCTAAGCATAGATTATATGAGTTGTCTAATGAAGGAAGTCAAGTTAATGGGCCAGTGAAGAACGTGAACTCAATGTTGATGAGACCCAGCTCTAGGTGGTATATATTCTAGCCAGCTCTGCTAGCTCCCTAGTTTTATTTGCCTTTAGAAAACTTATAGAAAAGTGGTTGGTAATGGAAACATCCATCATGTAGTGACAAATTGTAGCAACAGGAACCTTTGTCTCTATCTACATGGGGGAGATAAGCCCTGTGTTGGTATAAGGTGTCAATTAACTTCCAGTCTATAGGAAAGTGGGGAGAAGGTCATTGTCTGGACAATATAATGTGAATTGTTTGAAAAAAGTTATACACTAACATAGTCAAAGGAACTTTTTTATCTTATATTTTTTTATCTTTAGATTATTTATCTCAATCACGTGCTTTAGCCCAGTCCTCATCAAAAGTTCTAAGGACTGAATGTTTCATTTCACACACACACACATACACACACACACACACACACACAGATATAGATATAGATAGATATATATGTGTGTTTATGAATGTGTAGAACTATACTTGGTCATAAAGCTCTTAGAGCCAATGTCAGAAATTGAGAAGACCATCTGTAGGGCATTATTTCCTGAGCTCCATGAAGGCATCTTCTTTCTTCCAGGCCAGCTAGACTATTACCTACTGCTAAGTTTCCATATTCCATGTGTAGCCCCTGTGCATTCACACAATCTGTACTCCATGACTATATGGTACTTGACTCTTCTTTGGCTGTCCAATTCCTTATCTTTCTTTAAGGCTCAGCTTAGGTCTCATCACCTTTGTTTAACCCTGCCCCTAATCCTTCTGACTCTCCCACCCTTCTTGCTTCCTCTTCAGATAATTTTAGAGCAATTTCATCTCTTTTCCCCTAGCTGCTTTCTATGTTACATTGGACTTATCTGTGACCATGTTATCCTCCTCCTCCCCCACCTCTTACAATGTAGGCTCTGTGAATGTTTGTCTTTGTATCCCCAGAGAGGTAATATGGTGTCATTGACAGAGGTCCAGCTTTGGAGTCAAGGGTCAAGTCCTGCTTCTGACACACATTGCCTTTCACTTACCCCCTCAGTGTCCCAGAGCCCTCTCTAAGACTGTAAGTTACAAAAAGTTGGCATTGGTTAAAACTTGGTAAGAATTTCCATACCTCGAGTTCCTCAAGCGGATGAAATTAGTGAAATCAGGATAAATGATTTATCTTCTGAAAACAAAATAAAACATAAAATAACTTAACAAATCAATGTTTTGCTCCACAATTGAGCACTAATCCTGGAGTAAGAAAGACCTGACTTCAAATCTAGCCTCAGACACTTACTAGCTGTGTGACCCTGGGCAAGTCATTTAATTTATATGCCTCAGTTTCCTCATTTAAAATGGAGGACTACCTGCCAGGTGCCAAAAAGTACCTACTTGCCAGAATTGTTATAAAGATCAAGTGAGATAATAATGGTAAAGCACTTAGCACAGTAGCACAGAGTAGGTGCTATATAAATGCTATTATTACTTTTATTATCATTCATAATAAGAGCATAATAAATGTTTGTTGCATTGGTAATTACCCTTGACATACAGAAGATCAAAGCATCCTGACTTAGAGATGAAAAACACTTTAAAAGTCCAATCCCTTCTTATGTATTATGACAAAATGGAGTCTGACCCTTAACCCCCTCCCAAACAATGATTATTTACTGAAATAAAAGTTTTGTTGTCAAGAATGCCAGGAAGAAAAAATATGTTTTAGGATACTTGACCCTGTATTGCTTTGGCTTAAAAGAGGATGATGCTGCTAAATTCATTTTGTGACATTGCCATTCAAATTCTAAACTTTATTTATTATGGGCAAAAGAATTCTAACTTTGTCCTGATGAGTCACTGCAAGAATTTTGTTCTCAGGCTCAGGGAATAGGATTTGTTTTCCCCAGAATGAGTTCCCCACGATGCTGAGAGAGTTTTTTTCTGTCTTCCAAGCATTTGGATGGCATCCATAGCTAACAATACTTTTCCTTTTAGCCACTGCCATGCAACTTTTATTGAGATAGAATAGAACAGCTTGTGGATAAGTGTGGCCAGCTGTAGAAATCCAAGTGTTTAGACAACAGCAATGGAAGATATGCTTAACATCAGTTGAGGCATTCATCTTTTTCTTTCTTTCATTAGGACAGTTCTAGCTCAACACTTCAGAAAAAGAAAAGTAGGTGAGAGATGCTTAGACTTTTTCCAGTGATAATGCCTTTGTTCCTCTAATATGAGATGAATAGAGATGAGCTTCATTTCTCAAAAAGCTGCAGCTTGGGAAAATAATTTAAAATCCAAACTCGTTCTCCAATCTTCTCTTTTCTCCTCCTGTTGAAGTGCCTTGGAGCTACATCAAATGGAAGATTCTCCTCCTGTTGAAGTACCTTGGAGCTACATCGAATGGAAGGAAGCTGCCTCAGAATAATGACACCTAACAGCTCATTTATGTAGCACTTTATGATTTATAAAGTATCTTTTCCCATAGCATCTCTATGAGATAGGGAGTAGAATTGTTATTACTGCATTTTCATTCTCATTTGACAGAGGAGGAAACTGAAAGGCCAGAGAGATGAAATGATCTGTCCAGGGTCACACAGTTAACAAGTGTCAAACCCAGAATTAGAAAGTCCTATCTGATCCTGACTCATAAGTCTAGTGTCTTTTCCGTTGTAGCATGCTAAAAAATTATTTTTCTGTTATGATGAGGAAATTTGGAGAAGAGAGAAAAAAGATGGAGTAGTCTTCCTTCTTTATAAATCTATTATCTTTATTTTGCAGAGGATTTAAAAATATTATTTAATTTTAACATTCTTTTCTTTTTAAATTTTGAATTCCAATAATTCCATAAAATAGTTCCTAGAGCCACAGAACTCAAAAATGTCAGGGTGAAATAATTTTCCAGCCAAAGGCAACTTAGGTTAACAAGAAAAGTGTGTCACACCTGTGTGAGAGTGGAGCACGGTCTGGTGCAGGCTGCATCAAGACAGACTTAGCCCCAACAAAGCAGAGTCCGACCTCGGGAACCACTGAATCAGCAACGGCAGTGACTGCTTCCAGAGTTCTCAGCTCACAGATGGTAGAGGAATCAAGTAACCAGTCAAAGGAAATCACAGGGGTCTATTTGCTAGCACCAAGGAAGTTGCTTTGCCCATACTCAGATCTGGTCACAGTCCTGGGTGGCAGTCCCAGGGTGAGGAGGAGCACTAGCACACCGGAGCTTTCTGCTGCAGTGGAGCAGGGACCCTTGTCACTGTTTCAGGGCAGAAAAAAGTCCTTACAGTTGCTCACAGACCACAGAACACCACTTCTTAGATCATATCACCTTGGAAGAAGTGAAAACTTACAGGTCTCTAGAAGTATCTCCGAAAACAGCTGCACAAAATCCCTGAAGCTTGGGACATTGTGCCCTCTACCATGGAAGCAGAGCCCTACTTTAACAAAGAGTTCAAATTCAAGAAATAGGCTGGTAAAATGAGCAAACAACAGGAAAAAAAAAACATTGTGACCCCAGAAAGTTACTATGGTGACAAGGAAGATCAAAAGACACACAGAAGATAACAAAATCAAAGCTTCTTGATCCAAAGCCTCCAAGAAAAATATGACTTGGTCTCAGGACATGGAAAAGCTCAAAAAGGATTTTGAAAATCAAGTAAGAGAGAGAGAGGAAAAATTGGGAAGAGAAATGAGAGTGATGCAAGAAAATCATGAAAAATGAGTTTAGTAAAGGTGTCCCTGGGTGGGAAGAGTGTCTGACTCTGACCCCACCTCCACATGGAGCAGGGTCTTTGATTCAGACTGTCTCTAATTCATTGGTAAGTCTATCTTTTCCCCATCTCTTATCTTGGAGGTCTTTCAAGCACTTAGGAAGATTTGACTAGATCATGTGAGCCCTACCACCCAGGGCCTTTGTGGCCTGGCAAATTCCCTTGAGAGAAAGGATGCTCTGTTTCAGAATTTCACAGGGAGTTCTTTCTGAACTCATTTTTGTAAAGGCGACACAAATAATGCTGAAGAAAATAACACTTTGAAAAACAGAATAAGCCGAACAATAAAAGAAGTACAAAAAGCCAATCTAGAATGTTTTGAAAAGCCGAATTAGCCACATGGAAAAGAGGCAAAGAATTCACTGAAGGAAAAAAAAGCTCCTTGAAAAGTGGAATTGATCAAATGGAAAAGGAGGCCCAAAAGCTCACTGAAGAAGATAATTCCTTAAAAATTAAAATAGAGCAAATAGAAGCTAATGACTTTATAAGAAATCAAGAAACAATAAAACAAAACCAAAGGAAAAAAAATAGAAGATAATGTGAAATATCTCATTGGAAAAACAACTGACCTGGACAATAGATCTAGGAGAGATGATAAAACATAAACAAAATAGTCACTATTTAGCTTTTAAAATCCTTCACAACCTCCTGCTTACTTATCTTTCCATCATCATTGCAGAGTAAATACTCCCCTTCCTACTCTGTGCTTTAGCCAAACTGGCCTTTTCTCTGTTTCTTACATGACATCTCTGTGCCTTTGCATTGGCTGTTGTCCATGCCTGTAATGCACTCCCTCTCACCTCCACCTCATAAAAGCCTTCTCTTCCTTCAAGACTTGGTTCAAATACAACCTTGTATATGAAGCCTTTCCTGAAACCCTCAACAGTTAGTGACCTCCTTCCCTTTCTTGGATTTATTTATATTTATCCTCTTTATATTTATTTTGTGTGTACTTGTGCATATACTTGTTGTCCCCATTAGAATGTAAACCCCATTTAGGGTAGGGAGAGTCTGTTGCATTCTTTGTATTCCTATCCCCACTACTTAGCGCATGGGCTGACATGTAGCAGTCAGTTAAATTATGCAGTATAAAGTACTTTAAAAACATATAAATGTAAATTATTTGAATTTTAGCTAAAAAATATTTTTTCTTTGGGAGTACAGTTGTTACAAAGTGCAACAGGGAGATGAACTGGACCTGTGATTTCACTAGAATAGGAAACATTCAAGTGAGGAAAATCTCTACCGATGAAGTTTGGCACCATCACTTCAACATTAATTTTTAAAGAGCTTTCTAAGACATTGAGAGGTTGTACTTTGCCCTGTATCGCACATCCAATATGGACTTGAATCCAGCTGTTCTTGGAAAAATAAGCATTTAGCTTTGTCCTAACAAATTCTTATTAAATTGAATAAAATTTGGTTTCTTTTGTTACTTTGAGCTTCTAATTTTTTTTCAGCTGAATAATGAATAGCAGGAACTTTGCTTCTATTGAACCTAAACTGAATATAGAATTGAATTCTAAAGTTTCTCCCCAAGGAATTAGTGTGTTGCTCATTAATGAATATATTAACATCAAGGTATTCATTCTGTTTCCCCAGGTAACCCCAATAGAATAAGGTGGAGGGCTGTTTCATTTTTGTCTTTCATTCCCCATCATCTAGCATAAATCCTGACATGTAGTACGTATTTCATAAATGCTTCTTGACTGATTGATATTTAAAGAGGCAACATGGTATAGTGGATGTGATAGCTGACCTTAGAGTCAGAAAATCTGGAATCAAGTCCTATCTTTCATGAACACTAACTGTGTGACCTAGTCACTTGTTCTGTCAGTGGCTCTCTAAACATTGTATATTTTATGTATGATTTATCTACACAGAAGAAATTCCTCACATCAGTGAAATCACGGGTTCAAACCATGTCTCAGCAAACAAACAAACAAACAACAACAACCAAATTCAAACAAAAAAGTATCATGTAGAAAGTATTTTTATCTTTAAATTACATATGCACTAGAATTCATTAAAGTTGTGGAGACTATTGATTGAGTGAATAAAGATCCAGCTATACATAGGAGTCACATGAGTTCAATCAGTTCAAACCTCTTCTTGTAATTTTGAGGCTAACCACATAGTGCCATTGATCAAAGTAATGGGGCTGACCAAATTTCATCAAATTCTAATGAAATTATGTAATTTAGTTCAAATAGAATTGGGTCAATTGCCATCACATTACTTTTCTCTTGAATATACTACCTCTAATGGGCTAAGACCAAAGCTCTTGGCTTTTATTACAAATATAAGACCCAGGATGCACTCAGCAACTCAATTAGAAATAGAATTGGAGTGATCCAATTTTCAAGGAGAGAATTCATGCTCTTGCTACTTCAATATGATGATAGCTGACCCCAGTTGACTGATTTTTTGCATAAATTGATAGACTATTGCCCCAAATTAATGAGTCAAATTTTGACCAAGTGAATCCATAGCTTTAGAAGGAGAAATGCAAATAAGACAATGCCCCCAAACAGTTTTAGGACCACCCAGCTCTATTGCCATGTAAGGTTAAGCAGAGGTTTTCAAGATTCTCAAATAAGTTATCTCCATTTGTAGACTCCTAAGATTTGAAGGGCTCTTATCATTTCATTGAGTCCAGGGGTTCCAAATAGCATGTGTGTCTGAAATGTATATCACTCATCTATATGTGACACAACTACCTTTATCTTTGCTTTTCTTTCCAAGTATTTGTTGGCTTAATTCAACATTTATTTTGATGAAAGGACAAAGCAGCACATAATATGACTAGAGTGGGGTTGCCCTGATGCCTGGACTATTGGGTCAAGATCACAAAGGAATATGAGGCCTCATATACAGGGTCTCTGGACTGTATGGACTCAATGTGTGGATGTTGCCCAGTAGACATGAAAAAAATCTGGTAATTCATTCATATTTCTGACTCAGTAGGACTTACTATGTTACCACTCCCATCAGTACTTCTATATTTGGAAAAGGAATGAAGCACTAATGATTGTATTTCAGTCATAAGTGAAGAAGGTATTTTGGCAACACTTTGGAGGAAAGGGAAAAGAAGTCATACTTTACTGGTACCATGTAAGCATGAAGCCAATCTCAAACACACTTTCAGGAACAAAATGACCTTTAAACCTGGAGAAGCTGAGAACAGGCTGAAAACAATTTGTCCTGATGCCCCCTTGGGTGTGTTTTCCATAAAGTACCAGGTTGAGCTTGTTAAACAGAGTTCTTTATCTGCTCAGACATGCAGGTACAAACTTTGTTTTTTGTTTAATCATTTTTCAGTCATGCCTAATTCTTTGTGAGCCCATTTGGGGTTTTATTGGCAAAGATACTGAGTTTTTTTGCCATTTCTTTCTCCAGCTCATTTTACAGATGAGGAAACAGAGGCGAAGAGGGTTAAGTGACTTGCCCAGGGTCACACAGCTAGTAAGAGTCTGAGGCCAGATTTGAACTCAGGAAGATGAGACTTTCTGACTCCTAGGCTCAGCACTGTACCACCTAGCTGTATCATTCCAACTTCTTAAATGATGATTGCCTCTTTTCATTTTTTTCAATGTCCATTTCCATTTTTTTGGTGTCAACATCTTATTTAAATACATCAATTTAGAGTTGTCTCAGTAGGATACATGATCTTTTCATTTTTATTTTTTATCGTAATTTAGTATTGATTTTGATCTTTGCTCTAATAGGTCAATGGCTATTCAGAAGGCTGATTAGAAAATGATTCCCTTATTAATAACCATGGGTGGGTTGAGGAGAAGATAATACCAAGTAGAAAATAGTTGCTTACAAAGCAAACATCTTAATTCTGAAAGAGTGATTAAAAGGAAGTTAAAAAAAAAGAAAAGAAATAGAATACAAGGGAATGCCTTAGATTACCCCTTAGAAAATTGAAGAATGACTGAACAAATTGAGGTATATTAACCTAATGGCATAATATCATGTCACAAATAATTATGAAAGAGATAATTGTAGAGAATGCTGAGTAGTATGAACTGATGCAGAGTGAAGTGAGTGGAGCCAGGAGAACAGTTTATACAATATCATTCCATAAGCAGCATCTACTATGTGCTAAGCACTAGAAAGACAGAGAAATGTGAAAGATAATACCTGCTCTTAAGGAGTTCACAGTCTAATGGGGGAGACCACATGTGAACAAGATGTATGAACATGATATATACAGGATAACTTGGAGATAAGCAGTAGAGAGAAAGCAGTAGCATTAAGGAGGATCAGTAAAGGCTTCTTATAGAAAGTGGGACTTTATTTTAATTTATTTTTTGGCTAAGCAATGGGGTTAAGTGACTTGCCCAGGGTCACACAGCTAGTAAGTGTCAAGTGTCTGAGGCTGAATTTGAACTCAGGTCCTCCTGACTCCAGAGCTGGTGCTCTATCCACTATGCCACCTAGCTGCCCCAGAAAGTGGGACTTCAGCTGAGACTTGAAGAATGCTAGGGAAGTCAGGAGGCAGAGATGAAAAGGGAAAGCATCCTAGGCATGTGGAATAGATAGTGCTCTCCCATTACCATGTCTCCATTGATCAATTTTCAAAAAAATCTCTCAATATATATCTATACCTACAAATTCATGTGTTAGGCATGGCCAAAAAGGTATGTCAGTTTCTGCCATGTTCATTACTTCTCTGACACAGGTGAGTGGTATTTTTCATTTTCTCTTTTTGTAACTCATGTTTATCAGGGCATTGACCAGGTAGGTAGTTAATTTTTTTCTATCATGATGGTATCCCTAAATAATTGGTTTTCCTAGTTCTGCTTCCTTCACTCTGTATCAGTTCATAGAGCTTCCTTTGAATTTAGCTAACTCATAATTTCTTCTGGCACACTAATATTCCATTACATACATGCACCATAATTTGATTAGCCAATTCCCCAATAAAAGGATAGCTTCTTAGGTCCCAATTTTTTATTACCACAAAAGAGGTATTATATATTTTTTCTATGCATAGAGATTCTTTTCCTCTTGGTTTTCTTTAGGGGTACAGGCCTTACAGTGTTATTGTTCAAACAAAGAACATGCACAGTTTGGAGAAGGTTCCCAGTCACTTTCCAGAATGGCTGGATCAATCCTCAGCTCCACCAAGAGTGTTAGGGTACACTGTTTTCCCACAGTCCCTCTGACATTTATAATTTCCCTCTTTTGTCCTTTGCTATTCTGATAGGTGTGAGATGCGGCCTCAAAATTGCTTTAATTTACGTTTCTCTAATTATTGGTTTGGACCATGTTTTTCATATGATTTTTGGTAGCTTAGATTTTTTTTCCTTTGAAAACTTCCTGTTCATATCTTTTGAGTATTTATCTTAAATTTTGTGTGATCAAAATTGTCCTTTTTATCTCATGTGATCCTCCCTATTATTTGCTCAGTCAACGTAAAGTCTTCACTTATCCATAGAACTGAAAGATAATTTCTTCCTTGCTCCTCTAATTTGTGACCATTTATATCCAGGACATGTATCCATTTATAGCTTATCTTGGTGTATAGCATGAAATGTTGTTCTAAATCTAATTTCTGCCAGACTGCTATCCATCCCTCCCTACGCCCCCCCAGCAGTTTATGTCAAACAGTAAGTTCTTCTGTGAATATCTTGAGTCTTTGAGTTTATCAGACACAATGCTACTGCTGTTTGTTTGCTTCTGCGTATTTTGTATATAATTCATTATATTCCACCGAACAATATTTTTTAAGACTACTACAAATTATTTCAGTGGTTACTAATTTTTATTGTAATTTCAGATCTGGTACTAAAAGACCCCATTCCTTTCCACTTTAAAATTATTGCACATAAGATTCTTGACCTTTTGCTCCTCCATATGAATTTTTTTCTACCTCTATAAAATATTGTTTTGTGAGTTTGGTTCAACACCAAATAAGGAAATTAACTTAGGTAGTATTGTCTTTTTTATTATATTAATTCAACTTATCCATGAGCAGTTAACATTTTAGCTATTTGTCTTTTTTTTCTTCAAAGAATATTTTATAATGATTTCTGTCATCTTTGAATGAATCTTAGCAGATACATTCCAAAATATTTTAAAGCTTCTGTAGTTTTTTAAATGGATTTTCTTTTTGTAGTTCTTGATAGGCTTTGTAGGATATATATAGAAATGTTGATTATTTATGTGGGTTTTATCTTCTATACATAGTTGTTTTTATTTAGCACAATGTTTTATTGAGCACTGTTAAGTGGGTTAAATAAATAATTTTTCAAAGGAACCATAGCAAGGAAAGGAAAAATCACACAGGGATAGGTTCTCCAATAACGGAAGTTTTTTGGACTGTGCTTGAACTTTTTGAGCAGAAGGACTCACTGTTTGACATAAACTGATGGGAAAAACTAGACAACAGCCTAGTAATATTGAGGCCAATAGTCATTAATGTTGATATTCATCTTCCTGTTTTCTTTTTGTTCTATTTTGTTTAGAAGCCACTCTGACTCCTTTGCTGGCTTCTCATCATAATTTTTAATCCTTTAAATGTGTTCTCAGAGGTTCTGAACCTAGTCCTTTCTTTGTTCTTTCTTCATTCTTTTGCTTGGGTATTCTGTCCACTGGTATGCCTTCCAACATAAGTTCTACATTGCATTTTAGGGAGGACTGTATGTATTACTTAGAATAAATTTACACAAGGTTAAAAAACAAAACCTGACACCATCCCTTTTCTCATTTTTTTAAAAATCCCCAACTTCCCTTAGGATATTATTCCATAACTCTTCTTTCAGGAGAAACTTCTAGAAAGAATCTACAATTTCTTCTATACTTCATTCCTACTTTCTAACACCTCTGTCAAAACAGCTAAAACAAGATCAATAATTGTTGTTATTCAGTTGTTTCAATTGTGTCCAGCTCTCCATGACTCCATTTGGAGTTTTCTTGGCAAAGATGCTGGAGTGGTTTGCCATTTTCTTCTCCAGCTCTTTTCACAGATGAGGAAACTGAGACAAACAGGGGTAAGTGACTTCTCCCAGAGTCACACAGATCAATAATTATCTTTTTATAATTAAATCTAAAGACTTTCTGCACTCTTTTCTGATTTTTCTGTGCCAACATCTCTTAAAATAGTATTTTCTCCTACTTTGATTTCCATGACAATGAGCTCTCAAAGTTCCAGGTCTCTGATTACTCTTCTATCTCTTTTTCTAGATTAGTATCCTCTTCCCACCCCTTAAACATAAGCAGTATGTAGGGTTCTATGCTTAACTCCCTTCTGTTCTCTCTAAATTATCTCCCTTATTGATGTTATCCATTCAAATGGCTTCAATTATCATCTTTATACAAATAACCACTAAAGTGATCTATTTTTCCAAACTCTCTCAAGAGTTTTAAGCCTCTTTCCAAATGACCACTAGATAATTTTGCCTGTAATTCCCATTGGCACCTCAATCATCCAAAACTAGATTCATTATCTGTTCCTTTGCCTCACCTCTGAATTCCTAGATGGTAACACCATCTTAGTCACCTAGGCTAATAACCTTGGGGTCAAATTTCATTTCTTCCTTCTTCCTTACTCTCAGAATGCCATCAATTCTCAAGTGCTATTGATTCTACAAATGAAATACATCTACTAACCATAGAATCTCATTTTGGGAATATCCTCAAAAGTCCCCTAATTCTAAGGAAGTCTTCCAATACCTTGGTGATTGTAATGAGCCCTCTTGGACCTTCATGGATCTTGGTGAATTAACACTATACCAAAAAATACATTGACCACATATTATGATATTAAATGTAACATTATACACCAATACTCACTCCTTAAGTGAAATACAGAGGTACATTTTCTCATTATTTCTCTGGGTCCCAAGATTTGTTAGTATTATACAATTCTCAGTTTTGTTTTATTGTTCTTTTATTTTTTACATTGTTGTAGGCATTGCAAATGTTTTTTTTCTATTTCTGTTGTATCTCTTTATATCAGTTCATATGTCTTCCCATGAAATTCTTTGTACTTACCATTTTTTGAAGTCCAGTAGTGTTCAATTACATTTGTATACCACAATTTATTTAGTTATTCCCTAATCAATAGGTACCTACTTTGTTTCTACTTATTCACTAACACAAAAAAAATGATTTTTATATCTGTTTTGGGAAATATAGAACTTTGTTGTCTTTACTCTTTCTTTGAGACATTTATTCAGTATTTCAGATCTCTGGCTTAAAGAATATAGATATTTTAGAAAGTTTTTAAAGTATAATTCTAAATTATCCTGAAAAATAGTTTTAATATATGGACCACCAGTAGTGTATTATTGTGCTTCTGGGTGTTTTGATTTGCATTTCTTTTATCATTAAGATTTGAAACATTCTTTCATACATTTTGCTTTCAAATATTTTGCTGTTCTGAGAACTATTCATAATTTCACCACTTATCTGTGTGTGTGTGTATATATATACATATATATGCCTATATGTCTACATATATGCGTACATGTGTACGCATGTGTTTGTATGTATAGACATATAGACATACCCATATATTTGTGTGTATGTATATATGTCTTTCTATATTGTTACTAGTTGTGTATATATCTTATATACCCAACTGTTATCCAAGATATTTGATTTTTTTTTCATTCCACTGCTTCCTTTTTGATCTCAGATGCATTAATTTTATTTCTGGTGGACCTTTTCAATTTTTTGTAATAAAAATTTTAATTCCTTATTTTTGAGAATGGAATATTTAGTTCATTAGCGCTTTGTTTTACAAAATGTAAATATATATTTTATATTATATATAAATGTATATTCAGATAGATAAATTTTCTTTGAGGACTGCCTTAGGTATATTCCCTCAAATATGAGTATACTGTGTCTTTGATATAATTTTTTTCACAGAATTTTAAATTGTTTCTTTAACCCATTTATTCAGTATATCATTATTAAATATCCATTTGAGTGTATGTCTTTTGCTTACATTCCATGTATTAATTTCTATTTTATTGTTATTATGCATACATATGTTTAATATTTCTGCCTTTTATATCTATTTACAATTGTCTATGACCTTTCATGAGGTGTGGTATATTTTGCAAAGATATCATATAATTTTGAAAAATATCTATACCATTTTAATATTCCCATTCAGAAGAATGAAAATAAAACAAACAAATAAACTTCAAATCTAACTTTTTCAATACTCTGTTCAGTTTTATACTGTTCTTTTTGCTTATTTTTCTTTTAGATATTCATCTGTAAGAGGTGAACATTATAATTTTGATGCTTAATTGTTTTACTTTCTTTCTGATTTCTGATCTATTGTCTTCCTTTTAAAGCCTGATTTCTCTTTTAAACAAGTCTATAAATTATTGATGTTGTTCCATTATCTCTGGGGAGTCTGCTGAATTCTCTTTTCCACTAATAAATTTTCCATAGACAATGAAACAATATTAATATTGAACATATTAGAATGAAATGTACCTAAGGCATGCCTTGTTACACTTCAGTTTTTTATGAATTAGATACATTTCATTTTAATATATTCAGTATTAATATTGTTTCATTGTCTAAGCAAAATTTATTAGTGGAAAAGAGAATTCAGCAGACTCCCCAGAGATAATGGAACAACATCAATAATTTATAGGCTTGTTTAAAAGAGAAATCAAGCTTTAAAAACATTAGGTCAGAAATCAGAGCTCACTTTCTTTCTGGTCTTGGATTGTTGTTTAAAAAGAAATCATAAGAAATTGTCCTGAGGGGTAAAAGAAAGAACAAAAAAGAATCATTAAAAGGCAGAAGTATCTGAAGGGCTAAAGGTTAGAGGTGATATTAAAGAATTGGAAGAGAGGCAGGAGGTAAATCTGAAGTAATATTATGAATTGTAAAGGCTGAGAACTAAAACCTGTCCTTCCCTGTGAGTGAATCAATATTTTCTATGGGAAAGATGACATTGAAAAATGGTTTCTGCAGAGAGAAAGGAGGCAAGGGGGAGAGGGAAAGTAATGATGAAGCCCTGTCTAGCTAGGAGGTGAGAATAGAGGGGATAGCAATTTCTTCAGTCTCCCCACAATTAAGAGATTGTTGAAGAATGTGATTTGAACAACAACAACAACAACAACCGCGGAAGGGAGAGACTGGTTTGGGAGGTTGGTTTGGGAAGGTGGTCTTAACTTATAAAAAGAAATGAGCTAGTATACTACCATAGATGATTTCCATGGCAGAAGGAGGTTGGGGGAAGCATGTTCTTCCTGGTTAAGTCAGGAGTTCTGTAAAAGATTTTGTCTGAGGATAGTGAATACAACTGAAGATCATGTTTTCTGAGTTGACTTTTAAAAAATAAAATATTTTCTTGTGAACCAAGTTTTCTAACAGAACATGAAATATTGTCTTTGTTCTCTGGCATGGTCAGAAAATAGAATAGTAAGATTAATAGACCTACCATACACATTTTACATGAATTTATAGCATTTCTAATGTTAGTATTACAACTGTATTGAACAGAATATATCTCTGTTTGGTGATTCAAAAGGCTATTCTGGAACTTAGAGGCCTTAGATCATTGTTTTAGGCATCAATTATAATGGAACCTTAGAATGTACAGAAAGAAATGCCAGTTACTAGAGATTTCTAGTTCATAGGAGGTTGCAAAAATAGCTTTTCCCATACCTCTCTAAGCTAAAAATCATAGACAACAGGAAAGCGAAGCTTGGCTATAGTCCTATCACCATAATAGAATTCTCTTTCATAATTACAAAATGAGTTTCTCTTATAGCAATTGAGTAGTTTACCTTTTATCAATCCATAAACCAATGCATACTGATATCTTGTCATTAATTATTCATCATCAGTCTTATCTCCTCCTTTAGTCAATAAATCCTGGTAATCTTACTCTTTTTATATTGGACTTTTTTCACTTTGCAACCTTCATAAGGATGCATAAATGGTATGCTGCAGTCTTATTGATGAGGAAAATTGTTTGCCATTTATTCATTAAAAGTGACTATCACACCTGGAGCCTAGAAAGTTTCCCTCCAGGATAGGAGTAGGACATTATATAGTTAACTCAGAAACTTGTATAAAGGGAAGTGAGGTGAAAGCAAATGAAGATATCCACTGTTTATTGGGCCAATTCATTTTAACAAAACAATTCCAGGTCCTGTCTGTTAACTGTACTCTATCAATGTGTTCTGGGCCAAAGAGTCCAGAAAATTAGACTTGACCAGGGGCTCTAGGTTTGAACATCAAGGGGAAACTAGGGCTAGGAGGTGACTATTACTGTGGTACCATTGAGGTGGAGGTAAAAGAAATGTAATAAGGAGGCTTAGGCTTGAGGTCCTGAGCCACATGGCTTTGAAGTGGCTGGAGCTCATATAACAGTTTAGGCAATAAAGGGAAGATCTTTTGCCATAAAAGGGAAAGCCATTTGTTACAGTCAAATGAGTAAATTTCCTTTAGGTCTAAAAAATGGCAGAGAGGTTGGGTCAAGACTGAAAAAGTGTAAACTTTTTGAAACAATTACTATTGAAAAAGTTAAGGGGAGGAGTTAAAAAGATCTTATAAACTTATCCTGGTCAAATTTAATCAATAAGCTTATATGAAACATCTACTATTTGCCAAGCATGGTATAAGGTTCTCCAAAAACAAAAATAAAACAGTTGGTGCCTTCAAGGAGTTTATATTCTGATTGAGGAGACAATATATGTTCACATAACTAAATACAAAATAAGTACAAAATTAACTCTGGCAGGTAAGAAAGTAAACAAGCATTTATTAAACATGTACATCAGACACTGCATTAAGTGCTTTAGAAATATTATTTTGTTTGATCTTCACAATAACACTAGAAGGTAGGTACTATTACTATGCACAACTTAAAGCTGAGGAAACTGAGACAGAGATTAAATGAGTTGGCTAGGATCACATGGCACTAAGTGCCTAAGACCGAATTTAAATTCATGTCTTTTTCCTCCTTTTATTTAATTTTAAAAATAAATGTATTATTTATTTTTAACATTAAAAAAATTGAGTTCAAATTCTATTCTTCCCTTCTGCCCTTACCCCACCCACTGAAAGGCAAGCAAAGTGATATCAATTATATGGGAGAAATCATGCAAAACATATTTCCATATTAGCCATGTTGAAAAAAAAAACCAAGAAAAATAAAGCAAAAAAAATTGTGCTTCAGTTTTCACTTAGAATTTACCAGTTCTCTCTGGAAGTAAATAGCATGAGTTCTTTGATACTGTCTTGTATCATTATATAGATCAAAGTAGTTAAGTTTTTCATAGTTGATCATCATTATAATATTGTTTTTACTGTGTATAGTGTTCTCCTGGTTCTGCTCACTATGCTTTCTTTGCATGAATTCATAGAAGTCCTCCCAGGTTTTTCTGAAACCATCTTGTTGTTATTTCTTAGAGCATGATAGTATTCCATCACAATTATGTATCACAATACATTTCCCAATTGATGGGCATCCTCTCAACTTTCAGTTCTTTACTGCCACAAAAAATTTGCTGTATTTTTTTTACATATAGATCCTTTTCCTTTTTTTCTTGGGTCTCTTTGATCATGACTACAGATCAGATCTTTGGACATACTTCTAAATTGTTCTTCAGAATGACTGGACCAAGTTTACAACTCCCCCAACAGTGTATTCTGTGTCCTAATTTTACTACATCCCCTCCAGCATTTGTCAGTTTCTTGTTCCACCATGTTAGCTAATCTCATATGTATGAGGTGGTGGTTTTGATTTGCATTTCTCTTAATCAATAGTGATTTAGAGTATTTTTTTTCATATGACCATAGATAACTTTGATTTCTTCTTCTGAAAACTGCTTGCTCATAACTTTTGAACATTAATCAGTTGAGGAATGGCTGGCTTATTTTTTTTTTTATAAATTTACCTCAGTTCCCCTTATATTTGATAAATGAGTCCTTTATCAGAGAAATTTCCCGTAAATTTTCCCTCAATTTCTTTCTTTCCTTCTAATCTTGGCTGCATTGGTTTTGTTCCTGTGAAAACTTTTTAACTCAATGTAATCAAAATAATTCATTTTACTTCCCAATATCCCTGCTATCTCTTCTTTGGTTATAATCTTTTCCATTATCCATAGATTTGACAGGTAAAATTTTCCATGCTCCCTTAATTTGTTTATATCACCCTTTATGTCTAAATCATTAGGGCTTCTTGATTCCAGGCCCAGGGCTCTTTCCACCGTGCTACCTAGCTGCCTCTAAATAGGGAGAGAAACTAGCAGCTCAGACCATGAGGAAAGTTCTCATGTAGAAGGTGACATTCAAGTTGAGCTTTGATGGAAGCTAGGGATTATAAGAGGTGGAAGTTAAAGAAGAATTCACTGCATGCATGAGTGACAGCTTGTCCAAAGGCACAGAAATGGGTGATTGTAGTGTTCTATGTGAGGAATAACAAGAAGGATGGTTTAGAGAGTACATGGCAGGGAGCAATGCATGATAAACCTGAAAAGGTAGTTTGAAGCCAGGTTTTGAAAAATTGTAAATGTCAATGAGAAATGTTTGTTTGAGTCAATAGGCAATGGGGAGCCATTGGAATGTGTTGAGCAAGGGGCAGCCATGGTCTCTTGTTTTTAGAATCTCACTTAGGCAGCTATTTGGAGTTCGCAAACTTGTGGGAAGCAGGTCAAATGACTTTTTAATTATTAATTAATTGATAAATTTTTAGTTTTCAACATTCACTTACACAAGATTTTGAGTTCCAAATTTTCTCCCCATCTCATTCCTCTCCGAATCCCAAGACAGTGTGCATTCTGAACAGCCCTTCCCTTAATCTGTCCTCCCTTCTATTAACCCCCACTTCTCTTATCCCCTTCCCCTTCTATTTTCCTGTAGGGCAGGATAGATATCTATACCCCATTGCCTGTATATCTTATTTCCCAGTTGCATGTAAAAACAATTTTTAATATTTGTTTTTAAAACTTTAAGTTCCAAATTCTTTTCTTTCCTCTCTCCCCACCTACCCTCTTTGAGAAGGCAAGCAATTCAATATAGGTTATACATGTGTAGTCATGCAAAACATTTCCATAATAGTCATGTTGTGAAAGATTAACTATATTTCCTTCCATCCTATTCCTCCCTCCATTCTTTCTTTCCTTTCACCCTGTCCCCCCTCAAAAGTGTTTACATCTGATTACCCCCTCCCCCAATCTGCCCTCCTTTCTATCATCTCCTTCTCTCTTATCCCCTCCACCCCTATTTTCCTGTAGGGTAAGATAGATTTCCATACCCGATTGAGTGTGTATGTTATTCCTTTCTTAAGCTAAATCCGATGAGAGTAAGATTCACTCATTCCCTCTCACCTCCCCCCTCTTCCCCTCTATACAAAAGCTTTTTCTTCCCTCTTTTATGTGAAATAATTTACCCCATTCTACCTCTCCCTTTCTCTTTCTCCCAGTACAATCCTCTCTCACCCTTTAATTTTTTTTTTTAGATATCATCCCTTCATATTCAACTCACCCTGGACCCTCTGTATGTGTTTATTTATATATATAATGTATATGTGTTTATATATGTAATGTATATGTGTTTATATATACATAATGTATATGTGTTTATATATAATGTATATGTGTTTATATATATAATGTATATGTGTTTATATATATAAACTCCCTTATGATTTTTCTTTCCTGGCTCAACAGACCTTTCCCATCAACCATCCAGGTAGTCTTGGGCTGGAAATTTGTTTCACTCTGTCTTTTTGTGGGTTCTGCTGCTCTGGAATTTGTTTACAGTCATTTTTACAGGTATTTGGAGGGGTTTAGAGGAGAGCTCAAGCAAGTCACTGCTTTTACTCCTCCATCTTGGCTCTGCCCCTATGTGACTTTTTTGTGTGCATGTATTTAGTTTGAGGGGGCACTTTAGAGATCATTTAGTCAAACTCATTTTCTAGATGAGAAAACAGAGTCCCAGAGAAGTTAAACAACTTGCCCAGGTCATGCAGATAAGAGATGATAGAGTTTGGATTTGAATCCCCCATTTCTTCTTTTTTTCCCATTCATGTGTAGGGTTGACAAGGCATAACTCAGGAGTTTTATACCTGGGGCAAGAGTCAGAAAAATGTTCCTTTCTTTGAGAATATGTGGAAGAAGAAACAAAGACATAAGGTTTTTAGAAGAAGTAAAGAAGAATGGATTCTGGGATAGTCTTCAATCTAATCCAATCCAATAGATGACTATTAAGCACCCGACACATGCAAATTCCGGTACTAGATGCCAGAGATACAAAGACAATTAAAAAGAAAAGACCAATCCTGATCCCATGGAGCTTACAGTCCTTTGGGGAGATGCAGCATGTTACTGCATAAGCAAAGATATTATCATCTGAGGAAAGAAAAAACGTAATGACACCTTTGGGTCCCAGGAAATGGTTCTGATGTGGCATATGAACTGAACTTTGAAGAAGATAGATGTTCTAAGAAGTATATGTGAGGAAGGAGTCCATGTCAGGCAAGGGTATGAGAGTCAGGAATGGAGGCAAAAGATGAAGTACCTTGTTTGGGAAACAGCAAGTAGACAAGTTTAGTTGGAATAAAGAATGTGTAAATGAAAATCATGTGAAATAATCCTGGAAAGGCAAATCAGACCTAGATTATGAAGGAATTTAAAATGCCAAACAAAGGAGTTTCTTTCTTCCCTCCCTTTCTTTTTCCCTCCCTCCTTCCTTTTTCCTTCCTTCCTTTCTTTCCTACTTCATCCTTCCTTCCTTCCTTCTTCCCTCTGTCCTTCCCTTTTTTTCTCCTTGATAACCATCTGTTTTCTTTTTTTATAGGAATGCCCCCAATTTTTCCCTTTTGTTGAACATCTCTCTTTTTTTGCAATTAGGCTTAGATTTGCAGAATATGATATTTTTGGTTATATTTAAGTTCCTTTGCTTTTTGTAATGTCTTCTTTGTGATTTTCCATGAATTTGGAATAATTATAAGTAATTCTAATTGCTTTTCCGTCATACTTGAAATCCTTCCTCCTAACCACTTGCAAAAATTATAGCTCAACAATCTGTTGTTCTCTAGTTTCCTGATGCTTTTCCTTTCTGGACTACTGTTTTATCTGTTTCTCTCTAGTTTCCTGATTCTTTGTTGCTCTCTTGACTATTATTTTGTTTTCTACATGGGACATAGCTTTTGCCTTGCCAGATGATTTTGTCCTGTCTCCTTCTTTCATTGGGATAACTGGGCAGAATCAATGTGTGCCACTTCTTCCAGGGTTGGGAAGATTAGTCACTTCTGTGGGAAATACCTAGAGTTGGAATCAGGGTCACAATCCCATGAGTTTCTTTTGATAGCTGAAGTGGCACAGATGATAAATGAGAACTATAAACAGTTATGTGTTCTCATCTTAGTTCATGAGGTTTTATCCTCATGTGGGTTTTCTGGATTTCCATGTTGTGCATTCAACTATAATTACTACATATCTGGTGCATCATTCATTTCTCTGGAGGGGTTTTACAGTTGAAGTTTATAGAATGTAAGTCTGTCAGAGGTGTACTGAAGCTAGCTTCAGGGGTTCAGGAAAGTCAATTGTTAAATTTCTATGTGAGCATTAATACTTAGGAAATTGGCTAATGCTGAAAATTTGAGCTTGATTTATCATTTTGTTGGTGTCTAGACTTAAGAAAATGATTGAGAAAATGGAAACACTATAGGTTAAACTTTTTAAAAAGTCATGCATAGATTTTTTCCCCTGGAGAGATAGTTTTTATTTACCTGTGTACCCCTGAGCTATTTGGACATTTTTCTGGTGCCATCTTTAGTGGGTATTGCAGTGTTGTGGCCAATGACAATGAAATCACAATCTTGATAGCTAACAGAAATTTTAATTAGTGCTTTGAGGCATTTTTAAAAATTCTCTCCAAAAGATGAGATAGCCATGCAATTTTTAGTAAAAAACCAGCAATTGTTTGGGCATCCCATAAGAGCTATTGTCCCTTTAGCTGTTTGAACTGAAAAAAGTCCTTCCTTTCTCTCCCAGAGCTGTGAAATGCAGGCTCCTGCTGGGATTTTTTGTATTAATCGTTGCTCTGTATGAACACATTTATTTAAAAAATTGGCTTTCAGCTAAAAATGTCCTCATTTGGTATCCATTTAGAATCAAATTCTTTCCCTAAAACTGAACACAAATTGGTTGTCACTCTTGTGATTAGAAGTCAGTGTTGTCATTAAATTGTCAGTATCCCACTTTCACTGTCACAAAACTCACTGAATCCATTTGTGGATTATGTTGGGTGGTCCCTTCTGAAGAGGAAATAATTTAGACATTTTGGACATTAGTTAAATGTACTTTGTCCTGCATGAAAGAAAGAAAAAAAATGTGGCAATGTTTATAAGGGTTTTTGGATGAGGCTTGTGATTTAATGAGGGTAGGAAACTCCAGGTGAAGGTATTCATGCAGATCAGTACCTGCTCTGCAATTTCCAGTCTTAGTGGACCACTTAAAGCACTGAAAGATGAAGGGCTGTGCCCAGGCTGATAAAGCCAGTATATCTCAGTGATGGAACTTGGACCCAGGTCTTCTTAACTCCACAGTTCTTTCTCTGGACACTATATTATTTTTTTTTATATTATGCTTCCCATGAAAATTTACAAGAGTATTTAATAAAAGACAAATGTGTTTTACATATGTTGAAGGAATTAAGAATTTTATGTATAGATTATGAAAATTTGTCAAGAATATGTCTATATGTAGGTTTTAAATGTGAATAATTCAATTCAGTTCAATAAAGAGTGTTTAAATGCCCTTTTAATACTGTTCTTATTGAGATTATAAAAGCAGAATGAAACAGTCCTTTCCTCCAAGGAGTTTAGATTGAACATTTTGTCAAGATAGTTAACATGAATTTGTAGTGAGTAGACTAGGTAGGATTTTATGATTTCATCAAGTTATTCAAGAGTAGCAATAGAAAAAGCCTCTATGGAGAAGGATTAGTATAAATGTGGCAAGTTTTAACTAGCAAACATCAAAGTAAATATTGGATATTGTATCAAATTGTAATAGAAACCATTTTATTAATCAAACCAAATTATTAATCAAATTGTTATTGTTTATTTTATAAAATAAGTTCACTTATAGTCATGAAGTCTTTCATTAATTAGTTCATTTAAAGGCAGAATGGTATGGTTAGAAAAATAAAACATTTGATTGGCTGGTTGAAAAAACCTGATTCCAACTCTCAGCCTTGTTCTGTGCTGCTTGTGTGATCTTGAACAACTCCAGAACTTCCATGGATCTTGCTTGACTTATTTACAAAATGTGCAGGTCAAACTATATATCACTGCTAAGATCTTTCCAACATTGATTCTCTGACCATATGACTCTTGGCTAGTGATCAGCAAACTAATATATCTCACATTTGTTTATTGCATTGTCATTTAGAAGAGGTCTTTGTCAAGTTTGAAAAAAATTTATAAGTTTCAGTGGCTCCTTCAAAGTCTTACTGAAATTACTTCACCCTTGGTCTTTCTTATTGAGATCAGTCCCTAGGATTTCTTTTTTTAAAATGTTTTTGATGGATATCTTTTTTTTTACTTCATCATAATTTATGCCAGGAAGTCTCCCCTCCTCTACCTCCATAAAATTTGTCATTCCTTACAGCATAGTAATATTCCACTGTATTCATATACTACAATTTGGTAGTCTGCAAATAATAGGCATCAATTTTGATTCCAATTATTTGTTATCAGAAGAAAGTACTATTACAAATGTTTTATTGTATAAGGGGATTTCTTCTTATCAATGCCCTCCTTGAAGTATAAGCCTAGAAACATTGGGGTTAAAGGGTATGGACACTTTTGCTACTTTACTTGAATAATTCTAAATTGCTTTCCAAATCAAAATAAATTTGGCACTGATTCATAGCTCTACCAACAATGCACTGGTTTGTCTTTCTGTAACCTCTCAAATATTGACTATTCTCATCTTTTGTCATCTTTACCAATTTGCTGGGCATAAGATGAAAACTCAATGATCTCTTATTAGTCTTTTTAGTGATTTGGAGCATGCTTTCCTCTAATTTTTCATAATTATTCTTCTTTTGAGAACTGTTCATATCTTTTGACCACTTATATCTATCAGGAATGGTTTTTGGTCTTATATTTCTCTGTAAAATATTTACATAACTTGGATACAAAAGTTTTATCAGAAAAATCTGACAGAAAGATTTTTTCCCTTAATTGCTTCTCTTGTTATTCTAGGTACAGTAATTTTGTTTATGCAGATCTTTGGTTTCATATAATTAAAATTATGTATTTTATCTTCTTTAATTGTCTCTATTCCTTGTTTGGTTTAAAAATGCATCTCCTGGGGCAGAGCCAAGATGATGGAGTAAAAACAGTGACTTGCTTGAGCTCTCCCCCAAACCTCTCCAAATACCTGTAAAAATCACTCTAAACAAATTCTAGAGCAGCAGAACCCACAAAAAGACAGAGTGAAACAAATTTCCAGCCCAAGACAACCAGGATGGTTGATTGGAAAAGTCTATCACACTGGGCTGGGAGGGGAGCGCAATTCAGCATGGGCACACTGGCAAAGACCAGGCCTCAGTGAACCTGGAGCAGACCTGAGGGGACTGAATCATGGGCAGCTGTGGTAGTTTCCAGACTTCTCAACCCACAAGCACCAAAGACAATTTAGAAGGTCAGTAGGAAAAGTCTGTGACCACAATGAGAAAGAAGCTGGGTCCCACCCTCAGTCCTGGCACAGCCCCAGGACAGCGGCAGCTTCCAGAGCTCTTGGCCTACAGACTGAATGGGGATCAACAGCTAATCAGAGGGGAATTGCAAAGATCTCCTAGGTGGCACTGAGGGAGGATTCTCTTGCTTTGCCCATGCTTGGATCTGGGTCACAGTTCTGGGTGGCAATCCTGGGACAAGGAGGAGTGCTGGCATAGTGGAGCTCATTGTGGCAGTGGAGAGGGAATCCTCCTAATAGTTCCAAGGCAGAAAATCATGCTTGTGGTCACTCATAGACCAGAGCACAAGCCAGGTAAGGAGTAAAAACCTTGCCCTTGATCATACCACCTTGGAAGAACTGAAAATTTGAGGTCCATACAAATATCTCTGAAAACAGCTGCACAAAATCCCTGACACTTGGGACAATACATTCTCCACACTGGAAGCAGATCCCTACCTTAACAAAGAGTTGAAAACTCAAGTAATTTGCTGGGAACATGAACAAACTGTGTAAAAAAAGTCAGACCATAGAATCTTTCTTTGGTGACAAAGAAGATCAAAACATACAACCAGAAGAAGACAATAAAGTCAAAGCTCCTACATCCAAAGCCTCCAAGAAAAATATGAATCAGTCCATGGAAGAGCTCAAGAAGGATTTTGAGAAGCAAATAAGAGAAGTGGAGGAAAAACTTGGAAGACAAATGAGAGTGATACAAGAAAATCATGAAAAACAAGTCAACAGCTTGCTAAAGGAGACCCCAAAAAATACTGAAGAAAATAACACCTTAAAAAATAGCCTAACCCAAATGGCAAAAGAGGTCCAAAAAGTCAATGAAGAAAAGAATGCCTTCAAAAGCAGAATTGGCCAAATGGAAAAGGAAGTACAAAAGCTCACTGAAGAAAATAATTCCTTAAAAAATAGAATGGAGGGGGCAGCTAGGTGGCACAGTGGGGGGGGCAGTTAGGTGGTGCAGTGGATAGAGCACCAGCCCTGGAGTCAGGAGGGCTGGTTCAAATCTGGCCTCAGACACATAATATTTCCTAGCTGTGTGACTCTGGGCAAGTCACTTAACTCCAATTGCCTCACTACAAAAAAAAAAAAATTAGAATGGAGCAATTGGAAGCTAGTGACTTTATGAGAAATCAAGACATTGTAAAACAAAACCAAAAGATTGAAAAAAATAGAAGACAATGTGAAATATCTCATTGGAGAAAGAACTGACATAGAAAATAGATCCAGGAGAGATAATTAAAAAAGTATTGGACTATTTGAAAGATGATCAAAAAAAGAGCCTAGACATTATCTTTCAAGAAATTATTAAGTAAACCTACCCTGATATGCTCTTAGAGCAGAAATTGAAGGAATCCACTGATCACCTCCTGAAAGAGACCCCCAAAGGAAAACTCCTAGGAATATTATAGCCAAGTTCCAGAGTTCCCAGGTCAAGAAGAAAGTATTGCAAGCAGCCAGAAAGAAACAATTCAAGTATTGTGGAAACACAATCAGGATAACAAAAGATTTAGCAGCTTCTACATTAACTGATTAAAGGACTTGGAATATGATATTCCAGAGGGCAAAGTAGATAAGATTACAGCCAAGGCTCACCTACTCAGCAAAACTGAGTATGATTCAGGGGGAAAAATGGACATTCAGTGAAGTAGAGGACTTTCAAGCATTCTTGATGAAAAGACCAGAGCTGAATAGAAAATTTGACTTTCAAATACAAGACTCAAGAGAAGCATGAAGAGGTAAACAAGAAAGAGAAATCATAAGGAACTTATTAAGGTTGATCTGTACATTCCTACATTGAAAGATGATATTTGTAACTCATGTAACCTTTGTCAATATTAGGGTAGTTGGAGGGAAAAATTATATGTATAGCTAGCTAGATATAGATAGATAGATAGATAGATAGATAGATAGATAGATAGATAGATAGATAG
>NW_020954550.1:34192043-34243646 GCF_900497805.2 Vombatus ursinus
TAGATAGATAGATAGATAGATAGATAGATAGATAGATAGATAGATAGGTAGGTAGGTAGGTAGGTAGAGGACACAGGGTGAGTTGAAGGTGAATGGGTGATATCTGGGGAATAAAATTAAGGGGTGAGAGAGGATTATACTGAGAGAAGGAGAAAAGGAGAGGTAGAATGGAGTAAATTATCTCACATAAAACAGGCAATAAAAGTCTTTTACAGTGGAGGGGAAGTGGTAGAAGGTGAGAAGGAATGAGTGAATCTTATTCTCATTGGATTTGACTTAAGGAAGGAATAATACACACACTCAATTGAGTATAGAAATCTATCTTACCCTACAGGCAAATAGGGGGAAAGGGGATAAGAGAACAGAGAGATGATAAAAGGGAGGGCAGACTGGGAGAGGGGGCAATCAGAAACAAACACTTCTGAGGAGAGACAGGTTCAAAAGAGATAATAGAATAAATGGGGGCCAGATAGGATGAAGGGAAATATAGTTTAGTTTTCCACAACATCACTACTATGGAAGTGTTTTGCATAACTGCACATGTATAACCTATATTGAGTTGCTTGCCTTTTCAATGAAGATGGGTGGGGAGGGAGGAAGGGAGAAAATTTGGAACCCTAAGTTTTAAAAACACATGTTTAAAAAAATGTTTTCACATGCAACTGGGAAATAAGAACTACAGGAAATGGGGTACAGAAATCTATCCTGCCCTACAGGAAAATAGAAGGGGAAGGGGATAAGAGAAGTGGGGGAGAGATAGAAGGGAAGGCAGACTAGGGGAAGGGATATTCAGAATGCATGCCATCTTGGGGTGGGGGGAGAGATGAGATAGGGAGAAAATTTGGAACTCAAAATCTTGTGGAAGTGAATGTTGAAAACTAAAACTAAATAAACTAATACAGGAAAAATAAAAAAGGAAGAAAGTGATGATCAGACATCAGGTGACTTGCCCATGGTCACACAACTGTAATTCTGGGAGTTAGAATATTTGAACCCACGATTTGCTTGACTTCAAAAATCCAAGGTTCTTTCCATTATGCATTGCCAATCTGTAGAACAGGAAAAGTGAAAATTGATTACATTTTGCCTACAGTTATTAGTACAGAGCTCACTGAAGGACAGAAAGTGACTTAGATTTCTTGGTGAAGGAGAAAGAGAACTGGACTAGAAATCTAAAGAGCTGGTCTATTTCTCTTCCCAACAATTTGAGCTACCCTGCATAAGCCACTTAACTTAATCTAGTTCTCAAAATTGCTTTAGTTTTTAATAAATGGTAAAATTACAAGTATACTAAAGTAATGTTTTAAAATAAATTTCTTTATGATTTAAAAAAATAAAAAAATGAAAATACAGCTCCTCCCCTTATATCTCTCTACATGTCAATAATTTTTCATAGTATGATTTTTACTATAATCTTAGTTATTAAATTTCACATCATTAAATTATAACTTTAATTATTTAATGGTAATTTAATATTAACAATTTAAATCTCAATTTAGAATGTGGCATGTAGGATAGAATACTAAGCTAAGTTTGGTTTCAGTCAGACTACTTTCCAGTTTTTATCAGATACAGAGTTCTTTCTGAAGTAATTTATGCTTTCTAGTATAACAAATACTGGGTTATTAAATTCTATTATTTCTGATTCTCCAATATCTAATCCATTCCATTGACCTACCTTTCTACTTTTTAGCTATATCAGATGGTTTTGATGACCATTGAATTATAATATACTTTGAGGTCTGGAATTCCCTATTCATCACTACCCCTTTTCATCATTTCTCTTGAATTATCCAGATTATTAATTGTTCCAAACAAATGTTGTTATTTTAGAATTCTATAAAGTATCCCTTTGATTATTTGATCAGCAAGCATTAAAACTGTATATTAACTTTGGTAGCAATTGTCATTTTTATTATATTGGTATGGCCTACCCATGAGCACTAAATATCAGTGCAGCTATTAATTTGTACTTTATTTCTTTAAGAAGTACTTTGTAATTAAGTCTACATAAGTCTTTTGTGTGCTTTGATAGAAGAATCACCATACATTTTAGGCATCTTTTAGTTAGTTGGAATGTGATTTCTTTTTCTAATGTTGCCTCTTGGATTGTGTTATTATACTGTTGGTTTTTGCTTATTTTGCAGCCTAAAAAATTGCTGAAGCTATTTTCTCAATTTTTATCTATGATGGTTCCATAGGATTTTCTAAGTAAACTATCCTTAACAAATAGGGATAGCTTTATCTCACCTACATTTATTCCTTTCTTTCTCTTGTCATTGCTATTGCTAGCATTTCCAGAGTTATATCAAATAATAATGGGGAGAATAGGCATCTTTGATTTATTCATATATTTGTTGGGAATAATTCTAGCATATGGGCATTGTGTATGGTACTTGCTTTTGGTTTTAGATTGATTTTTTTCATAATATTAAAAAAGGTCCTACTGGGCCTATACTTCATATTATTTTTAAATGATAAATGATTATTATAATTTGCAAAAGACTTTTCCTTTCTCTGTTGAGATACTTATGTAGTTTTGTATATTTTTATTTTTAATATGTTTATACTGATTGCTTTTTCCTAATGTTGAACCATCCTTGCATACCTGGTACAAATCCAACTTGTTGACAATGGATTATTTCTTGGAGGAACTACTATAGTTTGACAGAATTTTATTTAAATTTTTGAATCAATATTTGTTAATGATATTGGTCTGTAGATCTCCTGTGATTTATCCTTCCCCAGTTTAGGTTTTAGAACTATGTATTTATCTCATAAAAGGTATCTGATAGATATTTGGTTTTCTTCTTCTAAACCGGGGGTGGTGAACCTGTGGCCTTGAGGTCACATTCATTCTGTGAAGTTTGGATTTAAAGGACCACACTTGAGGACTAGAGGGCCACATATGGCCTTGAGGTTGCAGGTTTCCCACCCCTGTACAGTTTCTGTTTTATTTTCTTGTAGATCTTACTTCCTGGTCCTTCTTTTCCACTGTGCCTCCATCTTAGAAATACCAATTTCTTCAGGAGATAAAGAGGATATTGCCCTATGGTAGGGATTTTCCTAGGTCTCTACTTGTGCAGTTTATTATTAACCTTTGTCCTCCCCATGATAATTTTTGCTACATTTACCTTGAAATCACTTGCCTGGGTCCATACTCTCTCATTATTATGGGTGTAATTTGCTCCTAATAGCTCTGATTTCTTTTCCCTGCAGAAGAATGAGAGGTTTCTCTATTCACCAAGTTCAAGCAGATTATGTCCATTGTGAGACATCCATCTCCTTTTATAAAATATCTTCCTTCTTCCATAGTAGCAGTCATAACTACTACCCTTCCTACTACTGAACCAAGATTTCCCTCTTTCTTATCTCTTTCTTTCTCCCTTTGTCTTTTTACTCACTCTCTTTTATCTTTCTGAGAAACTTCTTGTTGAGTTATTTCATTTTTTTTGGACTAAATTCCTGCAGTGGTTTGCAATTTCCTTCTCTAGCTCATTAGGGTTAAGTGATTTACCCAGGATTACACAGTTAAGTGTCTGAGGCCAGATTTGAACTCAGGTCCTCCTGACTTTAGGACTAGTGCTCTATCTACTGTACCACATAGGTGCCCTGAGAGTAATTTTCCATTCATTGTTATTGTTTAACCTGATTAGGATACATATTCCCCCTTCTTCTCTTTGCTTCTTTTATGTTCCCTCTCACATGCTATAATCGAGTTCTACTCCCCCCCAAAAATGTTAAATCACATTGATTCAACATTGAATCAACAATTTAACATTAATACCAAAAAATATTGTAGACCGAGTGTTGTGAGGCTTAGTTTATTGTATTTCAGGTCTCTACTATCACTTGTATTTGATTTCTGATTTCACCTTTGTCTTCTTGAATACATTTAGAAAGAATTTTCTTAATAATGTCTCTGTTATTATTTTGTTATTGTTGTCCTCAGTTGCTATATTTGCTTACCCTTCTTGTATTTTTGTTGTCTGGGGTGTTTGAGAAGCAAATAACTTCTTTAGGTTTGATTTTCTTTTTAGGAACATTTTGAATACCTCCTTTTAATTGAATGTTCACTTTTTTTTTTATTAATCATTAGGGTCAGTTTGGCAAGGTAGGTTTCCTTGGATTGCACCTTGAATTCCTTTCCTCTATGAAACAAATTATTCCATTCCTTCCATAGTTTGTGGTGGTTGCTGAATAGTCTTGTGTTATTTGAATTTCTTTTCCTTTCAAATGGTCTTTTTCCTGTTCACCTGCAGAATTTATTATTTGTCAGTGGAATTGTGAAATTTAAGTTCTATGTGACTTGGAGTTTGTAGCATAAGTTCTTCCCCTCCCCTATTATGGAATTCCTGAATTAATTAGACCTTTGTTTTCTATGTTCAGAAATTCTAGGATGTTTTCCTGCATTGTTTCTTGCATTGTGGTGTTGAAGTTTTTTTTTTTTAACTTTTCATCTTCTTCTAGGAGGCCAATAGTTCTTAAGTTATCTCTACTCATTCTGTCAAGATATTTTGCTTGTATGGAGGTCATGTTGTCTTTTAAAGTTAATGATTTTTTCTTCTATTCTTTCAGACAGTTTTTCATTTTTGTGTTATTTGCATTCCCAATCAGTTTTTCTCTGTTTTGTTTCTTTGATCAGACTTGCTAATATGGATTCAATTTTTCCTCTTCTACCAATTATTTCTGCTATGCAGGCCATAATTTCTACTTTCATAATTCCTATTTCTCTTTTAAACCATTCAGGAACATTCTGTTGTGGCTCCATGTTCTCTTGGAAATCCCCAAATTTGATCATCTTTCTCATCAGGTGTTGATTTATTTTCCTTCGCCAACATACTTATTCATACCTGTCTGGACTCTTTCAGATTATCTGGAGCCCATATTGTCTTCTTCTATCAATGTCTTCCCTGTTGGTTTATCTGCTTATATTCAAGTCTTTGACTGAAGAATTTTTTCTTTCTCTTGAGAATTTTCACAATTTCAGTTTTTTTTCCTTTTTATTCCTCCCCCTGCCTGTGCTCATTTTCTAACACATTGAGCAATTCACATTTCAACAGCCTCAATTTTTGTCCCTAGTGTCTTCTAGGGAGATAGAACTAGTCCTAGCTCAAAATTGGACTCTTTCCCTCAGTCCAAGTGAAGTAATACACAGACTCACATATCTTTACCCAGAACCCTTTGCTCTTTAGTTCTGTGATTGAGACCTGTTGGAGCACAGAGCTACCACACTTCTGAGATAGGTGGGATAAGCTTCTGACTTTTGATTTTCTGTGGAACCTGAGGGAGAGGAAAGTAAACTTGACTTCTATTACAAGCCCATGGTTCATAGATTACATTAGTCAGCCCTTCCTGAGAATGGTGATTGATGAGGATGGGGTTGATAAGTAAGTGTATTATGGATTAAGAAACAGTCTTTTCTGCTGTTACTTCATTAGATTGTTACCTCATTAGGGATTTTGGTGTTGTAGATCCTTAAGATAGCTAAAATTGCACAATTATTATTTTGGAAAGATTTGAATGGTTATGAGCATGGGATAAAAAATATCTAGTCCTCCATCTTGGTGATGTCTCCCTGAAGCCCAACATTAGTTTAGTTAGGAGGTATTGTGGGGTAGGGGAAAGAGTGTTGGCTCTGAGCATTTAACAATCTAGCTGGAGAAAAATCAATAAATATTCGTGATGCTTAGTAAACTTATAAGACACAGGATTCCAACATAAAGAAAACTCAAATGGAGAGGCAACATGCCATAATGGATAGAGGGCCACCCATGAAGTTAGGAATACTGGGGTTCAACTGATGCTTCTGACATATAACAGTTCTTATTGTGGACAAATCACTTAATTTTTCATTGTCCTAGGCAGCCCTTTAAGACTATGACTTACAGATGAGTTGCTAATTTGAATCATGAAGAAGGTTTCCATTATGGGAGTTCCATACACTGATGTAGTCATAAGTCTCAACATAAATAAATATAATTGAATTAAAGACAATATAGCACCAAATAAACACTATGCTAGGGAAAGTACAACAAGGAAGTGTTGAGCATGGGTTGTGGTTATTCAGGGAAGGCTTCTCATCTAGAATGGCAGTTTTTTGGAAGAGATAGGTCTGTAAAATCTACAGTGGGTTGGTACCAGGATGCAAACAAACTGAAATATAATTGCTATTAGCTTCAGCCTTTATTAAAGACCTAATCAAATGAAATTAGTGAAAACTAAACCTGGCAGGAAGTCCTCTCCTGAATCTGATTTACATCAATTAATCTTGGTTAGTGAGACCTAGAGAGGGTAATTTGAATTCCAAGTACAAGGAGTTTGTGAATGTCTATTAAATAGAATGTGAAGATGTCTCCCAGGAAAGGAGATTTGGAAATATGATTAGTAACTAGCTTTACATAAACGTTGATTTAGTTATTTGTTGGGACCCATATATCCAATCACTGGAATAAAGATGTTCTGATTCCACCTCCTGGCCTTTTAGTTGAGGTTCTGTCTTGCCTAGTATAGTACCCACTAAAGCAGTGACCACTCTATAGTGACTGAGGGAATATGAACTGAGCCCTTTATGCAAAATAATAATAGCTAATTTTATATAAAATGTTAAGATTTATAAAATACTTTACATATATTATTTCACATAATTCTCATAACAACCCTGTGAAGCAGGCACTATTACCATCCGCATTTCACAAATAAGGAGACTGAGGCTCAGAGATGTTAAGTAAGTTGCTTAGAGTAACACAGCTAATAATAATTTGAGATAATATTAAACTCAGGTCTTTATAACTCTAACTCAAGGTATTTATATACCATCCAGCTGCTTTTTATAAGTGACAGCACTTCTTGTCTTGACTTCTGGGGGACAGGAACTTCTAGCAATAGGGTCCACTTAGTTTTTCAGTTTAAGTTAGTTAAGGATACAACACTGCCAAGGAATATTTGGCCAACTATTAGGTTTTTATTTAAATATAGCAATCTCATTTCCTATGATCCCTATATATAATATGCATATGTGTATAAATACACATACCTATATATTCACATATATCTACA
The DNA here is from genome assembly GCF_900497805.2 of Vombatus ursinus. Taxonomy (NCBI): domain Eukaryota; kingdom Metazoa; phylum Chordata; class Mammalia; order Diprotodontia; family Vombatidae; genus Vombatus; species Vombatus ursinus. Next base: position 34,199,103 of record NW_020954550.1, read on the forward strand.
TCTATATCTATCAACCTACCTACAAAAAAATTTCTTCTATATTGTAGATAAGCCCAGGTTTTTACTTACCTGAGTGTTGACTGAATTTATACTTACCTAATCAAATAACAGAGGCTGGGGCATCTGAAACTACCTAGCAATGGATCAAGTGTATATTTAAGATATTTGAATTCAAGATGGGTTCATTGTTTCCTCAAAATGCTTTGACAACAGACCAAAACTGATGTCTTCCAAAATTGAAATACATTTTTATAGTATATCCCTTAATAAGATAAATTGACCAACAGTATATATGATAAATATTAGTATTATGTTTTGGTAATTGGGCAGAGAAAAGAGATAAACCATGATGAAAATTAGAAATTTCAACATCAATTAATTGGGATTGGGAGAAATGAATCTCTGGGACTTGTTCAAGTCAAAAAACAAAAAAGGGAGTGGCAGGGTATCTGTGCCAGAATGGAGCTAAGTTCACTGAAACTCAATGTCTAAGAGGCAGATGCTGCTGCATCTGCTTGATGGCTTGCTTCAGAGGAATAAAGCGAATACATCTTCTCTAAAATCAAGCATCAAATTTAGGGATGGAATGCTTTGGCATTGTTTTGGCATTTTAAAAATTTATTTTTAAAGAAATACTAGACCACATTGTTAGAAGCCCTGATTGGTTGAATCCTAAGGGGAGCAGTAAAGTTATCACCAGTCTTCCATGTATCTAAATAAAGATGAACTATTTTTTTTTCAAAGAAAAGAATGGTCTCATCAATGAAAAACCATGCATATCATATGACATTGCATGGAATTAAAAATCCTTAAGAGAAGTTCATGTGAAATTTTCAACAGGCTCAAGTTATACGACCAGATTTTTCAAAGAGCAACTTGAAAAGCAGAGAAATTATAATGAAAGGTCAAAATGTGGATTGATTTAAGAATTGTGACATAATGTGGTATTGATTCTTGGCATGTACAACATAACATTCTTATTTTTTTTTCATGTTTCATACACATGGGACTAATCACTTCTGCCTTCCAGAAAACAAGGTGTGTGGTATAATTTCAAACAGAATAAAACAAAACAGATTTTTCTAAGGTCAGAGTATTCAGGGGAGTTTAACAAAAAGATTCTGAGTTCCTTTCTTTCAATGACAGAGATTCCAAAGGGCCAAACCATCTCTCTTAATATTATTTTTTTACTTAAAAGTTAAAGAAAATATTGAATCACTTGCTAAGTATTGAGAACAACAGTGCATTGAAAGAGAACTGATTTTTTTTCCCCCAGATGCCTATAAAGACAAGGACTTCTCACTTGGCCTTTTGTGACTCTGTGTTATCTGTTTTTTTGTATTTCTTACTCTCATATTCTCAGACTCTTATAATTGAGAATTAGATAGGGATTGTTTTATATAAACAGATAATAATAAGCATTTGTTAAGTGTCTATTATGTGAATAAAAATGTCAGTCAGTTGATAAGCATTTATTAAACACCTCCTATGTGTGAAATACTGAACTAAGCACAGGAAATAAAAACAAAGATAAAAGATAGTCCTTGCCCTCATGGTTCTGATAGTCTAATGGAAGAGACTACATACAAGGTTCATACAGGATAAATAGAAGATAATCAACACAAAGATTACAGTAAAATTAAGAGGGATGGAGAAAGGCTTTGATGTATTTGAACCTGGACACAGTAGGGAGCCACTGGAGTTTACTGAATGGGTTGAGGAGTGACATGGTCAAACCTGTGCTTTAGTGAGTTCGGTTTGATACCTGAATGGAGAATGTACTGAAATGGGAGGAAATTTGTGGTAGGGAAACCAACCAGCAGGTTATTGAAACAGTGCATGACGGAGGTGATGGTAATGTGTCAGAGGAGAGAATGGGAAAGATGCAGGGGATGTTAGAAAGGTAAAAATGATAGGAATTGGCAACATGTTGGAAATGTGGGAGTGATAGTGAGGAATAAAGGATTCTTAAATGCTGGGGTTACAGAGACAGGCAAAAACATGGTGCCTGCCCTCATGGAGTTCATGTTGTTGGTTTTCTTGTTGTTCAGTTATTTCAGTTGTGTCCAACTCTTCATGAGCCCCTTTGAAATTTTCATGGCAAATATACCAGAGTGGTTCACCATTTCCTTTTGCAGCTGATTTTACAGATGAGGAAACAGACAAATAGGATTAAGTGACTTGCCTAAGGTTATACAGATAGTAAGCATCTATAGCCAGATTTGAACTCAATCTTCTTGACTCCAGGTCAGGGACTCTATCCACTGGGCCACCTAGCTACCCAGGCTCATGCTACACTGGAGCTAAAATTAGAATGTGATTGATTAAGTTGTCTAAAAGACAAAGCTAGATTTGAAAGACCTGGATGAATGTCCTAGCTAGTTCACAGATTACTTAGGCATTATATCTCAAATTTCCTACCCTTTGTAGACACCTATTTCCTTCTCCATATAGAACCAACCTGACAGCTAAGTGTGACTAAATTAATCAGATTGGGTGATGAGAAAAATAGGCACATTTTAAGGGTTGTGGGTGCTCAATGGCAGGGAATGAGACAGAAAAGAGTATAGAGAACACGAAACTGACAGAAAGTATGGGGATAAAAGGTGCAAAAAGTGGAAGCAGTCCACAACAAAGACACATGTCTTTTGTTCCACAGAGTTGAGAAAAGTAATAGATTCACAATCCAATTTCCCCTTTTAAAGATGAGGCAATAGTCCTAAAAAGGTTAAGTGATTTGGAAAGCTTGTACAGCTAGTTAGCAACAGAATTGGTGTTAGATCTCATCTCCATTTGCTCAGTCACATGTCTTTTGTACTGTACCATGATACTTATGGCCAGACTGAAGTATAATTTGTTGGCTATCTCTGCCTAAGGAAATTGAATAATGGTTTTATAATATTTTCAATCCCTTACATGAAAAAATTTTTTAAGGTTTTAATTTCATTTGTAAAGTTACTTTTGATTTCTTGGGGGAAAACTATTTAGATTTGATCCATGTTTTCTTTTGTTTTAATATTATAGTAAATCTGTGATTTTATGAATGTGGGAAAGATCTTCAGGGTTGAATATCAAAATCCATTTTTGTGGCTTTCATCCATGCCCTTCCACTTATTGAACACAGGAAATATACCCAACATCTTAGGGACATTTCTAAATTTCTCTTGATATTATTTGGATACCAGTAGAATACTTGGGCTATCAAACAGTTCTTTCTCAAACTTACCTAATGACTTGCCTATATATCCTTGTGTACATCTCTTTAATAGCACAATTTGGAATATTTTTACAAGATACCTTCAAGGAGAAATTTATGACCATATATGCCTAGTGATTTAAACCACAGCCATCACTTCAACCAGTCAGTCGGTCAACTGACATTTATTAGGCACTTAACTATGTGTTGAGCAGTGGGGATATAAAGGCAAAAGCACAGTTCTTGCTTTCAAGGAGTTCACAGTCTCATGGGGGAAACAGCATGCAAAAATAAAGGTGTACAAATAAAATCTATGCAGGATAAATTGAGGATAATCTCAGAGGGAAAGCACCAAGATTCAGGAGGACTGGAAAAAGTTTACTGTTGAAAGCGGATTTTAGCTGAGACTTGAAGGAAGCCAGAGAAGCTAGGAGGAAGAAATGAGGAGGAAGAGTGCTCTAGGCATGGGGGACAGTCAGTGAAAATGCTCAGAGTCAAGATATGGAGTGTCATGTCTGAGGAATAGCAAGGAGATCAGTGTCCCTGCATCCCAAAGTATATGCAAGGGAGGAAGGTGTAGACACTAGAAAGGTAGAATGGGGCCAGGTTGTGAAGGTCTTAAAAGTCAAATAGAGGAGTTAAAATTTGATCCTGGAAATAATAGGGAACTACCTTCTGTCAAATCCTGATTGAAACAGCTGAGGACTTGGAATCCAAGAGCCCTAGGAAAAGCAATGCTCACAGCCCACCATTCCTACTACTAGCTTTACCCTGAAGTCATTACAGAGGGAAAAAATCCCTTTGAATAAGGAACCCACCTTCCTCAACACTACCAAAACCAACCACTGACAAACTGTTGCCAATGAGTAAGTAAGCCCTAGGGCCCTGGGAATGGTAATGCCCCACCAAACCACTGATCTTGCTTTCAGACCAACTCTCATAGCCATCATCCTTGGAAGCAAGCTCTGGGGAGATGCAAGCTGACATTACATGTGCAGATGCTGAAGCCACCAACTTGTAGCCATCATAAGTTCTAATAGCCCAGAAAAGATAGCCCTTGACACATTGGAAATGATATTACAGATGATACATTCCCATCTGCCTTGTTACTGGCTCCCAAAGGACCATTGAACCTTTATACTTGATGTGTAGCTGAAATCTCTTACATGTATTACCTCCCTCATTAGAGTTTAAGGTCCTTGAAAGCAGGGATTGTTTCTACTCTTCTGTCTTCCACATATGTAGAGCCATGCTTGCACATAGTAAACACTTAATAAATGCTTTTCCATTCATTCATTTATTACATATTAGAGTCCAATCATGTCTACCATGTCCTTCTCCATTGCCCTTTGGGTAATATTTAACCTCAGTTCTTCATAAACAGTAGCATTCTATGATTCATAATTATATAATATCATTCACAGATTGGAGGTATTAAAAAAAGGGCCCTTTTCAGGGAGAAATTTGAGGTCACTAAAAGAACCACATAATTTCTCAAATAAAATATAATTGCTTTTTTTCCTCCAGTTTAATTCTAATGCCAACTCATTGACTATTTGCAGTGTCTACACAAGATTTATACTAATGGACATACTCTATAGGTTTTCTGGTGTTGCTGTTCATCATTTCAGTTGTGTCCAATATTTCATGACCCCAAATGGGATTTTCTTGGCAAAGATACTCAAATAGTTTTCCATTTCCTTCTTCAGCTGATTTTTACAGATGAGTAAACTGATGCAAACAGCATTAAATGACTTGCCCAGGGTCATACAGCTAGTGTCTAAAGTCAGATTTGAATTTGGTCTTCTTGATTCTAGGTCCAGTGCTCTCTCTCTCTCTCTCTGCCACCTAGCTGCCATGGGTTTTCTATACAACTCTAAGTTATAATATGGAAAACTGGCATCATTCATGCACTTAGTTTTTTAGAGATGCTATGCCCAAAGGAATGTAAATTTTGATATCTGAAACCTCCCAAGATATCTTTGGGTTCATGGGTAGGATTTCTTTCTTAAGAACAAGGCCTTTAGTGTAGCCATGGGGAAATTGATTGGTGAATAATAGGTCCCAGCTCAAGCCCCACCTGGTTATTGTTTGGGTCCTGCTGGTTCGGAATGAATGTAAATAGTACCTTTTTTGTTTTGGCCGGAAACCAGGAGGATCTTTCCCTCCCAGTTTGATTGATTTTTTTTTTACTAGATAAAAGGGACCATTCTTTGCTTCATTTCTTAGCTAGCCTTAATCACTAAATTACTGCTGCCTCAATTGAACTGAGACCTGAGAAAGATCTTAGCTTAAAAATCCAAGGTCTCCCACTGCATCCAGGGCCATCTCCAATTCTCCTGATCTATGTCTTGCCTCTGGGCCCAGATGGCTCCAGAGGAGAAAGTGAGACTGGTGACTTTGCACAGCTCTGCCTCACAAATCCAATTCACTTGAAAGTCATGGCATCACCTTCCTGATATCATGATCATCTCCAAGAACAAAAGACAAACAACAACATCTACAACAATAACAAGTTTTTCCTTCCTGGATAGTTAGGCTAATTTCTTTTTTTCCTTATTTACTTGTTTATTTATTTTTAGTTTTCAACATTCACTTCCACAAGATTTTGAGTTCCAAATTTTCTCCCCCTCTTGCCCCTCCACCACCCCCAAGGCTGTGTGCATTCTGAATACCCCTTCTCCTGATCTGCCCTCCTTTCTATCACTCCCCACCCCTTCTCTTATTCCCTTCCCCTTCTATTTTACTCTAGGTTAAAATAGATTTCAATACCCAAATGCCTGTATATCTTATTTCCCAGTTGCATGTAAAAATAATTTTTAACATTTGTTTTTAAAAATTTGTGTTCCAAATTCTCTCCCTTCCTCCCTGTCCACCCACCCTCATTTAGAAGGCAAGCAACTCGATACAGGTTATACATGTATAGTCATGCAAAACACTTCCAAAATAGCCATGTTATGAAAAACTAACTATATTTCCCTTCATCCTATCCCATCCTCCATTTATTCTATTCTCTCCTTTGACCCTTTCCTTCCTCAAAAGTGTTTGCTTCTGATTATGACCTCTCCCAATCTGCCTTCCCTTCTATCATCTCTCTCTTATCCCCTTCCCTCCTATTTTCCTGTAGGGTAAGATAGATTTCCATACCCAATTGAGTGTGTATGTTATTCCCTCCTTAAGCCAAATCCAATGAAATTAAGATTCATTCATTCCCTCTCACCTCCCCCTTTTTCTTCCCTCTTTTATGTGAGATAATTTATCCCATTCTATTTCCTCCTTTCTCCTTCTCCCAGTACAATCCTCTCTCACCTTTAATTTTGTTTTTTAGATATCATCCCTTCATATTCAACTCACCCTGTGCCCTCTGTCTATATATATTCCTTCCAATTATAAACAGTTCAACTTTAATAAGTAATGGTAATTTTATGTTTAATGAAACTAGTCAAGATGTATATGTTAGATCTCTTTGTAGTCTATATACTGCTAGCTTTTCTTATGGTTGAATCTTATTTTTCAACAATTCTTTTCATAGTCCTCCCATAAGCACGCCTTTGCATTGATACCGAGTACCACATTATTTGTTGATTTAATATGGAGGGCCTTATGAGGGACAAAAAGAAATTTGAAAAGACTTCATTTACATAAAGACAAATTTCAAAAAAGGATCTTTCAATTTCAGACATGAAGTGATGTCTGCTTGAACCCAGTCACTAAAACAATCTTACTTGTTTTATATATATATATAGATTTACATATATATGACATATGTTTGCTAAACCACTGGGTGAAATTTGTTGTGAAATATCCAGTTTCTGGGTTGATCATTGGGCAAATACCCAACTGTATATATAAAAAATATATATGTATATATAAAATATAAATGTATATATAAAAAAAGTGCTGCTCTGACTTACCTCAGTAAGGTTTCTACTCAGATCAAAGTTTTGATGCTGGGAGATCTTCATATAGCCATCCCACTCCACAAGAATACCTTGTGGAATACTCCCCTTACTCTTAGAAACATAATTTCCTCTTCATTTATAGCTTCTATTGCTTGAATACAATACTTTTTGCTGTTTTTATTTTTATTTTTGTTGCCATGTTTTTCCCTACAATCACTGATCTTAGAGCCTCCATGGTCAACACATGGAGTTTTTCATATAATTTTTCTCTCTTTACCTACTATAACTGATATGTACATAATAATGCCAATATTAATTAAAAATTGCCATTACTTTCATGGAGATCTTTCTGTGATTATTTACCATAAGGATGGTACTATGAAATGACTGAGTGCTGAATGAAATTTTTTTTTTTTGTTGCCTTTGGATGCATGATAAAACTAACTTTCTCTTCTTTATTTTCTCTCTGAGGAGACTCTGTGAGAAACTTCCTTTTGCTTCCTGGCTTAAATTAGAGTGAAAAGGTCAAGACTGAAAAGATTCAGTTCCTTCAGAAGTATTGGTCATTAAACAAGGACCACATTTAGAATACCAACAGCTAAGTTCACATTTAGACACAATTCAAAACTATGATACTTAATATTTTCTTCCACTTTCTACTATATAACTTCCTTGAGTGATTAAGCAGGGGCAATGGGTCATACAAGACAAAGTGTCATTTATTTATTTGCTTTTTTTGATAGGTCTTCAGTGACCAAAGAACCCATCACTAAGTGCTCAGCCTATTGGTTGCAATCTCCAGGTCTTTACTCTGAGGTTTTCTAGCATGGTAGAATTGTCAGACATTGCTTTGCATTGGAATAGAATTTAAGAATTCAAGATCACCTTGCCAGCCTCTACAGAAGGCAGAAATAATGAGGTAAACCTTTATTTTTTTTGTAAATTCTTTGTTTATTTTTAGTTTTAATAGTTCTTTCACCCAATTACAGAGCAAGAAAATTTTTAGCATTCATTTTTACCAGATTTTGAGTTAATGCCCATCGACCACCCTCCCATCTTCCCTTGCATTGTAAAGGGTCTTTCTTACCTCTTCATGTGAGATAATTTACCCCATTCTTCCTCCCCCTTCCTTCTGCATCCTTTGTACTCCTCTTTCTTATCCTTTTATAATTTTTTATGTCATTCCCTCAAATTTGCCTCATACCTATATCATCTGTATAAGTGTATTCCTTCTATCTGCATTGTTAGTGATACAATTTTTAAGAGTTACAAGTATCATCTTCCCTTGTACAGATGTAAGCAGTTTAACTCTATTGAATCTCTTATGGTTTCTTTTCCCTTTTTATGTGTTTATTCTTCTCTTGGGTCTTGATATTGGAGGTCAAATTTTTGGTTTAGTTATGGTCTTCTTATGAAGACTTGAAATCCTTCTATTTCATTTAAGAACCGTTTTTTCCCTTGATGAATTATGCTCAATTTTGCTGAATAAGTGATTCTTGGTTGTAGTACTAACTTCTTTGCCTTCTGGAATATCATGTTGTGTGACCTCAGATCCTTTAATGTCACAGCTGCTATGTCTTGTGTAATCCTGATTGTGATTCCCTAATATTTGAATTGTTTCTTTCTGTCCACTTGTAGCATTTTTTCCTTGACCTGATGGTTTTGAAATTTGGCTATGATGTTCCTTGGGATTTTTATTTTAGGATGTCTTTCCTGAGGTGATCAGTGGATTCTTTGAATGCCTATTTTGCCCTCTGGTTCCAGGACATCAGGGCGGTTTTCCTTGATAATTTCTTGAAAGATGCTCTCCAGTTCCTCCTTTTGATTATGTCTTTTAGGTAGTCCAGTGATTCTGATATTGTCTTTCCTGGATCAGTTTTCCAGATCAGTTGTCTTTCCCATGAGACATTCTATATTTTCTTACATTTTTTCATTCTTTTGAATTTGTTTCATTCATGATATCTCATAGAGATGTTAGCTTCCACTTGCCCTATTCTAAATTTTAAGGTATTGTTTTCATCAATTAGCTTTTGTACTTTCTTTTCCATTTGGCCTTTTTAAGTGCTTTTTAAGGTGCTTTTTAAGGCATTGTTTTCTTTAGCGGATTTTTGAATCTCCTTTTCTGTTTGGTCAATTCTACTTTTTAAGCAGTTTTCCAGACTCTTAACTCTTTCTTTCTTAATTCTCTTACCTCACTCTCATTTATTTTCCCAATTTTTCTTTTGTCTCTCTTATATGTTTTTTAAGCTCCTTTTTGTGCCCTTCCACGAGATCTTTCTGGGCTTGAGACCACTTCCCATTTTTCTTTGGGGTTTTGCTCATAGGTGTTTTGACATTGTTGTCCTCTTCTGAATTTGTGTCTTAGAGTCTTCCCTGTCATCATAATAAATTTCTATGGTCAGATTCTTTATTGTTGTTGTTGTTGTTGTTTTTTGCTCATCTTTTTTTTTTTTAAATTTGAGCTCTGCTATCAGGGTGGCAGGACATTGTCTCTGGCTTCTTGTTCTAGTGGCTGTAGGCCCTAGCCATTTACCTGGTGTTGTGTTGAGGTTACCCTGAGGCCCATGGGGGAACCTCCTGTTTGGTGCTGCACTGAAGCCATGGGGTAGGGGTTGGTTGCTGCTGCTGGAGGCTGTAGGGGTCTAGAAGCTTACAGAGTGCTAAGGTGGGGTCCTAGTGGTGGTGTCTGGCATATGCTGTGGGGATATTTCTGCATTTCCCCATAGCTACACTGAAGCACATGGTGGTCAAATCTCTGGATGCTGCCTTTTTGCCTACAGCTATGCTGAAACATTTGGAGCTTTGAACATTTTGGAGGGTACCTGTTTTCTTGGGGTTGTGCTGAAGCATGTTGTGGTTGTTGGAGCTGGAGTCTGCCTGTTCCCCTGGCTATGTAAGGCATGTGGGGAGTTGTTTGGCTGTTCTACCACATCAGTGTTTAAGATCTCCCTCTGCTTTGCTCAGGTGGGGCTTCCTGCTGGCTTGCTGGGATACTTCCCATCCTGGGCTGTGCTCCCCTTTCACCTGAGTGAGATAGATCTTTCTTGCTTATCCTCCAAGTTTCTTGAGCTAAAAAATTGTTTCACCTCATGTTCTCCTTGTTCTGCTGCTCTAGGATTTGTTTTGGGGCTCTATTTTATGGTCATTTGGAGGTGAGTATGGGAGAGTTGCAGCAATTTACTGCTTATTCCACCATCTTGGCTCCTTGAAATTTTTCCTATGGGTAAAACTTTATTTTGCCAATGATTTCAAAGTATGCAAAACAATTTAAGTCAGTTCTTTAAGAAATCTATAAAATGGTCATATGGAAGTCATCTCATAGGAATTGTGGAGGGTCAGACTTGCTTCTGTCTTTTTAAAAAGGAAATGCAGATACAGAAAAAAGGAAGAGAGATTGTAGAAACTTGGATCATCAGATTGCAGGAGAGACAACTGGGACCAAGAGGCTGAGCACCAGTGAAGGAATAAGAAAGCAGTTGTTCCTAGATTCCAATACCAACTGAATAAAATCAGATAGTTCTAGGAAACTTAGAGAGCACCTAGTATAACTCACTCATTTTATGGATAAAAAACTGAAGCTTAGCAAGCTGAAAAACAATGTCAGAAGTGATGAAAAAGGCTTACAATGCCCATAGATGAAAGGGAGAAGATAAACAATGCCTTGTACACATAAGGTATTTAATTAGGGGCATTAATGGACAAGCAAATATTTGGAGAACTGGAGCTTTTGGATTATGCTAATTTGTTTTGAAACCTGAAATAATGTTTTATATAGAATAACTCAATAAATGCTCATTAAAATAATGTTTGAAGTTTAGTCACTATTTCAAATATTGCTGTATTTTTCAGTTTATAAGTATAAGTTAAATAATTTATACACTGTTGCCCAAAAATCCAATTAAAAATGAAACTAAATGTGATTAAGTATATTGAACAGCATATCCCTGGTTGTCATAGTTATTCATACCTGAAAGAAGACTAACCAGAGGTCTTAAATTACACTAATTAGGCCTCACTGTCTGGGGAAACTTCCTAAAGAGTTGTCATAGTACTTTCAAGGAAATAATTTCTACAAAATTCATTCTTCAAACTCAAATCTTCTTTAGGGAGAAAGTATCATTCATGGTGATGTCATTTTGGCCGTCTTCGAAAGTGAAGGACAACAACTAACCAATCATTCATTCATTTGTTCATTCATTCATTCATTCATTTATTCATTCTATCATTTAACCAACTAACCAATCAAACAACTAATGAGCTTTTGTTAAGTCCCATGAACTATATTTGGTTCTGGAAACACAAATACAGTAGGAAACAGTCTTTGTCCTCAGGGCATAAACAAAACATATATAAAACAAGGTAACTTGGGGAGAAGGCATAAGCAAGTAGCTTTGCAGGGCATAGGATCAGTGGTGGTACAGTAAAGTCCTTTTAATAATTTTCCATTATATTGTTCAATATCTACTGTATGTTACTAAATTTGAATATTTACGTTAACAGTGAATCCCAAGGATCACTGAACTTTTCTCCACTTCCATTATTTACATTTATTTTTTTTGTTTTTACAATTTCACTTAATTTACTTTTTCTTTCACCTGACTGAGAAAAACAAATTTATCTTTCTTTTATAAAGAAATGGAAAATTCTCATAAGAATTTCAGCCTGCATTAATTAGTTTAGCTTCTTTAAGGGTTGTGTGGAAAGAACATTTTAATGTATACAAGTACATGAGAAATTCCATAATGATGTGAAAAATACTCACTTGATGATACACATTCTGATAAACAGAGCATGTTGAGTCCCTTGGCTCAATTAATTAGTATTACTATTTGAAATTGTGTAGGTACAATGAGGGAGGGAGAATGCTGGGATCTCCTTGTACCATCTCTCCAGAGGTGGATGTTAAATTTTCAGTGTGAGCATTTATATCTTGGAAATTGGCAAACAATTCAAATCAAAGCTTGATTCATTGTTTTTTTATTGTCTAGACTTAGGAAAGTGATAAAGAAAATATTAATAATACAGATTAAACTTAAAACTCTGTCACGTCTTTTTTTTAAAAAGAGGGCTGATTATTAAACCTTTACCAGAACACCCTTGGCATATAACTTTCATCAGAGTTTATACAGAATAGGGAAAAGTAATGTTCATGGAGTTGTATATTATGTTGGTGTGCCCTGAAGCGAAAAGTCATATGCTGTAGATGTCATAAAAGTTGTCATCAAAATATATGTTTGTATATTCATCATAGAAATGTGTGACTGGAAAAAATGTAGGCTGGTCACATAGAATGAGGGATAGTTGGTAGACAGGCCACAGACTCCATTTTTACCCACACAATGTTAAAAGAACTAGAGGAAGGCCCCCAGCATCTTGGCTGGCCCCTGATGGCAGATTACAAGTTGCATAGGATTTGCTGGCATGAATGAGTTGTGGTCTGCATTATTGGATGGTATACCCTTGGTGATGAGATCAGAATATATTGGATCTATGCCAAAACTGGATATTATAAAACAGAAGTTTAAATCATTGATAGTGAGCATTGTTATTTCTATTTAGTGAATGTATGGTTCCCATAATGTTGTAATGTGTCTTGGGGCTAGGAAAATTCTTTTAAATAGTTTTTTTAATTTAAAAATTAATATTTTAATTTTAAATGAGGAAACTGAGATAAGAAGTCAAATAATTTACCCATAATCACAAACTTCATTCCTGAGATATTTAGCACTCAGAGAATCATAGAATGAGTTGGAAAGTACCTTATAATTCATCTATTCCAGGCATTCTTAACTTTTTTTTTGTGTCAGAGACCCTTTGGGTGGTCTGGTGAAACTTAAGGAATCCATTCTCAGAAAAATATTTTTAAATGCATAAAATAAAATTCATAAGATTACAAAAGAAATCCACTATCTTGAAATGTTTGAACATTTTTTTAAATAAGTTCAAGGACCTCAGCCCCCAGATCTAGTCCAATCCCCTCACTCTGAAATTAAATTTCTGTTTGATTCCTGGCTCTCCTGTCTCTTGCCTTCTCTGTTTGGCTCCAGCCATCCACAGTTTAGAGGCTGGTTTGGTCTGGTCAACACCTCATACTTGGGTTATTATCACAGCCTGCTGATTGATATCCCTACCACAAGTCTCCACTCCAGTCCATCCTTCATTCAGCTATCAAAATGATCTTTAGGTCTAGCCATATCATTCCTCTTTCCCCTTCTCCAGTGGTTCCCTATCATCTCCAGGATCAAATAAAATATTCTCTATTTGACATTCAAAGACCTTCATAACCTGCCCCCTCCCCAGACACATCGTCCTCCTGACTTTTCCAGTCTTCTTTCACCATGATTCCTTCTACTTATTCTGTGATCCAGTGATGCTGGCATCTTTGCTGTTTGTTGAACAAAATACTCCATGCCTTGGATCCAGGCATTTTCACTGGCTTTCTCTCCTGCCTAGAATACTGGCCCTAACCTTTGACTCTAGGCTTCCTTGACTACCTTCAAGTCCCAGCTAAAACCCCACATTCTAGAAAAGAAAGAAAAGATAATGAAAACATTTCTCAATCTGTCTTAATTCTAGTGCCTTCCCTCTGTTGATTATTTCCAATTTATCCTATACACAGCTCATTTGTATATAGTTGTTTGCATGTTATCTCTCTCATTAGACTGTGAGCTCCTTGAGATAAAGACTGTTTTTTTGCCTTTTCTAGTATGCTCTGGTCTTTAGTCTAGAACATAGTAGGTGCTTAGTAAATGTTTATTGGCTGAATAAATGAATTTATTTGAAATTTCATGGGGGTGTAGTAAGTAGAGCAGAAAGTGAGAGAGGGAGGAGTAATTGATCATAATATTTTTGAACAAAAAAACTGCCTAAAGCTCTAAAAGGATAACATAATACCACTGGTTTCTTATTCACACCTTAAATATGAATCAGAGAGTCAATATTTCCATCAATCACTCAAGAAAGTTTTATTATATGCCTATTGTGTGTCAGGCACTGAATTCAGCACTGGGGATACATGTACAACAGAGGATTTCTTTTCACATTTCTTCCCTGCTAATTTCTAGAAAGCATCATATTTGTTTATGATTTTTACACTGAAAGGGACATAATTATTGGGAAACAATTCCATTTTGTTCTACTATGGGTTGTTCAGAGCCTATATTTATGAAACACCGGCTAAACAGTTCTCTAGGCAGTGAAGTGGTGCAGTGGATAGAGTGCCAGGCCTGAAATCAGGAAGACTCATCTTCCTGAGTTCAAATCTGGCCTCAGAATTTAGTAGCTGTGTGACCTTGGGCAAGTCACTTAACCCCATTTGCCTCAGTTTCCTCATCTGTCAAATGAGTTAGAGAAGGAAATGGCAAACAGCTCTAGTATCTTTGCCAACAAAATCCCAAAAGGGTCATGAAGGATCTCATAGGACTGAAACAATTCAACAACAACCCTGTTCTCCCTACTGATATTACAAAGATTTTGCTGCTTCTTTAGGTAATGATGGCAAAGAACCTGAGATATTTGTCTTGCTCCTTTCCCTCTTTCCTTCCCTATCTCTCTCTCTCCTTCTCTACCTCCCTTTTTCCCTCCATCTCTCTTCTTCCCCCCTTTGTCTTCCCCTCCTATTGCTCTAGTTAATTTGGAAAATTTAAACAATTTATCTGGCTCTTGTGAGATATTAGGAATTTTATGGCTTATGTTCTCTCCATTGACTATGGTCAGGATATTTACGACATTCATGAAGCCTGCCTAGTTACATGCTGCCAAAGGAGATAGGACTTTATTACCTGCAGTGTTGTGTGTACAAGGTAATGAAATTACCCAACCTTCCTTTTCAAATTCAGAGAAGAGCTGGATGGTTAATTGGCAGGGCTATCAAATTGCACAAGGAAAATAGGTTGTGTATGTTACCATAAGGACAAGTGCTTCATACCTTCCTTATTCCTCAGCAGTGATATATCAAGGGAGATTCTAGAGACAAGATAACATTTTGTTCCAGGCTACAGCCCAGTGATACCACACAAGATGAGTTTAAAAGCTTAAAAAAAATGAAGTCTTAATCAGTTGGATTTCACTATAAAGTTCATTGAGCCTAAGCCTAGCAGTTTATGTTTAATTCATGTGGTAAGAGGTAAATCAGAGGAAGATGTGAAAGTTTCCCACTCTTTCATGCATTGAAAGCCACCCAGAAAAGAAAATAAGCCTGAGTTGGAGCACACTACTTGGTTCTAGTCTGTTGGACGGAGGGTATTCATGCCACCCAGTTCAGATACATGAGAGTTGGTATCGTTACTGAAAAAGCAAGTATTATTTGAGGGTAGGAAAACAGCTTCCCCAAAAGCAAGAATAAATAGTCCTTCTCTTCCTAGATGGTTGGTAGACCTGTAATCCAGAGGTGGTATTTGGCCAGCAGGCTTAAGCCAAATGAATGTGTTGGGTCAATTTGGCTTCTGGCCAGTGTAAATCATACACTGACAAAGTGGAAAATAAGCAAACCTCTCTTACACCATTTTCCATGGACTGGTGCTGCTCTGAGCTGGTCAGTCAAGGGGGCAGTGGCCTTTTGCCATGCTGTGATAACTGGCAGTTCTGCCTCATGATTTTCAAGAAAATCCAACTGCCAAGAAAAATAAAGCAAATGAGGCTGACACTGTGGTTATTAGAAATGCCTTTTGGAATGAGCTATGGGGAAGAACTGGACCATCTGCATCTCCTAGGGTTGACTGCAGTCAGATGAGATAGTTGGAAACATTCAGGATTTTAATGTAGCTTGTTTATAGACACAAAATTATAGGAAGCTAGGGTTAGAAGAGATGCATAGAGATCCTCTTCTGTAACCTCTCCAGTTTACATATGGGGAAACTGAGGACCAGTGGTCAGCTTGGAAAAAAATATTATTGCATAAAAGTCTTTTTATTGTTACCCCTATTTTGCTCCAGTGAGATAGGACAATAAAGTCATGTCCATGTCCATCCATGTCCCCCCAAAAAACCCATGGTACTTTTAATAACTTACATGGTTTTGGGAAAAACTTGAGAATCATATCACCTTTATCTTTTTTATCACATTCATAACATCATAGAGCCAGAAGGAGTTTACAAAGACAATGAGTCCAATCCCCTCTTTTTAAAAATGAAGAAACTGAATCACAGAAAGTTTAAGGGACTTCCCAAGGTTACACAGCTAGTAAGTACCTGAGGCGAAATTTGAACTCAAATCTTCTTGACACCAGACTCAGCCCCTTATCCACTACATTACTTTGTTCCCTTTTAACAACCATTTTCTCTCCTCTTTTTCTCCATCCACTTCCCTAACTCATTGGCAAGAGAGATAGAAAATTTACACAATTACAGAAAATGTATTTAGAAGCTAAGCCTTATGAGTATTTTGTCTTACAAGTATTTCATTAATGACTGTGAGGTTAAGATGGCAGTCTGCTTACTCTAGCACTCATTGTGATAAAAAACACTCATAAGATGGCTTTGAGTATGATTTTTCTACAATTCACTTTTGATCAGCTTTATTTATGAGAAAGGATATTCACTGAGTAGTTTGTGGTCATTAGTCTGTGAGTAAGAAAGCTCCCCCTGAAGATTCTGAATTAAGAAACGAACTTTATTTTTAATCCTACTGAGTGTCCCAGGGCCTTGATCAACTGAACATGTTTGTCACGTACAGAACATAACAGACAACATTTCGAATCTTTTATTTTTTTAAGATATGGCATTAAAAGTCATGTATTATCACACAACTGTTCTCCAGAGACCCTAGGGCAAATGCTTAATTTTCCACACTGGGAAAAAAGCAGCCCTAGGAAGAATATAATTATTAATGCTTGACTTGACTGTCTAATTCTTTCCCCTTCTATCTAGTCAGATAATTTAGATCTGGAAAGAACCTTCAAGATAACTGCATTGCAGTTGAATTGAATAGAACTAATTCAAGATACTCATTTTACAGATAAGGCAACTGAGATCCAGAGAGTTAAGTAGGGAAAAGACCATAGATTTCAAGCCTGGAGGAGACCCTAAAGATCATGTAGTCCAACTACCTAATTTTATAGATGAGGGCACTGAAGCCCAGAGGGGTTCAATGCCCACACAGATAACCAAGATTTTCACTCAGTCACTCCATCAACAAGAACTTAGAGTGTTTTTATCTGCCAGGCACTGTGCTAAATACAGGGAATACAAATAAAGGCCCCCCCCTCCAAATAATAGGTGGTAGATAGATAGATTGATAGATAGATAGATAGATAGATAGATACATACATACATACATACATACATACATACATACATACATAGAAAGATCACTTTAAGTTTTGCAAAGTGCCTTACAAACATTACCTCATATTATCCTCATAAATACCCTGAATGGCAGGTGCTATTATTTTTTAAAAGTATTTTTTACCCAATTACATATCAAGACAGTTTTTAGCATTCATTTTTATAAAATTTTGAGTTCCAAAGTTTTCTCTCTCCTTCTTCTCCTCTCCCTTCTTCCTAAAATGGCAGGCAATTTGATATAGGTTATATATGTGCTATCATGTAAAACACATTTCCATATTAGTCACAGTTGTGAAAGAAAAAAACAATTAAAAAGGAAAAAAACACCAAAAAAAAATAAAGTAAGTGAACAAGTATGCTGTGATCTATATTCAGAATCCATCAGTTCTTTATATGATGTGGGTAGTATTTTCCTTCATGAGTCCTTTGTACTTGTCTTGAATCATTATGTTGGTGAGAAGAGCTGAGTCATTCATAGTTGATCATCAAACAATATTGCTGATACTGTGTACAATTTTTTCCTGGTTCTGCTCATTTCACTTTGCATCAGTTCCTATGAGCCTTTTCAGATTTTTCTGAAATCTGTCTGTTCATCATTTCTTATTGCACAATAGTATACCATCACATTCATATATCACAGCTTGTTCAGTCTTTCCCCAATTGATGGTCATCCCTTCAATCTCCAATAGTTTGCTACCATGAAAAAGGCTGCTATAAATATTTTTGCATATGTAGGTCTTTTCCTCTTTTTTATGATCTCTTTGAGAAGCAGACCTAGTAGTGGTATTGCTGGATCAAAGGGTATACACAGTTTGGTTGCCCTTTGGGCTTAGTTCCAAATTGCTCTCCAGAATTGTTGGATTAATTCACAACTCCACCAACAGTGCATCAGTGTCCTAATTTTCCCACATCCTCCCCAACATTTATCATTTTCCTTTTTTGTCATATTAGCCAATCTGATAGGTGTGAGGTGGTATTTCAGAGTTGGTTTAATTTGCATTTCCCATAGATACATTTATGTGGGAGTTCACTTCCTCCATTTTACAGAAGGGATCATTTTGTTGTTTTTTAGTTATTTCAGTAATGTCTGACTCTTCATGACCTCATTTGGATTTTCTTGGCAGAGATACTGGAGTAGTTTGCCATTTCCTTCTCCAACTAATTTGACAGATGAGGAAACTGAAGCAAATGGGGTTAAGTGACTTGCCTAGGGTAACACAGCTAGTAAGTGTCTGAGGCCAAATTTGAACTCAGGAAGATGAGTCTTCCTGACTCCAGGCCTAGTACTCTATCTAGGTGCCACCTAGCTGTCCTGTGGGTGGGGTAGGTCATATATCTGGGGCCAAGGACACCTAAGAGGTCTCTGCACATATTTCAGAGGGTCTATGGAATTGGATGGGGAAATAGGGCATTTTAGTTTTTCCTAATCTTCGCAATCCTTTGAATTTTACTTTATGCTTTTAAAATGTAATTCTTATAAGAAGTTCATGAGTTTCACCAATCTGTCAAAGCAGACCAAGAAGCGCCCCCCCCCCAAAGTTAATAACCCCTGTTTTTTAGGAAAGAGACTACAAAACTAAAATCAATGAAGGAGCTGGTCTAGATGGCTTTTAAGGTCCTTTATAACCCTAGATCTAATATGATACTATAAAATAGTCTGTTGCAATTCATATTTAAGGGACAATTACAAATAAAGCCTGTATAAGATCTTTAGGTGGTGGAATTTGTTTCACTTCAATTAAATTCAGAACAAAGAACTGGGGATTTTTTTTTAATAAATGAAGACTGTTGAGGGGGGAATGTAGTAGAGACCAGTTATTATATTTTTAAAGAATACACTATTCTTGTATTCTGGTTTCTGAGGCATATCCAGATGTTCTTCATAAACTTTTCTGTGGGGAACCAAACATGGAGGACCTTGGGCAAGATTGTGCAGGTGATAAAGTTTCTGATGCCTTTCTACGTCTGTTTTGTGCTTCTTTTTCTCATTTCTCAAACCATCTCTGGTGTATAATGACTGTGTGACCCTAGGTGAGTCATTTAACATTTCAATGCTTTAGGGATGTCAGTTGTCCCTAGGATGTCCCTAAATGAGTCTCTGTGTTATTAGGATTATTGGCATGGTTAGATTGTAGGGCAGAGGAAAGAGGGTAGAGTATGATTAATGAGAGATCAGTGAGAGGGGGTACACTAGGACTGTGTTCAGTCATTGGCCCTGCACTACACCCTCTGGCCCTCCAAAAGAAGATGAGTCAACCTAAAAACATACTCCTAGGATGAGTCAATTTTAGGGAAAATAACACTGATATTAATCCAATTTACTAGGAAGGAAGTTCAAACTCTCCCAACCACCTACGGTTGCAAATATGAATCCCTACAAGCCAAACACTACCCAGAAGTTTTTCTCACACTGTGTTTATAAAGATCATATGGTTAGGGAAGCAACTCTAGGAGCCAAGAATATGAGTTAATTGTTTCTCAAGCCAGGTCTATATCATCAACCAATCAGTGGGTGGTAAATATTCTATCCAAATCATGTGTATATCACATATTTTTGGAGTTGGGTGGTCAGGTAAATTCTCTTTTTATGTAGTGTTAGCACCATCCTGACACCGGAATGGAGATGGGTCTGGGATAGAATTAGGGAATGGTCTTCTTTTCCTGACTCTTCTTTCCTGACAAAATGGATTAACTTTGAGTTATTTGCTTTATCCTATGAAATGGGAACAAATCCCCTAGCAAATTTTATTCAGTGGAGCACTGAAAGTATAATTATTTCTACACAACAGGTGATGGGACTCATGATTTAGAGCTAGAAGAGATTTTTAGAAAGCATCTAGCCCAACCTCTTCATTTTATAGTGAATGAAACTGAAGCCTAGAGAAGGGAAGTGACTTTCACAGTTTCCTCTATAAAATGGAGATAATAATAGCACCTAACCTATAGAGCTATTGTGTGGTTCAAATGAGATTATGTACATACATACATACATGTACATAAAGATATACCTATGTGTATGTGTGTGAGTAGGTATGTATTTCTCTGTAAACCTGAAAGATCTATTTAACTATCAGCTATTATATGATTTCACGCTGCTCATCTTTCTATTTTTATTACCATCATTATTATTTTATCATTTTAATCTTATTCAGTGGAATTCAGATAGAAAGGGTCTTGGGATAAATCATTATCCAATTATTATTTTATGTCTAGTCTTCAGTGGACTACTGCACAGGTAGATGCAATGACTTTTATAGTTGAATAAAAGTATTAGATAATGAATATGAATACAGAGATGGACAGGAAGAAACAAATGAAATGATGCAGAGTACAGAAAGAAGACCTGAGAAAACAATGTGTGTAACTACAGTCTTGTAAATTAAAAGAACCAAAGCCTGAAACTGAATCCTAGATATGACCAATGACTAAGATTGAACCAGGAAAATCAATCAATCAAAGCAGAGATGATAGTTTGCCTTTCTTTGTATCTTTAGTGCTCAGCAGAGTGCTGTACACAGTAGACATATTGCTTAGCATAGTAGACACTTAATAAATGCTTATTGACTGATGGGAATGACTATTATCAACAATGTTCCGGGCACTATGCTAGGCAATAGGAATATAAATATGTTATGAATTAATCTATGCTCACAAGGAGCTTACATTATAATGGAGAGACAACATGCAAATATAAAGGTATATACAAAATACATATAAAGATTTATGCAAAATACAAATAAAATAGTTTATAAGATAACTTGGAGGGGAAGGTACTTGAATCTGGGGGTACCTAGAAAGGTCTCATTTTTAAGGAGGCACTTGAATTGAATCTTGAAGGAAATCAGTAATTCTAAGACATAGAGATGAGGAGGGGGGACACAATGCAAAAACACAGAGATAAAATATGGGGCATTGTGTGTTGGAAACAAAAAGAAGGCAAATTCAGTGGACAGAACAGTGCATGGAAGGGAGGAATGTCTAAGGAAACTGGGAAAAGAACCTTATAACCCTGTGTTGCATCAATATAGAGTATTATTGTATGTGAAAATAAAAGTTCTGAAAGTCTCATCAAAACCCTTGACAAGCCCCACCCATTACAAGGGAAGACCAAAGACCATTTCAGAACAGATTGCTCAATGAACCACCTATAGCCATCATAAGCATGTGAGTAGGAAATAGGTCTCTGTTCAAAGTACTGCTTCCCATAAGAATTAGCCGGCTGACTCTGGGTTTGCAAATAGGTGTTTTACTCTTAATTTATAATCACAGAAATAGGAAGTAGATCTTAGGATGGCATGTGGTTTAACTGTAATCAAAGAACTTCCTACAACTGAGCCTCTCTGAAAGGTTAGATTGGCATCCTGAATGTTTCTCAACATTTTCAAAGTCTAGTTTCCTTTAGCACCAAGGTAGATTAACTTGCTAGGTTGACCTAATGTATTGGCCTGCAAAAAAAAAGGAGGGTCTCCATACGTGAACCCTGTCAAATCCCATTGACAACATTGTGTGTTCTGGATTGGGATCATGAACAAACTAGGATAGGTCCTATGAGGTCGAGAAATATTTGCACCTAGGTTTCTGGAAGGCATTCTTTCTATATCCTGTTTCACATCCTTTTCCACAGTAATGGGGCAGGGTAGGGGAGGGAAGGGAATGATCACATTACTGTGAGTTTTAATCCGTTTGTCCTTTAAGAATTCATTACATTACGAATGCATTAAGAATGCATTACAAAGTTTTCTAGGGTGAAATGTGATTATTTTATTCACTCATTCATTCCTTTACTGGAATCAAACTTAACCTGTCCAAAATAGCACTCATTATCTTTCCCATCACCCCTCTTCCAAGCCTTTTCTCTTCCTAACTTCCTCATTTCTGACATGACACCATCATCCTTATCATTACTCAGGTTCGAAATCCCAAAGTCATCCTTACTCTTCATTTCCCTTCAGCCTACATATTCAGTTGGATATTACCTCTACAACATTTCTTGCACCTGTCCCCTCTCTCATGACCAACACCTTAGTGATCTTGGTCCTTATTACTTCTCATCTGAGTCATTGTAATAGTTTCCCAATTGGTATCCTGATCTCATGTTTTCTTTTTCATAATCCATCTTTCACACAGTTGCCAAAGTGATGTTCCTAAATCACAAATCCAACCATGCTATTCCTCTGGTCAAGAAGCTCCAGTGACCTCTTCTAGCTTAGAATATGAATTCTTGTTTGGCATTTAAAGCCCTTCACAATCATACTCCACCCTATCTTTTCAGATAGATTTCATATTACTCCTTGGCATATATTCACCCTATCTTCTAAGAAAATTAACCTACATACAGATCCCCATAAATAACATTTCCTCTCCCCTCTTTGCCTTAATAAAATCTTTCTTTCATTCCAGGATTGTACTCTACTTCCTGTCCTTTTAATTTCCTTCAAGACTTAGCTTAAGAACTTCCATTTAAATAAGGCCACTGATGATTTCCCCAGTTATTAGCATTTTTCACCTCTACCCCCTACAATATTTTGTATTTAAGTTAAGCCTACTCAGTTATTCCATATCATCACAAACTTCCACAGACAGGCTCATCAGATTTACACATGTTGGGTCCTTTAAAAATGTTCCCAAGACTAGGCCCTTGTTGGTCAGTCCTCATTCTTAATATAATCTGTATTTGCTTACTTTGTACATGTCCACCCTGTCCCTAGCCCTAATAGAGAGTAAGTTCTTTCAGGTCATAGGCTGTTTGATTTTTGCTTTTGTATCCCAGGTACTTAGGACAGGGCTGGCATTTGGGAGGAACTTAGTAAACTTTACTCTTTTCTCAAGAGACAGGATGTGGCTTTGGACAATGAGAAGGAGAAAGATATAGCCAAAGCAGGGGAGAGAGATCAGAAGAGAAAGAGACTGTAGAGAAAAAGTGTGGTTTCTCATCAGTTTTGGATTCTGGGTCCACCTTGCTCCATAATGGGCTAACTAGCTCTTGGGAAATGGTCAGAGGTCCCAGCCAGCAGTCAGTCCTAAGGAAAGGGGAAAGGCACTGATCTACCTAATTTACAATTTGTACTTAATCCCAACTTTAGTCTACCTACACCCTGAGTCCATTTCCTTCACATAAGTGCTAGTATTAGAGTTCCTTCAGAGTTTGATTCTCTGTCTAATAAATTGAAATTCAAATGGACACTCCTTTGCCCTGAAGAAGAGCTACAGTGAAGAACTGAAATTTAATTGTACATGTCATAGAATGTCTGGGTCAAAATCCCATTCTGTGTTGGGGAAAGTGGGGAGAACTTCTAGAGTTTGGAAGGTGAAAGGCTTGAAGTAACATTCCTGGTAGATATTTTATTGTTTTGTTATGTATTATGTTCTTATTAAGTACTATTCAATTTTTTATCAAGTCTATGCTAATTGTAAAAACAAATAGCATGTACTATACTGTGCCAGGATGGCAAGAAAATGGGATTAGTGCTCAATCAAAATATGATCTGGAGATGGAATAATACAGATTGATGGAGGCAGAGAGTGAAGTTCTAACTGGGATATCCCCAAATCTGCACACCCTCTTGATGAACAATCACTACCTAGTATAAAAAAGAGAAGCTCAATGACATTAGACATGCTGGGACTCATAGTCATCTAGGAATTTAATCAACACTTTTACCCAGGAACATACACAAAATGTCAGGATGCATGAGCATGAAACTCCTCAAGGTCATACTACCTATGTCACTTGGAGTTAAAACTTGGTTTCTGTTTGTCTGTCTATGCTTCCCTTCTCCCTCTCCCAGACATCGCCCCTCCTCCCCCATCTTCCCTAGAAAATAAACTCCTTCAAGACAGAGACAATCTTTGTCTTTGCATTGTCTGCTTCTAGTACAGTGCCTGGCATACAACAGATGCCTAGTAAGTACTTGTTGAATAAATTAATTACTTTTCCAATTGTTGTTGTCTGTCCTTAGTTCTCAAAGAGAGTCAATGACATCACAAGGGTGATGTGTTGATTTGCATGTGAATTGGATTTAAATGAAGCAAAACTATTACAAAGTCATCCAATTAATGTGAATCTTGAATGTATTCCTTTATTTTATTCTTCATTTTGTTTGATCATTTCTCACATTTTCTGTCTTCTTCTGACACTAATTTTAAAGTTCATGGCAATATGGCATTTTAGTCTCTTGCCTAGCTATGAGGTAAAGAACAATTTATTTAACTCTCTGGATCTTTGTTTCATCATTTGTAAAATGGGAACACTAATATTTATCAATTCATCTGCCAAGAATTATTAAGGCAAATCAAGAAAAGTATAATGGGGGCAGCTAGGTGGTGCAGTGGATAGAGCACCAGCCCTGGAGTCAAGAGGACCTGAGTTCAAATCCATTCTCAGACCAAATACTTGACACTTACTAGCTGTGTAACCCTAGGCAAGTCACTTAACCCCAATTGCCTCACAAAAAAAAATAGTAAAAGAGAAAAGAAAAATGGAAATGCTTTTGAAAGTTAAAAGTACAAAGGCAAGGCATTCTTTTTCTTTAGGTCCATATATCTTGTTTTTCCTGCAATTTTTCCCTTTCAAGAGAAATTCCTCTTCATTCTTCTTTCTTTTTCTTCTCTGATTGTTTCTACCTTTACCCTTCATTTCCTAGACTTATTTGGAAACACTCTAGTCAATCCCACGAATTTCTCCATATTAGTTGTCAATGATAAGAGAAGGAGCTCTGTGCATGTTCTTTAAACAAAATCCCAATAATTCTCCTTGAGTGAACTGAAAAACACTAGAAGAGAAGAACCTTGTGTTTTCTCTCTAAAGAGATAGGATCCTTAGGTGGTGGGAAATTCTTGTTGATTCTGCTGTCATATTCAATTCACCGATAAGTTCAATTAGTCTGATGGCTACCTTAGTGAAGTTAGCATGGTAGAGATGAAAGAATATGGGTTTGGGTATCATATGACCCAAGTTAAATCCTCCTTTTGACTTTCCCTAAGTGATGCTGACCAAATCACTTAGGCTTTCAGAGTCTTAGGAAAATGGAGACATTGGATAAGGTGCCTTCAGAGGTCTCTTCCAGTTCAAAAGCTGGTCTCAAATATGAATGAGTCTTGATTTTACTCATTTACTTGTCTTACCCTTTTAAAAGTATTTTCATCACAATAATTCTCTGTGGTAGATAGTATACATGTTATTTTTCCTGTTTTATAGATGAAGAAACTGAAGCTCACAAAAGTTAAATGACTTATCCAAGGTTATAAAGCTAATAAGCAACAAAGTCAAGACTTAACAGGATTCAGGTTTTCTGACTCTCATGTTGCTTACCACAGTAGTTGTCACATTACAGGTGCTTAACAAATCCTAGTTGACTGATTGGGGTGGGTAGGCGATGCAGTGGATAAAGTGCTGGGACTGGAGTCAGGAAGACCTGAGTTCAAGTCTGGCCTCAGACACTTCCTAGTCATGTAACCCTGGGCAAGTCACTTAACCATGTTTGCATCAGTCCCCTCATCTGCAAAATGAGCTAGAGAAGGAAATAGCAAACTACTCCAGGATCTTTGCCAAGAAATCCCCTAAAGGGGCCATAAAAAGTCAGACACTAATGAAAAATAACTAAACAAGTTGACCTAATGCTGTTTCCACTATACTATATGGTCTCTATAGGTCTTAGTATATTCTGTTAACTTTCTATGGTGAAAAGTTACAAATGGCTATTTGTTCCAAACTAGTTTAATGTTTGACAGCCAAAAATACTAAAAGAAATTACCTAAAAGTTAATTGGTCCATAGCATTCCAGAATCTGAGATCCACAGTTGGAAAGGAACATGGAGGCTATTCTGTGGTAATCTAACCCTCTTTTTTTTTTTTAATTAGATGATGAAACTCAGAGTAAATGAAGTTAAGGGGCTTGACAAGGTGACATAAGGGAAAAGCAACCAGAATGTCTACAATAATTAATGGCATGCAATTTGGGAAAGGGTCAAAAGATCCCAGAAAAACATTTTTTTCAAGTGTCTACTACATACAGTTACTTCTTGTAAGAATGTTTATACCATGACATGAAGCTGTACACTCAAGCAAAATTCTATTTGGTCTTCTTGCACATAGTTTTCAGGCCACATAGAGGAAAAGAGTCTTGATGGGTCCAGGTCCCCAGCTATTAATTTGAATTTTTTTTTCCAATTTGAAAGAAGATTCCATTTCAATCTGACCTTCTCCCCAAAGCCCTGCCCAGCTGTCACTGAGCTCACTTTCTTCTGTAATCCTTTGTCATGTATAGCCTATGCCAGGCAATTTAACAATTATTTGCGTATTATATTGTTCTCAGATAGTTTCATGGGCTTTAGCCTTCCCAGCTAGATGGACACTCTTTAAGAACAAGGGCCAAATTTTTTGCTTATTTTTCATCTCTCCTTTCTCAACTTCATTCATCTTTTAGTGTCTAGCTGATGACATAAA
Organism: Vombatus ursinus; assembly: GCF_900497805.2. Taxonomy (NCBI): domain Eukaryota; kingdom Metazoa; phylum Chordata; class Mammalia; order Diprotodontia; family Vombatidae; genus Vombatus; species Vombatus ursinus. The sequence continues at coordinate 34,225,929 of NW_020954550.1, forward strand.
GTACTCCATCATTACTTGTTGGTTGACTAATGACTAGAGGAGCTTAAAGTGTCATTTATACAACACTTGTCTATGTTTTCAAAGCCTCAGACCCTTAGAAAGCAGGGCAAAGCATTTTTGTGTGACAATCAATTCTCCATCTGCTTCATCCTGAGATTAAATTAGACCATTTGAAAACTGCATTAATTTTCAGGCTAAGATAGTAACAAATTAACTCTCTCAGATTTCCAGGAGACAATTTTATAAATTACTATTTCATTGTAGTCAACAATAACTTAGTAACTGAAGAACTCATGGAGCACTGAATTTATTCAGGGAGGTCTAGGTTCAAATCCACCTTAGATACTGGCTGTATAACCTTAGGCAGAGTTCTTAACTTTCCTGACCCCTCAGTTTCTTCATCTGCACAATGGGGATAAAGATAGCATCTACTTCACATGGTTAGGAGAATCAAATGAGACATCATATACAAAATACTTTGTAAGTCTTGAAGCTCTACATAACTCTGAGCCATTATTATTAAAAACTTTACAAGATTATTTAAATGTAAAAATGCATTTTCTTGTATAAACACTTCTTTTTTTCTCATACAAAAATCTCTCCTATTCAGAGTATCAATTACACAGAGTAACAGAGACAATTTCTCTTCTGGTACCAGAACATTGGAGTACCATTGAGAACACTCACAGAATATTATTCATTAGTAACTAGAATGAGCTGGAAAATCCTAGAGGCAGCTTGATGGGGCAGTGGATAGAGTACTGAACCTGGAGCCATGGACCTAGGTTCAAATTCAGCCTCAGACACTTAGTACTTATGTGATTCCCTCCATTTCGTTAAGTTTCCTTTACTATAAAAGAGAGATCATGATCATATATCCCCTTCAGGATTGTGAGGATCAAATAAGATAATATTGGTAAAGCATTTTACATACCTTTCAGGGCTATATCAATGCTAGCTACTAATACTTTTCCAGTCCAGATCACAGTATCTAGTCCCAACTATGCCTGATTAAGAATTCCTTAATATAGTATCACTGACCAGTAGAAAGTTATTCAGCTGTTTCTTGAAAATCTCCAAGAAAGGGGAACCCACCATTTCTTGGAGGCTGCCTATTCCATCTGTTTATGGCTTTATTTGTTAGGAAGTTTTTCTTCACTTCAAAAGCTTTCTATAAATTTGCCCATTGCTTCAAGTATTACTTCCAGGGACCAAGTAGAATAATGAGTCTATTCACTTTCCAACATGACAGCCTTTCAAAAAGCTCAGATAAATATTAAGCTCCCCTAAGTCTTCTTCATTCCAGGCTAATCATCTCCCATTTCTTGTTTGGTTTCATCTTGAGACTCTTTATCACGGTGGTCTCCTCTAAATATTAGTCAGTTTCTCAAAGTCCTGCCTGTAATGTGGTCTCTAGAGCTAAATATTTATATAGCCCTTTCATGACCTCATTTGGAGTTTTCCTGGCAAAGGCATTGAAATGGTTTGCCATTTCCTTCTCTAGCTCATTTTACAAATGAAGAAACTAAGGCAAACAGCACTAAGTGCCTTGCTCAGGGTCATACAGCTAGTAAGTGTCTGAGGCCAGATTTGAATTCATGAAGATGAATCTTCCTGATCCCAGGACCAGCACTCTATCCACTGCACCACCTAGCAATCCCTGTAAATGTCTAAGACTGAATTTGAACTCTGGTCTTCCTGACTCCAGGTCAGGAGCTTCTGTCCACAGCTCAGCCAGATGTCTCTATGCAATACTTCAGATATAGGCTGACTCAGGTAGAGTAACTAACTCATTTCCCGTTCTTAGATGCTATATGTTTCTTAAAGAGATTAAAGGTGTTAATAGCATTCCCCCTTTCTTCTCAGACTTGTTTGGAGGCTTCTATCCACTAAAACTTCCAAATCTTTTTTCAGCCTAACTGATTTTTAGCCATACTTCCACATCTTGTCCTTTTGAGAGTGACTTTTTTAACTTTGATGTATGACTTTGCATTAACCTTTAGACTTAGCACAAGAACCATGTCTCCCCATAAAGATTTTCTTGATTATTGTATCTTAAATTAATATTAATAACATAATTTATTTGATGGTGATGATGATTATAAATATAATGATCAGGTTCTTATCTTTTTGATAAGATTCAGAAAAAAACAGCAAGGATGGGTTGTTATCCTACTTTTGTTCTTTTATATTTAATATTGTATGTAGTAATCAGTAGGTGGAAACAGTGATAGCTTTTTAATAATTGAATACAATTATTGGGATGTAAGTTCATTTTTTGTAGACACATTAAATGCATCTTAGGGACAATTCCAGTAGAGGACAGGGCAACAGGGATGACATATACCTCATGATATTCCCACACAATTTTAATCTCTTCTTTTAGATATATATTGAAAAAAATTACATACTCCAAATTGCTGAGTTGTGAGAAATGATTATTTCTCTCTTGTATTAATAACTAATTATTTAATGAGAACCAAGGTTTTCCCCTTTTCTACTTCCTCATCTAGAAATTGACCAGTATGAGAAATTTTTCTAAATACTTACTCAGCCAGGATGGCTGAGATCTAATCAAAGACAGTAAAAGAAAAGAGAAAGTTTGGGTTAATGGGTGCATTCTTGTTCATTTGTATTTGCACAGACAAACCTGAGAAGTGTTGATTCTCCCTTTTGTCAGACAGGTGATATGGAAATTGATTAAGTCTTTTTGAAGTCATGTACCCTAAGGTCATTGTTATAATATAGCCTGCCCTCTCATTATAATATTCATCCTCTCATTAATTACCAATCAATCAGAGTTGATTGCCATCCTTAGGAATACCTTGTCTTCCAAAGGCACATAAATTGTGAGCCCACCACAATGAAGGGTCTTTGATCTGAGAGATAGCCAAATGACCATCCTTTTATTAAAATGTTGGCATTATTAATAAAGTAATTAAATTATCCAGAAATTATGTCTCTTGAACCTTTTTAAATGCCACAGAGTGTTTGACCACATCATTCCTTACTCCCATTCAGTAAACTTTGTTGGCTCCCCATTATCCCCAGGATAAAAAAAAAGATTCTTTGTTTGGCATTACCTCAAAACCTTGTTTCTTCTTACATTACCAGTCCTAGAATTTACTCTCCTCCATTCATGTTGTGATCTGGTTACACTGGTCTATTTGCTCTTCCTAGCATACAACATGCCATTTCTTGTCTCTATGGCTTTGCATTGGTAGTTTTCCATGTCTGCGTTGCTCTCTTTCCTCACCTCTACCTCCTGGTTTCCCTGGATTTCTTCAAGACTCAGTTAAAATGCCACTTTCTGCATGAATCCTTTTATATAGTCCCCCCCAGCTACTAATGTTTTCTCCTTTGAGATTAACTTCTATCTCTTCTATGTATTACATATATGCCTATTTATTGATACGTGGTCTCCTCCATTAGAATCTAAATTCCATTACCTTTAATTTCAACCTCTACAGTTAGCACAATGCCTGGCACATAGCACTTAATAAATTCTTATTGATTGATTGATGCCATACCTTTTGGAGATTATGAGTATTTAATATGGTAGCATCTATTAAAAACCTCATTCTTAAATATTTATGGATTAATGTTATATCTGGGAAGTCACATGCAATGGTTCTATCTGTAATGATCTTATTCAGTTTAAATGTGAAATTTTCAAGGATCATTTCTCATTTGGTCAGTCAATAAGCATTTATTAAGCGCCTACTATGAGCTTGACACCATGCTAAGTTCTAGAGATTTTGTTGTTGTTCAGTCATTTTCAGTTGTGTCTGACTCTTGGTGACCTTATTTGGGGTTTTTTTGGCAAAGATATTGGAGTAGTTTGCCATTTCCTTCTCTGAGTCATTTTTATAGATGAGGAAATTGAGATAAACAGGGTTAAGCCTGGCACTCTACCCACTAGACTACTTAGCTGCCTATGCACTGAGGATCCAGCTTTTTAATTTAAAGGGGAGCAAGCTTCTGGTATATAATTCTGTCTACTATATCATGTCTTTAGATGCTAAGTTTTGCAAACTACTACAATATGTCTCAGTTTCCTACTGCTTTGTTGCATAATTTACAATGATACATAAAACTGAGCTCCTTAAAGAAAATCTTTTTGTAATTTCTGATGGCAATAACTTAATCCTGAACTGTTATTATAAATCCTTCTATTTCAATAAACAAATCTATATGATTTAGTCATTTGTTCAAATTATTATTGTTGCAATTATTATTCCTTTTGCCATTTTTCTCAGAAGGTGACATATAAGCACATACCATGTGATAATTTAGCCACTACTACACATAGCACTATCTGTTATTCTGTATTTGATTGTCAGTTGTCCCCTTGATGCTCAATCCACTCCTAAAGGAAGGGCCAAGAGGACATTCTCCCCTTCACAAGCCTATTTTCTTGTGGACTGGGCACATATCCCATTCACTTTTATTCCTTCATGCTCTTCAATTTGGTGTGTAGCATCAAAATCTTGCTTATGCACAGTGTGACAAATTGTTTGGATTTGAACAGATCACCCAATTGTTTAATAAACTATTATTGCTGTTTGTAAATTTTAGGTCCACTCTTCCAGTATGTGTCAATAATGGCTTATCTTGGTCATTTCTTTCAGAGAACTTTTGGCATATACCAGAATACTATAAACACACAACTAGAATGGAGGGGTTTCTGGGGCTCCATGAATACATAGCTAGTCTTAATGTTTGAAATAAGAAGATTTTTATATGTATAAAATAAAGTATAGCAAATGACATTTCCCCCCACAAACTCAAAGAAATATATTCTACTTGTCAAAGGCATAAATTCCATTTCTATGTTATTTAGTGGATTTTTTGGTTCATTTATTAATTCATTCAATAAATATTTACTAAGCATAATCTTACCAAATTCCCTCCAGTATTCTTTATTTTTTCAGTCTAAAATTAGAAATAGGGTGGGGAAGAGAAGAGGTTATTCACTAATTTGAGTCCTGGTCCATTGCCACCCTCACTAGTCCTATAAACTTTTTAGACTCCCAAACCCACTTACTAAATAAAGAACCTCCTAAAAGATCAGAGACACCTAGACTGAGTCTTACAGAATTATGAAATCTGAAGGGACCAGAATTCAGTGGCAAAATTTATTGCAAATGAAATCTCCTAGCACTTGCCTTTTTTTTTTTTTTTTAGAAATTCCTCAGTACTTAAGGCAAAGTACTGCAGGATAAGGGAACTTTAAAGGCATCCAGTCCAACCATCTCACTTAACATATGAAGAAATTGAAGCCCAGAGATGTAAATTGACTTGTCCATGATTACATAGGAATTGAGTAATGGAGTTGAGATTCAAATCCAGATAATCTGACCCCAAATTTGGCATTTCTGCCTATGTATCATGTTGATGTCTCTCTTTCAAGCATATCTGTTGATGAGAATTTATGAGTATCATGGGAAGATAAATAATTGAATATATTTAAGGTTTCCTTTCTTTTCCAGTTTTTAGGTTTGTGGTTTAAACACATCTTGTCCAGAGCAAATAAGGCCAGGCAGTTGCTTTGGCTCAGCTAACATTTTTACTCAAAGTATGTAACCTTTCTATTTTCAGCTCAAGGGAAGGAAAAGCAAACTGCCAAGCAATAGGTGGAAAGAAGGTACCTCTAGAAGTGGAGGAAGGTGTGTTGGTAAACAAGCAGTGATTACTTCTAAGATATTAAATCTTGGGAAAGTATATCAATTTAGATACCATTTTCTGTAGAAATTTGGTGGAATTTGAAAGTGGTCTTCAATGGTATTTGCTTGTGTGTTTCCTAATGTTGGTACAAATTTAGCTTCTTAGATATTAAAAAAAATCATGTGGTAATGTAAAAGAAAGCCTGAGAGCAGTTTCTTGGGAAGCAGCAACTATCTTTCCTTTCATAATAGGCTTTCTGGTAGATTTGGGAGTGGTGGTGCATAAATTTAGATAAGCAAAAAAAGGGTATATAGACATGAAATAGCTAGAAAAAAAGACAACAAAGATGAAATTGTTGGCTTTATGATTTGGGTTACATGTAAAACAGAAAAAAAGAAAAAAAAAAGAAAGTACATTTCATTGTCCATTTAGATAAATTTAACTTTTTTTATCTTTAAATTCTAATCAAAATTGATCATTTCTTTTCATTATTAACATTAATTAATTAACATTATTAGCAACAAACATCCTTCTGAGAAGAGGTCCAGAACTTTCCCAGATTACTTAAGAGGTCCATGATGCACAAAAATAGTTAAGGACCCTTGTTTTAGACAGTTAGGTGGTACAATGTATAGAGAGCCCAACATAGAGTTAGGAAGACCAGAGTTCAATCTTGCCTCAGATACTTATTAGCTGTGGGACCCTAGGCAAGTCAGCAAATCACTTCACCTCTGTTTGGCCCAGTTTCCTCATCTGTAAAACAGGGATAATTATAGCATCTACCTCCAAGGGTTGCTGTGAGGATCAAATGAGATAATACTTGTAAAGGACTTTGCAAACCTTAAAGAGCTATGTAAATGTTAGCTATTATTATATAATAGCTGTTATTAAGGAGAAGTACTATGTACCAGTTGATGTAACCATCTCATATGCAGCTGTAATTTTTCTTTTTCCATGAAGAAACAGACTTTTTCTGAATAATGCCCCAGAAAGTCACCAACCCTATCATAGAATCCTGGAGGGAGGCTATTTTTAATGAGATCTCCTTGAGTTTTAATCCTTTCTTGGCTAAATCATTATTAGAGCTCAATTTTATGATTCATTGCCTATGGATAAAGAGATTAACTAAACTCCAAAGGGTGACTCATTCTATAAATGTGATCTGTTTTGGTGCTTTGATTTGCAGTGATGTTCAAATGCTCCTGAGATTTTCTCTTATGTAAATGTTTCCATCATAATGTTCATACGCTCCTTCTGGGCCCCCAAATGAATAGTAGAATTGTATGTGACACCAAATTTTGCTTAATCTGATTCCCTATAAGGGCTATATGGCTCTGAGAAGCTCAATTATCCCTGGTGGAGCAGGGCCTTCTGCATACAAGGCAAGTCTAATTGTCCATGGTAGAGCAGAGTCAAATGTTTAGTTATCTTCAAGATGAGGCAGTTAGATTAGTTGGTTTTCAAGGTTCTTTCAGTTCTAAATCTATAATAGTGATAGTAATTGGACTTGTAATTTTCTTGGTATAGGGAAGTCCTAGGTAAGGAAACTCTTTCCACCAGTGCTAGTGGGTAATGTCTCTGAAACCCTTATTCTTAGAAAATTCACTAGGTTACTGAGAGGTAGAGACTTGACCAGGGTCACATAACTAGTATGTGGCAGAGGCAAGATTAGAACTTAGGCTTTCCTGTTTTTGAGGCTGTGCTCTATCCACATCAATAAGATGCCTCATAAATCTATGGTATAATGAATAATTTCCATTAGATCCAGTCAACTATCTCTTGGGTAGATGAATAGATACTCTCATGATTATGGTGAAAAAAATCCTAAATAATCTTCAATGCCCAGCAGAAATTCTGCCTGATTGGAAGCCTTCTTTAATTATTCCGATCGATACTAAAATTTCCTTCTCTGAATTCTTGTTGATTATAGAATCATAATACAAAATCAATTATTTGTTCTCTCTTTTTTTCCCTCTAGCTGTTTCACATCTAGATGGCCTGTCTTTCCACTTTAAGAATAGAGACCATGCCATGTACCTCTACTATGCATTTTCTCTACCTGTCTTCCTCACACACCCTTTCCTAAATTCTGCCAAGAGTCTTGTGAAATTTTAGGTACACTGTAGGTACTTAATAAATATTTTTCTTTTTTAATTTGTTTGTTTAGTGACTGGAGGTGAGTAGTGACTCTCTTTCTCCCCCCCTCCTTTTCTTTCCTCCCCTCTATGGGACATTCATCCATAGTATAATCTTACAGAGTTGCATAAAGGGCTCTAAAAAGTTCAATCAGTTAGTATATATTAGAGACAGTATTTGAACTCTGGTGTTCCGCAATCCAAGCCCTATCCATCATCCAACCTGACTGTCATTAATTTCTTTACATTTATAACAAATCTATCTTGAAAGAATATCTAGGTGCTTCAGAGATCTTGGATTAGACATAATGACAAGTAGGAAGAGGGCTTATTTTTCTTTTATTGTGCTTAATTAAGAGATGAATTAAGAATTTATTAAATAGCCAAAGACAATGCTGCATGCTTCAGAAATATTATCTTATTTGATATTCACAACAGACCAGGGAGGTAAGTGCTTTTATCATTGAGGAGAGATAAGGTTTTCTTAAATACACAATGCTAAGAAATAGAAGAAAACAGCAGAATAGGAAAGACAAGAGGTCTCTTCAAGAAAATTAGAGCTATCAAGGGAACTTTTCTTGCAAAAATGGGCTTGATAGAAGATAAAAATGGTAGGGATTTAACAGAAGCAGAAAAGATTAAGAAGAAGTGACAAGAATAAACAAAAAAAGTATACAAGAAAGATCTTAACATCACTGATAACCAATAACCACGATAGTGTGGTTACCGATCTAGAGCCATCCTGGAGAATAAAGTCAAGTGGACCTTAGGAAGCATTGCTAACAATAAGACTAGTGGAGGTGAGGGAATTCAAGCTGAGCTTTTTAAAACCCTAAAAGATGAGGCTGTTAAAGTGCTGCAATTGGGGGTGGAGCCAAGATGGCAGAATAAAAGTAGGGATTCACTTGAACTCTCCCCCAAACCCCTCCAAATACTTGTAAAAAATGACTCTAAACAAATTCTAGAGTAGCAGAAGTCACAAAAAGACAGAGTGAAACAAATTTCCAGCCCAAGACAACCTGGATGGTGGATGGGAAGGGTCTGTTGCCCTGGGCTGGGAGAGGAGCATAGTTCAGCATGGGCTGTACCTCTGGCAAAGACCCGGGGCCCAACAAACCTGGAGCAGGCCTCAGAGGACTGAATCAAGGGGAGCTGTGGTGGTTTCCAGACTTCTCAACCCATAAATGCTAAAGACAACTTCGAAGGTCAGTAGGAAAGGTCTGTTGGACTTGGGTGAGAGAGAGAGGAGCATGGTCCATCCCTGATCCTAGTGTGGCCCTGGAGCGGTGGCCACACTGACAGTGGCTGCTTCTGGAACTTTGGGCCCACAGATGGTGGGGGGATCAAGCAGCTGATTAGAGGGGGACTGCAGGGATCTCTTTGCTGGCACTGAGGTAGGATTCTCTTGCTTTGCCCATGCTTGGATCTGGGTTCCAGTCCTGGGTGGCAGTACTGGGGCAAGGAGGAGCACTGGCATAGCAGAGTTTGTGGTAACAGTGGAGAGGAAACTCTCCTCTCATTTCCAGGGCAGAAAAGAGTGCTTGTGGTCACTCACAGACCAGAGCACAGTCCAGAAGAGGAGTAAATACCTCTCCTTAGATCATGCCATGTTGGAAGAAATGAAGACTTACAGGTCCCCAGAAGTATCTCTGAAAACAGCTGCACAAAACCCCTGAAGCTTGGGACAGTACAACCTCCACACTGGAAGCAGAGCCTACCTTAACAAAGAGTTAAAAAGTCAAGTGACTGATTGGGAAAATGAGCAAACAAAGCAAAAAAGCTCAGATTATAGAATCTTACTTTGGTGACAAGGATGATCAAGCATACAACCAGAAGAAGACAACAAAGTCGAGATTCCTACATCCAAAGTCCCCAAGAAAAATTGGTCTCAGGCCATGGAAGAGCTCAAAAAGGATTTTGAAAACCAAGTAAGAGAAGTAGAGGAAAAATTGGGAAGAGAAATAAGAGTGATGCAAGAAAATCATGAAAAACAAGTCAACAGCTTGCTAAAGGAGACCCAAAATGCTGAAGAGAATAGCACTTTAAAAAATAAACTAATCCAAATGGCAAAAGAAGTCTGAAAAGCCAATGAGGAAAAGAATGCCTTAAAAAGTAGAATTAGTCAACTGGAAAAGGAGATCCAAAAGCTCACTGAGGGATCAGAGGGCTTAGAATATGATATTCCGGAGGTCAAAGGAGCTAGGATTAAAACCAAGAATCATCTACCCAGCAAAACTGAGTGTAATCAATGAGGAGAAGAAAATGATATTCAATGACATAGAGAATTTAATACATTCTTGAGAAGGCAGAGCTAAACAGAAAAATTGACTTTCAAATACAAAACTCAAGAGAAGCATGAAAAGGTAAACAGGAAAGAGAAATCATAAAGGACTTATTAAAGTTGAACTGTTTATATTCCTACATGGAAAAATGATATTTGTAACTCATGAGACTTTTCTCATTATCAGGGTAGTTGGAAGGAATATATATATAGATGGAGTGCCACAGGGTGAGTTGAATATGAAGGGATTATATCTAAAAAAAGAAAATTAAAAGATGAGAGAGGGAAAAGAAAAAGGGAGAAGTAGAATGGGGTAAATTATTTCACATAAAAGGGGGAAGAAAAAGCTTTTACTGTGGAGGGAAAGAGGCGGGAGATGAGAAGGAATGAGAGAACTTTACTCTTATTGGATTTGGCTTAAGAAGGGAATAACATACACACCCAATTGGATATGGAAATCTATCTTCCTACAGGAAAGTAGGGGGGAAGGGGATAAGAGAGGGAGGGGTGATAGAAGGAAGGACAGATTGAGGGAGGGGGTAAACAGAAGCAAATGATTTTGAGGAGGGACAGGGACCAAGGAGAAAATAAAATAAATGGGGGCCAGGATAGGATGGAGGGAAATATAGTTAGTCTCTTACAACATGATTATTATGGAAGTGTTTTGCATGACCACACATGTACAGCCTATTTCAAACTGCTTGCCTTCTCAATGGGGGTGGGTGGAGAGGGAGGAGGGGAGGGAATTTGAAACTCAGAATTTTAGAAATGAATGTTAGAAATTGTTTTTACATGCAACTGGGAAATAAGATACACAGACAAAGGGGTATAGAAATCTATCTTACGCTAGAGAAAAATAGAAGGGGAAGGGGAGAAGAGAAGGGGAGGGTAATAGAAGGGAGAACAGATTAGGTGAAGGGGGAATCAAAATGCAGGCCATCATGGCATGGAGGAGAGGTGAGGGTTGGGGAGAAATTTTTGAGCTGAAAATCTTGTAGAAGCAAATGTTGAAAATTAAAAATAAATAAACTAATAATTAAAAAAAATTTAAAAAATAAAGTATTGCAATCAACATGCCACAGATTTGGAAAACGTAACATTGGCCACTGGTTTTGGAAAATATTAGTTTATGCCCCAATCCCAAAGAAGGACAATGCCAAGAATGTTCAAATTACTGAACAATTGTGCTCATTTCACATACCAGCAAGGTCATTCTTAAGATTCTCAAACCAGATTTCAGCAGTAAGTGAACCAAGAACTACCAAAAGAAAAGGCTGCTTTTTGGAGAGGCAGAGGGACTAGAGACCAAATTGTCAACATTTGCTGGATAATGGAGAAAGCAATGGAGTTCCAGAAAACCATCTACTTCTGCTTCATTGACTACACTAAAACTTTTGTGGATCACAACAAAATGTGGCAAGTCCTTAAAGAGATGGGAATACCATATCATCATACTTGTCTCCTGAGGAACCTGTATACAATCCAAGACACAACAGTTAGAACTGAACATGGAACAATTGATTGCTTTAAGATTGGAAAAGGAGTACTACAAGCCTGTATATTGTCATCTTATTTACTTAGCTTACATTCAGAGAACATCATGCAAAATGTCAGGCTGGATGAATCAAAAGCTGGAATTAAGGTTTCCAGGAGAAATATCAACAATCTCAAATATGCACATGATGCCACTCTGATGGCAGAAAGTGAAGAGAAATTAAGAAGCCTTTTGATGAGATTGAAAAAAGAAAGTGTAAAAGCTGGCTTGAAGCTCAACATAAACTGGTTTCATCACTTCTTGGCAAATAGAAGGAAAAGAAATTGAAGCAGTGTCAGATTTTTACATTCTTGGGCTCAAAGATCACTGTAGACTGTGACTGCAGCCATGAAATTAAGACACTTGCTCCTTCGAAGGAAAGGTATGACAAAGCTGGACAGAATATTAAAACACAGAGATATCACCTTGCCTACAAAGATCTGTATAGTCAAAGCTAAGTTTTTTTTTCCCCTTCAGTAGCAATGCATGAATGTGAGAGTTGGCCTATGAGGAAAGCTGAGCACCACAGAATCAACACTTTTGAACTGAGGTGCTGGAAAAGACTTTTGACAGTTCCTTGGACAGGAAGGAGATGAAATCAGTCAATACTTAAAGAAATTAATTCAGCTGTTCCCTGGAAGGTCAAATACTGAAGCCGAAGCTTAAATACTTTGGCCACATGATGAGAAGTTGGAACTCATTGGAAAAGACCCTGATGTTGGGAAAGATTGAAGGAAAAAGGAAAAGGGGAGAGCAGAGGATGAGATGGGTAGATAGTATCGTGGAAACAATGAACATGAACTTGGACAGACTTTGAGAGATGGCAGAGGATTGAAGGGCCTGGTGTGCTATAATCCATGGGGTCATAAAGAGTGGGATATGCCCCTGAATGGCTGAGCAACAATAGTTGAAACTGAGGTACACAGAAGTTAAGTGACTTACCCAGGGTCACATAGCTTATAAGTGCCTATCTAGCGCCACCTAGCTGCCTCTGGGGAGAATAATGTAAATACTGTAATTAGATTAGGGAGCATTATTGCAATTTCCTCCGTTTTGATAGCCAAGGGATGCTCTTTATATTTTGTTAGGTGGGAAGTTATCTTTAGTTTTCCAGAACTGAAATGTTTGATGAGCTTTGTACTTTTTGCCCAAGTAAGTGAGACAAGCTACAAATATTATCAAATGAGATAATATTCGTAAAATGCACTTGGCAAAGTGCCTGACACATGATAGGTGCTAAATAAATACATATCCCCTTCTCTCCCAAATGGGTTGTATTTTACTTTAGTCTAGTATGGAAAATTTGTGAAGAGAGCACATCATTAACATCATTTGATGAATCCTTTGTTCCTCACTATCTGTCAACCTCTGAGAGTTTGTTTTAAGAAAGATAAATTAATTAGGTTGTCCAAGTCCATGTTTTATTCTCTCAAAGTTGGCAGTCATGCATTGCATGGGAGCCAACAGTTTTGAATTGAGAGCTCATTTTGGGGTTGGGGTGCACAGTTTATGTGCCCTTCAAAAAGTAGATGTTCCCAAGATTGCCAATCAACTGTGATTGGTTAACACACTGGTAGGTGGGCTATATTAAAATGAGATCCTTGAGGTACATGACTTAGGTCACCTAAATCTTGATCAAAGAGTCATTAATTTCCATATCACCTGTCTTTAAAGTAGAGAGAATCAACATTTTTCCAGACCTGTCTGAGCAACACAATGAGCAGGAATACACTCATTAGCCCAAACTTAAGAATTTCTTTTACTGTCTGATTAGATCTTGGCCTTGGTAAGTTTTAAGAAAGATTTCCCACAGTAGTTGGTGTCTGGATAAGGAAGTAGAAAAGGAGAAAAACCTTGGTAAGAATCTATCTTGACTTAAGCCTGAGGAGAACACAATAGGCCTCCATACCTTAGATTAAGTTACTTCCCAGTTAGGGTTGGGGGTTGACCAGGGTGCAATCACATTATGTCCTTCTGAAGAAGAAACTGAACTTTGGAAGAAGGGGCCTGGGGAAAGCTTTGAATCTCCAAGATAATGATTATTAAAAGTCATTTTTCATACACTCCATCATAGCTGATATTTAAGCAAAGCACATTCATTTTGACTCATGTTCCTAACCTTCCACAGCTATGAATACATAAGGATTTGAGACTATTTTTAGCCTTAACTGAAAAAAAAATAAGTTTGGCCTCCTCTTCTCATCAACCTCCAGACAACAGGAGAAAATTTCATTTCTTCTTCCTATACCTAATTTTAAAAAATTCTATATGATTTTGAAAATCAGAATGCCAAGTTCCTGAAAGAAGGGTGGGGAGGGATACAGAACCTCAAGTTCTTTTGGACTCTGAGTTCCATTGTTGGCTGTAGAGGTCCTTTCCTTTCCTTTCTTATCTTATCTTTATCAATGAGCTCTTTGTGTGCTGAAGGAGATTGTAGAACTGGAGAAAGCATGATAACAATTCTCCTGTAACTTACCGGCAATCTTCTTTCCTGGGAGTGAGGAAATGAGGAAATCAGGGAATGGGTTTCTGGAACATCTCATTCCTGGGAATTACCATAGTCCCTTGACCACAGCATTCAGAAGCTTGTCCATAGTCCAAACCTTGAATCTTGAGTGTAGTCAAATCATACTTTAGAAAATGAGACTGTTTATGAAACCCATGTTGCTAAGTTAAAGGCAAGACAAAAGTCATTGTAAATAAGTGTTTAAGTGACCCCCATTGGTCTATGAAATTTTGTATGATGGTGTGAACAACTGTTTATTTAGTGGTGACAACAGGAATCTAAAATCATGGCTATTAATTGGAAAGCTGGTGATGTTAACAACATTTGGGAAAATGAATGTTGTTGGATGTTAGTTTTAAGGAATGAACTACATTTTGTTCAATTCAAAAAATTGATGCCATTCTTTTTTGGTTTGAACTAAATGTTTGCTTGCTTGATTCTGCTAAATCTTACATTTATCCTGTCAGAGGCAGCATGGAATAAGCAGAAAACAGATGTTGTTGTTGTTGTTGTTGTGTCATTTCAGATCCCCATTTAGGATCTTCTTCATGACCCCATTTGGGGTTTTCTTGACAGAGATATTGGAATTTTTCTCCATTTCCTTCTCCATCTCATTTTGCAGATGAGAAACTGAGGCAAACAGGGTTAAGTGACTTGGCCAGAGTCACATAGATAGTGTCTGAGGCCAGATTTGATCTCAAGAACATTTCTTTCTGTCTCCAGGGCTGGCACTCTATCTACTGTTCCACTTTGCTGACCCAAACAAAAAGTACCAATCATGATGTTACCAGACTAGGGTTTGAGATGTACTTGCTATCTGTGTGATGATGGCCATGTCCTTTAATCTCTCTGAGGCTCAGGTTTTTGTGTTGTTGTTGTTGTTGTTGTTGTTTTTCATATGTAATATGGAGCTGTAGTATGAAATGCAGTGTGGGGTAGAACACACTTTTGACCTTTGAGTCAGGAAGACCTCATTCAAGTTCTCCACTCCTCCACCCTGCCCCCATACTGGCTATATGATCCTATTATTCTCCCTAGATCAGTATCAGAGAAGTCAGTAATTATCATTAAGGGTCTAAACCCAGAGAATAAGGCTCCTATAGAGCAGTAGTTTGTGTGTGTGTCTGTGTGTGTGTGTGTGTGTGTGTGTGTGTGAGAGAGAGAGAGAGACAGAGAGAGGGAGAGGGAGAGAGAGAGGAGGAGAGAGAGAGAGAGGGAGGGAGGGAGAGGGAGAGAGATGGCATAATGGCCTTGGAGAACTGTTTCAAGTCCTGATTCTGTTATAAACTGGTTGTGTCATCTACCAACTAACAGTAACTGGCAACTTTCTAATACCACATTTGCAGAGTAGGTGTTGATCTGTATTGACAAAGAAAGTCCCACACAGGAAGATGGAATCAAGGGTCTTGGCTACAACAGGCAGCATGGCCTCGCAGGTCAATCAATATGCATTTAAGTACCTACTGTGTTCCAAGCATCATGCTGAGGACACAGCAAAAAGTGAAACAATCCCTGCCCTTACAGATCTTTCTTGCATTCTATAGGAGAAGACTATATATATATATATGTCTGTATAGTTGCATGTATTTATGTCCATGTGAATATATGGTGTCCATATATCTTTATATGTATGTATATGTTATGTTATTTTTGTCCATACAAAATAAATATAGAACTGTGGAAAGACACTAGCAGAGGCTTATAGGGAAATGTACCATTTGAACTGAGCTCTAAAGTATCTTAGGGAGTTTGAGAGTTAGAGATAAGAGGGGTCTTTGCTCCAGACAAAGCACGGGAGAATGCAAAATGTCAGCCTCAGAGTTTGGTCTTAGAAAGACAAACAGAATTAGGTTGTATCCATAGTTTTATTTCTCTCAAAGCAGGTGGTCATGCATTGCATGGGAGCTGCAGTGTTGGAACTGTTGACCCCAAAATGAGTTTGTCCTAAGAAAAATAAATGGATTAGGTCATGTGTCCACATTTTATTTCTCTCACAAGATGGTGACATGCATTACATGGGAGTTACAGTCCAGAACTGGGCCCCACTAAGGGGACCAGTCCAGAACTGGCTCAATTAGGGATTTGGGGGTATAGAGTTCAAAGAGTAAGTATTCCCAAGAGGTGCCATTCAGCTCTGATTGGTCAACACACTGGGAGGTGGGCTATATTAAAATGAGGGTCTTGGGTATGTAATTTGGGTCACTTAATCCTGGTATAATATCTTTTCAACAGAGGCTGATATCATCTGGCCATCAGTCAACCTCCAGACAGAGTAAATACCTGTTCTATCAGACCACCTCCCCACCATATGAGACCACTCCCAGTCTTTGGGCTATCCAGGTCAGGACGAATCTGTCCCCACCTAAACCTGAGCAGATTAAATCAATTCAGTCCTGGGTTGGTGTTTGAACAAAATAAGACTCAATGCAATCTTACTATCAGTAATGTCCTTGTGAAGAACTTTAGAGCAGGAGGCTGGCTGGGGGGAAGCTCTGAGAATCATTTTTCACAGAACTGAGCTCCCTTTGCAATTGGGGTACATAATTTTTAAACCCTTCCAACAGGGGCTGATATCATTTCATCATCATGTCATCTCCAGACAGAGGAAATACACCTTCTATCAGAGCCTCCGCTGCCCCACCCCCTGCAAATCTGGGATATCTAGACAGAAGAATCTGTCTCCACTCAAGCTTGAGTAGAACAATGGGCTTCCATACCTTAGATTAAATTTCTTATGAGCTTGGGTTGGGGTTTGACCAGAATAAAGAGAGTCAATGCAATCTTATTATCAGAAATGTCCTTCTGAAGAAAAGCTGAACTTAAGTCAGGATTGTAGAAGAAGGGGGCTTGGGGAAGCTCTGAATTTTTAAGATAACTATTATTAAAAATAATTTTTCACATTCTCCCATCTGATTTTAATGAGAGGCATAGTCTCCTCAATGAATCACTAACTGATCAAGAGTTTTGAGACTTATGATGGGTAACAATGTGGGGGGAGGGGAGAAGAAATTGATCAACACATTGACAAATCAAAGGGGGCAGCCCCTTTTTAGTAAGTAGAATGTACAGATAAAAGACACAAAGGGAAAAAGTAAACAATGAAGAAAGTTGTCCATTTAAGGCTCAGAAGTCCCATCTCATACATCAGTCTGGATGCCATCTGATGAAATTTTCTGGTCTGAGTGTGGATTAAATAGTTTCCAGCAGACTGCTTCTTAGAACTCCTCATAGACTTTTTTTTAATTTTTGTTAAAATCTACAAAATTGATTTAACACAATTTTAAATTACTTTGCCAATAACCAGGTCAAATAATGAAAGTTAACTCAACCTTTATGTCTCTATTATTATAAAATCAAAATTTAAACCTTTTAGACCAGGGAACTTATATTTTTAGATTGGGCAATTGTCATGTTGCTATATCTAAGAAACTGAAATTAAAAACAGAAAAATTAGAATCCAGTTTTTATCCTTTGCATTATTCATTCATTTCCTCATTCAGGGGATGAAATTCCACTAAGGAATTAATAACAGAATACTTTTTTAAAGAAGTTGGACTCCAATACATAAATGAATTCATTTAAAAGTTGCAAGATT
>NW_020954550.1:34243656-34247404 GCF_900497805.2 Vombatus ursinus
TTCTGACTTCACAAGTCTTTGACCTAGTTATCCCCATACCATTATGAAGAATTAATGGACCCTCACTTATTTGGAGGGGTTTGGGGGAGAGCTCAAGCAAGTCACTGTTTTCATTCTGCCATCTTGGCTCTGCCCCCTGGACCCTCACTTATTCAGGAATATATAACTAGTC
Source organism: Vombatus ursinus (assembly GCF_900497805.2). Taxonomy (NCBI): domain Eukaryota; kingdom Metazoa; phylum Chordata; class Mammalia; order Diprotodontia; family Vombatidae; genus Vombatus; species Vombatus ursinus. The sequence goes on from NW_020954550.1 coordinate 34,243,829, forward strand.
TTATTATAGTAACTCAAAGATGTTCCAGCATCAATCTATTATTTGATAGATTTAATATTGCATTTACAAAACTTTTGATTATAGAAAATTGCTATAAAAGAATAGGAACATAACTATTGTAAGGGAACAATGTTTCCCTAACTTCATGACAATTCCAGGCAAAAGTGATGTAGGTGGCTAACTGCATTGAGTCATGCTTAAAATCAGCGTGGCGTCATATTAGGGAAATTGAGTAGGAAGAATCACATCTCAGCTCATGCAAATAGTCGTTTTCCCAGCTTTTCCCACAAGAACACCTTCTATAGTTCGTAGATGCAGTTCATAGACCCCATAGGGTTGGTGGCATTATGGATCATTGGCTCAATAGCATTCTTTGATGATCATATCTGGAGTCAGACTCAGAATAACATCAGCTAACAGTAACATAATGTCTTGAATAGCAATTTCCAATCATCAGTGTTCAGATGGGTTCAGCTCTTAAGGATCACGTATGTGACTATAATCCTACATTGGTAATAGTAAGAGATTCATCACAGAAAAATATTTAGAATTTTTTTTCTCAGAATTCCTTAAAAAATAGGAACAGGTGAGTTTTAAGCAGTTTGCATACTTTTCTACACATGTTCTAATTCCAGATTAAATAACAAACAAAAGTAAAATCAAATTTCCCATTGTGATAACACAAGGTAGCTCATAAGTAGCTACTCTTCCCTAACTGTACTAAAATCCTATTATTTAAAACGAAAACAAAGAAATTCTTGGTTTTAACCTCAGAAGTAGATTTACATCTCTGTTTCTCAAGCTTCCTTTTCTAATTATACTCAATATGAAAGAATGATATACTTCAGTAATTAAATATTATACACATGATAAGTTCAACCACTAATTTTAACTCTTGCTTAGGCCATAGAATGAATATAAATTCAGATCAATACAGCAAGATCTTTTTCACTTATGGCTCATTATAGTAATTCAGATGCTTTAGTATCAATCGTTAGCGTTAAATCTCTGATGCTGCTTCCATTGAACTGCTAACTCACTTGATTAAAACAATAAACTGAAAATAGCTTAGTTAACAGTCTCATAACTTTTGTAAGTGATAGCCAAATAATTTCAGCTGAAACTGCCTTGTAAATATAGACAAAACTTGGAAGTTTATGATTTCTTAAATTATTGTATTTCAGAATATTACAACCCATGATCAGGTAGAATGACCTAACAGCTTACTAAACTACTCATTTTTTCCTGACAGTACCATTCCTAATTTAACAACATCTAGATTGTAAGGTGATTTTTAATACATAGGTGATATAATTGTTTACCAAATTACACAACATCAGTAAATTTAGAAATATAACAATACCATAAACAATGTCATTTTTTAAAACTTGAAACAAAATCAATTACCAATCCGGTGACCTTAATTTCGTTGGATGTGCTTCCAAATTACCTTACACAGAAAATCATTCATCTCATCACCATTGGCATTGTATACTGATCACATCTAAAAACCCATATGAAGTTACCAAGTATGAAGCAATTACATCTAATTAAAAATGGCTAACATACAGATAGCATTTGTCCTCTATGCCAAGCACTTTTAGAATCATGTGATCCTCACATCAATCCTTGGAAGAAGATTTTATTATTATCTCTTTACAGAACAATAAACTGAGGTAAATAGAACTTTCTTGGGGCCATTCAGTTAATAAATTTCTTAATACCAAATAACAATATCTTTTTGTGCTTAATCGTAATACAGAGAGCGCTCTCAAACACTGTTCTTATTTCCTTCAGGACAGATTTTTACTTATATCAAATCAAATATGGATTTATAATAACCAATGGTAGACATTTTAATTTTCTAAACCTAATACTCTTAGCACTTTAAATGATTATTATCCATAAATTCATAAAATACCCCCTTTAAAAAAAAGACACATGATGAAATGCATATGAAGTTTTACAAACAGCTTGAAATCACACCTGTTATCATCAGGTTAGCTTAAAAATGTGCTAGGCTAAGATCCTGAAACTCTGAGTTATACTTTGGCCCAGGCAAAGAGGCCTAATGAATTCAATTTAATGTTGATAAGGTATGATCAGTTTTCCCAGGCAGAAACCCAGAGTTTGAATTAGTTAAATAATAATTAAATAATGGAACAGTACAAGGAAACATTTAAGATTTTATATAATAACCACAAATCATAATAACCAATATCTTTACCATAGTCAATATTTATATAGCATTAGATTTAAAAAGACCTTCCTACAGATTTATCTTGAAAGGTGGGTGGACATGATTAACCAGATTATCTAACTCTTAGGCTATTGATGGTTTCAGATCCTGAAATCTTAAAATTCTAACACCCCAATTCAGTCACTAATCTCCTACTGGTTATTATTTTTGTTACACCAGTCTTTTAACTGTTAAATCCATAACACAAAAGAATTTAAGAGGAGGTCATATTTCTAACAAGCTTTTATCAACCTCCAGAATCTGCTAAGAGGTTTTGGTGGTTCTACAATTTTGATTATTGAACTTTTTTTTGTAACCCCAATTTGGCCAGTGTTGGGACCTCCCCTCAAAAAGTCTTAATCTCCTGCTAAAAGCCTAAGGTGGGAGTTCTTTCCCAGTGTTCTCTCTAACCACAGCCTTTAGAAGTTTTCTGACTGGCTGAATTTTAAATCTTTCAGCACAAATATGACAGCCATTTTACAAATACAGAGATACATACACAGGCAAAATGGCAATACAAAGTTAGCACAAATCTAATTTTCTTGTTGTTTTTTTTAGGCTTAGTTTGTTTTTAAACCAATTTAGATTTAGACAGATCAAAATTCAAGGTTATCTTTAGTTACTCTATTTTTTCCCTCCATATCCTTCTAAGAGCCCAATTCATAAGCAACAAATTCAGATTACAATGCCATTTATCATATGCCAATTGCCTTCACCTAATTGCAGAGGATATACTTTCAGAGAAGTCCTTTGTAAGTGGTTGTCATCCCCAGAGCCTGCTCAGAGAGAAAAATTTGGACTGCACCAAACAGGCAGGAGTCCTATATTAGGAGGAGGGGATAGAGAAGGAACTTACCCCTTTAGGGCCAGAACTTTCAGGAGAATAGGTTCTGGGCACCTAGTGTTAGTGCTATTGGGGGAAGGGTCTAATCTCTAGTTCCCTGTCCTAATACAAGTCTTAAGGCACCAAAATGTCAACCTCAGAGTTTGATCTAAGGAAGATAAACAGAATTAGATTGTATCTATAGTTTTATTTTTCTCAAAGCAGGCAGTCATGCATTGCATGGAAGCTGCAGTATTGGAACTGAACTCCCTTTGGAGTTGGGGTACATAATTTTTAAACCCTTCCAACAGGGGCTGATATCATTTCATCATCATTTCATCTCCAGACAGAAGAAATACCTCTTCTATCAGGACCCCCCCATCACCAATCTGGGCTATCTAGATAGAAGAATCTGTCTCTACTGAAGCTTGAGCAGAACAATGGGCTTAAATTATATTACTTGCAAGCTTGGGTTAGGGTTTGACCAGGATAAGGAGAGTCAATGCAATCTCAT
>NW_020954550.1:34247804-34255067 GCF_900497805.2 Vombatus ursinus
TATATATATATATATATATATATACACACACACACACATACATACATGTATATATATACATATAATATATATATACACACATATATAATATATATAATATATTATATATATATAGGAGCTTTTATTCATATTGGATCATAGAGGCAATAGGGAGTTATTGAGGTTTTATAAGAAAGAGTAACACAATCAGTCAGCTTTGTGATTCTTATTCTTACATTTGTGACTATGTGGAAGATGGATTGGAGAAAAGGACAGACTTGAGGCAGGGAGATCAAATCAGAAACTATTGTCCAGGCAGGAAGTAAGGAGAACTGGAGCTAAGGTTGCTGGGAGAAGTACTTCAGAAGTAGCATCTACATGATTGGGCAACTGATTAAATATATGAGGTGGGTATCTGGAAGTACTATTAATCTCCTCAACAAAAGTAGAGATGTTTGGAAGAAGGGATGTTTTAAGGTTTAAGATGCTGAGTTTTATTTTGGACATGTTGAGTTTGATATGCCTGTAAGACATCCAAAATATTCAACAGATTTGTGATATAGAACTGCAACTCAGGAGAGAGACTAAGGTCAGATTTATAATTCTACAGATCTGGAAACTGCCTACATAGAGATGATAATTGCACATATGGTAGCTAAAGAGTTGATGATTAATGAGCTGGACTTTGAATCAGTAAAACCTAGATTTAAGTCCTACTTTTGACACACTCTGGCTATATGAACATGAACAAATCATTTACCCCTTCAGTGCCTCATGCCATCATATAAGGCTGTATTTTATAGACAAGTTGAAAATCTGCATAAGTTGAATGAGGTTCCATACTGGGAGCTCCCTATATCAATGCAATCATGAATCTGATGGAAAGATCTAAAAGAACTGATGCAGAGTGAAATGAGCAGAGCTAAGAAAATAATGTCCACAATGACTAAAGCAATGTAAATGGGAAGAACAACTACACATTGGGGTAAAAAAAATAAAAAGTGAATGTAACAAAATTATAAAGATCAAGTAGGACTCAAATGCAAATGAAGAGATATGAGAGGACAGCCCCAAATCATCCTTTTGTGGAGGTGGAATGTCCATGGGTACACACTGTACATGCTTTTAGACTTTTAAAAAATGTATCTATCAGTTGTGCTGATTTACTTCCCACTTTTTTTTTCTTTTTTTCTTTTCTTTTTTTATTTTTAGCATGTATTTTTAAAACTTTGGGTTACAATCCTCCCCCCCCATTTGTTATATTGGATCATTCTGTGGGAGAGGAAGGGATACAGAGTATAACTATAATGATATAAGAAATAGAAAGCCTTAATAAAATTTATTTAAAAAGAAACAAATCTGGACTAAAAACACACAAAAAATACTTTAAAAATGTATTTGTATCCTAAACAAGTATTCATCACAGTGGTAGACAAGAAGGAAGTCATCATTTACTAGAATTGCATGTAGTACATTAGTTTTGCAGTTCTGGTTAATTTCAGAGAGGTTGGTCTTTGAAGGGAAGTAGGCCAATTCCAACACATTTCTGTAAATGAGCTGGTGGGTTTTAAATACAGGTAGAGGAGATTTTAAGATGGATTTATAGTTCATTACCCACTAGTAGAAAGTTTCTGTTGTCTACTAGACCTGATTTCAAGATGGTAGGCTAAAGGTTGACATCTACCTTCTGCATTATATTTAGCCCACAAACACCCCATTTTGCTCACTTGATGTATTGGTATAAAGAATGTTGTTGGGATCCCTTCTTTGTTTTCCCAGCTGGCTGTCCAAAGTTAAACTCTCTGGTACAACTCTCTGGTTCACTAATTAACTGTTAAAGAAAACAGCAGCTGTGGGAAGGAACTAATCATCTGGGAATATGAGGGATTTAATTTTCTGTGGTAGATGCTTGAATTTGCTTTAATTATAGCAGGAAGTAGAATGAATAACTCAATCATTCCCTCATCCTCTAAATTAGTTATTGGAGAGTGTCTGTTCCCTCCTGGATTCTTACCTTTTGAAACTCTGTCTGGTGTGGTCTACAAAGTAAAGCAGTCCTTTTCCTGGCATATTGATTGCTTGAATTTGTCAGTGCTGTGGCAAATTTTGGGACCACCATTTGGAAGCAAAAGAATGCTCTGATGTCAGTCTGATATGCTTCTGAAATACATACAACTTTTCTCATCTTCATGGTGCTCCTTTTTTTTTAAAGAACACTTTCTCTGGAACACTTACTTTACTATACCCTAACTGAGAAACCAGTTGTAGAACCATTGATTTAGTCAGTCAGTCAACAAGCATTAATTAAGCACCTCTTATAAGCCAAGCACTGTGTTAAGTGCTGGTGATACAAAGAAGAGGAGAAAAAAAAACAGTCCCAGGAACTCACAGTCCAATAGGAGAGAAAGCATGAAAACAATTATATTCAAAGAAGTGACATACAAGATAAATTAGAGATCATCAATGGGGGGCAGGTAGCAGTATTAATGGGAATTGGGAAAGGCTTCCTTCTTGGAATTTTAGCTGGGATGTGAAGGAAGCCAGGGAGGGCTGGAGACAGAGATGAAGGGGAGACAATTCAGGTGGAGGAGACAGCCAGTGAAAATACCTGGAGTCTGGAAATGGAGTGTCATTGCAAGAGCTAGGGTCACTGGATTGCAGAGTATGTGCAAGAGAGTAGGGTGTAAAAAAAACTGGAAAGATAGAAAAAGGATAGGATATGAAGTGCTTTGAATGCCAGAGGATTTTATGTTTGATCTTGTAGAGGAAGCTACCAAGTGTTTAATGAAAGGAGGGGGAGGGGTGACATGGTCAGACCTACACTTTAGGCAGATCAGTTTGACAGCTGAATGAAGAATGGACTGGAGTGGGGAGAGATCTGAGGTGAGGAGACCAATCTGAAGAGACCATTTAAGATGTAATGTCATATGTTAATGTAGGAAAAACACTGATTTTGGAGCAGGATAAATGTGATTTCAAATACTAATTCTGTTTAATACCTAGGGAATCTCCAGCAAGTCTCTCTTTTTTATATTTGTATGTTTATTTATTTTTATTTATTTTAAATATTTTATTCATTTGTTTTTAGTTTTCAACATTCAGTTATATAAGATTTTGAGTTCTAAATTTTCTTCCCGTTCCTCTGCTCCCCCCTCCCCAAAACAGCATGCAATTTGATATTAGATATACAAATATAATAACCTTAAACATATTTACACATTAGTCATGTTGTAAAGAAGAATTAGAACCAAAGGGAAAAACCACAAGAAAGAAGAAAAAAAAAGGAGGGAGAGAAAATAGTATGCTTTGATCTGCCTTCAGACTACATAGTTCTTTCTCTGGGTGTGGATAGCATTTTCCATCATGAGTCTTTTGGAATTGTCTTAGGTCCTTCAGCAAGTCTCTTAAACTTCCTAGCCTCAGTTTCCTCATCTTTAAATTAAGGACGTTGGATCAGATGACATTAGTCTGTGATCCTGTATTTGAGGTGAAAACAGGGATGACAAGCTAGAAAATATATCATCATTTGCCCTGAGCTCTTTGAGGGCAGGGAATGTCTTTTGCCTCTTTTTGTATCCCCAGCACTTAGTATGATGCTTGGCACATAGTAGGTGCTTAATAAATGTTTATTGACTGATTAATATCCTAACGATCAATAGATTTTGCAGTTTGGGGAACTCTTAATGCAGCAAAACTTGCCTGTGACTCAACACATAATCCCTAGGGAATTGTCTGAAGCACATAAAGGTGGGGAAGCTAGGTGGCATAGTGGATAGAACTCCAGGTCTGGAATCAGGAAAATATCCTGAGTTCAAATTCAACCTCAGACACTTAATAGCTATGTGACCCTGGGGAAGTCACTTAATCCTGTTTTCTTCAGTTCCTCATGTGTAAAATGAGCTGGAGAAGGAAATGGTAAACCACCCCAGGGTCTTTGCCAAGAAAACCCCAAATGGCCTCACAAAATGTCTGACATGACTGAACAAAACACCAACATAAAGCATAAATGCCTTACTCAGGATCAGAAAGTCTTCTTGACTATAAGCCTGGAACTCTATTGTATCTTGCTGTCCATTCATATATAACATATAAATCATAACCCAAGTTTATATCATATTTTAAAGTTTTACAAAGTGCTATTTCTATAACAACACTATAAAAGTAGTGTGAAAAATGAATCTCAGCTTCTCCACCCCTGCCCTGCCTCCCAGCTTGCCTCCTGCTCTAAAGGACATTACTGATAATGAGACTGCATTGAGTCTTATCCTGGTCAACTCCAGCCCCTTTGGTCGGAAATGATTTAATCTACTCAGGCTTGGGTGGAGACATTATTCTGCCTATATAACCCAAGGCTGGGAGTGGTCTCCTATGGTGGGGGTGGTGGTCTGATAGAACAGGTATTTCCTCTGTCGAGGTAGACTGATGACCAGATGATATCAGCCCCTGTTGAAAAGATATTGTACCAGGATTAAGTGACCTAAGTCATGTATTCAAGACCCTCAATTTAATATTATGAACCTCCCAGTGTGTTGATCAATCAAAGTTGATTGGCACCCCTTGAGAACACCTACTCTTCAAAGGACATATAACTCTGTAGCCCCAATCCCCATATTGAGCCAGTTTTGAACTGGCCCCCTTAGGAGGGGCTCAGTTTTGAACTGTAACTTCTATGCAATGGATGTCAAGTCATCTTGAGAGAAATAAAAACGTGGAAACACAGCCTAATTTCATTTGTTTTTCTTAGAACAAACTCTATGAGATGTTGACAATAGGTAGTATGAATATTATTACCACATTTGAAAAATGAGAAAACTGATTCAGAGATGTCAAGTGACTTGATGAAGATCTTACAGATAGAAATAGATTAATGCCCTGAGGATGTGCACCGAGAGAATTCTAGGAGAATTCTCATTTCCCATAAAGTAGACTCAATGGACATGATGGTGATGGTGGTCGTTTACCTTGATTTGTTTTAGTGATGATATTTTGAAGGAAGTAACAAATATATCATACCTACTCTTCCATAGTCAGTTGTTATGCCATTTTAAGCGAGAATATGCTTTGCCTTGGCCCTTAGCAAAGCCACTGGTGGACTCACTTAGGACTGTGCTCACTTCTTTATGTAGTTTATCCCACAGTGGGAAGATCTAGATCTCTTTTTCTGATCTGGTTGGATGTTTATGCATATAATTCTTTAAAAGGATTTTATCAATTTACAAACATCTCTCCCACCTTGCCCAGTGAACTGTGGGAGTTCATATCTATTTCACCTAATTGGGAAGAAGAGCAGTTTAAATCCAGGAATTCAAGAATATTACTGGCTCCTTGGCTTTGATCTTTCTATCCTTCAGGGATCTGTAATTTTATTAACATGGAACTTCTCCCCACCATGCTATCACAGTCCCGACTATTAATTAATAGATGTTTTTCAAAAGTTGTTATGGCCAAAGAATTCATCATCCTTTGAGGATAAGCTTAAGGACTGGGACTTTTTTTTTCTTTGTACCCATAAAGAAGTCAGCTTGTTACAGTGGAAAGAGCATTGGCTTCAAATTCCACCTCATGCTTATTACCTATATGCCTTAGACAATTTCCCCATCAGTAAAAGAACAGAGCTAGACTTGATGGCTTTCCAAAATCTCTTCCATGGCCAAACACAGTGTCTTGACATAGTACATGCTTAATAAATGATTGATATAGAGATTATTTTGAAAGAGTCTCTCTGAATTTAGCTAGGCTGTTCCTCATAAAAGAGTCAAAAAGTATTTATTAAGGCTTTCCTATATGACAAGCACTCTGCTAAGTGCTAAGGATACAAAGAAGAGCAAAAACAGTCATTTGTCCTTAAAGAGCTCACATTCAAATGGGAAGAAGCAATATGTAAATTACAAAGTACATTCAAAACATATATATATATGTGTGTGTGTGTGTGTGTGTGTGTATGTATATACAGATGCAATACATGCCTTTGACACATAGAGAGAGTGTGTAAATAGAACATAATTTCAGAGAAGAAATCTGTAGCAGACAGGTGAACAAGGAAAGTCCTCCTACTAAAGGTAGGATTTGAGCTGAGATATGAAGGAAGCCAGGAAATTAAGAGGCCTAAATTAAGTGACTGAAGTGAGGATCATGAAAGGGATAGATAGTGCAATCCTTCACCAGGTCTATACTTATAATGTTTTCAACTTCGCAGGATTTGTCAGAGAAAGCTTATAGTGCACTAGGATAGCATTTAAGGCATCCCCCTCCCCATCAGTCAGTCACTCAACAAGTGCTTGATATATGCAAGGCACTGTGTTAATAGGAATACAAATAAAGGCAAAAACATTGACCTTAAAGACCTCATATTCTGGTAGAGCAAACAACTATATACATGCAAGATATATACTTTGTAAAAGGGAAGTAATCCTAGAGAGAAGGCACTAGCATTATAAGTGGAGGTTGGAGTGGGGACTGGCAAAGGCCTTGGTAACATGAATGACATCATGTGTTAGCAGAGTAGGACTTCCATAGAGGTTCATTTAAACATCACATGAAACCTCTTGTTTCTTCATAATGATATTGATCAAATCTCATTTAAAAAAAAATTCCATAAGAGTATGTGGGTTTCATTTGGAAATGTAGGTGATATAAAAACAAATAATATCAATAAAATTTTGTTTTAAAGAAGTCAATAGTAGATTATAGTCAGAAAGTGTAGTCATCAAATGTAATTATTCTGGAAGTTAGGCATTTTGCCCTCCCTTGATATTCATATAGATGGTTAAATGAGAGTTGTGATGGTGTATTTCATGGAATTTCTACATAATCTTTCTATAATGGCATTACATTTTCATACTTTAAATATCTCCACTGGGGATCCACTGGAACAAATATTATTTTTTCTACTCTCAATGTTGCTTCTTTGCTCAGAGTGGGTGCTTCTACGACATACTTGGCAGGTCATATTTTGTAACAGAAATCATACTAATAGTATAATTATATTCTTTTTACTCAGAAAATTACTTATCTGCCCAGAGGGCTCACTCTTAAAAAACATATGATTGTTATATTTTATAATAATAAAAGTGACAATAAGACTGCCCTATGTTTTGTAGAGTGCTTTTCAACTTTCTCTTACCTCTAAAATAATGCTGAACTTTCAAGATTTCATCTAGTTGATAATTCACATTTTCTTCCTTTCTTCCCTCCCTCCTTCCCTCTATTTCTTCCTGCCTTTCCTTTCCTTCCTTCCTTCCTTCCTTCCTTCCTTCCTTCCTTCCTTCCTTCCTTCCTTCCTTC
>NW_020954550.1:34255077-34354242 GCF_900497805.2 Vombatus ursinus
TTCCTTCCTTCCTTCCTTCCTTCCTTCCTTCCTTCCTTCCTTCCTTCTTACCTTCCTTCCTTCCTTCCTTCTTACCTTCCTTCCTTCCTTTCTCTCTCCCTCCTTCACTTTATCTTAAAAATTTTCCTCTACCATTTTTCCATCTTCTGGAAAACACTAAAACCTGGTTTATCTTTTTTTGTTTTTGGCTAGGCAATGGGGTTAAGTGACTTGCCCAGGGTCACACAGCTAGTAAGCGTTATGTGTCTGAACTTAGGTCCTTCTGAATCCAGGGCCAGTTCTCTATCCACTGTGCCACCTAGCTGCCCCCTGGTTCATCTTTAATGACACAGCCTTCTTGACTAGCCATGCCAGTACTCGTTGCTCATTTACTGATTCTTCTCAGTTATCTGGTTGGCATTGGAGAGTTGGGATACTCTTTGCTCCCCATTGCCACTTATAAGACCTCCCCTTACCTCCAACACTTAGTAAGTTCCATTTTTTTTTGAGATTCATGCAATCCCTGTCTACCATCTGATCAAAATCCTGATGGATATTTTTTACAGGTCTCTAGGTAACTCCTTCCTTCTTCAACAAGCTACCTTGCTCACAATTTTTCTCTTCTCCCTGATTCTTGCCCTGATACTATGGGACTTTAATTCTCTCTCTCTCTCCTTCAAACATCCTAAGCATTTATTTCTTTAGGCTATTCATTTCCCACGATCTACTCCATCTCAGTCACATACAAGGATGGTCATACCCCTTGATGTTAATATAGTACCCTTGAAATGATTATGAGGGATATTTAGAACTCCAAGTAGTCAAAATCACTAATAATCTGAGTATCTAAATACATTTTTTAGTGAAAAATATCACTATTTAGTAAATAACATTGCACCAAGAAAAGCTTAACATATCAATCAGGGCTGAGGTAGATAGTAAAGGGAAGGGAAAATAAAGAAAGAAATCTGAAAAGAGCAAGGAGGCCACTCACCATTAACAAATTTTTATTGAGATATATAATATAGATAAGCAGATGGATTATGATTGAATAAATAAATTCAAAACACACTTAGGTAACATAGACTACAGAAGACATTTATTTAGTCTGAATCTTTGACCCTCAGGCGAGAGGCCAAGGTGTTGTAAATAATCACAAGGAAGTTTGTAAGGTATTATTAGTATTACAGAGGAGGTAGAAAGATAAGAAATATGGCTACAACAAAGGGTTTGGGGGTGTGATTGTTCCTTGGAATTTAGCATAGGCTCAGGAGTAAGAAAGAGGCTAAGAAAGGCAATTATTTCGTTGTTCAAAAGCATATGTTAATCAGGACACATATGAAACTTTTCACAATAAGAACTCACTTTTCCATCATCATTCTATAATTATAATGTATTTTCCTCTAACAACTCATTGAGGATTGTGAATTGAGAGAGGTAATAGAAGAGTTTTTATTACCATTTTACAAAATAGGAAATTCAGAAGTTAATAAGTTGTCATGGGGTTGGGTCTTTGTCAGAAGTAGGATTAACAACAGGTTTCCAGACTGCAAAAGCCAGGGATCTTTCCACTATAAAATGTTGCCTTCCTTGTAGAGTAATGACTATACACAGGATCTAGGGCTTTGTGTAGATGCTAGAAAGAACAGATTTTGAATTGAACTTAAAAATAAGAAGGTTTTAGGGTCATAGATTTAGAGCTGTAAGATGCTTCAGAGGGCATTTAGTACAAATTTACCATGTTTTTAGATGAGGAAACTGAGGTCAAAGGAGGTGAAGTTACTTATCCAAAATAATTTAGGTGACAGCAGTAGCAACAGCGGCAATAGCAATAGAAGTAGTAGTGATAGTAGTAGTAGTAGTAGAGTAATAGTAGTGATAGTAGTAGTTGGTAGTGGTAGTGGTGATGTTAAAAGTTGTAATTCAAAAAGCACTTTACAAATATCACATTTTATTCTTATAATTAACCTGGAAGGTAGGTACCACTATTATACCCATTTTACAAATGAGGAAACTGAGGTTGAAGATTACATGACTTGCATAGGATCACATTACTAATAAGTGTCTGAAGCTGGATCTGAATTTAGGTCTTCCTGACTTCAGAACCAGAGTTCTATCCATGGCATCACCTAGCTCCCATGTCATAAATGTGTGTGTGTGTGTGTGTGTGAGAGAGAGAGAGAGAGAGAGAGAGAGAGAGAGAGAGAGAGAGAGAGGGAGGGAGAATGAAGGTTGAACCTAGTATATTTATTCCAGTGCCAGCTATTTTTCCATAATTTTGAGATACAGTGATATTGGGCAGCCAGGTGGCACAATAGACAATGTAGGATTTAGAGGCAGGAAGGTAAGAGTTCAAAACCTAACTCAGATATTTACTAGCTGTATGAGCTTGGGAAAATCACTTAACCTCCCTTAGTCTTAGTTTCTTCACTTGTGAAATGAAGATAATAAAAGTAGCCACCTCTCAGTCTGGTTGTGAGAAGCAAATGAGTTAATACAAAAAAGTACTTTGCAAACTTTAAAATTATGGTCTATACATGGAACATTCTGTATACAGAAAAGCAGCTAGGCACTCTAATATAATACAGTGTTATGTAAATACTAGCTCTCATTACTATTAAGTAAGAGAAATAAAACCATGCTCTCTGTGTGACAAAAAAGTAACTAGATCCTCCTCTCTAAAGGAACTAGTGTTGATGATGCTATAGATATTATTATAAGTATATGTTACTTTATTTAGTTCAGTGATCCATGATTTCATATGTCTAAGTATTCTGCTGATGCTGATTACAATCTCTGTGGATCTTAGTTTAAATGAGTTTAATAGGTTGTCATGGCCAAGAAAAATTACTCTTGCTGGCCAGCTTTCTAGTGATGAGTCTTTTTAAAATGTGGGCTTGTCTTTGCATGATGGGTATCACCAGGCATATTTAAAAGACTTGCCAGAACTGAGACTCCTCTGGCTTTGGTGGCATAGACTTTAAGAATCCAGTGGGAATTCAGATTCATGATAAGGAACTGGAAGAGGGCATTGGCAGAGAAACAGTGTGAATGTTGAATTTGAAATTGAAATTCCTTATCTTATAGAGACAGTATGGGCTAGTGGAAAGAGTTTTGGCTTTGAAATCAAGTTGAAATCCTGCCTCTGACACTAGTCATGTGTGAGTCAATTAAGCTCATTTTGCTCTGGGTAACTTATCAGTCCAGTTTGTTTTTGTACTGCCTGGGAACCTAAGAGTGTTTTTTTTTTACATTTTTAAATACAATAAAACTTTTTTTTAAACATAGAAATGATTTTTAGCTTGAGTCCTGTACAAAAACAGGCTGACCCCTGTGAACTAGACTTCTATTTCCTACTGAGCTAGACTGATCTCTACCTTCAGGCTTCTGGAGACTTCCATCTGCACCAGGACAAGGCCACTTCTATCCCCTGCTGTCCCAGACAGCCTGATCTCTAACCTCTCATGATGTGGAGAACCTCTCATGGGAATAATAGAGACTTTCTTTTTGACCTCAGACTCCAAATACACTAATACACCCATTTCCTGAGGGAAGAGAAAGACTGCACATGTCTGACTTTCATCTGCTGAGACATCTCCTGCCTATTCTCCAGTCCTCACAGTGAAGAGAAAAAGTGAAAGAGAGTCTTTAATTTTATCTTATGCTGTGCTTTTTTCCCACCTCCTCTGGGAAAAGGAGTGGCCCTTTCCACTAAACAATGAACAAACTCATACTTGGTCACACACAACCCAGTGACTCTAAACCCTATAAGTCATCATCCAAACCCCATTTTCCACCACCTGATTCCTTATTCCCATCCCTTTCAACTATCTCTCCCAAAATTCCCGTCCAAAGCTACCCACACCTTTCACTATTCCCTCTGGAATGCCTATTCCATAGGCAATAAACTTTCCTTCATCTTAAATTTTCTCCTTTGTTACTCCTTTCATTTTTTGGTGATCACCAAGACTTGTACCACTTCTGATGACATAGCCTTTCTGACCATCCCTTACAGTATTAGTTGCATTTTCACTTATTCAGCTCACTGAAGTTGGAATATTACTTGATCCTCATCACCATTTTCAGGTTCCTTTATCTCCAATACTCAGTAACTTCTTCTCCTTTGAATTTCATGTAATCCACATCTAGTACCCAAGCCAAGCCCTAGTAGCTGTTGTCTACAGATGTCCAGACCACTCCCCTTCCTTCCTCAAAAAAATCAGGGAATAGGAAAGGACTAAGCATTTCAAGAACATCTGCTATGGGCTAGGCATTGTACTAACTGCTTTACAAATACTATCTAAATTGATCTTTAAAACTACCCTGAAAGGTAGATTCTATTATTACCCCAATTCACAGTTTAGGAAACTGAGGCAAACAGAAATTAAGTGACATTCCAAGGGTCAAATAACTAGCAAGTGTTTGAAGTTGGTTCAGTACCTGGCTCCCAATGTTTCTGTCCTCCCCAATTACTGCCTTCACATTAGGGGACTTCAACATGCATGTTGATTCTCCCTTAAACACCTTTACTACTCAGTTCCTCAACCTACTCATTTCCCATGATCTACTCTTATGCCCTCCCTTGGCCACACACAAAGATGGTCATATTTCACTTTTGCAACATCTCTAGTAAGTTCCCTTATCTCTGATACTATCACTACCTTGATATAGGCTTCTATTACTACAAGCTTGGACTGTTGCAATAGCCTGCTGGTGGGTCTACTTGCCTAAAGTCTCTCCCTCCTCCAATCCATCCTCCACTCAGCCAGGAAGGTGATTTTCCTAAAGCACAGATCTGACCCATTACTCACTAATCAACACACTCCACTGAATCCTTTAAGTATCAAATAAAAAAATCCTCTCTTCGTCATGATTTAATTTTCTCCCCACCTTTCCAGTCTTCTTAAACTTCCTTCCATGATCTTGTCAGTCTAGTGACACCAGACTACCTGCTGTTTCATGAAGAAGATACTTGTATCAGAGTGTTTTTTTTCTGACTGTCCCCCATGCTTGGAATATTCTCCCTCCTTTTCTCTTCTTCTTGGCTTCTCTGACTTCCTTCAATTCCAAATTCAATTCTTCTACAGGAAACCTTTCCCACCCTTTCTTAATTCTCCTATTTTCCCTTTCTATTTATCCTGCATATAGCCTGTTTGCTCATTGTCTTCCCTATTAGATTGTGGCTCCTTAAGGACAGGAACTGTCTTTTGACTCTTTCTGTATTCCCAGCACTTAGCACAGTGCCTGGCACATAGTAGATGCTTAAAAAATGCTTAAAATTGATCAACTGAACTAAATTATTCTGGAAATTGCCTAAAGTTTGGCCACAGAGAACATCAAGGGATTTGTCAATGATATCGCTGTCAGAAAACCTAGTGACAGTTGTGTTTTTAACAACACTTTGGAGTCTTTTCCTATTATCTTGGGATGTTTGAGTTCACAATACACTGACAGAAATTCTGATTTCTCTTAGTAGCTTGTCATTGTGACTTTACCTGGCCTATTATCGGAAAGAGTTTATTTAATCCTGCTTGGGCTATGACATACATATGACTGGGAGAGATTAAAAATAACAGAAAAAATTAAAATTAAGTTGTCAAAATTATTCTTTTCCCTTAATGGAAGATGGAGTAGACTTAGAGTTCTTGCACTGGGGCTGCAGGATCCTGGGCCAAGCAACACTGTTTGCTATCCTGCCTCTTCCCATGATTTTTATCCAGTAGAAAGCAAGCTGAAATGAGGATCATGTGCTATATTGATAAAGGAAAAGGTCACCAAGGAACAATATATCTGGCTATGAGGGACAGATATTCTACCCAGTTGGCCTTTGTCAAGAGACATTATGGATTGACTGTAGTTTTATGAGCCTCAGATATGTTTTTTTTAATTTTATTTTTTTTCCTCAGATATGTTTTAGCATCTGTTGGGTAAGTCGCTGCTACACCAGCTATCAGTAAGTATGCAAGGGACAAACAAACTGAAATTCAATAATCCTTTTATTGGGACAATACTACTCTAGAAAGACAATCCACTGTCCTTTAAGTCATTGCTACATATAGCTCTAAGAAGCCAGAAGAAATAAGGTGTCAATGAATTCCTCAGGCTGAAGATATCCAATGTTTGTCCATTATTATTAGTATTGGTACCCCCTGGCATAAGTATATAACAATCTCCTGCTTGGCTTCCTGCTTCCCCAACTCATAGCCCAATGAGTCATCTGGATGCAACAGGGAATGAGGCTCTGTCGCAAGTGTCATTACCCCATTTGTTGTTCTCTAAGGGCCAATTTATGTGGAGCTCAGCTAAGAGTGTTGACTAGCATTAAGAGTATCCCTGCTGGGACAGTAAATTCATGTAGAGCCAGATTTGTTTTTCCTTTGTGTTTGATGTTTTCAGTATACCTCACCATGCATCTATGGCCTTTGGCACTGGGCCCCCCTTTTTTCATAAGTGAGTGAACACTGCAAAACAAAGATAAATGCAAATTGAGCATATTTAGATTTTTTATCCTCCTCAGTAAAAACAGTGGCCTGAGAAAGGAGTATGAGTAGCAATAAGGAAAAACAAATAACCTTTCCTCATTGCTAGTTATCCTGTGAAAATACCAGTCATAAGGAAGTGCTGTAAATATTGAACAGTAAAAAAGGTTAGATAAAAAATGGTTAGGATAAAAGATAACAAAATAGTCATATTAATCATTTACCTATTCTAATGGCCTCTCCAGGATATAATTTGTAACCAAGACAAAGAATCAATGCTGGAGGAACTAAACTTAACAGAAATTTGACTTACTTTGAATTTCTATCAATTCAACAAAATTTTCTTGAGCCCCAACTATAAACACTGTGTTTGGCATTGCCAAAATTTGTCTTCTGGGGGCTACTGTCACAGTTTTCTTGCATCCCAATGACAGTCAGTATACACACAAAAGACATTGACAATCATGTCTGTCAGGAAGTGGGTAACATTCTTTATCATCAGTCCACTAGAACCTTGGGTAATCATTGCATTGATCATAATTCTTAAGTCTTTCAAAATTGTTCATTTTTACAATATTGCTGTCGCGTAGATTGGTTTTCTGATTCTATATTACTTTGCCTTTATTCATAAAAGTCTTCTTAGGTTTTTGTTTTTTAATTACTCCTTTCATCTTTTCTTATAGCTCAGTAGTATTACCAGGAAGATTTAGAGTGAAGGAAAAAGGGAAGAAAACATGTATTCTAGGATCCGTTTCTCAAAAAGTTATTGTGTCCTTAAAAATGTTTGTGAAACTCTCCAAAGAAGTTCTATGTTCCCAGATACTGACAAAGTATTCTTATTTATCATTTATTGCAATAAAATAAGGCAAAATTTAGGAGTAAATACATGAATGTAATGCAAAATTACTCCTCCAATGACACATATGAGGACTTCAGAAGCACATGTAGACTTTTTCATTGCAAAGACTACTTGGATGATAAAATCAGGTTGTTTTTAAAGTTTAATCTGTATTATTGATATTTGGTCTGTCATTTTATTAAGTCTAGACAATTAACAGCACAATAAATCAAGCACTAATTTCTAACATTTGTTGATTTCTGAGGTGTAACTGTTGGAGTTATCTCTGGTTCACCCCTGGGTCTGACGAGGTCTAGAGGTTTAGGCATGCTGGAATGCCAAAATCATGACACACAGGCCCTACCTGAAAGAATTTGACCCAAGCCTTCTTTCAGCCAAAAACAAAGTGTATTAAAGATCCACCATATTAGCCAGACTCTTAAGGAATCTGAGCATCTGTGAGCTATTGGCTAGATTGTAAAAATCTGAGCAGTGGCTAGATTTTAAGAATATGAGCATCTTAATGGAGACAAGATGAACCCTACATGCAGAAAGACTATGGGAGAGATCTAGGAGTGGCCAAGTAGTTTATGAGGTAATAGAATTCCAGGGACCTGGACCATGTGGCCAAGGGAGAATGGAGCCTAGCTAGCATTAAGAGTGTGAAGTGGCAGGGGACCACAGGGAGGTAAGACAATGGAGGACCAGACTAGGTTAAGGGTAACAGAGATTGGGCATAGCCACAATGAAAGGCCAATTGATGGGATTATAGCCTCAGACCAATGCCAGAGATTTGGCCAGGAAAGTCCAGGGTTTTTCCTTTTTGGGGTCTAGATCCCAGCCTCATCATTCCCCCCTCAAACATATGGCATCCAAATTCTTTTGGTGTAAGGGGCAAAGGTCTCTGCTTTTGAAACTGCTTCCTGCTGGCATGCAGCATAGAGCTGTCCCTGCCTTGAGGGAGTCCCAAAGAGGAGGTTGACTGGAATAGAGCAAGGCTGCATCCAGGAAACAATGGAGGGGGGCATTGGCTGGTACATGCTGTTTGCTACCAACTGTAGGTGAATGGTCTGTCATCTGGAAGACACAAATCTGACAGAAAAGACTGCAGGGCCCAGATATGACAGGATAAAACATCCTTAGCTCTGTTTAGATTCAGATAATTCAGTTTTCCTACCATGCAGTATCAAATCTAAATCAAATCAAAGCCAGACTCAGCAATAGCCAGGTGGGTAACATTCCCTTTCAAAGGAACATAATGGGGAAACTGAGCCAGATCCATCTTAGACTGAGGCTAAAATTGTCCTCTCAACTTTTCCCAATACTGACTTCCCACCAGTATCACATTCTCTGAGGAGCTTGTGGCATTTCTCTCAGATGGTGGATTATTAATTATCAATAGATTATGATCCATCAGACAACTCAAAATAAAATCCTATGAGCTTTTACCTCAAATAGCAAGTTTCACTAATCATAGCTTAGGAAAAACTTTTCCAGGATTTATATCTCAAACTTAAATTTGTCCTGGTGTAAAAAGCCAATCATTAGAGATTATTTCTATATGCTTGCAAATTCACAACAAGACAAAACCCAAACAAGCTTTTTGGCTAGTTTACACATTAAAACAATAACCAACAATAGCTAAATAAAATTATGAAAAGTTGCTTGACATAACTGATACAGAAAGTTCACCAATTTGAAACTTGAAACAAACCCATTACTAATCAGGTGACTTCAATTGTGTTAATTTCATTTCCAAATTACTTTACACAGAGAATCAACATCTCATCATTAACAGTTAAAACTACAACTTTAGGGCAGCTAGGTGGTGCAGTGGATAGAGCACTGGCCCTGAAGTCAGGAATACTTGAGTTCAAATCCGGCCTCAGACACATAACACTTACTAGCTGTGTGACCCTGGGAAAGTCACTTAACCCCATTGCCTAACCAATAAAAACAACAACAAAAAAAACTATAACTTTAAAAAGAGCATGCTTACCCAAGTTCAGAGGCTAGTTTCTTTACTTTGAGCAGGTTGTGCTGAACCTGAGTGATGCTTCTAGGCATAGGTTGCCCTAGGGCCCAAGGCCATTGCCAGGGGGGCCCATGCTTTAGCTGCTTCCCCTCCCCCCTCCTTCCTTTTCCAGGTGGGAGAGGGTGAAATCAAAGGTGAGGGGTAAAGAGTGAAACTCTCTTCTATGAGAGGGGTTAACTTACCCTCTTAACACAAGGGAAGGGAGTGGGAGAAAGGAGTGGCCAGGATTATAAGGAGGTGTTTCAAAACTCCTTAATGATCAATCACAAAACCTCCACAATCTACCAAAATATTTTTAGCTGTTCTAACTTTTCCCTGTAACCTCCATAAAAGAGGATTCAAGGATGTAGAAGGAAGGGAATAAGTAAGCCTCAGGGAACCAAAAAACAACTGCAGCTTTTCCCCAATTCCGTAGTGCCAAGAGAATTGACAGAATTGGGCATATACTTCCTGATAGTGAGACCGTCCTTGTCCTCTATGCTGTGGAAGGTGTATCCAGGTCCAAGGCCTCTATCCAATCTAGTGGACCAAGAACCTGAGAGTGTCAGGCTGAGTGTAAGGCAGCCTCGCAACTGTCTGCCTGAAAAGCACCTCCAAACCTTGGTGCTTGGAGAGTAACCTCAACTGCAGAGCAAGGAAGGAGGTCGGGGGGGGGGGGGGGGGGGGCTTAGATACCTTCCAGTCTTGGCTGGAGAAGAACTTGGGGTTAAGCAGTTTCCATGTACGGGTCACCAAAGTGTTGAGGTTTAGGGGTTTATGAGTGCTGGGACCCCAAAATCACAACACGCAGGTCCTGCCTGAAAGAATTCGACCCAAGTCTTCTTTCAGCCAAAGACAAGTTTTACTAGAACATCAGTCATATTGGGCAGATTCTTAAGGAGTCTGAATGTTAGTGAGCTATTGGGTTAGATTATAAGAATCTGAGAAGTGGCTAGCTTGTAAGAATCTGAGCCTTTGGCTAGATAATAAGAACCTGAGCAGTGGCTAGATTTTAAGAATCTGAGCCTAAAATCAGTTTTAAAGGGATAGTTTCTCCTAGAACTGAATCAACACTTCAGCTGTAACTAGGTCATCATTTTTTGTTAAATAAAGAGTAATTGTTATGAGGTAAATGTTAATGACAAAATTAAGAATGGCAACATAATTCCCAGTGTATCCCAATCAAACTAGCCAAGACTGTACTGATTGTATTGAACTAGGCTGTCTTGCCAGTGGGGAGATATGCTAAAGCACTTCCATTGGTGTCCACTTATTTGGGTCACAGATAGAGTTTATAGATGGGCCAGGCTTGCTTGTAACAATTTCTACTTTGCGCTATAAAGTTTTTGCCTTTTTCATATGTTTCTAAATGGTCAATATTTGGATCCTGGGTATCCCTTTCTCTAACTTTAGTTACAGAAATTTGAAGTACAATTTCAGGTCATATTCTCTGGTGTCATAGAGTTCTAGATCAAATCCTTATAATTGTCCACACATATCAGAGACATCCTTTCCTGACTGACTGTTACATAATACTCCCATATACTTGGCAAATCAATTTTTGTCTCTCATCCTTTCCACATTTTAGTATAAAGGAATTCATTTTATGAAACCATAAATATGAATGACTATACATTAGAGTTGTCTTTTTTCTCTAGACCTATTGGCATAAACCATATTAAAAATACAAGTTGTTATTATTGTCATTTTGCAGCAACCAGTAATTATTTGTTGCAAACCAATAATGTTATAATGTTTTAAAAACCACTTTTTTTCTTTTTGCTTGTTTGAACATATAAGCAGGATCAAATAATAATAAATAATTGATTTAGCCCCTATATTTTAGTACATTTCTACGTATTTGTCTCATCCAGAAAATAAATCTGAAAAGAGCTAGGGGGCCATTTGAGAAAAAGCGTCACAGAAAAATTTATGTCTCCCTTTTCAGTTATCAAAGTCAGGGACTCTAAGAGCTGGAAAGAACTCCAGGAGCTATCTAATGCAACCTATATCTGACCTTGAATCTCTTCTACACTAACGATCTTTCATATTTAGAATGAAGACTTCAAATAAGGGAAACCCAACTACTCCTAAGGTGGCCCATCCCGTTTTTGGACAGCTCTAATTGTTAAGGAGTTATCATTTCCATCAAGCTCAGATCAGTCTTTCAGCAATTCCACCTGTTGTTTTGTGTTCTGCCCCCCAGGCTGAGAAGAATAAGTCAAACCGTTTTTCTACTTGATGCCCCTCCAACTATTTAAAGGCAGCTACCATGTCTCAGTTAAGTCTTTTGTTCCTCATGCTAAACATCTCTAGTTTATTCAACAATTCCTGATGTGGCATGTTCTCCTGTTGTTTCTCCACCTGGTCACTCTTTTCTAGACACATTCCACCTTGTCCAGGTCCTTTAAAAACATTTGGACTTTAGATGTGGTGGTCTGACCATGTCAGAGTTCAGTGTAAATATTGCTTACCTCAATTTGAGTACTGTACCTCTTTTGAGGTAATCAAAACTTTTTAGCTTTTTTCTGGCTGTTATGTCACACTATTGATTCATTTTGAGTTTGTTGCCTACTAAAATTATCAAATCTTTCCCCATGTAAGCTGTTGTGTAGCCATGAATCCCCCAGGTTGTGTTGGTGAAAGTGATTCTTTGACCCTAAGAATAGATCGTTATATTTATCATTATAATACATCATCTTATTTAGTTTGACTTATCATTCTAGTCTCTAAAGATCTTTTAGTAACCTGACTCTAACATCCTAATTGTTTGTTTAATCTTTGTGATATTTCCCAGTTTTACAAGCATGCCAACTATACCTTTACCCAGTCACAGATAAAAATGTTAAACCACACAGGGTAAAGGAAAGATTCCTGGGACCTCCCTGCAAGATGACACAAATTCATTAATGACTTTCTTTTATTTGACAATTTAGCCAGTATCAAATTCACTTTACCACACTATCATCTAGCTCACAATTCTCCCCCTTATGCACTAAACATAACAAGAGAGATATACTTTGCTCAAACATAAGTCAATTGTGTCAAACAGCACTCCCTTGATTACCTAGAAGTAATAGGAAAGCAACTGAAGCTCATTGAACAGTGGGATGATATGGTTAAACTTATTCTTTAGAAAAATCATCTTAGCAGATATATGGAGGACATATTGGAGTGGGGAGGAATTTGAAACAGAGCAACCAGATAGAAGGCTTCTTCAACAATTCAAGCAAAATTTGAGTAGAACCAAAACTATAGTTGTGGTTGAATAAGTAGAGAGAAGGAGATTGTGTGAGAGATATTAGGGTAGAAACTATAAGATTTGGTAATGGGATTTGAAAGGTGGGGAGTTTTTGAGTAGTTGTTGAGGATACTGAGGTTGAGAGTCTGGATGGCTAGATCCATGATGGTGCCCCAGATAGTAATAGAGAAATTCATGAACTTAAAAGTTAAGTGTAAATGAGAGGAATCATCTTCCTTCATCATCATCATCAGCCAAGGGAAAGGTTCTATAATTGCATACCACAATCTTGACAAGAGACAGTTTTATTCACTTTTTACCCTTATGGATGATTAAGCTAAACTCTTTTGAGTGGTTATGGATCTCTTGTAGGCAAATTTTGAAGACTTGATGCAACCAGAACAACATCATCTAAAAAGAAGAGCATCTGGAGGACCTTATTAGTCACAAGGAGTCCCTGTTCAACTTGGATTATGCACTGATCTTAACCATCTTAGTAGTAAATACTATCACTCCCCTCCCTGTTTTTTGCCTTGTTTGATGTTGTTATATTTTTCAAGAAATCTTGAATGATTTTGATGCATGGAAGGTCAACTATACCTTGTTGAAAGAGAGCATTTAAAACAATATTCTACTCAACAGAATCAAATGATTTTTAATAAACAATAAATAACAAGCACAGTAGGATCTTGTGTTCTTTACATCATTCAGTCAATTAATTGTCTGATAGTGAAGATGCAGTTTCTTAGGGAATATTGCTTGTGAAAGCTGGCCAATCACATTGTCAGAACAAGAGATAATCATTAGACAGCCTGAGTGCCTCACTAGTGTAATTGATATATGAGGAGAAAATGAGAAACTCCATTAGGATGATGAGTGAACCTCCTATAGGGAATTATAGGAAGATATGGAGAAGAGTCACCTAGTATGGGCTGGCAGGCTTGGATTGTGATTTGCATAGTTAGAAGGAACATCCATATTGATGAGGTTAAAGAGAAATTTACATATTTGAATATTATTGATGTCATTATTATCACTGTTAACTCATTCTTATTATCTTTTATGATGAAATTTAGGCAGATATGGTCTAAGGGCAAGTCCCTATTGTCCTAATATTTTTGTGTGACTACTATTCTGTGGGACAATTTCACAGGTAGCTAAAATGCTTTTTTTTTAAAATTTGAGAGTATTAGTATATAAACTTATTTTCTAGAGATTCATGGAAAGCATCTTTGGGACAACTCAAATAGCAGACTGAGTGACAGAGATGATGTGTACCTATTCCCATGTTACCACACAATTTTCATTTCTTTAGCTGTCTATGTATTTTGAAAACATTTACTCTACATAATTTGTAGAGTTTGTGAGCATTCTGTATGGCAATGTCTATTTGTAATAGCATTTCTTTTCAGTCCCGGTCTGCTACATCCTTCTGCCCCTTACTTCTCCAGCATCTTAAGTGAGATATGGGGGTGGGGAGGATTCCTGCCTCTGCCAGTGGTTGTATCCTCCTGTGATTTTGTTCCATCAACTTAGGGCCACAGTAATGAGAATCTTAATTCCATTTAACCACTTAACATCAGATCAGCTTTTTTAAAAAGAATATTTACTTCAAAGGTAGCACAAGATCAACCATAAAAACAGTCTGTTACTCCACTTCACCCCTCTGCAATGCCAAGGCATAATCCTCTACACCACCTCAGTCTCTGAGATGGAAGGGGGAATCAGGATCACAGTTCAACTCAGTTCCTACATAACATTAATCTTTCAAAATTCAATACCTAAGTCCCATTGGGCTTTTATCCTGGACCCTTACATCTCAGATATTTCTTTTTGGGCTGACAACACCTCATCTGTATTCCTTAACTCTTGGATCCCCATGACTTAAGCTCATGGGTCAGAGATTCTCCTCCTTGCCCTCAGAACTGAAATGGACTGAGGCAATAAGAACAAAACCAAAGCCTGTTTCTGGGGCCACATGAGCTGGGTGCAGCTGCTCTGACCTTTAGATCTCCCCTCTTTATTGCATTGTGTTACATACTATAAGGAAACAAGTCCTTCATTCCTAAATGTAAATGTCAGAAAGAGAAAACTGTACTCAATAAGATGAATTTGAAGATGCAACCAATTCTAGCTATGATCCCCCAGGAGTAAGAGCTATCAAGATGCCTAAAATGGGGCAAACCAGTCCAGGTCAGAACTGGGGCAGGCTAAAATTCTCCTTCCGTTCAGTAGTGGGATCAGATCTCTAGATGACTTCCACAATTTCAGCCTAGGTGAGATAGGGAGATCTAGTCTAAAACAAAAAAATTGTTCTTAAATGTTTTATGCATCAATGTTACATTCATGTATTTGGCAGTGATTCTGTCTGTAATGTTTCTCTGATTCCCATACAGTTTGTTGGATGAATTCACAAAGATATTTTTGTGGTTGAATTCATAGTGTGGGGAGCTGTCATCTGTTAGTATAAAAGGGAAGGTGAACTTCTTGTGTATGCTTGTTACTAACTGTTTCTATGCATCGTGTAGGGGCTAAATTTTTGCAACACATAATAATGTGTATGTTGCCCCGGTGCCACTATTTCATTGCATAATCAGCAAAAAGTCTTGGTACCTCAATAAGCTTCATGAAATTTCTGGTGGAAACAATTTGATCCTGAATTGCTTTCAGAAACCCATTTCCATAAGCAAATCTGAATGACTCAGCATTGAGTTCAATGACTTTTTTTTTGTTGACATATAGTTGCTTGAATTCATCAGATGTTGCCTTTATGCTCAATTGTTACAAAAAAAAGGACATTTTTGTGTGGATGCAGGGGGTTGTTAGGAAGGGAAGGAAAGTGGGAATGGTGTTGGTAATGCTAATAATAAAAAAAGTAAAGAATGGCAATGCCTTTCTTTTTTCTAAGATGCACTGAAGAGAACACACAAAAAAAATCAAGTGACAGGTACATAGGACAGCTTTGGAAATAATTTGTTGAGTATCTTGTATACTTTTCAAAAGGAGACAAGTTGTATGTCATAGAGATTTGTGATTTCATAAGCAACATTTTTTATGCCCTGTTTTTATATGGAAATGTTTAAGTTTATTGATGCTTGTCAAGTTCAGAAAACAAAGAAACAAAAAAGAACCCTAAAATTAAAATTCTGGGGAAAAAACCAATGTAATTGTTAGGGAATATTTTTTTAAAATTTTACTCTAAAATTTCAACCATTTTACAACCCAAACTACTTTTGGTTGCATTTGATAGATGCAGTGATATATACCAGTTGTTAGCCTTTACTATTGACAGCTTTGTGTAGAGAGGTATGTTGCTTCCAAAAATATTTTTGTACATTTATAGCCTGTTTCTTGTGTCCTCTGAGAACATCTATTAATCATTTTCTTCTCTTTGAATGAGGAAATCTTCATTTTTCCATATCCATCCTGGGGTGATGGGTCCAACCATTCTGGATAGCAATTTGCAGCTATATCCAAATGGCTATAAAACTGCATACCCTTTGATCTAGCAATATCTATACTGGGTCTATATCTCAAAGAGATTTTTCTAAACAGGGAAAAGGACCTATTTGTACAGAAATATTTATAGAGTTAGAAAAGTTGGTATCAGGCTAGTATCAGAAAAGAAGCTGGTGAAGTGCTTGGCTAACAATTTACACAATACTGTGAAACCTTTGGATAGATAATTGTAGATATTAGCTGGCTCCCTAGCTTTAAGCTGGCTCTCTAGTTTTGCAGAGAATAGAAAGTTTCAGTCATCCCCTTTGATATAATTGTTTTGAAATTCATTATATTAATAGTACACAGATTTTATGTAACATATTTATCCACCTTGCTCTGTTTTTGGAGCATTAACCTTCTTTTGGTCATACAGTCATACACTGGTGATGACTAGAAATATTCCACATTCACGTTCAGAGTTCTCTATCAGTTTCTTAAGTCTAGACAATCCACAAAACAATAAATCAAGCCCTTATTTGTAGAGTATGCTGATTTCTGAAGTGTAAATGCTTACAATGAAAACAAAATGTCTGTCAGGAGACAGTTCAAGCTGACTCTAGCATACCCCTGGTTGAAGGAAATATGCTTTCCAAAGCAAGTAAACTGTGAGAAACCAAAGTTACGGTAATTTCTATTCACTTTACAATATATCTCCTTCTCCCTTAATACTTTCCATCCTTATCTACTCCTGACTTTCACTGACATGGCTGAGACAGATGCCAAAAACACCTCCTATCTTGAATTTTCAGTGACAGAATAGAAAGAACATAGAACTAAGGAAGTCATCTAGTCCAATGCATGCAAACCTGAAAATTAATCCCCATCAAATGGTCATCCAACTTCTTTATGGTGATCTGAAGTGATGAGGAATGCACTGCATCCTGAGGGTATACCTTTTACTTTTTGACAGTTTTTGTCATTGAGATTTTCTTATACCAAACCCAAATCTGTGTCTCCATAATTTCTACTCTTTGCTTTCAGTGTGACCCAAAAGCAAAGGAGAATAACTTTAATGCTTTTCTTGTGTGGTGGGTTTTTGATGTGCTCCTAACTTTCTTTTCTCTCAGATATATATCACCAGTTCATTCAGTTGACTCTTTTTGCGGCATGGTCTTTAGTATCATTATCATTCTGGTTGCCCTTTTCTAGACATATTCACAGTTGTCAATATTCTTACTAAGATGTAATGTCCAGAACTATAAACACCACTATGAACAGAATATGAATAGTGCAGAGTACAGTGGAACCTCCCTCTTTATTGATATCATGGGAAAAAAAATGGAAACCCCAATTATCCTGCATCATATTAATGGACTTATCTTCCAGTCACCTGTTGGTTTAATATTTGGATGTTCTCAATCCAAATCGAGGGAGAAATAAAATATAACAAACTGTGCAAGGACATAGTAGATGGTCACACCCACCATTGTAATAACTACTTGTTGTCCTTGAATAAGAGACCCTGCAGTTTTATCTAAAAAGACTTCTTTCATAATTGTAAAAGTATTTGGTCTTCTCCCATTATCTCCTGGCATTGAACAAGGGAAATTTTACTATAACAAATCCTGCCAATTGCATTTCAGAATAAACCTTTTCTAACCCCTTTTCTCCCTTGTGAGATCCCACTCTTTCTCTTTCTTTCCCTCTCTTATGAAAGGCTTTACTTATCCAGCCTAGGTTGCCACAACTGCAGCTGATTGACTGTGAATTCTAAGTAGAACTGAAAGGTTATAAAAACTCAATCTATACCCTGGGATGCTAATGTTATTATTCAATGAAAACAGCTTTCCTTTGCATGCTAATATAGTTCTTTGCCTTCATTTTGGTCTTCTACCTTATTCATAGCCATCAGAGTCCATATTAACCAGTACATCTGTCTCAAGAAATCTCAACAGCATTATGCCTGTGTCAGTGCAGACTGAGATCACAATAATTGTTTTGTTTTTAATGGTTGCCATACTGCATCAATGATTCATACGGAGCTTGCAAAATTGAGAAAACTGACCTATAGTTTATTTTATTTCATTATCTCCACCCCATCCCCAACCCAATCATTTCTCTTCTAAACATCACTATTGTGCTCAAGACCATTACCATCCTTCTGTTATTTCAGGCTCACCACCTTGGGTCATGCTCAACTCTTCATTCATCTTTGTCCTCCACATCCAGTCAGTTACCAACTTGTAGATTATACCTTTACCTCATCTTTGCCATCCACCCCCCTTTTTCTACTAATAGCCATCATCCTAATTTAGTCTCTTCTCATCACAAGTCTGGATTATTTCTACAGCCTCTTAATTGCTCTCCTAGTCTTCTATCTCTCGCCTCTCTGGTCTATCCCAATCCAACTACAAGAATGATATTCTTAGAGCATAAGTCTGATCTTATCACTCTCTTGATCACAAAACTCTAGTGTCTCTCTCTGGATTGCCTTTAGGATAAAATACAAACTCTTCTGTTTGGCCTTCAAAGCTCTTCACAATTTGGCTCCAGCCTACATTTCCAGATTTATTGCCTATTACTTCTTTCTGTGCACATTATATGTCAGCCAAATGGGCCTATTTTCTGTTCTGAATGCATAACACTCCATTTCTCATGTCCATGCCTTGGCATAGGTTGTCTTCATTCCTAGAAATAACTTCCCTCTTCATGTCTACTTTTCAGAATCTTCTTGAGTGCTACTTCCTACATGCATCCTTTCTTGATCCCTGCCCCTTTTATTATTTTCTCGTCCAAAATGACTTTGCATTTACTGTTTATATATTTTTATTTGCTAATATTTGTATGTTGTCATCCACTCTCCTTTCAATGGAATGCAAGATCCTTAAAGGCAAGAAGTCTTTCATTTTTGCCCTTCCATCACCAGCACTTAGAAGTACATATTGTAGGCATTTAATATTGTTTCCTTATTGATTGAGTATTGAATACTCAAAGATAAAATAGCAAAAAGTATTATGCTTTAAATCGAATAAAATATTAAATCATTATTTAAATCATCAGATTCAATTAAAATCATCAACCAAGAAGCCTCAATTTAATCAATTCCCTTTCCTACTAAAAGTAATATGCCAGCCAAGAAATATAATGTGATTTTTAGGATGTATTAAGAGAAAAATAGCTTTCAGGAATGAGAATGTGATCTAAACTCTGGATTTTTTGCTTAGTTCTTGGCATCATATTTTAAAAAAATATTCATAACATGGAGAGTATTGAGAGGGAGAAACTAGGATTATGATGGTCTTTGAATTCATTCCATATGAGGATCCGGGGAAATTTTGCCTGGAACATAGACAATATGATAGTTATCATCTGATATTTAAAAGACAATCACTCTATTATCACAAGAAGGATTAAACTTTTCCTGTTTTGTCCCTGAGGTCAGAACTAGAATCAATGAGTGGAAGATGGAGAGGAAGATTTAGGCTCTAGTCAGGGAACATTTTCTAAAACCCCACAGTGTGAGGTGGGCTGCCTAGAAAGGTCAAGAGTCCTTTATTTCCAGGATATCTTGAAACAAGGGCTGGATGTCCCTTTCTTAGTTATGCATTAGAAGGAGTTCATTTTTTCAGGCACAGGTTGGACCAGATGGTCTACCACTCTGAGACTTGATGATTCTGGGTTATTACTTGTTTGATATTAACTTATTATCCATTCTTCACAGCACAGATGTAGTATTCATGTTTAGAAAATACACATTACATTTTGTAGGGGTAGTTTATTTGGATTTTAAATTTTAATTTTGCTGCACATTAGAAATCTAAATGATGCATTTAATTTTTTTTCATTTTATTTTCTACAAAAGATCACTCAAACAGATGCTTTTGAAGATATTGGGCAGGGAATTTCCTGTAGAGAAACATGCTAATGACAGATATTTGATTTATTTTTTTTAAAGTGAAAAAAGAAGGAATAGAGTAGAAGACACATCAATCAGTCAGCAAGCATTTATTAAGTGTCTACCATGTGCCAGGCACTGGGGATACAAAGAAAGACAAAAAGACACAACAAACTGGCCCATGGGTCAGTTATGTTACAAAAATCTGTACATAGTTAAATAGGTTTATGGGAAAGTTGCTTTAATAATCCTGGAAGAATGTCTCAAATACCAGCATGTTATGCACAGGATATTCAGGAAATTGCATGAAAATAATAGCAGTTGTAATGCCCTTAACAATGTAGTTCTTCGTTTTGTTTCCTCTGCATAGTTTAGAAAATCTATTTGAGTTTCAGTAAATGCACTGAGGGATTGTCATATATTGGAAAGAATTGCTCATTTATTAGATTTTCTAAGGTTCAGACAAAACAAAAAGCAAAATTCTGGGTGATAGCTTGCATTCTATTTCCCCTTCCTAAAAAAAAAATTGAGTTTACTTGTTTACTAACATGCACATAACAGATACAAATTCTTATAGGTTCCATTCCATCATCATCACACCCACACATTTGAGGTAATGTGAGTCACAGTGAAAAGGTTCAGTACATTTTCTGAGGTTGTCATTTCAAATAGTGGACTATCTAGCCTTGTCATCATGATCCACAAGGAAGTGGATGTCTCATACAGGAAATGTATGGGGGGGAATTATGGGGGAAAATGACCAGGCCTAGGTCTGACCAATAATTCCAATTTTAATCAAAATTTAAAAACCATTTAAACAATGAGAGATTCCTCCCTTCCCCATTGTATTCAATTTAATGATTGGTCAAGTATTTGAATGAACTGATAGATAATTTGGTCAAACTATTTATTTCACTGAAAGAAGAGTTTAGCACAACAAAGAGGCAAAATATAAGCATACACTATCTGGCAAGCAGTGGGAGGAGAAAAGGTGAGGTGAGAATTGGCTAGGTGTTGGATATCTTTGAAAGACACTCTCATAGAACAGAGGTGCCAAACACAAACCCACTGTCAAACAAAACTCCTGAGTGCTGTCCTACCCATGCTAAAATATAATTGGGAACTATTTAACAAAATAAATAAAAAAAAACAACAAAAAACAAAAGCAATAAAAAGCAATAAAACATACATAATATTACATTTTACAACTAATTCAATATGAATACTGAAGAGATCTTTATTTATAGATTAGTGGTCCCAGTTTCTATTTGAGTTTGACATCACTGTTGTAGATAATAGCTGAATAAAACTATTATTTAAACTAAGGCTTGGTAGCCATTATAGATCCTTTGAAATCCTACTTCTAAGAAGAGTAAAATCAAAGAAAATTAAGGAGGCTATTTGAGCATTTAGGAGGATTAAGGCAGATAAAAGGATTAGGGAGTAGAACTAGATGAGGCAGACTCCAGGAGAAAGTAGTTGTCAAAACAATACAAGGCAAAACAAGGTAGGTATTAAAAAGGTAAGTTGGAAAAATAAAAAATTAAGTAAATTGATAGAGTGGAGTAGTAGGTAGGGCAAATTGGTTATAAACTATTTTAACCAGGTACTTAAGGTTCAGTTGTAAATATTCATAAGTAATTTCAAAAAATAAAGCAGGAAATCTCAACTATTATGAAGAGTAGTAGAAATTATGCAGCTATTTGCCTTGAATGTCCAATGTTTTTATTTTTCCAAAATTGAATGACTGTTATCCATATTCCTAGAGTATGTTTATGTTCTCCTGGAGAAGAAGGGAATGGTAACTAGAAGAAAACCTCTCCAACCTGCAGATGAAAGGTTCCTGAAGGATGTAGGAACACAGCCTCCTCAGAAAAAAAAAAAAGAAATAAAAAGGGGGGGGAATAACATTTGCTAGGATGATGGAAAATGGAAGCATACTACACAAATGAGAAAGAGAAGGAAAAGGGCATCTGAACAATTGCAGCTTACAAACAGATTTGAGTATCTTTCTGGAGAGGGTAAAGATAGACCCGGTAAGGCGGAGGAAGCTGTTTATCCTCCCAAGTATGAGATAAAAGAGCCAGAGACTCTATCAGGTAAGAGATGATTTAGTAAGGATCAGAGGAAAAAGAAAAGAGTCCTAGTAGTTGGAGCTTTTCTGCTCAAGGGCATTGACTTGATAACAACAATAGACAGATTTGCCATCTTCCCAAGGCATGTATCCAATAAGTAACAGAGAATCTATTCTAAGACTTTTGAAAACAAATGATAACTACACACTTGTGGTGATTTATTCACATTTTCACAAGAGATTTCCAGAAAGAATCTAAGAGTATTGCCCAATTTTATGAAGTGTTGGGAAAGAAAGTGAAGACCAGAAGGATACAAATTATATTTTTTTCTACTCTTGTCACTGAAGACAAGGGGTACAGAAGGGAAAGATTCATCTGTGAAATGAACAGCTGACTAAGAAGACAGTACCTGAAAATGAGATTTGGATTTCTGGATTATGGCTTACATAATAGTGCTGACAGATGCCTGGCCAAAGATGAAGTACATCTAACAAAGGCTAGTAAGAATCTATTTGCTAGGTATCCTACAAATCTATTCAAAAAGTCTTTGAAAAAAAGAATTGGAAAGGGAAAAGATTATCTGTGTACATTCCCTAAATTAGATTCTACAATAATTAGCCACAAAGAGAGAAGATTAATAGTAGAGACTCCCAGAAATTTAAGTCAAGTCTTATTAAGGTCTTACTACATGCAAGATACTGTGCTAAATAGAAGACAAAGATTAGTAATAAACCCATGGATACATTCCTACAGTGTTGGTAACAAGTAAGAACTGCAGATTCTAATGTAAGGTGGAATTGTGATTTGATCTCATAGGTAACACTGAGATTTGGTGCAATAAAATCCATGACTGGATTAATGCTCTGGATGGGTATGCTTTAGTCATAAGAGACAGGATAGGTAAAAAGGGGTAGTATAGCCCTGTATATTAAGATATGCCCACATGAGGAAATCCAAGAACTAGAGGGAAGAAGCATGTTGGAGAGTATTTTATAAAGATCAAAGGACAGAAGGGTTTTGTCATCTGAGTAGACTATAGACCAACTGGACTGAAAGAGGAAATAGATGAGTAATTTGGGAAACAACACAAATCTGGCATGGAGGCATGATATGGTAGGGATGAGGAATTTCAATTATTCAGAAATTGACTAGAGTTCTTTCTCTACCAAAAGAAGAACAACTAATAATTTCTTTATTTGCTTCAGTGATGATTTCTTCTTTCTGGAAGGATGTGGATCTATTGATTATTTCACCTACTTAAAAAATCATTAGCTTTGTTAGGTAAGAGTATTTCTTGACTTTATCAATCAGTCAAAACCCTATGTGAACAAGGGTTATACCCTTTCTTGAATCAATCAGTCATAGAGCAAGAGATTTGGTCACACTATAAGGGATTTGTATATGAGGAAGAAACTATCTCAGAATCAAAGATAGACATTCTGGGGGTCTAGAAGTACAAAAATTACAGCAAATCTCAGACAAAAAAAGATAGGTCTAGCTGTGGCAGAGAAGAGCTATATCAAGGAATATCACTGGTTCTATAAAGAATGTCAAAGCAGAAGACTCAGGCTAAGAGTAGTCCAGAGAAATGTTTTTGACTCTTCCCAACTTCCCCTCCTGGTGCCTGTTTATCTGCAGATACAATAATAAATTGACTGTTTTGTCACTCAAACATATCCAGTATATTTTGCCTGAACCACAAAGAGGCCATGGTTGCCTAGACATAGACAAATGTGAACTTAGGCATGGAGTCCAACCTTTTCCCAATGGGTGAAATACAGAAAACTATGTGGACCTTGGGGACAGTGTATCATCCCATAGGTTTAAAACAAATTAATTATAGTAAGACGTCCAACTTTTAAAGGCAGAGGAACCAAAAAGAGTAAATTCTACTCTGGATCTGATTTTCAATGACAAGAACTTGTTGCTGGGATAGAAATGATGTAAACCTAATGGGGTAGGGAGGCCTCTCCAGTTCAGAATTTTAAAAAGAAGGTGAACAAATCTGGGCATATTCAGAAATATGCCATAGCAAAGATTCAAAGAAAACTTATTTCCAAGAAGAAATATATGATCCCTTAAACAAAAATGTTTCAGAGGATAAATCCAGTAGAAACAGGACATGCTCAAAAATGAATTTCTGAAGACTGAAAAGGAAAGAGTTTCAGTGAGGAAGGAAATGGGTTTTGTATGAAGATACTGTTTTGGATGCAGAGGAAATTCATCAACCAATTTAGATGGGAAAAAAGAGAAATATATAAAAGACGGAAGCAGGGTTAGTTAAGTGGAGATGAATAAAAGAGTTTGCCACTGACCTCTGAAGAAAAGCTCAGATAATGAAGGATATGACTCACTTACTAATAGAGAGTTAATAAACTTGGTGAAGTTTGAGACATACTTTTTTTGGATATGGCTAATGTGGGACTTTGTTTTGCTTTAGTATACATTTGTTACAAAGGTTTTCTTTTTTCTTTTCTAGTGGAAGTGGATTGGAGACAACTAAAAGTATTTATTTTATTTTAGCTATATTGGGAGAAAAGGCAAATAAGATAGGACTTTTGCTTGAAGTGAATAGGATAATAAAAATGGTTAACTAAAGGAAAGCAAGGTTCTCCATGCTAATTTTGTTTCCATTTTTTCTGCAAAGGAGAATTATAGTTCCACTAGAAATGATTGAACTAAAATTATTAACAAAGAATTGGCACCCAAGATAAATAAGGAGATAATTGGAGTACTCTTAGCTGTACTTGACGCATTCACATTCCCTGGCCCACATGTGCTAAACAATCAGGTCCAAAAGCAATTAGATTATGTGGTCACTGAGTCCCTATAATGATATCTGAAACATCATGGAAATGTTTAAAGAAGGGTAAATGTTTTACTGACTTTCAAAAAAAAAAGAGAACAGAATCTGGAAATGATAGTATAGTTAACTTGATTTCAATTTCTTGGGATAGTTCAAGGATTGATCATGAAAGAGATGATTGGTGAACATTTGGAAATAGAGGCAGTGGTGGGCGGAGCCAAGATGGTGGAGGGAAAGCAGTGACTTGCTAGAGCTCTCCCCCAAACCCCTCCAAATACCTATAAAAATGGCTCTAAACAAAATCTAAAGCAGCAGAACCCACAAAAAAAAAAACAGAGTAAAACAAATTTCCAGCCCAGGACAACCTGGATGGCTGATCGGAAAGGTATATCACGCCGGGCTGGGAGAGGAGCACAATTTGGCGTGGGCGTGCAGGCTGCAGCAAACCTGGAGCAGGCCTCAGAGGACTGAATCATGGGCAGCTGTGGTGGTTTCCAGACTTCTCAACCCACAAACGCCAAAGACAACTTAGGAGGTCACTGGGAAAAGTCTGTGACTGTGGTGAGAGAAGAAGCTAGGTCTCAGCCACTAGTCCAGAGTGTGCCCTCAGGGCAGTGGCTGTGTCCTGAGCTTCTGGCCCAAAGACTGAGGGGGAATCCAGTGGCTGATCAGAGGGATTGCAAGGATCTCTTTGCCAGGGCTGAGGCAGAAATCTCTTGCTTTGCCGGTGCTTGGATCTGAGTCACAGTTCTGAGGGGCCATCCTGGGGCAAGGAAGAGTGCTGGTGAGGAGGAGTGCTGGTGTGGTGGAGCTTGTTGTAGCATGGAGAGGAAACACTTCACCCCTTATCATAGCACCTTGGAAGAATTGAAAATTTTCAGGTCCCTAGAAGTATCTCTGAAAACAGCTGTACAAACCCCCGAAGCTTGGGACAGTACATTCTCCACATTGGAAACAGACTCTTACCTTAACAAAGAGTTAAAACTAAAGTAATTGATTGGGATCATGAGCAAGCAGCGCAAAAAGAGTCAGACTATATTATCTTACTCTGGTGACAAAGAAGATCAAAACATACAACCAGAAGAAGAAAACAAAGTCAAAGCTCCTACATCCAAAGCCTCCAAGAAAAATATGAATCAGTCCCAGGCTTTGGAAGAGCTCAAAAGGGATTTTGAGAAGCAAGTAAGAGAAGTAGAGGAAAAACTGGGAAGAGAAATGAGAGTGATGCAAGAAAATCATGAAAAGCAAGTTAACAGCTTGCTAAAGGAGACCCAAAAAAATACTGAAGAAAATAACACCTTAAAAAATAGCCTAACCCAAATGGCTGAAGAGGTCCAAAAAGCCAATGAAGAAGAATGCCCTAAAGAGCAAAATTGGACAAATGGAAAAGGAAGTCCAAAAGACTACTGAAGGAAATACTTCCTTAAAAATTATAATAGAGCAATTGGAAGCTAGTGACTTTATGAGAAATCAAGACACTGTAAAACAAATCCAAAAGAATGAAAAGTTAGAAAACAATGTGAAATACCTCATTGGAAAAGCAAGTGACCTGGAAAATAGATCCAGGAAAGAGAATTTAAAAATTATTGGACTATCTGAAAGCCATGATCAAAAAAGAGCCTAGACATCGTCTTTCAAGAAATTATCAAGGAAAATTGCCCTGATATTTTAGAACCAGAGGGCAAAGTAGAAATGGAAAGAATCCACCGATCTCCTCCTGCCCCAAAGGAAAACCCCTAGGAACATTGTAGCCAAATTCCAGAGCTCCCAGGTCAAAGAGAAAATATTACAAGCAGCCAGAAAGAAACAATTCAAATATTGTGGAAATACAATCAGGATAACACAAGATTTAGCAGCTTCTACATTAAGGGACCACAGGGCATGGAATATAATATTCTGGAGGGCAAAGGAGATAGGATTACAACCAAGAATCACCTACCCAGCAAAACTGAGTATAATTCTTCAGGGAAAAAAAATGGTTATTCAGTGAAATAGAGGACTTTCAAGCATTCTTGATGAAAAGACCAGAGCTGAACAGAAAATTTGACTTTCTAATACAAGACTCAAGTGGAACATGAAGAGGTAAACAGGAAAGAGAAATCATAAGAGACTTATGAAGGTTGAGATGTTTACATTCCTGTATGGTAAGATGATATTTGTAACTCATGAGACCTTTTTCAGTATTAGGGTAGTTGGAGGGAAAAAAATTATATGTATAAATATATATATATATATATGTATGAATATATATATATGTAGGTAGATAGATAGATAGATAGATAGATAGATAGATAGATAGATGGATGGATGGATAGATAGATAGATAGAGGGCATAGGGTAAGTTGAAGGTGAAAGGGTCATATCTGGGGAATAAAATTAAGGTGTCAGAAAGGATTATACTAGGAGAAGTAAAAAGGGAGAATGGGGTAAATTATCTCACAAAAAAATAGAAAAGAAAAGACTCTTACAGTGGAAGGGAAATGGGGGAAGGTGAGAGGGAATGAGTGAATCTTATTCTCATAGGATTTGACTTAAGGAGGGAATAACATGCACACTCAGTTGGGTATGGAAATCTATCTTACCCTACAGGAAAATAGGAGGGGAAGGGAACAAGAGAGTTGGGGAATGATAGAGAGGAAGGCAGATTGGGAAAGGGGGTAATCAGAAGCAAATACTTCTGAGGAGGCATAGGGTCAAAAGAAAGAATAGAATAAATGGGGGGCCAGGATAGGATTAAGGGAAATAGTTTTTTCACAGCATGCCTACTACAGAAGTATTTTGCATAACTGCACATGTACAGACTATATTCAGTTGCTTGCCTTTTCAATGAGGCTGGTTGGGGAGGGAGGAAGGGACAAAATTTGGAACCCAAAGTTTTAAAAACACATGTTTAAAAAAATGTTTTTACATGCAAATGGGAAATAAGAAATACAGGAAATGGGGTAGAGAAATCTATCCTGCCCTACAGGAAAATAGAAGGGGAAGGCAGGGAGAGATAACAGGGAAAGTAGACTAGGGGAAGGGGTATTCAGAATGCATGCCATCCTGGGGTAGGGGTAGGGGCAAAATGGGGTGAAAATTTGAAACTCAAAATCTTGTGGAAGTAAATGTTGAAAACCAAAAATTAAAAAAAAATTGATCAATCAAAAACAAAAACCAAAAAAAAAATCTCTTCTCAGCTCTAATATTCCACGGTCTAAGGTGCCTCCCAGTTATAACATTCTTTGTTAGTCTTCCCAGTTCCAATATTCTCAGTTCTCAGAGTCCTCTATCTCTGACATTCTATGTTCTAAGATCCCATCCAGTTCTGGAATTCTATGTTCCCACATTCTGTGTTCTGAGGCTCCTTCTAGCTCTGACATTCCCATTTTCTGGGGTTATTCCCCATTCTCATAGTCTTTGTTCTTATGGGTCCATTTGGTTCTATATTCTAAAGCCCCTTCCATTGGTATTCTATGTTCTAAGGTCCCTCCCAGCACTAGAATTCTATAGTCTTGATGTTATAACTTCTAAGGCCCCTTCACTGACACTCTGTGTTCTAAGATCACTTCCAGCTCTGAAGTCAGTGTCCCTCTCAGATTCAACATCCTAGGAAGGTCTCTCCCAGCACTTCCACGTTATGAGTCTATAGACTGGCCCAATTTCTGCTTTCACAGAAAAGATTATTGCCCCAAACTGCAAAGATGGAAACCAAAAGTGTTTCTGGATTTAAAATCCAACTGTTCTTCAAGTTTTTTCTATGAACTTCGAATTCATGCAAGGCCAACATGTGAAAGAATAAAAAAATTCTGTTTAAAAAAAAAGAAATAGGGGCAGTGATTAAACTTCATGAAGAACAGTTCATGTCACTAACCATATTTCCTTTTTTGACTGGATTACTGAATTGAACAAGAGGAGTGAAAGAATATGGAAATATATATTAATTGCCTATTAATGTGCCAGGCACTATGTTAAGCACTTAGCAAATATTCATCATCTGACCCTCACAACAATCCTGTAAGGTAATTGGTATTGTTATCCTCATTTTATAGTTGAGGAAACTGAGGCACAGAGAAGTAAAGTGACTTGCCCAGGGTCACACAGCTCGTAAGTGTCTGACCTCTGACCTCAGACAGAGTTGAACTCATATCTTATTGACTCCAGGACTAATGTTCTTTCGTCTCTGCCACCTAACTACCTGGTAGTTAAGGAGAATGCTATGGTTATAATTTATCTAGCTTTCAAAAAAGATTTTTTTTAAGCCTCATACTAGTCTTGCTGTGAAGATGAAAAGATAAGGATTACTGATAATGCATTCAATTAGACCTATTCAGAACCAATTGCCCAGTCAGTCTGACTCACAGAATAGCTGTTAATGGCTCAATATAAACATTGCAAGCAGTCTCTAGTTGTGTTCCCTAGGAATCTGGCCTTGATCTTGTGCTATATGACATTTTTATAAATGACTCAGATAAAGGTGTAGATAGCTTATCAAATTTAAGTAATAACCAAAGTGAAGTAGAGCTCTTTATGCAAAAAGCTATGTGACACTTTATGTATATAATTAAGACCCATGACTAGAATTTTTCAATCAAAGAATATATCTTATTCAAAAGAAACAGCTTGGATAAAGGAGTGGGTGATGTATATGGATTAGCACAATCTGTCACAAACCTGTACAACACACAGCCCTCCCATTGCTTAAGGCCCTCACTCCACTTGTGGCCCATCAAAGGATTTTGGGTGGCCCACAAAAAATGTAGAGGATGTAAATACAGTCTGCATAACATATGGCCTACAGGTCATTCTGGTGGGCTGCTGGCAGCGCAATTAGGCAATATGTTGGGCAAGCCTGATCTATCCAGAAGATACAATTTTGAGCAAATTTCTATGAACCAAAAGGTGTGTGTGCGTGTGTATATGTGTGTGTGTGTGTGTGTGTGTGAGAGAGAGAGAGAGAGACAGACAGACAGACAGACAGACAGAGAAAGAGAGAGAGAGATTGAGAGGAATAACAAGAACCTTGTGAGGAAGTGACCAAGCCATCCTAGAGGTCTTAGTAGATGAGGAGGGAGATGTTAGGCATAGCCTGATATATACACACACCTTTTTCCTGGAACAAGAGACTTTGAAGATTTCAGAGTTCAGAGAAAATACAGGTAGTATTTTATGACAATATTATACAAAAGAAGTTGCATCAAGAGGGCTACTAACCTCTCTAGAATAAAATTCCAGTACACACACAAATGATTCTAATGAAGAAAAGGCAGAGCTCTCTGTAGGAGGGTACAAATCCATGTAAGATACATATCTGCTCGTGTGTTGCCTACTAGATAGAAGTGGCTCACAGACTGCATCAATAGCAATAACTTGAGGCTTACCCTATGTCCATAGAGAGGAGAAGGACCATAGACTGTGTCTATATGCTAATTAGCATGATGGCAGACAGAAACCAGGAATGCCACAAGGCTGGATGCTGCTTTTTCTTCTTAGTCTTCAAGATTGGTATTGGGATAGAATTATATTTATTATCCTCATTAAATACCTCTGGTTTAGGGGTACAATGATTAAGGGCTTATAAAGAAAGTCGCTTCCCTGGTCTCTCATAAGCAGGAGAGGAGCCCTTAGCTTGTACTCATCAGCTTAGCTCCTTCCCAATAAATTCTGATTATGCAAATAAACTGATTTATCCAAGCAAGATAACACATTAAAAAATGGAGAAGTTCAATAGATTAGCATATGCCATAAAATATTCAAGAATCATAAAAGTGAGAAAAGATCACAACTCAAATGAAGAAAGAATCCCAAGTCTCACATTAGGGGAAATTTTGTCACTGAAATCTCCAAGGAGGAAAGATAGAAAACAGAGAGACATGAGTGCAATGAAATTCCTCTACATTTTTTCTGTTTCTCTCTTCATTAGTCTCTCCCCAAAAGTGTTGTTCCTGATCGGTTCCTGGAGTCATGTGTCACTCCCTTAAGAAACTCTGGCACTAACAATATAGGTCCCTTGCACAAATACACAGGGTCATGTCACACTCAGAATTGCCTCTGCTGATCTGAAACTAACCTCCTTCTATAATGGTCACATACTAAATGCCCCAGGCTTGAGGGAAGTCTGGTTACATGTCTCCAGAGATTGATGAGGTTGCCCAGAGAAAAATATTTTCCGCTTGGATTTTAAAAGTAGGTACATATAAGATTAAAGGTAACATAAGTATCTAAGGGTACTACAAAAGGTAGAACAATCCTATAATAATACTGGGAATGCTAAGGCTAGAAACAAATGAAAAGACAACAATTGAGTCACAGCAAAAGAAGATCAAAGCAAAGAAAGAAGGACTGCTTGAGAATATAGATGGTTTGAAGTTAATGGATCATGTTCAGAAAGTAAATATAACAATCCAGCTTCTGTATTCTATTTTTTTTCATTCCGAGAAAGAGTGGTAAATCAGGAGCAAACATGGCTAATTAAGAGATTTTAGTGAACTGAAAACTCAATACAAGTTAATAGTATGACATGAAAGCCAAGAAAAGCTTATGGTACTTTAGGCTACATTAACTGATGTGTAATGTTACAAACCACCTCTGACTTTATTTAGACTACATATAGAATATTGTATGAAATCATATGAACCACATTTTAGAAATTACATTGGCAAGCTTGAACTGGCCAAATGAAGGGCAACCAAGGTGGCGAGGTGACAGGAGACTATGCCATAAGAAGATCAGGTGAATGAATGAAGGATGATTAGTCTGCACAAGATTTCTCTTGTAGGATTTTATGTAGGGTTTCATTTAGATGCAGGGTGGTTGTAGTGGATAGGGCATTAGACTAAGAGTCAAGAAGACTTAGGTTCAAATTCTGCCTTAAACAGTTACTAGCTGGGTGATCCTGGACAACTCAGATAACTTCTTTGTGCCTAAGTTTACTCAGGTGTAATAGTTGACTTCAAGTTTTGGAAGGTCTGCCAGGGTAAAACAAAGGATTAGCCTTGTTTTTATTGGTTCTAAAAGATCAAATCAGATAATATTTGTGAAGCAATTAGCACAGTGCCTTGGCACATAATAAATGCTTAATAAATACTTGTTCCCTTGCCGAAGAGGTAGATATTTGCTCAATCCATATTACACCTGTAATATATAATATGTAACATAACAAAGCTAGTGAGTTCCCCCATCATTGAGGAGGCTCCTCATTGGTTTGGCCAGGACAAGTTGTAAAGTGTCCTGTAGTTCTCAGATTCTGTGCTTCTCTGAAGCTTCAGGAGTTCCCAAATAATATGACTAGCATCCCTAGACAGTTCCTTCAATCTGGAACCACTAAAGGCCCTTCTAGAACTTTTTTGTGCAGTAGAAATTCAGATGTGGAAATTTCATAAGTATGGTAACAGAAGCTTTGACACTAGCTTCTCTAAATCCAAGGTAGGAAATCCTCATGAAAGTCATTAGAAGGTTATTTTCAATTTGCTTCTATTGAGCCAATTTGTCAGAAGTAAATCCTTTTGGTTTACTAATAAAATAAGTTTGACTGAGAAGAGAGGAATAGTAAGGAGAAGAAGAGAGAACAAAATGAAGTACTATAAGTACAGATGTGTTGTGTTTGTCCAGATGTCTAT
Source organism: Vombatus ursinus (assembly GCF_900497805.2). Classification (NCBI taxonomy): domain Eukaryota; kingdom Metazoa; phylum Chordata; class Mammalia; order Diprotodontia; family Vombatidae; genus Vombatus; species Vombatus ursinus. The sequence continues at coordinate 34,287,444 of NW_020954550.1, forward strand.
GGTTCACAAAACAATTAGCAAAGTAAATCTAGGGTCTTTTTTTTTTCCCTTCAAATTCTACAGTAGTTGAAAATCAAGGATTAGGTTTAACTGGTATAATGACTTTGTGATTGACTACAAACTCTCAAGGTAAATGGATTATCTAGACCAGTGGTCACTAAAGTGGGGGTCATGACCTCATCCCGAAGGGATTGTGGCCTGATTCCAAGGGGTAAATGACCAAGCAGTCAAAAAGGGGGGAGGGTATAGGTTGTATCACACCTTTCCTCTGATAACCAGTCATGAAGCTTGTCTTAAAGATACCCATAGTAACCCAAACTAAAAGTCCCAAAGTTATTCAAAAAATAAGGAGTTCATCTTCATTTTACATATTTCAAAACCAGAAATGTATGTATCTGTCATTTAATACTATGGAGGGCTGGGGAGAGAGCAGGAGGTTTGGTAGTCACTGATGTCGGCACAGTTTATGCAAAATACAGAGCCTACATTCAAACTACACTGAAAATGAAACAGGAGCCATTTAGAAGAACTTTTCCTATCTGGGCTGACAGGCTCCTATAAACATTTAGAACCTAATTGTGCTTTGGCATCCCAAGAGAAGGATAAACTGTAGGATAAACTCTGGATTTAATGGGGATGGCGAACAGAGTGATAATTCCTCACTGAACATTTTAAACATCTGGGTTGGCAATAGATATCACCTATCCTGTAACTGGAAGTTAAATTGAACCTGAACATGAAGAATATCCTGTGTGTGTGTGTGTGTGTGTGTTTGCATGTGTATGTGGGCATGTGTATGTGCATTTTCCAAAATTTTATTGCCTAATTTAATGTTTTCTGTGGTCACAACTGGTAATGGGAAATACTACAAAAACACTTATTCATTTGTGTTGGATCTGGCTGAAACTAGGTCTCAAGATCTGATAAGGAGGCCTGAGAACTTCCAAAATATGAGAAACCATCATGCATTGTAGTACTGCCAGCTCTGGACTGTTAAACACATGACCTTCTAGCTTCTGACTCACCCGTTCAAGCTAATAGCAAAATGATCAGACTTTTCTCTTCAGTGTGGCAGAGAAATAGGCGCAGATATGTTGGTTCTAACATGATATGTCACCACACACATCTACATATACACATGTGCACAATAGATGCATGCAATGCCAGTGTTTTATATGACTGTTATGGTATGTGTGAGGAGATATTTAATAATACATGCTCACAAACACATACATATGTATATACATATATATGTGTGTGTATATGTGTGTATATATATGTATACACACATGCATATATATGTATATATATGTTTCACAGCAATCATATATGACACTGTGCTTTGGAGCAGAGGTGTCCGACATGTGGCCCCATAGGCTGCAACACAGCACATTTTCAAGTATAGCCTTAATAAGATTAAAATGTAAATGGAAAATATTTAACAAAATAAATTAAAATAAAATAAAACATAGATAACACTACATTTTAACATTGTCAATACATGACCCACAAGGAAACTCAAATACAGATTAGTCACATCTCCCTTTCTGTTTGATTTTGACACTACTGCTTTTGAGTTCTCAAAGTACTACCTGTGAATAATAGCTACTATTGCTACATCAAAGATAGATAGGAATATAAGTATTTCACAGAAGACAAATTTGCACAAATTTTTTGGTTGAAGTTATATCTCTTTTTTGCAACTCTGTCAGAAGTTTTGTTTGTATCTTCTCTATATACTTATCATGCTCTCTTTTGTATTATAGTTCTCTCCCTTCCCCCTCAGAAGACTGTCAGTGTCTTGAGTGCAGGGATTATGTCTTATTTTAACTTTGGATCTCCTTCAGCACCCAGCACATTGTCCAGATAAATAACTGTTCAATGCATTCTTTTGTTCTGAGTGGTTCCAATGCTAATGCATTCCCATTCACCTGTGATGGTATTATATCCTTCAACCAAAGACAGTCTTAAGTAAAAGTTCCAAATGTTATAATTCTGTTTAACCTGTTGATCTAAACAATCCCCAGGCAATTTGTTCCTTGCTAAGTCTGCAAGACTAAACACTCTACCTTGTACTGCTGGACATAAATGCTCCCAAGGATTAATCCATCTGAGATTACCATAACATCCCTTTTCCTTGGTGACTGCTGGAATCCAGGTCTCTTTGGACTTCATTGAGTCTCAACAGCTGGGCTTTGGCAACACTGACCATTTTGTTTTAGAGCCTGAAAGCCTGTCATCTGCTATTTAGCCTTGCCTCTAATTGACCCCAAAGCAATTCAAACAGAAACTCCTTATTATTCTCTCTTATCATGTGTTGTTTGTAAGGTTTTTCTTCCAACAAGAACATGTTGTTCATGAGAATCCATTTGTTTCCCAGAATGGTAGGTATTCTTGATAGGAAACCAAAATAAGAAGCTAAATAACATGCAATACAACTCATGCATATTCATTCAACTCATTACTTTTTTACCTTTCCACCTTTAGGTTCATTCACCCCATGTCCTCCCAGGACTTTATTGTTAAATGTTAAAAATATTGTTAAATAACAAGTATCTGAACAAAAATTTTGTATAATTTGTGTTTCCCTCCAGGACTAAGTGAACTTTCCAGTAAATAAATGGTCACAGAACAATATGGGTCAGAATATAAACCACCAAGCTTGATTAGTTATGAATTAGTACATCATGTCTAATTGTATTAAGAAATATAAAACCCACTTAAGTGCTGTCTTTGTGAGGTCCAGTAAATTTCCTGGAAGATGTCCCTAAAGGGTCATTCACATTTGTATTGTGCAATAGCTTGGTAACTTAACAAACATCAATACATCGTATATTTGTTTCCCAAGGAATTAAGTCCTTAGTTCAATAGGATATAAAGTTGTCTTTCTTCAAATATATTTCAAATAGAAATCTATGTAGGTGATTTTAAAATTAGTTGATAAATTGGCCACTGTGTATTGATCCATTTGCTAGGAATTTGAAATGACAGGTTTTCATGGTCAAGGGTTTACATTGACATTCTATCCTCCAAATCCCATATACCTTGAAAGCAGCATTATAGATTCTAAAGAGGAATGGATTTAGGATACGGAACAGGATTAATTTAGATTGTTATATTTTCTTGGATTGACCTTATGATGTGATGGCATGGACCAAGTTGATATGTAGGGCCAAGTATGCAGTGTGTGTTTTTTTTTGTTTGTTTGTTTTTTGTTTGATGGGGAATTAAAACTTGCAGCTCTTTAAATACTTTTCTTTCTTAAACACCTGCTTAATCAATAACTTATTATTTTTTTTAGCTTTCCTTTCTTATTAATTAATTTATTTTGATTTATCAACAGTCACTTCCATATGCTTTTGGGTTTAAAATTTTTCTCCCCCTTCCTCCCCACCACCCTCCCCAAGAGGGCACACAGTCTGATATAGGCTATATATATATATATATATGTATATATACACATTCTTATTAAACATATTTTCAGATTAGTGATGTTGTAAGTAAAAATTAGAACCAATAGGAGGAACCACCAGAAAGAGGAAACAAAACTCAACAGAAGAGAAAAAAAATAGCAAATAGTATGCTTTGATATGCATTCAAATTCCATAGTTCTTTCTTTGGATAGGGATAGCATTTTACATCACAAGGCCTTTGGAGATGTCTTAGGTCCTTGTATTGCTGGGAAGGGTTAAGTTTATCAATATTAGTCATCATAAAACGTGGCTGTTATAGTGTACAATGTTCTCTTGGTTCTGATTAATAAATTATCATAACTTATGCCCTGCCCTTCCCTTGCCTTCCCTTGCCTTCCCTTCTTTTCCCTTCCCTTCCCTTCCCCACCACCATCTCTACATTCTTATATTGCCTGGTTTAGTTGTTGCTCTTGTAACTTGGTTGTTTTATTTACCTCAAGTTATAACCCAGTTCGACTAACCAATGAAATATGAATGATTACATTTATACTGGTTACATGAGAGGAATCTTAGAAAGCATTGACCAGGTCCTCTTAGAGTTTGTGATAGAAAAGGAGGAGAATGCATGATAATCTGAAATGTATCTTACATTTTAGGAGGGTAGATTTCAGAATTTGGAATAAAACAGGCAGGATTCCATAACTTGAGACTGAAGAAGGGAAGATGGGAACAAAAGGAGTGGTAGATTCTCAGGAATTAATTAATTCTGATGAGGAGGAAAAGGGAATATATTCAAAGAAACAAATATAGCTGAACATATAGCCTATTCACAGACTTAGATTTTCCGTCATATACAAGAGATAACAGTAATTAATGAAAGTAACAGGAAATAATGGAAAATCAATACAAAACAATGGAAAGATTCTGTAAGAATGGTATTACCCAGACAATTTTAAGATGAGCTTAAGCATATGATACATGTTAAAGAAAATAAAAAGGACATTTCAAAGTTCTGTTTAGGGAAAGTGGAAGATCAAGGAAGAGAAAGGATCCTGGTTTGGCATAAATAGGAAAGTAGTGATGGACTACTGAGAAGAGGCTGGAGTACTCAACTATTTTTGCTGTAGTTTTCTCTACCAAGGAGAATGACATAAGAGATGGCAAGCACTCCTACCAATCAATCAATAAGCATTTGTTAAGTGCCAAATGTGTTCTAAGTGCTGTGCTAGGGGCTGGTAATATAAATTCAAAGAATAAAATAATTCTTTCTTTCAAGGGCTTTACATTCTAATAGGGGGAGAAAACAAGTGTGTATACACACACAAGGCAAAAAGTAGTTAAAATACAAGGTAGTTTGGAAGGCAGAGGATTAGCTAGCTATACTAGCAATTTAGAAACACAGTGCCTAGTGATCAGTACAGTGCCTGATACACAGTAGGTGTTGAATAAATACTTCTTGACTGTCACACAAGAATGTGGTGCTGAAATTATTACTGGAATGAAGAAGAGATCCAATGGGATGGAGATGGTATACAAAGTATATACAAGGGGAGCTTTGGAGGGAGAGCCCTCACAATAATAATTAGGAGAATCCAGAGAGGCATAATATAGGCCATGGCACCAGCAGTGAGTTTTGAATAAAGGTAAGATTTCCAAGAGGTAAATGTCTTAAGTCTGAAGACTAGTATACCAAAGTTTGAACAAGCTTATCAATAGGTGTTTGGGTACCAGACCAGAAGTATTTTTCAGACAATTAACAGGTATCAGCTATGAGTCTACTCTGTCCCAGGTGTTATATTAGGCATTGGAGATACAGCAACAAAAAGGAAATATTCCTTGCCCTCAAGGAGGTTATATTCTACTGAAAAGTTTGGACTTTTGTCCTTTGGGAGCAACCACATTCAAGCTTTGGTCTCACTTACTATCCATTTCTTCCTCCCTACCCAACCCCCCCCACCCCTCCCTGTTTACGTTTGATTTAATCTGCAGACTAGCACCAGAGATCTCTCTCCCAACAGAAGTTACTAATACTATTAACAGTACAAGCAGTCAATTCCTTTGGAAAACTAACGGTCTACATCTTGTTAACCCCAGCAAGAGTCCTTCCACCATCACTGATCTCCTTCTCCTTAGTAGATATGCACCATGTCATACAGAAAAGTCCAGAAGAAGACATAGGTGAAGAGCACCCCCACCCCCTAACAAGAGCCCCAGTAAAGAGCAGTCGCCTAGATTTGAAATAGTTGTTCCATCGCCTTCCGGCCTTGAGGGCTAGGAGCAGAGAGAGGAGAGTGGACACCAGGAAATAGAAGACGAAGCCATAGAAGCTGGTCAGGCCCAAGATCTCTGCTGTTGCTCCTGAGAGGGCAGACACGTACGAACATCCTGCAATAGTCCAGAACAGCTGCATTCCCGTGGACGGCAGCCTCGCTAAGGAAGGGGGTGGTCCTGTTGCACTTGGTGGCTGTGATGGCCGTGGTGGCCATGGCAGCCATGACTCTCCCTGTAGCACCTATGGGCAAGGTGGCGGTGACCGCATAATTCCCTTAGGCTGGCGGAGAGGATGGTGACTGCAAGGGTGCCAGCTTGGTCTTGAGGCTGCTGGAAGAAACCTATTCATTTCTAAATCATGCTTTCATGTTCATATACTCCATCTTCCTTTTCGAGCTGCCTTTTATGTGTTGTCATCTTCATGCATTAGAATACAAGATCTTGGAGGGCAGGGTCCATCTTACTTGCTTCATTTGTGTCACTAGCACTTAGCACAGTGCTTTGGTATATAATAAATGCTTTCATAAATGCTTTCTCTAAATATCTATCTATCTATCTATTTATCTATCCATCCATCTATGCAATAGGGATACATGTTCATGGATATATATGTATAATATGTAAAGATAAACACAAAATGACAAGTTAAAATACAGAACTACAGGCTATTCTCAGTAAGTTTGAGACATGAGGTCTTTGGGTGCCAGAAAAAAAAATAACATGTGGTTGCTGAACCTCCATTGGTGATCTTTGAAGGAGTGATTGTGTCTAGGCCTCTCAGCTATTAGGTACAGCAGAAGGCAAATGCACTATAAGTTGGGGATGGGTTTTAGGCAATAAGAATTGTCTCTGATCCATGAGATGCTAGTTATGCAAGTTGATTGTAACTGGCTCCCTGTTAGGAAAGGCTCAAGTCTTTAAAGAAACTACTTATTTTACTGCTCTTGCAAAGATTGTTCCCAACCGAACATACCACTCAAGACTTGGCTTTTGGCCAAGAGGAAAGGTTTTCCTTTCTGGTGGCTTCTGAAAGCTCTGATAGTCTCATGCCCAACTGCAGAGGATTGTTCTAAGGCTCCTGTGCCCACTAGGATGCACATTCTATTCTTTTCAGTTCCTTTTTTATATTTAGTAATGATTAGAGCCTTTTTTTTCAACTTATGTACGCATTGTACCTTGTGAAAATAATTGCTTAAATGGCTCAATTTGCTAAAATTACAATTCTGGACATGTGGAATTCATAAAGAAGAATACAAGCAACAGAATTTTAGCCCAGCCCATAAAGGTTCAATTTGCCTCTTTGTAGCTGAATTATTCCAAATGACTGCCAAAATAAGTCTGAGACACATTGGACAAAGAGTAACATGAATATCACACAAAGAATAGACATAATTAAAGTAGATGGATAGATAGATAGATAATAGATAGCTATCTCCTTATAATTTAATAGAATTTGTCTCTGGCAAAGCACAGATTTGTAGAGGTCAAGCAGAGGAAAGAAAAAAATTTGTGGAAACTAGAAATTTTGCTTTTTTTTCCATACAAAAGCAGTCAGAAGAGGGAACTTTTCATGCTTGATATAAAGATCATTATTGAACAATCATCTATTAGAGAAGTTTGTGTATTGTACTCAAGAAATGCAAACATATGGTATTTCTGGGTGAGAAGAAAGATCTTTTTGGGGTTTAATAGAAATATTGGAATATATTTCATTAACTGATTAGAATTTGTAGAGAACTTGGATTTTGTTAAGTGTTCTTTAATTATTTTTGATCTTTAATTGGTTAATAATTCCTACCAATTGTTACAAGGTGATTGAGATTATAGTTTTCATTTAGAGATGATAAGTCAAACAACTCTACACTCAAAGTGGCTCCATATTGTACAGAAAATTTAAAGGAACTAATAGCTCTTGAGTTCTCAGTTATTTTTTTCTCTTACCATACAGGAGGAGGAAATCTTGGTTGTCAATTTGATCTTGAAGGAAGAAGATGTCTATCTCCATGTTCCTTAAATCCCACCAAATGAAGCAAGAAAATATGTACACTAAATTAGCATGTTTGAACTCACTTCAGAATAGCAAAATATTTTAAAAGTACAAAATTTTGTTTTGCTAACAAATACAACTTGATCTCTTTTTCCTATGAGGAATCATGTACTCTTTTCTAATTAAATAGAGTTGAGGGACCTGAGAACTCCCTAGAGTTAGAAATATTATTTATATATCTTATTTACATTGGTCTACACTTAGGTTGGGTTCCAGAAACTTCTGCAATTAGGAAGGAAGAATTTCTCATATCTTTTCCAAGATCATCCATCAGTGACTTCTTTGTTTCATCTACTTATGTATCATCAACTCTATATTTCTCTCTTTCACAATTTGAAGCTTTGCTGGATAACCTGAGACAGACTCTCATTCCTTTTGTAACCTAGGATGCACTTCACACATGGGTCTCTCTGAAGTTTAAGATATATTTTAGATTATTCTCATTTCAAGATCATAATTGACAGGCTCCTACTGATATCCTTTTTACTAAGTTAACCAAGAGATATTCAAGTTCAAAGTAAAAGTCATTTAATTAAACAGTATAGCAAAATGAATGACAAAATCTCCACATACACATAGCTGTACTCACAAATTCTCAGACTGCTGGGAGGAGAGGAGGCATGTGAAGGAGTGAGAACTTTTGTAGAGAGCATATCAGGTCCACATTGGAATTCTTCTTTGCCTCTGTTGCTCCTACTAGCTGTAGCAAATTGGTTTTGCTACTTTCTCCTAGGTGCGGATTTTTCCTGCTGCTAAGTTGATAAAATTTAATTTTTGGCTGCCTTACTAGACTGCATTTTGGGCTCTTCCCTCCAGTGTGCTGCCATCTGCTAGTCCTATGCAACTGGGCTATTCTATTTAGGTCTATTGCTGCTCTTTGCTGACACTTTCTAATTTTCTGATGAGTTATATTTGCTATGTGGCTTTTTTTTTTTCCTATCATAAAAGAGATGCTCTTAGAACTTTCAGCCCAAAGCTGCTATGGTCATATTGCTCTTTTGTGATGTAAACCCCAAAGTTATAGTCATCACCCAGAGGCCAGAGGCTATTGGCCAGTCAGCATTGGCTTAGGTTAAATCTGCCCTTAAAATTCCTTTGATTTTGAACTTCTGCTATGTGAGCTCAGTCTGCAATTTGACTTAGGTTCAAAAATCCCTTTCAACTGCTTTCTGCTCCTATCATGTCAATCACTGTCCATACAAACCCCTTCTCTACTTCCCTACCAGTAAAAAAATCCATAATTTCTCAATATTGTACTTATAGATTTATGGAGTTACTGAGCTAGGAGAAGTGTTAGAGATTGTGTAGCTCAATTCTATAATTTGACAGATGAGGAAGCTATAGCCCTAAGAAGTAAAATGACTTGCCCAAGGTAGCATTCAAAATCTAACTTATTTCCTTTTCTTTTCCAAATTGCATTTCCTTTCATATCAACTTTTTTCATTTATTTTCTTTTAATAATTTTTTCACATTCCAGTTGCATGACATTTTTTTTAATAACCATTATTACTTCTAATGCTACATTAAGGAAATGCTACTTTTTTATTTCTGTATTCCTTTTCTTGCTTTATAGATAAAAATATTTTTGTCATTTGCTACAGACTCAGTTGCAAATTTATTTTATTTTTTAATATCTTTTTTTCACTTCTGGTTTAGCACTATTAAAATATCACTGCTCTCAGCACATCAGAATCATACTGGATGAGTTAACAAATAATTCTGAAGGTATGTTGCAAATCTCTCCAAATTCTACTTATTAAGTCAAAATGTCCTTCTCTAGTCTCTGCAACCTGGTCTTCATTATGTTTATTTTGAAGGTAAATTGCTCCTCAGAATATTTTCTGCTTGAAGATATTCAGAGATTGGGACAAGTGTGGGTGTTAGGATTCTGGTTACACCCAGTCAAGAATGGAACAAAACTTAGTAGGACACATAGTGAAATAAAAAAATCAATTCTGGCTGAAAACTAGATGACATTGGGACCAGAGTGGGTCAAACATGAGAGTCAAAAATACACACAGGTTACTATTAATAATTAACATTTCAATTAATTCACTGTTCCTTGAATGCCTACTATATGAAGGTACTGTGCTCGGTACTGGAGAGACAAATACCATGAATGGAACAGTCTGTAATTGAAAAGGTGTTACATTCTATCAGGAGAGACAGCCTGGACATCAGTAGGTTTATATAGAATAAATATAAGTAAATGCAAAATATTTAACTACATGGTAGTTAAAAAAGGAGTGCCCTAGTATTTGGGGTAATGAGAAAAGTTTTCATCTACAAGTTAATGCATAAAATGTTACTGGAAGGAAGAGAGATGTTCCATGAGGTAGAGGTGAGGAGGGAGTACATGCTAGGCTCTAGAGACAGTCAGTGCACAGACACAAAGATGGGAGATAGAATGTCATGTTTAAGGAACAGCAGAGATTTGTATAAAATTTTAAATTTTGCAGAATTTTCATATGCTATATTATTTGATTCTCTGAGCAGCCCAGTGAGGTAGTTGTTGTTCTTCCTATTTTATAGATTTGGAAACTGAAATTCATAGACATTGAGAGAAGGGCCTCTGGTCAGACAGGTAGTGTCAGAGGTCAGATTTGAGCCTGTTTTCTCACCTTGAGGCCCGATAAGTGATCTACTATACACATCGCCACTCCAAAAATCAAGCAATCTGTAGAAATGATAAGACAATTTAATATCAAGTGCCTCTATAAAAGTAGAGTGAGGCATTGGTCTTAGCTACTGTAAAGGAAGTGGGAATGCTACAACAGTTTCTTGCACTGAACTTTGGAGTTTTACATTTCCTATGTTGCAGAAATCATCCCCATTGTTGGGGTCTGCAGACAGCAAGTGGCAATTCAAAGCATCTGTCTGAGGAGAGGCCTATGTGGACAGAGGTATGATAACACCTCATCTGAAAATTATGTCAGTATATTTTCTGTCACTCACAAGAGTTCTTAGACACTTAGTTCTAAGTGTCTGGGCTTGCCTGGTAAATGAGCTTCACTTTTTATGGGACATAGAAGTAGCTAACTGATTCTCAAAATGAATGTACCTAGCTTACTAGGTGACACATCCACTTTTATATCTTTTTTAAAATTCTTATTTAATTGTTCTTTTTCAATTAACAAAAATCTATTTTCTGCCCCCTCACTTTGAAAAAAAAAACTCTTGTAGCAAATATATATAGTTAAAACAAATTCAGACATTGGATCTCTCTCTCTCTATGTGTATATATATATATATATATATATATATATTTACACACACACACACACACACACACACACACACACACCATGAAGTGCTGAAGATCATTGAGAAAGAATAGTACTGAAAAAAGATAATTAGATTTGACAATTATGAGATCATTTATAACTTTACAGAAAGCAATTTCAGTTGAATAATGAAGTTAGTAGCCAGATTGCAAGGGATAAGAGGTGGTGAGAGGAATGAAAGAGGAGGCAGACAGTGTAGAAATAAGACTAAAGATGTCTTTATCACTAACTGTTTTCAGTTTCTAATGACTCACTCACTCCTTACTTCCATTTAATCAGCTATTATCACTTCTACAAACATGAGTGAAATTTCCTTGAAAGGTCACTGATGGCTTTATTGTCAAATAGCCATTAAACTGACACCATCTTTTTATGAATTTTAATTTTTGGAGGTAAACACTGCAGGCCACTACTTCTGGATAGCCTCTCTCCTTTTGGTTTCCATAGCCACCCACTGTTTTGTGTCATCTCTGACTCATCTTTCTCTTTCTTCTTTGCTAGTTCCTCTACCTGTTTCTTCTCTAGGATCAAGGCTCTGTCCTCATCCCTTTTCTTTCTTTATATCTCTCCTGTTATTATTTTTTTCTGACTCAGTGAGATTTTTAAAAATAATTTTTAATAATTTAATTGGGATGGTATTACATAAATAGATTAGTTAGGTAAAACTGTCATTTACTCATAACACTCACACAGACTCTGAGCAAGTCACTTTACCCCAATTGCCTCACCAAAAAAAAAAAAAGTCCTGAAAATCTGTCAATTTATTGAATATCCTTTTTTTGTTGTTCAGGATTACACTGAACTTTTCTGAGTATGATATTTTTGGCCATAACCCCAGTTCTTTTCCTCTTCAATATATAGTATTACAAGACCTGTAGTCTTTTAGTGTAGCTGCTGCTACTTCTTGTGTAATTCTAACTGTGGTTCTGCCATATTTGAATTTTTTTTTCTTGTTGCTCATAATAACCCTTAACCTGGGGTTTCAGAATTTGGCTATGATATTCCTGCAGGTTTTCCTCTGAGGATCTCTTTCAGGTGGTAATTGGTGAATTTTTTTTTCTATTTCTCCTTTCCCCTTTTGTTCTAACCCTTCAATTTTTTAAAAATTGTTTCTTGTATTATTATATCAAGATTCTTTTTTTTTAATCATAGCTTTCAGGTAGTCCACTTATTCTTATGTTTCCTTTTCTTGATCTGTTCTCCAGATCAGTTGTTTTTCTTATAAGATGTTTCACATTCTCTCCTATCTTTTCATTCTTTATATTTTGTTTTATTATTTTTGGTCTCATAACTTTGTGACTTCCTTTTGCCAATTCTAATTTTCAAGGGGTCATTTTCTTAAGATTCTAGATCTCCATCCAAGACAACTCTGAAAGACTTATGGTAAAAACAAATTATCCACCCCCAGAGAAAGAACTGTTGGTCTGCACAGAGAGTGAAGCATACTTTTTTTTAAACTTTTCTATTTTTCTTGAGGTTTTTTTGTCTATGTTTTCTTTCACAATATGACTATTATGGATATGCTTTTGCCTGACTACACGTATATAACCTAGATCAAATTGCTTGCCTTCTCAATAAGGGGGGGTGGGGAGAGAAGAAGGGAAATAATTTGAAACTCAGTTTTAAAAACTAATGTTAAAATTGTTTTTACATATAACTGAAAAAATATTAAATAAAAAATGAAAAAAAGAAAGATTCTGGATCTCCTTTTCCAGTTGGTAGACTTTCTTTTCATGATATTCTCATTTTTCTGGGATTTTTCTTACTTTTTAAAAAAAGTTCCTCAATCTTTCTTATTTGATTTTTGAAGTCTTTTTTTAGTTCTTCTGTGAATTCTTTTTGGGCAGGTGACCATTTGATGTTACTCTTTGGGATAGGAGAGGCTTTTTTTTTTTGCTTAAGTATCCTCCTCTGAAGATGATCCTTAGTTTTCTCTATTCCCATAGTAATTGTTTATAGTTGGGTTCTTTCTCCTTTGCCTACTCATTTTTTAAACTTTCTTTTTCTTTATTTGTTTTCTGGTTTTTTTAAATTTTTTTTTAGCAACTTGTTACTATAGTAGACACTAATCCTAGAGTGTGGGGAATAATGCCTCTGGCCTCAGGTCCTTCCTGATGTTATTTTTTGAGTTTTGTCCTAGGCCCACCTTCTGTACTCCTTTCCCCTTCCAAGCCACAGCTAGTTCTGTACCCCCCACCCTGACTATGGTAGAAATGCTCTTGCTCCCTGAGAACACTCCAGTGACTATAACCTTCAGTTGTCCCTTCTGGCCTGGAACTGAGACCAAGAAGTCAACTCTCCTGTAAGTGCCCACTGTCAGCAGCATCTCACCCCACTGTTTCTGTGATCTCCAGGCTGTATGCTAGTTCCTTCTCACCCAGGGCCACATCTCAGCAATACAGCTGGGCCTGGCATCCCTTTGTTAGCAGAGGCTCCCTCAATCTTCCCCCACTCAGATGCCCAACTCCCCACACTGTCCACAAAGTAAAAATTCCTGTGACTGAGGCTGAGATTATCTCCCAACCCAGATGCTCCCAGGGCTTGTTGCTTACTGTTTCAGCGGAGCTAGCCTGGAGGTGTTTACATTTCACCGGAGCAGAACCTCCATCCTGGGATCTTTCTTCAGATCTTTCCAGTTGTCCCAGGAGAACCACTGTCCTGCCCCAACTCTTGTTCATTTTTGTCATTCTATGTTCACCCTGAGTCACAATTTTCTCTTGTTTGTGGCAGAAATCTAGAGAGCTTGGCATTTTCTGACCTACTCTATCATCTTCCCAAAATCCTTTCCTGCCATCTTACATTTCTTTGTCATGAATGGGGCATGTGGCCGATGCTATTCAAATGATATCATCAATAGGGTAACATTGTTTTAACAGTAAAAATTCAGACAATCATCTACCGTTTGTTAACTTACATTATTTTCCCTTTTAAAATTTATTTTATTTTGCTAAATATTTCCCTATTACATTTAAGAGGGCAAGAACCTTGCCTTGAGAAGGCAAGAACTTTGATATCAATTATACACATGAAGGCAACCTGCTCAGATAGAGAGAGGTTCCTCACCTGTGAGCTCCATAAACCAATGAAGACACAGATCTAGTACTTATTTTTAAGAAGATCTCAATCAAAAAGTGTTTATTAATCACCTGTCATGTGCCAGGCACTATGCTATGCAGCAGGGATACAAAGACAAAATGAAAGTAGTCTTTGCCTTCAAGGAGCTTTTAGTCTATTTAGGAGAGACAAGTACAAAGTACAGATACAAATATAAACAACTTAGCTATCATATAATTGGGTTTGGGAAGAGGCCCTAGTAGTTGGATAATAAAGGCTGTATGTGGAAGGGGCTTCTTGAGCTGAGTCTTGAAGGAAACTAGGAATTCTGAGAACTAGAAGGAATGATAATATAAATTCCAGGAATGGGGAAAAGGACGTGTATGCCTTCCTCTCCATCTCTATAATGTTCATCAGTTTGTTCAATGCATGCATTGGAGGTAGTCTTGATGGAAAGACAAAAGATGAATAAACAGACTTTAGCAACTGCTATCCTAAAACAAAACAAATCTTTACATTAACACAATTCACTAAGACATAGAGTGTTGGAGCTTTTGATTTATTAACCTTTTATAATTCCCTTATTGATTCTCTATTGGAAGAATTAAAGGAAAGATCTTTTTCTTAAAAATCAGGAACTTGTAGAGAAAGGTTTTAACTTACAATCACATTTTCTTCATTACATAACTTCTCATTATAAACTTAACTGTTCACACAGTCAAATATTCAAATAAAAATACAAATAAGATTAAAATAAAACTCCCATAAACCCTCTAGCATGTCACAAAATAGACGCAAATGAATCAACAAAGAAATTTTTTTTTCTTTTTTAAAGGACCCACATAGGTTCTAGCCAAGCAGGGGTGATCTAGCCTTTCAGTTCAAGGTTAATATTCAGCAGTATACTGATATCTTATATCTTGTATCTTCCACTCCTGGACATAATTATACTTTTCAAGCAATTAAAAACATACTCCATCACACACACAACCACACTAAACTCATTGAATACAATGCAAGAAGCATTTATTAAGTACTTAATATGTGTAAGGTACTGTGCTGGGTAGTAGTGATTAGAAAAATGAAAAACATTATTTCTGACCACAACAGGCTTACTGTTTGATAGAAAAAATGACATACATGTATAAGTATGATACAAGGCAGAATGTTATAAGACTGTAACTCAGGTTCAAGTTTGGAGAATTTGCACAAGATTATTCTCATTTGTGGGGAAATGACAATTCAATGCTGTAAACCTGATGAGGAGCAGAATTGTTTTAAGAACTTGGGAGAGAAGAAGCATTTTTTTTAGTTACTGGTTCAAGAGAGGACACGTGGTGTCAGATACTCTCAAGAGATTCCTGTGAAGAGAAAGAAGTGGCTTGATAGGCAAACATAAAGGGGAAAGCTTCCTTGTCAGCATGTCCCAGATAAGTCCAAAGTGGGATGTGGGGGATATAGAATTAAAACCAACAACAATTAAACAGTGACAAGTACAGAGGTCATTGAAAGAAAGCAAAAGGGCTTTGTATGTTATATTAGAAATTTTCCTGGGATGCTATTCCCAGGACTAGCTGTGGAAAACAGCTCTAGTGAGATAAGAGCTGACTGAGTTAGCCCTTATGGTCAAGTTTGCAGTTAGGTAGATTGTTAAGGGATTATAGACAGAGAGAAGAAAACTGTCCAACCATCCCATTTGGTTGTCACTGGAAGATTCCTTATGTGGTAAAATCATAGGCCCAAAGTGAAACTGAGACTGGGCACAAGAGAGCAGCATGGCACCTGCATTATGGGGGTTGCTACCAAGATTTCCCTTATAATGAGTTTGACTGTCTTGCATAATGTTTGTGTGTATGTGGAGGATCACATACTTTTGACGCTTTAGCCTTGAAAGAGCATGCATCCAAGTCAAAAGAAATGGTCCATGACGAAGCTGTGGTCCAGATCCAGCCAAGAATTGCCTCTTTTTGTCAGGCTTTTGATGATGTAATAGGAATAATAACAATAATAATAGTCAATAGAGTATTAAATATTAAAATAAAAAGCAGGATAGTGACTCATCCCAGGACTGTTTCTATTTGAACTCTATCAAAAAAATGAGGAGATGAAATAACAGTGATGCTCTCACATATGCTCTTTAAGTTCTGCAAAATCTTTCCTTACAGCATCCTTGTGCATATGTCATTGTCCCATTTTACATAAAAAACAAAACAAAACAAAACAAAACTAAAGAAACAATCTGTGCTGGAGGGATCAGCAATCCAGGCTAAGGTGCCAGGCAGCAGGATCAGGGATTCAGACAAAGAATTTGAGAAGCAGTGGAATTAGAATCAAGGAAAGGAATTTGATCTGTTAGTATGGGCACCAGCATAAGGAATTACGGTTAGGTCCCTCTTAGTGAAAATAGTGACTCCCATGAATTGGTCACATTAGTCGAATTTGTACTATTCAAAGTTTAAATTACAGGTAAAAAATAGTAATTGTTTCTAGCCTGAGGGAAATATGCAATGACAAATTTTTGAATTAAGTTTGTTATCTGTTTTTTAATGTAATATAACAGCAGAGTAAAGAAATGCATTTCTGATTAGTTTATTACAAAGTTAATAGTTATAGAAAGCAAAAATTTAAAATTAATTAATTAAAAATTTTAAGCCTACCTTTATGATATAATGAAAATGTTATTGTTATTTATAATTTTTTTAGTGGCATAGACTGAGCTATTTTATCTTTCTTTAAATATTTATATATACACTGGTAGGTGCAAAAAGCTTTATTCACATGTTAGAATTTGCATAATCATATCCTCATGCAATGATCCCAGGGCAGTTGGGTGACCTAGGGAATTATATAAAATCAGTAATACTTTAAAACCAATATTGTTGTCCTTGCAATATTTTTCAACAGCTAAGCTAAAACAATTTGAAAATCAGTCTTCAAAATAAGCTTTATTATGATTTTTTTTAGTAGATCACCAAAGAGCTGGGGGTGGTTCATGATTGCAGCCTTTCAGAGCACAAGGATTTTTTTAACATTTGTTTTTAAAACTTTGAGTTCCAAATTCTTTCCCTCTCTCCCTCCCGTGTCCCTCCCCCCTTACCGAGAAGGCAAGCAATTCCATGTCAGTCATGCATGTGCAGTCACGCAAAACACATCTGTAAAAGTCATTTTGTGAAAGAAATCACAGACAGAAAAACTCAAGAAAAATAAATTAAAAAAAAAAAGTTGCTTCAATCTGTATTCAGACACCATCAGTTCTTTCTCTGGGGATGGATAGTATTTTTCATCCTAAGTCCTTCGGAGTTGTAATGGATCATTGCATTGCTGAGAACAGCTAAGTCATTCACAGCTGATCATCTTACAATATTGCTGTTACTTTGTACCTAGTACATTTCACTTTGCATTAACCCATGTAGGTCTTTCTAGGTTTTTTTGAGAGCATCTTGCTCATCATTTCTTATAGTACAATAGTATTCCATCATAATTACATACCACAACTTATTCAGCCATTCCCCAATTGATGTGCATCCCCTCAATTTCTAATTCTTTACTCCCAGAAAAGATCTGTTATAAATATTTTTGTACATATAGGTCCCTTTCCTTTTTGTTTTCTTTTCTCTTTTGGGATACAGACATAGTAGTACTAGTGCTATGTCAAAGGGTATGAAGGGTTTTATAACCCTTTGGGCATAGTTCCAAATTGTTCTATAGGATGGTTTAATCAATTCACAACTCCAACAACAGTATATTAGTGTCTCATTTTTCCCACATCCTCTCCAACATTTTTCATTTGTCTTTTCTGTCTTATTATCTACTCTAATAGGTATGAGGTAGTACCTCAGAATTGTTTTAATTTGCATTTCTCCAATCAATTGTAAGTTAGAATATTTTTTTTCATATGGCTATAGATAACTTTGATTACTTCATCTGAAAACTGATTATATCTTTTGATCATTTATCCATTGGGGAATGGCTCTTATTTTTATAATTTTTACACTGTTATCTGTATGTTAAAGAAATGAGGTCTTTATCAGAGAAACTTGCTTCAAAATTTCTTTTCACAGTTACTATTGCTACTTATATTTCCCTCCATCCTATTTCCCCTACCCCTGTTAATTCTCTCTCTCCTTTGACCCTGTCCCTCCTCAAAAGAGTTTGCTTCTGATTACGCCTCCTCCAATCTGCCCTCCCTTCTATAATCACCCCCCCCATATTCCCTCCCCACTGCTTTCCTGTAGGGTAAGATAGATTTCCATTATCAATTTTGTGTATATGTTATTCCCTCCTTAAGTCAATTCCAATGGGAGTAAGGTTCACCCATTCCCTCTTACCTCCTCTCTCTCCCCCTGCACACTATAGAGTACAAGGATTTTGAGACCAACAAACAAGCATTTGTTTTCATTTAAAAGTCCACTTTGCATTACCTCCCAATAAAAGTGTTAGGTAATCCTTAGACATTTTAAACTCAGATCAAATTTATTCTTTCTTAGAAATGTCAGTTCTTTTATTTATTCGTTTGTTTGTTTTTAGGAAGTTTTGTAGGTTTTATTAATCTAAGACTGTTGGGGGAGGGGTGACCAAGAGGGACCTGCTAAGTTACCTATTATTCTGGATACCTGAGCAAGGTAGTAGATTCACAAAAAGGGCTAGGGTACCTGGGAGGTTAGGGATAGATCTGCTTTCAGACCCCAGGATCAGGGAGAAAACACTAGTTTTGAATTGTTATGACCTAACTCTGTGACATTAGAAGGTCACTTTTACCCTGTTTCCCCATTTATAAAAATTCCAGTATATGATTTTTCTAAAAGTTTCTTTCCAGATCTGCTATTTCAGGGTTTAAAGTCCTTTCCATCTCTAAATCCTTTTGATTCCCTTTCCATGCATCCGAATCCAGATGAGATGGCTCTAGGAAACCTGGATCCTCCAGAAATTCATGGTTGGGAAGTCAGGATAGCTGAGTCCTATTCTTGGGAGAGGGGGAGGTACCTTTGTAGGGTGTGGGGCTGTAGTTTCAGGCCACCTGTCCCTGAGGGCAGGACTGGGGACAGGTTGAACTGGGCAGTCCTCTTGGAGGTGTGGGGGGAGCTTGTCAATTCTTCTGCATTTCATTTAGGATCCAGGTCCAATAACAGCACACGTTGTTATAAATACCAGGAAACCTGGGCAGGGCACTGGACCCAAGACACAAGGCCCTGCAGGGCCCCATTGCACACCGAGGGACCTCCAGAGTCATCCTGGAGTGAGTCCTTCCCACCTTCCTCGTCTGCAGCACAGACCATGCTGGGAGTGATGACTCTTTGGTAAGCATTTTCGCATTTTTCTTCAGATTTGGTACTGATCTTCACGCACTGGAAAGCGCTGGGATATCTGACAAAAGAACTGGACGTGGTACCTCAGCAAGATACCAGGCAGGTTGTGCTGGGGTTGATATAGTCTTTTGCCAGCTGAATGGAGCGAACTTGGGGGGTCAGGCTCACTGGTTCCTGCAGATAGAGCAGCATAAGGTCATTGTTGCTGTTCCTGGAACTGAATGTGGTGTAGGGTAGCCGGCGCTATACCTTTACCGATTGAGGATAGGGCTCCAGGTGCTTGAAATTATGCTTTACCAATACCACTCAAAGGTTCCAGTGGGTACAGTGAGTTGCTATGAGGACCCACTGATTGGGTAGCAGGACACCCCCAAAGTAGAAGTTATAACTGATGTACAGAGATGCCTGCCAGGGCTGGGAGTGGGGGATACACATTTGACCACCTTATCCTAGTTCCTCTCTGCATTGGCAGTGACTCATAGAAGAGGCAGTGCGAAAAACAGGATGAACATATCTAGAGAGACGTATAATTGGGGAGGTCTCAAGTAGGGTGGGAGAGGTCAGAGGCAGAGATGGTGCCCCTAACCAGAGGGAGGGTGGTAGAGGCTGAGAGAATGAGGCAGGACAAGCAGACAAGAGGCCAGGTGTCCCATGGGAAGGGATTGTCTCACAGAGAAGGGCTAAAAATGTCAGTTCTTGAAGGCATACATTTCCAGAAAAAGCCTCTTTCATCTACATTAAAACTTTGTTGTTTAGAATATTCATATTCTTTGATTATTTTCTTCCAAATAATCAGGATATTTAGTTGTTTCATCCTCCTCTGCGCTGGCCTCCTCTCCAGTAATTTTAATATTATACAATTGAACTCACTTTTTAAAGCTATGGAACCACCCAACTGCTTGCAGTAAAAGTTTCTTCACTCTCCATTTCACTTTCATTTTCTTTCACTGCCTTAAATTAAATTGAAGCTTCTGTCTGAATGACTGCTCTGCTAAAATAATGTGTTTTGACTGCAGTCTTCAATCTACACAGTTAAAAGATGTCCCATTTTTGTCATTGTAACTCTCCTATTTCTTACAGCTCTTTGTTGGGCTGATTTTTAGACAACAGATGGGCAGATGATTGTCATGGCCAAACCTGTGCTTTAGGATGATCACTGGCTGATGAGTAGAGAACAGGCTAGAATGAGGAGGGACTTGAGGCAGGGAGACTAACTAGCAAGCTAATGTCCCTATGTGTTTTTTTGCCTATAACACTACCATTTCCATGCCTTTGCATTGTCTGTACCCCATGTCTGTAATGCTTTCCCTTTTTGCCTCCAGATTCCTGGTTTTATTCAAGATTCAGCTCAAATCCTATCTTCTGTAAGAGACCTTTCTTGGACTCTTTACCTCTCCCCTCTTCTAGTACCTTGCTCTGAAATTGCATCCGATTCATATTGAATATATTTATACCTCCATAATTATTAGGATGTTGTCTCCCTCATTCAAATGTGAGCATTTTGAGGGCAAGAACTATCTTTTGCTTTTCTTTATATTTTCAGTACTTAATACATTGTCTGTCACATAGTAGCTGCTTAATAAATGCTTATTGATGATGATGATGGTGATGGGGAGGACCTGGAGTGAGATGCACAACAGTAAGGTATCAGAAGAAGATATTATGGAAGTTTGTTCCTTTTTCTTGAATAAAACTAAAGTGATTACCAAATACTATTACTTAAGTGGCAAGTAGCTACATAATCCAATATTTCTCTTTTTATAGTTTTTAAATTTTTTTTCCAATTTCATGTAAAGACAATTTTTAACATTCTTTTTTTTATTAGATTTTGAGTTCCAAATTTTTCTCTGTCTTATCTAAGATGGTAGGCAATTTAATATAGCTTACATATGTGTAATCATGTAAAATATTTCCATTTGATCCAATATTTCACTTTTTCACATGAGTTTTATATATATAATTTTTCCTACTTATTTAATAAGTAAAACTGAAATAATTTTCTGGAGTAAATTAAAAAGTCATGGGTTTAGCTTCAAATAAGGCCTCCTTGAGATAATAAGATTAAAAGGCATATAAAAGGTCTGAGGGGAGATTCCTCAACTTTTTTTTTCTTTGTATTAAAGATTTTATTCTTAAATCCTAGAAGTTATATCATTTTAGTGTGTTTATTTAAATACGTACATTGGAGCTGTTTGGCTTACATTTTTCAAATTCAAACTGGAATAAAAAATAAGGTTTTCAGTAATCTTCATTAAGTCAAATTAGCATTGAGGGGAGCAGAGTGATAGTAGATCATTGTCAGTTGCTTACTCAGTTAGCCAGTAATTGTTTATTGAACAACCACTATGTTCCTTCAAACAGTGCTAAAGTTTATGGAGAAGAGAAGATAAAGACAAGATGTAGAAGCAGAATATCTTATAATTGGAAGGCAAACTAAGGGTCATCTAATCCAACAACTAACTGTCTAAATATGTAGAAGTGCCTTTTTATAATATCTGTGACAGATGGTGACTGAGTCTCTGATTAAAAACTTCTGGTGATTAAAAAAACAAAACAAAGTGACTCTTACTTCATAAGGGAGTCATATGGTTCCTGACTATGAGGAACTTAGAATCTGAGTGAAAAGATTATGTATGATAGGTGCCTCAGGAGGTCAGAGGAGGCAGCTTGGTAGAGGCAAAATGGCAATAGTATTGAAATGAGAAAACTTCATTTGAGGTCCAACTCTGCTGATCACTTACTTGTCCTGCCTGAGGCAAACTGCTTCATCTCTTTGGGCCTTGGTTTCTTCATCTTTAAAATGAAAGAGCTTTGAAGGTCCTATTCAATTCTGCTCTTTGATCCTCTGTGATTAACATGAACTAGAGTGTGAAGTGAAAGCTTTATATGACCAAGCCAGATACTTTCCATAATGGCAGCAGAGATGAGTAAGATCACCAGATTGGTTATACCCATAACCCAAATATTTCTATCACTTTGTACATTCCTTATTAATTAAGGAAGAATGAAGAACCTTTTTAGAGTATACACCAGAGAGTATATTCCCTTCAAGTAGTATCTCTCTCTCTCTCTCTCTCTCTCCCTCCCTCTCCCCCTCTCCCTATCTAATACCTGCATACTATATATATACATACACACACAAGGATATGTGGATTCCTCAGACCTGAGCAATCATATCATGCTCCTGCTCAAGAAGATTCAGTGGCTCCTTATTTTCTCTAGGTTAAAAAAAACCACAAATAAATAATCTTTCTGTTTGATATTTAAGGTCCTAAACAGTATGACCCCCACCTGTCTTTCCTGACATTTCTTATTCATCCCCCCTCACAATACCACATGCCAACTAAAATGGAGTATATGAAATAGACCATGCATGGCATTCCATTTTTCACCTCTCTGCTTTTGTGCAAATTGTCCCCTAATCCTGGAATCCTCTCTTTCCTTCTTTCATCTCTTGAAATTACTAGGTCCATTCAAAAATCAGCTAAAGGGTCACTTCCTATATGAGGCTATTCCTGACTCTCAATTTTTAGTGCTTTTCTCCCAAATTACTTTGTATTTATTTCATACAATGCATATGCAGTCACACATATGTGTACACACATATGTGTACACACATTTATAATATGTGTACAAGTGTATACAACATATGCATAGCTGTACATGTGTGTATGCATATGTGTATGTGGGTATTTTATTTCTGTGAATGTTTGAACTGTATTTCTATATGCGTATGTATCTGTGCATATACATATAGTATATGTACACATGCACACGAATGTAAGTATGTATACTCACATATTTATATACATTTACTTTTCTGTTTACATTCTCCCCAGGGAAATGATGTATGATCTTTGAAGGCAGGGACTCTTTTTTGGTCTTTGTATCTCCAGGTCCCTGGCACATGGTATGCACTTATACTATATGCTTGTTGAATCAAGTTGAAAGAATTGTCTGGTAAAATAGTTGCCTAATCCAGGATTATGCAAGATGATTTGTCATCAAGTGATTGGATAGGAAATAGAGTGGTGAAATTTTAAACAATTATTTGAAAACCCAGTCAATTTTGAAGGCATTAAGGTCTCATGAATCTTGTAATTGACTCATGCATTTATACCCAAATGCACTTTTATAGAAATACACTTCAAACATTTGAGGACAGAAAAGGAATCTACAAGATGCTGATATATAATCTAGTTAGTTTCTTGTTTACTGCTAAGACTGTATCTGCCCAAACCTTTTTAGATTGCCTTTGGCCCTATCCTTGAATAGTTACCAGGGATGAATATTTCCTAATCTCTAAATAGCCTAGTACTGTGCTTACTTGTGTTTATTTGGCATTAGATAGTTATGCCTCACATTTAACCCATTTCTTTCTTGTTTCATATTCATCCTGTTCTCTCTTCTTCTGTCTTTTGTGGACATTTTCTGTGGTGACCAGAAGATAGCCTTATTGTAATCCCTTGAGGCAATCAATATACTTCACATTGGGCCTCCATTTAACTCTTGTTCCTAAATTCTCTTCCATAGCCTAAAATGCTTTGTTTTGCCACTTTTAAGAATCTGTCCAAATTTTCTATTTCATTCTTCAAATGTGGAAACCAAAGAAATATTCAGTTTTAAAAAGAGTTTATTTTGCTTGCAGGTGACACAAAACTAGGAGGGATAGGAACCTGCTTGATAACAAGAGTTGAGATCCAAAAATATCTGGATGAGATAGAAGTTTGAGTTTAATCTAATAAGACACACTTCAATAGGGACAAATGTGATGTTTACAACAAGTTCAGATTATCAGCTTCAGAAGTATGAGATGTGGAGGCATGACTGGAGAGTAATTTGTGTAAAAAAGATCTGACGGTTTTAGTGAACTACAAGCTCAACATAAAATACCAATATGCAGTGGCAGCCAAGAAAGCTAATGAAATCTTAGGCTGTATTAAAGGAGACATTGTTTCCAGGAAGAAGAAGGAGTTATAATGTACTCTGATCCAGTCATGTAACATCTGGGAGTTATGTGAAGTCCCGGGGGCACAGTGTAGGAAGCTGGAGAATGTTCAGCAGGGAGCATCCAAGATAGTGAAAGCTGTGAGTCCATGCCACATGAAGATACATTGACAAGACAGGGAATCTATTGAATATAAGCTTTTTGAAGGCAAGAAAGTTACACATTTGTTTTTGTATCCTCAGGACCCAGTGCAGTGACTGGCTCAAAGTAAGTACTTAAGACATTACTAATGATAATTTTTAGGTTGGAGAAGAGAAAATTCATGGAAGGAAGCATGAGAGCTATCTTCAAGATCCAAAGACCTCTCAGGATTTAGAAGAGTTAGCTTTGTTCTGTTCAGTTCAATAGGAAAGAACTAGAAGTAATAACTGGAAGTTGCACTAAGCCAAATTTAGGCTTAATGTAACAAAAATTTTCCTAAGGTTGAGGACTGTTGCTCTTCCAAAGTGGAACAGATGGCTTCAGGAGGAAGTGGGACTCCCCTCTCTGAAGATTTTTAAGCAGAGGTTGAATGATCCTTTGTTGTGAACATTATAGAGGTTTGTTTGTTTGTTTTTCATGTATGCATTGGATAAACAGACACAGGACAACTAGATGGTGCAGTGAATACAGCACTGGGCTTGGAATCAGGAAGACTCATCTTCATGAGTTCAAATCTAGCCTTCAACACTCCCTTAGCTGTGTGACTGTGGACAAGTCCCTTAAGCCTGTGTACCTCAGTTCTTTGTCTATAAAATGAGCTGATGAAGGAAATAACAAACCACTCCAGTATCCTTGCCAAGAAAAGCCTAAATGGAGTAATGAAGAGTTACACATAACTGAAAAAAATGACTGAACAACAAAAAACAGACATGAAGATCTCTTCCAACTATGCAGAGTAGACAATAGCTAATTCTGTAATTGGTTCCTGATGAGTTGAATATATCAAAAGGGTAACTTTCCAGTTATTCCATGTTAACATATTCCTGTATCATTTCAGATATCTTATCTTAAACACATTTGCTAAGAAAATATATCTTTAGTTGTTTTGATGCTCAATAAAACTTCTGAGTTCTTTTCCTTAGAAATAGTTCTGAGCCTGAAGATCATAATGAGTATTTATTACCTCATAAAATGTTTCTTAATATTTCAAACTCTGGTTGGTGACCTCTTGTCCACATCCCAGAAGACAGGTTTTCTCATTTTGGTATTAGAAAAAAAATTTCTACATAGAGGAGAAGAAGAAGAAGAAGAAGAAGAAGAAGAAGAAGAAGAAGAAGAAGAAGAAGAAGAAGAAGAAGAAGAAGAAGAAGAAGAAGAAGAAGAAGAAGAAAAGAGGAAGAAGAAGAAGAAGAAGAACACCAACAACAAGAATTAATCAACAGCTGCTGAGTTTGTTGGTATCAAAAAGAACAAGGGAATTGAAGGGAATGTGTTTAGTGTGGCTTGGAAACTGAATAGTTTTTCAAAGTCAAGGTGGAAAATGTGATTTTTATCTTATAAATTTCATAATAACTCATAAATAATTGAATTACACTTACTACATGTCAGCAAAACTGACTTGGCTTATTGATTCTGCTTACTAAGTTTTCTATGTTCTCTCAAAATGGATAGAATTTTGTAGTTAGACTATAAAATCAGATTATAAAACAGTAGCCCATGATTTCACTCAGCAATAAATTTCATTTGGTGGTTTATGATCCTGTCCTGAATCTTGAATGAAGAAAACATTACTAGTCAAATATGCAATTTGTTGCAACCTGAAGAGAATGCAGCTTTCTAAATGTACTAAAATAGTATAAAAGCCCAATGAAAGGCCATTGAAAGTGAGTGTAATATCTTGAGTGTGTATAATGTAATCCTCCTCACTATCTCCACATCAGAGCATGTGTAGATATCCACTTATTTCTTCCTGTCAGTCAATATGACTAAACTGGCTGCTAAGGCAGAACACTACAGTAAAGTGGCAATTGATCCTTTGGTCTCTTGTTCCTGTTGGCTTTAGGGTCTAAGGATGACTTTCTGAGCTTTATGGATTCAGAGGTAGTGAGAGGTTGCACATCTCTGTGCTGGGAAGCAAACCATGAACTCTAGCTTCCTAGACAAGTTTCTATATGGGATGGGACTACCAATTTTTGTTTTCTTCCTGTTGGTGCAGGACTTAGTGAGATATTGAAAAGAAGTTGGTGCCTTGCCCTTTCTGAGCAGCAAGATATCATCTACAAAAACAGTTGCAGTGAAAACAGTAGCAGAGGCAGACAGGAAGAGGGAGATGCACCTAGATAAAGAGAAACCATCAGAAAGAAGAGCTCACTTGGTACTGATCAGACTGCAAACATCATATTAAGGCCTGAATAGTAGCCTCTTAGCTGATCATAATCATTCTATACTTTTTTTTGCAAGTCAGTTGGGGTTAATTAATTAATTAACAGGGTCACACAGCTAGTAAGTTTCAAGTATCTGAGGTCAGATTTGAACTCAGGGCCTCCTGACTCTAGAGCCAGTGCTCCATCCACTGATCCACTGTACCACCTAGATGTCCCTGATTCTACAGTTCTTTAATGCATGACATTCCCATTTTGTGTGGGAATAAAACTCCCTGTGCCATGTCTGATTCATATTTATTCTCTGCATCTCTCTTTACTTCCTGCCCCTGTTGGGGAGGTCCACTTAGAAAAAAAGCCCAAAATTGAATTATTCCTTGGGAATCTGGTATCAGCAAGGAGCTGAAACACTGGGAACCTAGTTTCCCTACTGAGGAGACAGGTAACCCTAGCACTGTGGACATAGGGTAAATCACAAGGACAGGCAAAGGACAGAGGCAGGAGAAGGTCACCAGCCTATGTGGCCTCTGTCTAGTTAGCCCTTGCTAGCCACTGTGGCAGATGAGTACAATTAAACTCTCACTTGGTTTTATAATCATTTTATCTATATTTATTCATCTACATCTTAAGCATTGCAATCTGAATGAGCTTGGTATGTTTAAAAAATGTGAGACAAATTACAATTAAATAATATATTTTATGTTCACAAATTATTTCTTTTCTCCCTTGCTTCTCACACTATTGATCTATGTGCACAAAACAATGAGCTTTGCATGTCTGGCTTTATTAAATAGCTTCTCTTTGAAATAATATCAAAGTGAATATTTAATAGCTGAGATTCTTTACTGGAAGAATGTCAAGTCATTGAACACAACTGTGCATCAGACTGCACTGGCAAAAATGTTGGATTTGGAGTGAACATTCGGGTCCAAATCCTGGCTCTGTTTGTTGCTATTACTCACCTTGGGTAAGTAAGCTGTTCAACCCTTTCATGCCTCTATTTTCTCATCTGCAAAGTAAAAGAGTTGAACTGGGGTGGGGCAGCTAGGTGGCGCAGTGGATAGAGCTCTGGCCTTGGAGTCAGGAGGACCTGAGTTCAAATCTAGCCTCAGACACATAACACTTACTAGTTGTGTGACCCTGGGCAAGTCACTTAACCCCATTGCCTAACAAAAACAAACAAAAAAAAGACTTGGATTAGGTAACCTCTAGGATCCCTTACAGCCTAAAAATCTATGCTACATTGTGGAAGGGAAATACACTGCAGAAGCTTATTAAAGAAAAACAAAAAAAAAAAACCAAAAGCAAGAACCAAGGTTTTCCCCCCATAGAAATGGAAATTTTCACTTTGGCTTATACCATACTTATTGCTTTAGGGAGACATGTGGGGAAATCCAAAGTGCCCAACATTAATAAGTTATACTTGGGAAATTTCCAATGCAGTGTTCTGTTTCCTGAACAACAGGAAGGGCAGAGGCCATGCTTGTTTTCTGTCAAAAGCCTACCAATTTTTTATTTCCTTAATTAATTTTCCCTTCATCTGCATAACTGAAACATGTACAATATCATCATGCTCATTATCTCCTCTACCTTAAAATATCATTGCTTCTGTCCCCAACACTAATAGCACCATACTTTTCTTTCTTTCTTTGGGCTCATAACTGGTTATTTTCAGGAAATAGCCCATTCTAGTCAGCTGAGTTATATGATGTGAATACAAACCAAATTTCCTATTGGAATTTCCTATTGCAACACTAAACAGGATTATAATGTGATTCTTAATTTTAAAATGTCAGAAAATACTTTTAGAACTCAAATCCTTCCTGTAAAAGCTTAGTCCTAATTTTTTTCAAAACCAAAATATTCACTGATTCTTATGATAAAGGAGAATCTCTCCCTCCCACCCTGCACTACCCTATGAGGATTGTTTACAAAACACTTTTCATTTGTAGCTAATTTTTTGGCCCATTAGAGGAAAATTCATATACTATCTCTGGAAGTGTTCATGTATTCTTCACATTCCTGTGATGTGGTTGAAAGCATGGCTTCCTGGGAAAAGAACGTGAGTTGAAATTGGACTCATGATTGAGGCCAAAACAAACACAAATGAATATAATGAAGTGGGCTATGTCTGACTGAATTGTAGTTATGACCATTGTAAAATAGCTCATTGTTCACCAAGCAAGACATAAGTGATTTGGAGTAACAGTATGTGTTACTTATTTCACCTAGATAAAGAGCCTTAAGTTTAAGATGGTGTGTCCACTAATTTTTTTTTAAACTGAAACATTTCTTTGATTTGTATGTGCTACACTCTGTAGAAAATAAAGGCTTGGTGACTTTTATGTCTTGAAGGTAGGGTCCCATTCTTCTTAAGAGGTTAGTTTTGGAATCCAGCTCTATAAGATGGGGCTTTTATTTTGCATCTCCATTAAAAGAATTCTACTTGGCACCCTTTAAAATGAATCAAGGAGCTCAGCACTTTGATTCTTTCATAAATATGCAATTTTATCAATGTAGGTTTTTCTTTCAAAGATGAATATCAAAATCAATCCAACCTTCTAATCTTGTGTATGTCTTGTCCATTTTCTCCTAAAAGCTATCTGAGGAATACCTCCACAATCCACTCTCCAAATATTTATATATTATTCTCACAGAGATTGTAGAAAAGAAGTGAGCATATGAGTCAGTAATTACTTATATTTTTGTACATTTTTGGTAATAATAAGACCAATTATATTTCTTTTTTTTAAATTGAATAACATTTAATAATATTTTAAAAATTAATCTTGCTCTTTCCCTACATTGAACAACTTTTTTAAGAAATAAAGTCCTCAACACATAGTTTAAAAGGCAGGAAAACAAATTCCCACATATCAAAAATACATGTCTTTTTCTCCATTTTAAATTCGTGACTATCCAACAGGAAGTGAGTGACATGTTTCAATTTCATTGTTTTGTATCCATGGCTTATTGCATTAATCAGAGTTCTAAAGCTGTTAAAAGTATTTTTTTTCTATGTATAATTTTGCTTCATTGTATATGTTGTCCTGGTTCTGCTGACTTTGCTCTGCCTCTGTTCATAAAGGTTGGCCCAGTCTCCTTTGAACTTGTCCCTTTTGTCTTTTCTAATGGCACAATAATATTTCATTACATTCACATACCACAATTTCTTTAGGCATTCCCCAATAGGAAGATACTCTCTTACTTTCCAGTCTTTTGCTACCACAAAAAGTACTGCTACAAAATCTTTTTTGTACATATATATATATATATATATATTCTTTTGCTCCCTTTTCCTTTGATTTCTGTAGGGCATAGGCACAGTAGTGGGCAAAAGGTATGCATATTTTGGTAACTTCTTGGAAATTGTTTGAAATCAGTTTTAAAAATGCTTAAGCCAATTCACAGTTCTACCAACAATGCACTAATGTACCTGTTTTCCCAAAGCTCCTCTACCATTTGCCATCTTTCTCTTTACAGATGTTTGTCAGTCTAGCGACTATAAGGTTGAACCTCAAAGTTGCTTTAATTTGAAACTTTCTAATAATTTTTATTTTAGAGCATTTTTATATGATTGCTGATAGCTTGTATTTCTTTCCTTGAAAATTGACCATTCATTCATATCTTTTGAACATTTATCTTTTGCGGAATGGTTCTTAGCCTTGTAAACTGAAACCAGTTCCTTATTGTATAGAAAAAAGAGACCTTAATCAGAGAAAATGTAAAGAATTTTCTCCCAGTTACCTGGTTCCCTTTTAATTTTTTTCACATTCCATTATTTTCTCCAAGTGTCCGATATGATCATAATGATCATAATCATCATTTATATAATGATTTAAGGTTTATAAATATTAACTCATTTGATCCTCACAACAGCCCTGGAAGGGAGGTGATATTTTTATCTCCATTTTACAAAATAGGAAACTGAGGCAGACAAATGTTACATTACTTGCTCAAGGTTAATAACTGTCTGGGTCCAAACAGGAACTCAGGACTTCCCAGTTCCAGTCCCAGCATCTATTCATTGTGCCACCTACTTGCAAAAAAAAATAAAAGTAGCCCTTCTTTAGATATCTTGAGACGCCTTCATGCCCTTATAATTATGTTGCCTCTAGCAGAGCTCTCTTTCCTCTGTGAGTACAGTCTATTTTAGTTTATCTCTTCTTTATTTTCTTTCATGCCTTTTCTGTTTTATCACTTATTGAGGGGCTGTGATGTTAGCACTGATGTTGTAGTTCAAACATCAGAGACGAAGAGAAAAAAAATATGACAATGGGAGTCTTGACTGGTCTTTAAA
Organism: Vombatus ursinus; assembly: GCF_900497805.2. NCBI lineage: Eukaryota > Metazoa > Chordata > Mammalia > Diprotodontia > Vombatidae > Vombatus > Vombatus ursinus. The sequence continues at coordinate 34,318,430 of NW_020954550.1, forward strand.
AAACCTCACCATTCTTCTGTTTGTTTCATTTGTTTGTTGTCATCCCAGTTTTACATTCAGTGTTCTCAGAATGGATGATCTGGCAAAATTAGGTCCCTCCCTCACCTTTCATTAAACTTGCCTTTCCCTTTATTGCTACTCCTGATTTTACGAGGCGATACTCTTCATAACCTTTCACTTTCCTTCTCTTGAGCATTTTTAAAGTAACTTTATATTTTGAACTGATGCTTCACATCAGTAACACTTGTCTCTAATCTCTGATGCCATGAAATCTGAGGCTGATGAATCTCTTGAGCTCAGAGTTTGGAGCAGCAGTGGGCTAAGTCAATAAGGTATGTCCACAGTAAGTTTGTCATTAATGCAGTGAGCTCCCCCATACCCAACCAGATCAGAATGGGACCAAGCCTGTGAGTAGCTCCTGGGTGAGCTAGAGAGATGCAATCTTCCAAATAAACAAAGAAATAGACCAATGTTCCTTCTGGCTGTCACACCTTTCTGGCAAGTGGAGAAAATGTTTGATGATAAACTCAGCTATTGATTTTCCATATTCAAATATTTCTCTTCATGTCTGTATTGTTTTCTTTTGAAATGATTCTTTATTGACACAATACAATATAGAGATGTAATGTTAATTGATATCTATGGATATTATATATACACATGCAGATATATACAAGCATAGATGCAAATATATATAATTAAAGAATACAGAAATTATTTAGTTATGTATAGATAGATATAGATAAAAAGATATATAGGAGAGAAAGATGGGTGATATATATATATACATCTATGTGTGTGTGTGTATGTATAACATGTGTATCTGCTATACATTAATCTTTCTAATCTATCTATCTACATAGTGTCTCTATATTGAGTCTCTCTATATATACATATACATCTGTATAGAGAGTCTGATGGCATGGCAAGTGCTAATCCCTTAACTCATCACCTGTGATTAAAGTTTCAGGGCTACATTGTTTTTACTGTAGTGACCGACTTAAGCTTCTTTAGAAAATGATGATGGTATGTGATGGTTTTATTCCTTTTACCTTTATCTTATTATTTGGCATTAATAACTTGTTTCATGAGTTAAAGCAAAATTTATTCAGTTATACAATATATTTCATTCTCATTTTAATCTATATTCTAATATTATATTGATTTTCATCTTAGTTTGAATAGGTTGATGGTGTGAATTTATGAAGTCATTCATATGATGATGTGAATGTATGATTTTTAAATAATTCACACTGGGAACTAGCTGTTTTATATCTATTAAAATGATTCATTTCATTTTTTGGTGATTTTATTGAGTACTTACCATGAGCAGTGATTCATATTCAAGATTCATAGAGATGAAGCTTCTGTATAACCAAGAAGTTCTTCATCTCTATTATTTCTAAATTCTGAATTATGTTTTTCAATGATTTCCCCTGTGATTTCCGTATACCTACCTTTGCATTGAAATCACTGAACATGAAAGCATATGCTAATTTAATTTGGTTGGTCTTATTAAGTTCTTTACATAAAATTTCTCACTTTCTTACGCTCTGCTGGTCCTCTGATGTATTCTCATAGTTTGACTCTAATTCCATATCATATGAGGATAACTTGGAGGAATTGTTTTATTTGAAGAAAAGTCTCAGAGGGGATACTGTTGTAAGTTGTCTTGAATTATTTGAAAGAATGTCATGTGAAAGAAAGATTAGATGTGTTCTTCTTAGACCCAAAAAGAAGAACTAGATCCAATGGGAAAAAAAATTCAAAAAGACAAATTCAAACTTGATGTCAGAAAAATTTTGTTAGAAATAAAAACAAAAAAACTTTTGCCAACAATAAAGGGAAAAACACTTTTGAGAATGAAACGAGCCATCCAAAAGTGGAGTGGCTACCCTGGGAGGTAGTAAGCAGAGAAAACAGAGTCAGAATTTCTTTGATGGTCTTCCAACAAAGGCTGACAACCACTTATCTTTTATGTTATAGTAGGTATTACTTTCAGGTACAGGTGGTACTAAATGGGTGCTGGAATATTTTTTAACTCTAAAATTTCTGGTTCTGTGAAAATGCAATCATCTTTACAGGATTTTTTTTTTCAAATGCTAGTCGTGGGCAACATGGAATGACTAAGTATTCCCTAAAATGATGTCTTGTTGCTTTTGGATACATAACAAAATCTATTCTACCAACTCTTTTGTTTGCCTATGTATCCATAATCTATGAGCCACCATTACAATGTAAACTCATAGAAGGCGAGACTGTTTTCACTTCTTTGCCGTATCCTCAGCACTTAACATGGCTGGAACACAGTAAATGTTTAATAAATTCTTGTTGAATGACTGACTACTCTTTCTTTTTAAATGAATTTTCTTTATGTCTCCTGATTTCATTTATGATGGGGAAGTCAATATAATTATGATATGATTTTAAGAGAAATGTGTATGTTGATTGGTCTCCAGGTAAGGATTGTGATCATATTCAGTACATCAACAAGCAAGTTAATATATAGAGATGATAAAAAGCAAAACAAAACTCTAATCATTTGCTGAACCCTTTCTACTATATTTACTGCAGAAGCAGAAGTGGGTACTGATCATAACTGTAGGCTAATTTGCATTTGTCTTTGTTTCATGGGCTTCTGTAAGAAGAGTAAGATAAAAAAAAGAAGACTAAGATAACTTCTACTTATACGAAGCTGATATTTGAGTATTTGACCTGATATTCCTATGTACTTTTTTTTAAAGCTTCAATTAAGAATACTGGATAATCTAACTTTCTCTTTTTAAAAAGAGGAAAACAAATATATTCTCCCAGCATCTGTTATTCATAAATCTCCATTTCAGTTCACAGAAATGAAGAGATGGAAGAAAAAGTATTTGATTCATTGACAAACATTTGATATCCAAGCTATTTAGGAAACTAATGTAAATCTATAATGTTAAAAAAAATCATTGCACACTGGATAAGAAGTTAAAGGATATAAACCATTCTCAAAGGAATTGCAAGCTCTTAGCAATTATATGAAAGGGTGCTTCAAACCATAAATAAGAAAAAAATTAATCCAAACTACTTGAATTCTCCCTTTACACATAGCAAGTTGGCAAAGATGAAATGGTGTTGGAGAGGTTATGGAAGAAAAGACATATTTATATAACACTGATGGAACTGTTAAATGAGCCAATCATTATGGAAAACAATTTGAATTAAGGTCAAGAAAAGTATGGAATAAAATATGTGCTATTGTTGAGTCAGAGAGCCCATGGTTAGACATATATACTGAGGAGATCAAAAATATAAATAAAGGTCCACTATGTACTAAAGATATTTAAAGCAGCACTTTCTGCACTTATAGAGAACTCAAATCAAAGTAGATGTCCACTGTGGAATAACCTCAAGTACATGAATATGATGGAATATTACTGAGTCATAAGAAACAATGAATGTGCAGAATGTAGGGAATATTAGTAAGACTCATGTGAACTGATGCAATATTAAATAAGTACAACTGGGAAAATAATATATACAATGATGAAAATAACAAATAAAAAGATAGCAAAAAAGAAGAGGGATATATTGGGAAAGGCAGGAAATATTAAAACTAAAGATACCAGCAAAAGTTAATGTTTTAAAATTTAAATCGCTCAATGAAAATTCGGTACAGCTATACTAGATTCTTTAGAACTATCCATATTCTTTCTGATCATAATTATCCCCTTTGGTATATTCAGAATTTCATTACTGAGAGTAATACATTCTTTTTAGGTTGATTTCCCCCCTATATAATTTTGGTCCATGGGCTCCTATCAATCCCTTTTAGGAGATATTTCAAATCTGCTTTCCCCAAATCTTGAGTCTATGCCAGTCTATCCTCTTTTTTTTTAGTCACAAATTCTATGATGGAGCTATCACTTCCCACCACGTTTTTCAGAAACTGCTTTCTTCTTGTTGGCAAGAATTCAATATAGGATAGCATTTCTCCAATTTGGTTCTTCCAACTTCTGAAGGATGAAATTAGCAATAAGACAAGAAATAACATTTCCATAAGAATAATAACTTAGGCTGATACACAAATAAGTAAAATTCTCTGTCAGTACTATTTCATGAATTTATACCAGACTTAGGGCTTTTTATTTTATATTTTATTTTGAGCTTAATAAAGAGTATTTCCATGTAAACAGTAAAACGCAAAAGAGAATTGTATATGAAACTGTGAAGTTCCATTTCATATCATTTTTATAAAAGGATATAATAAATTTCACACAATATTTCAAAACTATCTTATTTTTCTCTACATCCCCTTGAATTGCTTTCTCTTCTCTTTTGTGCATTACAAAAAAAGTTTCAGTGGACTTATTTTTGTTTCATTTTTACATCAATATTGCTGTTACACTCCTTCTTGCCATGATGCCTCTCCCTCAATTAAAAGAAATGGAGAGAAAGAATAAAACAAACAAATAAATGTAACAAATAAACATAGTCAAGCAGAAGGAATCCACATAATGACCATGATCAAAACATAGATGTCTTTCTGTTCCCTGATGCTATCACCTCTATCAAGAGGTATGTAAAGTACTTCATAAAAGGCCCTTTGCAGACATGGTTGATTATGCCTTGGTTCTTTCAAAGTTGTCTTTGACAACTTAATTCTTTTAAAGTTGTTTATTTTTTATAGTGCTATTGTACTTGTATAAATCATTCTCTTGGTTCTGATTACTTTACTCTGTATCAGTTTATACTACACAGGATTCTTTGCAATAGTCTGTTTTATAATTTCTTATGGCACAATAATATTCCATTATTTTAATATGTTGCAATTTGTTCAGCCATTTCCTAATTGATGAGCACCCCTTTAGAAACTAGCTCTTTTCTTTTATTTTCTCTTCCTCCACTGATTTTAATTTCCTCCTCAGAAGTAGGAAATTTGTTTTTTATAAGGCTATCCCCCCTTTTAATCTTCCCCAACCCCCACATTCCTATACCCACTTGTTTCTGCTAACCATGATGAGTTTGAGATAATATTTGTAAATCATTTCACTTAGTACCTGGCCCACAGGTGGTGTTTAATAAATGCTTGCTTTTTCTTTCTTTCTTAATAACTTTACTTTGCTCTTCAACTCTAATAGATCTGGTCAGTTTTCACTTATATTTCTTGAAATGTTATGTATAGAATTTTTTTTATCATGGTCTTCAGAGAATCCAATGTTTCTTTTTTTTTTGCCTTGCAGTTCAGCTTTATTTATTTATTTTTATTTAGATAGTATTTTATTTTCCCCAAGTTACATGTCAAGAAATTTGTTAGCATTAATTCTTATAAGATTTTGAGCTCCAAATTTTCCCTCCTCTCCCTTCCCTTCCTCTCTTCTGAAAATGGAAAGCAGTTTGATATAGTTTATACATGTGCTATCATGGAAAAAAAAATATTTCCATGTCAGTCACAGTTTTGAAAGAAGAAACAGATCAAAAGGAGAAAAAAAAAGCATGAGAAAGAATAAAGTAAATCAAAAAAATATGCTTCAATCTTCATTCAGAGTCCATCAGTTCTTTATCTGGGTATGGGTAGCATTTTCCTTCATGAGTCCTTTGTACTTGTCTTGGATCGTTGTGTTGCTAAGAAGAGCTGAGTCATTTAGAGTTGATCATCACAGTGTTGCTGATACTGTGTACAATGTTTTCATTGTTCTTCTCATTTCACTTTGTATCAATTGATACAGGTGTTTCCAGATTTTTCTGAAATCTGCCTGCTCATCATTTCTTATTGCCTAATGGTATTCCATTGTATCTCCCCAATTGATGGACCTCCCCTCAGTCTCCAATATTTTGTCTCCATGAAAAGGGCTGCTAGAAATATTTTTGCATTTGATCTTTGTGGGATACAGACCTAGTAGTGATATTGTTGGATCAAAGAGTATGCACAGTTTGGTTGTCCTTTGGGGATATGCAGACTGATTGGATCAGTTCACAACTCCACCAACAGTGCATTACTGTCCCAATTTTCCCACATCTTCTCCAGCATTTATCACTTCCCATTTCTGTCATTTTAGCCAATCTGATATGTATGAGGTAGTACCTCAGAGTTGTTTTAATTTGCATTTCTCTAATCAAAAGTGATTTAAAGCAGTCTTTAGTGCCTACAGAGAGTTTTGATTTCTTCATTTGAAAACTTCCTGTTTCTAACCTTCGACCATTTATCAGTTGGGGAATGGCTGTATTCTTGTAAATTTGACTCAGTTCTGTATATATTTGAGAAATGAGGCCTTTATCAATTATATTTGCTGTAAAAAAAAGTTTCCCCCCAGATTTCTGCCTTCCTTCTAATCTTTGATTGCATTTTTTTTTTACAAAAGCTTTCTAATTTAATATATTCAAAATTATCTAGTTTACATCTTGTAGTGCTCTCTATCTCTTGTTTGGTAATGAATTCTTCTCCTCCCCATAGATCTAACAGGTAGACTATTCCTTGCTCTTCAAATTTGCTTATGGTGTCACTCTTTATGTCTAAATCATGCCAAAGGCCTGCCATATCTTACTATTCTAATATTCTATTTACTTCCTTAGTTTCTTTCTTGTTTATTTTTTGGTTGAAATTATCTAGTTCTGAGAGGGGACAGTTGAGCTTCCCCCAGTAGTATAGTTTTGCTGTCTATTCCTTCCTATAACTCACTTAACTTTTCCTTCAAGAATTTAGATGCTATACCACTTGGTGCATATATATTTAGTATTGATATTGCTTCATTGTCTACAGTACCTTTTAGCAAGATGTAGTTTCCTTTCTTATCTCTTTTAATTAAGTCTAGTTTTGCTTTTCCTTTGTCTGAGATGAGGATTGGTGCCCCTGTTTTTTTTTTTAACTTCAGCTGAAGCATAATAGATTCTGCTCCAGCTTCTTAACTTAACTCTATGTGTGTCTGTCTACTTCAAGTATGTTTCTTGTATAACAACATATTGTAGGATTCTGTTTTTTGATCCATTTCACTATCTGCTTCTGTTTTATGGGAGAATTCATCCCATTCACATTACAGTTATGATTACTACCTGTGTACTTCCCTCCATCCTATTCTTCCCTCTGTCTGTCCTCTTTCTCCTTTCACCCTTTCCCTCCTCATTAGTATTTTGCTTCAACTACCTACCATGATCTGCCCTTCTTTCTGTCAGTCCTTCCTCTTCCCTTATTTAATTTCCTCTCTCCTACTTCCCTGTCAGGTAAGATAGATTTCTATATTCAACTGATTGTGTATATGATTCCCTCTTTGAGCTGATACTGATGAGAGTAAGGTTCAAGCAATGCTCATTGCCCATCCTCCCATCTTCTTCTCCACTGTAATAGGTCTTTTGTGTGTGTGTGTGTGTGTCTCTCTCTTTTTTTGACTAGGCAATGGGGTTAAGTGACTTTCCCAGGGTCACACAGCTAGTAAGTGTTATGTGTCTGAGGCCGTATTTGAACTCAGGTACTCCTGAATCCAGGGCCAGTGCTCCATCCACTGCACCACCTAGCTGCCCCTTTTGTGTATCTTCATGTGAAATAATTTAACCTATTCCAGCTCTCCCTTCCTTCTGCACCCTTTCTACTCCTCTTTCTCATCCCTTAAATTTTTTTGTCATTCCCTCAAATTCACCTTATACTTGTACTCTTTGTTTATGTGTATTCCTTCTAGATGTACTATTAGTGATACAATTTTTAAGAATTATAAGTATTATCTTCCTTTGTTGCGGTATGAATAGTTTAGCTCTATTGAATTATTGGCTGTAGTCCTAACTTGTTTTGTAGTGATTATTGGTTGTAATCCTAGCTTTTTGACTTCTGGAATATCATGTTTCATGACCCCCAATCCTTTAATGTTGCAGCTATTAAGTCCTGTGCAATCCTAATTGTGACTCCTACAATATTTGAATTGTCTCTTTCCGGTCACTTGTTTATTTTGCTTGATCTGATAGTTCTGAAATTTGGCTATAATGCTCCTTGGAGTTTTTATTTTGGAATTTCTTTCCTGAGGTGATTGGTGAATTCTTTCAATGTCCATTTTGCCCTCTGATTCCAGGACATCAGGGAAGTTTTCCTTGATAATTACTTGAAAGATGCTTTACAGGTCCTCTTTTTGATCATGGCTTTTAAGTAGCCCAATGATTCTGACTTTGGCTCTCTTGGATTTGTTTTCCAGATCAGTTGGAGGTATTTTCTTCTATTTTTTTCATACTTTTGAATTTGTTTGATTGATTCTTGGTATATCATAGAGTCATTAGCTTCTACTTGCCCAATTCTAACATTTAAGGTATTGTTTTCCTCAATTAGCTTTCGTACTTTCTTTTCCATTTGACTTTTTATACTCTTTAAGTAATAATTTTGTTCAGTGGATTTTCGCATCTCCTTTTCCATTTGTCCAATTCTGCTTTTTAAGAACTTTTCCAAGCTGTTGACTTTTTTTCCCATAATTTTCTTGCATCACTCATTTCTTTTCCCATTTTTTTCCTTCTTATCTCTCATATGATTTTTAAGCTCCTTTTTGAGCTTAAATGAGTTTTTTTTTTCTGGGCTTGACATCACTTTCCATTTTTCTTTGGTGTTTTGCTCATCGGTGTTTTGACATTGTTGTCCTCTACTGAGTTTGTGTCTTGGTCTTCCCTTTCACCATAATAAGTTTCTATGGTCAGATTATTTTTTGTTGCTGTTGTTTTTTGCCCATCTTTTTTGGGGTGTGCTTTTTCCTTCTTTTTAAATTTGAGCTCCGCACCCAGGGTGGAAAGGGCACTGTCTCAGGCTTCTTGTGCCAGTGGCTGCAGGCCTTGACTGTTTACCTGGTGTTGTGCTGATGTTGCCCTAAGGTTCATGGGGTACCTTTGTGTCTGGTGCTGCATTGCGGTGGTGGGATGGTAGGGTGGGGGGTGGCTGGCACTGTTGGAGACCATAGGGGTCTGGTAGCTTACCTGGTGCTGAGTTTGGGTCCTAGTGGTGATGTCTGATACATGCCGAGGCCTGGTAGGGTGTTTCTGCCTTTCCCTGGGGCTACACTGAAGCACATGAAGGACTGACCACTGGAGGATGCCTGTTTTCCAGGGGCTACACTGAAGCATGTGGTTCTCAGAGCTGGAGTCTGACAGTTCCTCTAGCTGTGCTAAAGCACATGGGGGTCCTTGTGTTGGTGTTTGCCTGTTCCACCACACTGGAACTCTGAATCTCCCCCTGCTTTGCTGAGGTGGAGCCTAGTGCTGGTTTGCTGGGATGCTTTCTATCCCAGAATGTGCTCCCCTTTTACCTGAGACAGATCTTTCTAGCTGATATTCTAAGTTTCTTGGGCTAAATGATTGCTTTACCCCATCTTTTTTTTTTCTGGCCCTGCTGTTTCAGAATTTGTTTTGGGACACTATTTCATGGTTGTTTGGAAAGTGAATGTGGGAGAGTTATAGCAATTTACTGCTTACATGCTACTTTTTTTTTTTGTTTTGTTTTTTGGTGAGGCAATCAGGGTTAAGTGACTTGCCCAGCATCACACAGCTAGTAAGTGACATGTGTCAAGTGTCTGAGGTTGGATTTGAGCTCAGGTCCTCCTGACTCCAAGGCCAGAGCTCTATCCACTGCACCATGTAGCTGTCCCCTTATACTGCTATTTTGGCTCCTGGAAGTCTGAATCTAGTGATTCTTAAATTATTTCTCTTTGATTTATTTTCCAAGTCAGTTGTTCTTTTTTAATATCTGATATCTTAATTTAAAATAATAAAAATAATATTTTGTTATATTCTTTTACTTCTTATTTTCTCATTGAGTCACTGATTTCTCTTTGGTCCATTCTAGTTTTTAGGGATTCCTTACTTACATGAGGTTTATCATTTTCATTTTCAAGCTACTTTACTTTCCTTTTAATTCTTTCCTCCACAACTTTTATTTTATTTTCTATCTCTTTGTTTATTTCTTCTGGGTATTCATGTTGTTTTGTGAAAAATCCAATTGCAGTAGTTAAGGAGTTACTCTTATTCTGTTGGAGGATCTCTATATTTTCAATGATTTTTGATACTGGCTCATATCCTCCTTTGTCTACTCATCTCTCCAGCATTGTAGAAGAGGCAGGGTCTGCTTTCTGCTGAGATTTTTGGTGGGATGTTGACTTTGCTTCAACCCATTCTGGGTCACAGAGTTTCTGTGCTGACCTTCTTTTCCATGAGTTAGCCCATCCCTTAGATAGTTAAGGTTTATTTACTGTACCTTTGGGAATATCTGTGATGTCCCAGGGCAAGGTGTTTTTTCAGACGAGGTGGAGTATCCTTAATTGGTCTATAGCTCCAATGGTCCCTCTTCTCTTTGACTTCTGAGGAATTCACTACTGATTTACAACCACTTCATGTCTTTCTCAGGGAGTCTTGCTGGCTCTGAACTAATAGCTCTATAAGCTACGTATGTGTCTTTGTTCCTTTTCTTATTGTATTGGGCTTGTTTGCCTGCTCTGCTGCTTTGTTAGCAGCATGTTTTCCTATTTCCTGTGGACTGCTGGCTGACTTTTTGTGAAGTTCAAGTGTGAAAGAAGTCATTGTAGCACCTCATTATAGGAATTACATTCCTTATTGGAAGAACTTTATGTCTTGATCATTACTCAGTCTGATATGCATTTCAGATTTTTGTTAGAGTAGATTTGAGGAAGTTGGGAGGTCAGCCTCCTGTTTAAACAATCATTTTAACTGTAAGTCTTGTTATCTATTTACTGAATTTCTCTCCTATTTCCTCTTTCTTTCTGTATGGTCTATAATATGCTTCAAAAATATTGCTTCTGTTTCTGCCTTTGCTGATTCTTACCCATAAGCTCTCCATGATGCTTCTATGTTCCCAGGTTACTAGATTTCCTCACATAAATGTAAGATCTTAATATACAGTGCTATCCTCCCTTATTCTATTTTAACTATCCTGTTCCTTTTAAATAAGTTTCAATTATAGCTGTGGTCAAATTTCTTTCCTTGTTTTAGGTCTATGAGATTACCTTGGTTTTCTCCATGCCCTAACATTGGCTGAGATTCCTTCCAGCTCTAAGTCTATGATTCTATGCCTGAAATGCATTCTATTCTCAGCTCCATCTCTTCCTGAGTTAGACAAAAACACCTGAACTAGGTGTCACTATGTAACTAGGGTCACATATGTAACTACAGACCACCTGGACCCAAAGTGGTGATATATGGGAAGTTCAGGAAACAGATCCCAACACTCTATTGTTAAAGTGTCTAGATTTTCTGACAACTTTTCTTTTCCTCTGAAATCATTTGACTGCAGAATCATAATACAATATGAATTTTTAAAAAATCTTCATGCAACATGGTATCAAAAAGCAAAAGGAACATACCAAGTACATGAATGAACTGGTAGTCTAAGAAAGTTCACAAACTATTATAGGTCTCTCCAGCATCAGTTAGGTCTTCTCATTTGTTGGCTTCTTGTTTCATAAACTATCTCATCCATAACCCTACCTGAAGGCAGGTCTCAAACCATCCCAGGTGCATGTGCTCAAAAAGTCATATGATGGAGACCTAGGTTAACCAAGGACAGGAACTGGGCTAGAAAATAGCAGGGTAAAGACATAAAAAATGGAATTCAAAGAAAGTTTTCAGTATATTGAGTGGACCCCCATGGGAAATTTATGGGAGAGCAAGGATGAGAGTTGCATAGGATTAGCTGTCAGGGATGGGTGGAAGTATCTGTTATTGGAGAGAATACCCAAGTTGCTATGACAAATCCAGTGGAATATTGAGTACCATTTTTAATAATTCTTCATACATGATCACTTTAACCTGCTGATCTTAGCATACATTCATCATATGTGTGGAAGTACTCTAACTCAATGGAAATTGGGGAATATAGACACATTTTTAACACAGAGCCCTGTGATTATGAGATGTGAGCTTACTTCCCAGCTCTGCAACTAAGTAGTTGGATGACCTTAGCCAACTCTCTTTACCTCTCTGAGCTTTATTTTCCCTACCTGTAAAGTGAGAGTGCTAAACTAGATGATTTCCAAGGGCTTTTTGCATTTGTAAATTGATATGGCTATGATATTCTGCTCAAATCTTTTAGTGGTCTCTTTTTCTCCATCAAATAAAGTTAAACTCCATTTGCCTGATGTCTTAAGTTTGACATACTTTTCTGTCTTTATCTTATTTTACTTCTATTCAAATATTCTGGATTAACCAAAGTTGATTACCCTCTACAACTTAAAATTTCCCTGCCATTTTTTACCCCTATTTTTCTATTCACTATGAAGAGATCTTCTATCCTCTATGAACAACACATTCTACTATCCCCTCTTTGCCTATTCCGCCAACACTCCAATGGATCCATGATGTCCCATTGACACAGATACTGGCTTCAATGAGGCAGATGCAACCCATCCATTCTTGCCCATTTTGCATGACTTTCATCCACATTCTACCATAAGTTCTCCACAATATTCCAGAGGCCTTCCTCATGTTTTCTTCTTGTAATTTTGGAAGTTGGCTATGATATTCCTTGGTGTTTTCAATTTGGGATCTCTTTTGAGATATGATCAGTGGATTCTTTCAATGACTATTTTACCCTCTGGTTCTAGGACCTCAGGGCAGTTTTCTTTGATGATTTCCTGAAGGATGTTGTCCAGGCTCTTTTTTTTTTCATCGTGGTTTTCAGGTAGATCAATAATTTTTAAATTGTCTCTCATAGATCTATTTTCCAGGTCAGTTATTTTACCAATGAGGTATTATACATTTTCTTCTATTTTTTCATTTTTTTGTTTCTGTTTGACTGATTCTTGCTCGCTCATAGAATCAGTAGCTTTCACTTATCCCATTCTAATTTTTAACAAGTTATTTTCTTCTATTAGATTTTGTACCTCCTTTTCCATTTGACTAATTCTACTTTATAAGGACTTGTTTCCTACGGTTAATTTTGTCCTTCCTTTTCCAAGCTATTGACTTTCTCTTGCATATCTTTCATTTCCTTTCCCAACTTTTATTCTACCTCTCTTATTTGACTTTTAAAATCCTTTTTGAGACCTTCCAAGAAGGCTTTTTAGGCTTGAGACCAATTTATATTTGCCTTTGAGGCTTCAGATGTGGGTATATTGACAATGTTGTCCTCTTCTGGATTTGTGCCTTGATCTCCCTTTTCCCCATAATAAGAATCTATGATCATTGTCCATTTCTGCTTTTTGTTCATGGTGTTTGCCTATTTCCTGACTTAAAAAAAAAAAAAGTTGAGTTCTCCTGCTGGAGTGAAGGGGGCACTTGTCCAAGCTTCTTTTGATGCTCCCCTGGGCCTTGCAATTAATGTTTGGCCCCTGGTCACCCAAGCCTTACATAGGGATGTTTCATTGCTGGGGGATGTCTGTCAGCTTTGCCTCCTGGAATTATGCTTCCCAGAGTTGTGCTGAGGTACCAGGTGATTTGGCTGCTGGAGAACACTGTTGCTTGTGGTGGTTTTCCAGACAGGTGTCTACCAGTTCCCTGCCTGTATTGAGGTTCTCAGGGGGTCCTGGTGTTGGAACTTGCCTGCTTCACCAACCTGGATTTCAGGATCGCCCCCTGGTATGCTGAGGTGGGACTTGCTGCTGGTTTGCTGGGACACCTTCCATCCATTACTATTTCCCCTCCCCCAGAGTGAGAAGGAGCCTTTCTCATTAATCCCCCAAGCTTCCTGGGCTACAAAACTGCTGTTCCCTGTCTTTCTGCTGGCTCAGGGTTTTTTCTGGGTTGATATTCTCTGGGATTTCATAGGTCAATAAGGGAGGGGGTGAGAGCAACTTATTTTTTACTCCACCATCTTGGCTTCCAGAAGTGGAACCCCATCATGTTCTCTTTAGCAAGCATTTATTACATAGCATTTACTATGGATCAGACACTGTTTAAGTTTCTGGTAATACAAAAGAAAATTAAACAATCCCTCCTACTGGGGAAAGACTGTAGGTTCAAAGAGAAATATTCTCTCTTCTCTTTCTCTGTTTCTCTCTTTTTCTCTCTGTTTGTATGTGTATGTCTATTTGTATATGTGTACATATAAAGGTATATTATATATACTGTATACACACATATTGTATATATGTATAGATATGCACATGTATGTGTGAAGTAACATGAGAGTAGGGAGAACAACAGCTAGAGAAATCCAGAAATGCCTCATGAAGGGGTAGCACTTGAACTGAGCCTTGAAGGGAGACATTGGCTCCAAGGCTATGGTGATAAAGAAATATTGGTAGTAATTGGGACCAGACTATGCAAAGGCACAGTGATAGCAGATGTATTGTCATGTGCCAAGAATAGCAAACGGAACAAGGTAAAGTATGTGAACTGGAATAAAATGTAATCAGCCTGTAAAGATAATCTGGAGTCAGACTGTAATCAGTCTTAAATGACAAAGGAGTTTGTACTTGATCCTTGAAGTAATAGTCCAATCTGTCCTTCTCTTGATATCATAATATCATAACAATACTTCTAGAATGTATGGTGTATCATTGGCTATCTCTCATTCTCAACATAACATTCTTTCAGTCATACATTTCTTTGGGGAAAAAAAAAGACCTGTGTCACTTTTCCTGTGTAATTTCCTGTTTTTATGTTGTTGCAACCTGCCTGTGTTGAGCATATCCTTCTCTGTTTTACTTTGTGTGATCTTCAACTTCAATTCTTCAAGGACTGTAAGGTTCTAAGTAGAAGTCATACATCATTACCAGAAGAATTTTAATGTTGAAATGAAGGACTTTTGGTTCAAAGAGAAGTTTAGGATGATTAAATAAATGAGATTTCCCAATTCTATTTAATTGTAAATACTTGCAATTTGCAAATACTTGCAAGTGAATTGCATCACCAATTGCAAATAAATGCATAATTCCAAATGCAATCAAATCCACTTTTCCCCTTCTGTTGAATTCTGGTCCCAGTTCATTGTCCATTTACAATGTCTGTCCAAGATATACATCCATATATATATATATATACATACACACACACATATATGTGTATATATATATATATATGCATATATACACATATGCATACAGTTGAAGATGTGTATATTTAAGCATACATACATATATTTCTATATATGTACTGATCAATGAGCTCTACTAGTTGTCCATCCAACTACAGATCATAGTCTATATAAGAAGCATTTGATTTTTCCTGTATGGATAAGGCCAAACTCCTTTGAATGATAACAGTATCTTTTTGTTTTTGTTTTTGTTTTTTTTAACAATGATTTAGGGTTTGAGGTAGTATCTACAAATAGGAACACCTGGAGGGCCTTGCAATTTATAGAGAATCCTACTTCAACTTGGTCTCTGCTTTGGTTATCTTTTGTGACATTGGCAAGCACATTTTGTGAACATATATGTCAAGGACATATATTTACACCTTGCTTGATTTTGTTTTTGTTTAGTCATTTTTTCAGTTGTATCTGACTCTTCATGACCCCATTTGGGGCTTTCTTGGCCAGGATACTGCATTAGTCTGGCATTTCCTATTCCAGCTTATTTTACAAATGAGGAAACTGGAGTAAACAGGCTAAAGTGATTTGCCCAGGGTGACACAGCTAGTAAGTGTCAGAGGCCAGATTTGAACTCAGGAGGATGGGTCTTCCTGACTCCAGGCCTGACACTCTATCCATTGCATCACTTAACTACTTGATAAAAATAATCATAAAGTCATCAAATAAAGTTATTCATTGCACACTTAAAAACTTTTTGCATAATTCTGACATAATCATGAAATGCCCTACCTTATGTAAGAGGAGGTATTAAAATTATCCTTTGTAAGATGATGTTTTGTGTGTGTGCGTGGGTGGGTATGAACACACATTTATTAAGCACCTACCAAGTACCAAGCACTGTGGCCAGTGCTTTACAAATATCATCTCATTTATAGTCAACAAGCAACAATTATATGAAATCTTGTATTCTCTACATTGTTCAGCCAATTGTGTAATGGTAAAGATGTGGTCTATTTTGGAATTTGGCAATACATGTCTTAAAGTATACACATAAAGATTCATTCATTTACTAACCAAAATTTATTAAGTGCTTGCTATGTGTAAGGTTCTGATGTGGATACTGTCAGAGATATAAACACAAATAAGACATAGTCCCTGCATTCAAGGAATGAATGAACATGGACACAATTAGTGAGAACAGTGATTGAAAATAAGCCCAATTATTTCAAAATAAGCAAAGTTGTCTGTTCCAAGGGATTTTGGCAATAAGATAGGATATCAGTTAAAGTTTCTGCAGAACTAGACTACCCAGCCGTTGATGATGGAGAGTCTCATTCTACAGATTACAAAAAAATGACCCAACATATAATTTAATTAAAAACCAATTGAAGAAATAGATATGCTTCACCATTTCCCTAGAACTGAAGAAATATTCACTCAAATATCATTTCAGTAATTCTCAGAAGAAAATGAATAATTATCAGGAAAATTCCTCTGGTATTAAGCATTCCTTCTTGTTGCTGTTTCTCCTTCATTCTCAAAGAGGACCATGACACCAGGAAGTTGATGCCATGACTTGCAAGTGAATTGGATTTAAGTGAAGGAGAGCTATGTGAAGTCACCAGCCTCACTTTCTCCTCCTGAGTCATCTGGTCCAGTGGCAAGATATAGAGCAGGGTGACTAGAGAGGGATGCTGTGGGAGACCTTGGCCTTTTAAAGCTATAGTCTTTCCCAGGTCTCAATTTGACTGAGGCAATACCCATCCGGTGATTAAGGCTGGATAAGAAATGAGGCAAAGAAGGGCCTCTTTTACCTAGACAAAAGAATCAGTCTGGAAGGGGAAGAGGCTCAGGTTTCTGGCCAAAACAGAAACAATTGCTATTTACATTTACTCCGAGCAATCAGGACCTAAAGAAAGAGAGCTCCTAGATATTGGTTAGAATATGTTGTGCTATCTATTTCCCCTGAAGCATTTAAGACAGGATATAAAATCATAAAAATACAGTATTCCAGGGCTAGGATTCAACAAACATTTATTAAGCATCTACTCTTTGCAGAGCACATTACTAGGGACCGAAGGAGACATAAAACTTAGATAAAAATTGTCTCTAACCACAGTCTTGTAGTGGAATAACATGCATATAGAGTTAACCTTAATACAAAATATTGTGTGATTAGTGCATTAGGAAAATGTAAAACAAAATGTTCTGAAAGATCCATGGGGACAAAATGTAATTATTCAAAGAATGCATTCAGGAAGACTTGATGGAGGAGGTAGTATTTGAACTGGCCTTCAAAAGATGGGCAGGAATTCACTTACTAACCAGGTCTTATTTTGGCATGTATTCCGTATTTTTTTCCCTCAACTCTATGGTATTTTTTCCAATTACATGTAAAGACAATTTTTAACATTCATTTAAAAAAATTGAGTTTCACACTAATGCATTATTAGTGGAGTTGTGAACTGATCAAACCATTTTGGAGAGTAATTTGGAACTATGCCCAAAGGGCTATAAAAAATGTGCATATCCTTACAAAAGCATTTCTAGGGCTGTATCCTAAAGAGATCATACAAATGGATAAAGGACCCACAGGTACAAAAATATTTATAGCAGCTCTTTTTGTGGTGGCCAAGAATTGGAAATTGATGGGATGTCCATCAATTGGGGAGTGGCTGAACAAGTTGTGGTATATGAATGTAATGGAACACTATTGTGCTACAAGAAATGATGAGCAGACTGACTTCAGAAAAACCTGGAAAGACTTGTGTGGCCTGATGCTGAGTGAAATGAGCAGAACCAGGAGAACATTGTACACAGCAACAGCCAGTTTGTGCAATGACTGACATTGATAGACTTAGCCCTTCTCAACAATGCAAGAATCTAAGACATCTCCAAAGGCCTCATGATGGAAAATGCTCTCCACATCCAAAGAAAGATCCATGGAGTTTGGATGCAGATTGAAGCATACTATTTGCTATTTTTTTCTTCTGTTGTGTTTTGTTTCCTCTTTCTGGTGGTTCCTCCTATTGGTTCTAATTCTTACTTACATCACTAATGCAAAAATATGTTTAATAGAAATATATATGTATAGCCTATATCAGATTGTGTGCCATCTTGGGGAGGGAGGTGGAGAGGGAGGGGGAGAAAAATTTAAAACTCAAAAGCTTATGGAAGTGATTGTTGATAAATCAAAATAATTTAATAAAAAAAACTTTTAAAATTGAATTCCAAATTTTTCTCACTGCCTTCATCTCCACCTCCCTCCTTAAAATGCTAGGCAATTTGATATAGGTTATTGTATTGCTAAGAACTAACTCATTCATAGTCGATCATCACATAATGTTGCTGTTACTATGTACAATGTTTTCCTGGATCTGCTCCTTTCATTTCACATCAGTTCATGAAAGTCTTTCCTGGTTTTTCTGAAATCCACCTGTTCATCATTAATTATAGCAGAATAGCATTTCATTACATTCATATATCACAACTTGTTCAGCTTCCTCAATTGATGGATATCTCTTGAATTTCTTACTCTTTGACACCACAAAAAAGCTACAATAAATATTTTTGCATATATAGATCCTTTTCCCTTTTTTAATGATCTCTTTGGGATACAGACCTAGTAGGGGCATTGATGGATAAAAGGGTTGCCACAGTTTGGTTGCCCTTTGGGCATAGTTCCAAATTGCTCTCTAGAATGGTTGGATCAGTTCACAATCCCACCAACAATGCGTTAGTGTCCCAATTTTCCCACATCCTCTCCAACATTTAACATTTTCCTTTTCTATCATATTAGCTAATCTGATGGGTATGAGGTGGTGCCTCAGAGTTGTTTTAATTTGCTTATCCCTAGTCAGTAGTGATTTAGAGCATTTTTTCATATGACTAAAGAGAGCTTTGATTTCTTCCTCTGAAAATTGCCTATTCATATTCCTTTGATCATTTATCAATTGGGGAATGTTTTGTATTATTATAAATTGCCTATTCCTATCCTTTGTCTATTTATCAGTTGGTGAATAATTTGTATTATTATAAATTTGACTCAGTTCTCTATATTTTTGAGAAATGAGGTCTTTATCAGAAATACTTGCTGTAAAAATTACTTCCTAGCTTTCTGCTTTCCTTCCAATCTTGGTTTTGTTCCTGCCGATTAATTTAACATAACCAAAATTATCCACTTATGTCTTATAATTATCTTTATCTCTTTTCTGGTAAAAAAAATTCTTCCTTTTTCCCTATATCTGCCAGACAAACTATTCCTTGCTCCCCTAATTTGCTTATGTATCACCCTTTATGTTTAAATCATGTACCCATCATGACCTTATCTTGCCATATGGTGTAAGTCTATACCTAGTTTCTTCCATACTATTTTCCAGTTTTCTAGCAGTTTTTTTTTTCAAATAGTGAGTTCTTGTCCCAGAAGCTGGGGTCTTTGGGTTTATCAAACATAAAATTACTATGGTCATTTATTATGGTCATTATGGTGTTTTATGTACCTAATTCATTCCACTGATCTACCACTCTGTTTCTTAGCCAGTACAAGATAGTTTTGATGATTATAAGTTTATAATATAGTTCAAGATCTGGTATGGCTAGGTCACCTTACTTTGCATTTTTTCCCTATTAATTCTTTTGATATGCTTGATTATCAGCATATAGTCAATTTTTGATCTTACTGATGAATTTTGTTTTTTTTTTCCAGATCTATATTTTTTTGGTATTTTGATTGATATGGCAGAGAATATATACATTAATTTAGGTAGATTTGTCATTTTCATTATATTGGCCTGGCCTACCCATGAGCAATTGATATTTTCCAATTGTTAACATCTGACTTTGTGTGAAGTGTTTTGTAATTGTATTCATACAGTTCCTTGGTTTGTCTTAGGTGGTAGTACCGCTCCCAAGTATTTCACATTGTCTACAGTTATTTTAAAGAGAATTTCTCTTTCTATTTCTTGTTGCTGAGTTTTTTTGATTATATATATATATATATATGTATAGTGTTGATTTATGTGAGTTTATTTTATATCTTGCAATTTTGCTAAGTTAATTATTTCACCTAGTCATTTAGTTTATTTTCTAGGATTCTCTAAGTGTACCATCATATCATTGACGAAGAGTAATAGTTTTGTTTTCTTCTTGCTTATTCTAATTCTTTCCATTTCTTTTTTTCCTCTTATTGCTATAGTTAATGCTTCTAGAACAAGGTTGAATAATAGTGGTAATAATCAGCATCCTTGCTTCATTCCTGATCTTAGTAAGAAGGCTTCTACCTTAACTCTCATTACAGGTAATGTTTGCTGATTGTTTTGGATAAATACTACTTAATCATTTTTTTAAAGCTTCATTTGTTCCTGTTATTTCTAGTATTTTTAGTATGAATTGTTGCTGTTGTCAAAAAGCATTTTCTGTATCTATTGGGATAATCATAAGATTTCGGTTGGTTTGTCATTGATATGGTCAATTACACTGATAGTTTTCCTAACATTGAACCAGTCCTGCATTCCTGGTATGAATCCCACCTTGTCATAGTGTGTTAATCTTGTACTACATTGCTATAATCTCCTTGCTAGCATTTTATTTAAAATTTTTGCACCAATATTCATTAGCAGAATTGGATTACAATTTCTTTTCTCTTCTGGCTCTTTTTGGTTTAGGTATCTGCACCATGTTCACATCATAAAAGGAATCTGTGAGTTCTTCTTTGCCCACTTTCCCAAGTAGTTTATTTAGTATTGCAATTAATTATTCTTTAGTGTTTTGTAGAATTCACTTCTGAATTTATCTGGCCCTGGGGATTTTTTCTTAGGAATTCCATTATTCAAATTCTTTTTCTAAAATAGGGTTATTCAAGTATCCTTTTTCCTCTTCTGTTAATCTTGGCAATTAATATTTTTGTAAATATTCATCTATTTTACTTAGATTGTCAGATTTATTGTCATATAGTTGGGCAAAATAACTCCTAATTATGCTTTAATTTCCTCTTCATTTGGTGGTGAATTCACCCTTTTCATTTTTGATACTGCAATTTGGTTTTCTTCTTTTAAGTCAAATTAACCAATGGTTTATCTATTTTATTGTTTTATCCCCCCATAAAACCAGGTCTTAGTTTTATTTATTAGCTCAATGGTTTTATTGCTTTCATTTTTATTAATCCCTCCTTTGATTCTCAGGGTTTCCATTTTGGTTTTTGATTGCGGATTTCTAATTTATTCTTTTTCCAGCTTTTTTAGTTGTATGCCCAATTCATTGACCTATTCTTTATTTTATTGATGTTAAGAGTTTGGAGATAGAAATTTTCCCCAAAGTACTGCTTTGACTGCATCCCATAAATTTTGGTATGTTGTCTCATTGTTGTCATTCTCTTTGATGAAATTATTGTTTCTATGATTTGTTCTTTGACCCACTTATTCTTTTTTATATTTAGTTTCCAATTAGTTTTTAACCTATCTTTCCATGGCCTTTTATGAAATGTAATTTTTATTGTATCATGATCAGAGAAGAATGCATTTAATATTTCTACTTTTCTGCATTTTGTTGTGAGGTTTTTATACCCTAATAAATGGTCATTTTTTTGTGTAGGTACCATGTAATCACTGAGAAAAAAAAAGATATATTCCTTTCTACCCCCATTTAATTTTCTCTGGAGGTCTGTCATACATAACTTTTCTAGAATTCTATTCATCTCCTTCACTTGTGTCTAGTTCATTTTGTAGTTATATTCATCTAGTGTTGAGAGAGGAAAGGTGAAGTTTTACTGTTTATTTCCTCTTGAAGCTCATTTAACTTCTTTGGAAATTTGGATGCTATACCATTTGGTGCATACGTGTTTATTATTGATATTACTTCATTGTCTATAGCACTTTTATTTTTAGAAAGGTGTAGTCTCCTTCCTTGTCTCTTTTAATTATCACTTTAAAAAAATTAATTGCTTTGTCTGAGATCACAATTGCTACACCTGTTTTTTCTTTTTTTTTTTTTTACTTCGGCTAAAGCATAATATATTTTGCTCTAGCCTTTTACCTTTACTCTGAGTGTGTCTTTCTGCTTCAAATATGTTTCTATAAACAACATATTGTAGGATTCTCATTTTTAATCTGCTCTACTATTTACTTTCATTTTATGGGTGAGTTCATCTGATTCACATTCAGAGTTATGATTACTTTTTGTATGTTTCCGAACATCCTATTTTCTTCTGTTTATATATTTTTCTCTTTCCTTTAACTCTGTCTCTCCTCACTAATGTTTTACTTCTGACCACCACCTCTCTAAATCTGCCCTCTTTTCTATCAATCTTCCTTTTCTTGTCCCCCTCCCCTAATACTTCCATATAGAGTAGTATAGATTTCTATACCCAGCTATATGACTATGTGAATCACAACAAAATTTGGCAAGTCCTCAAAGATGTGGGAGTACTAGATCACCTTACTTGTCTCCTGAGGAATCTGTATACAGACAGATTAGACCCAAACATGGGAACTGATTGATTTAAGATTGGAAAAGGAGTAAAACAAGGCTGTATATTGTCACCTTATTTATTTAACTTATATGCAGAGCATATCATGCAAAATGCCAAGCTGGATGAATCAAAAGCTGGAATTAAGGTTTCCAGGAGAAATATCAACAATCACAGATATGTAGATGATAGCACTTAATGGCAGAAAGTGAAGAGAAATTAAGAAGCTTCTTGATGAGGGTGAAAAAAGAAAGTGTAGAAGATGGCTTGATGCTTAACATAACCTGGTCCCATCACTTTCTGGCAAATAGAAGAAGAAATGGAAGCAGTGCCAATAAAGGTCTGTACAGTCAAACCTCTGTTTATGTCAGTAGCAATAGGTGGCTGTGAGAGTTGAGCACCTCAGAGTTGACACTTTTGAATTGTGTTGCTGGAGAAGACTTTTGACAGTTCCTTGTACAGCAAGATCAAATCAGTCAATATTTAAAGACATTAATTGAGGCTATTCCCTTGAAAGTCAAATATTGAAGCTGAAGCTTAAATACTTTGGCTACATAATGAGAAGTAGGGACTCATTGGAAAAGACACTAATGTTGGGAAAAATTGGTGACAAGGGAAATGGGACAGCAGAAGATGAGATGGATGGGTAATATCATGTAAACAATGAACATGAACTTGGACAGATTTTGAGAAATAGTGTAGGATACAAGGACCTGGTGTGCTATAATCTTTGGGGCCATGAAGAGTTGTATACAATCGAAACACTATCACCACCACTACTACCACCACCACCACACTGGAAAAGATTAGACTATAGTCCCATCTACAAACTTTGTTTTGTTTTGTTTTGTTTTGAGACCCAGCCTAACTTAGTAATGAGGTCTCATCACCTCAAATAGGCTAGCCATTTGGTGATTGTGTTTTTGACCATGTTTATCTAAGAAATAACTTTTTAAAAGTTCCAAAATTACTCAGTCCTGTGCAAACTCCTTTTGTTTCTCAACAATATTCTCAAGGAATGCTAAGAATCACACAGGTTTTAGGATATCTACACACATGAATTTAGTTGTTAGAAGTTTAAATGTGAGACTCCAGCAAAGGTTCCTAAACTTATTTGGCCTACTGCCCCCTTTTAAAAAAAATACTCGGGGGGGCAGAGCCAAGATGGCGGAAGGAAAGCAGTGACTGTCTTGAGCACTCTCCCAAAGCCCTCCAAATACCTAATGGCTCTAAACAAATTCTAAAGCAGCAGAACCCACAAAAAGACAGAGTGAAACAAATTTCTAGCTAAAGACAGCCTGGATGGTTGATCAGAAAGGTATATCACTCCAGGCAGGGAGAGGAGCACGGTTCGGCATGGGCGCACAGGCCACAATGTCCCTGGAGCAGGCCTCAGAGGACTGAATCTCCGGCAGCTGTGGCAGTTTCCAGACTTCTCAACCCCTGAACACCAAAGACAACTTAGAAGGTCAGTGGGAAAAGTCTGTGACTGCGGTGAGAGAGAAGCTAGGTCTCAGCCGCAAGTCTCAAGCACGGCCCAGGGCTGTGGCTGTTTCCTGAGCTTCCGGCCCACAGACTGAGGGGGAATCAAGTAGCAGCTCAGAGGGGGATTTCAGGGATCTCTTTGCCAGTGCTGAGGCAAGAATCTCTTGCTTTACCTGTCCTTGGATCAGGGTCACAGTTCTGGGGGACAGTCCTGGGGCAAGGAGGAACACTGGTGTGGTGGAGCTTGTTGTGGTGGTGGAGAGAAAACACCTCACCCCTTATCATAGCACCTTGGAAGAACTGAAAATTTACAGGTCCCTAGAAGTACCTCTGAAAACAGCTGTACAAACCCCCAAAGCTTAGGACAGTACACTCTTCACATTGGAAGCAGACTTTTACCTTAACAGAGTTTAAAACTCAAGTAATTAGCTGGGATCATGAGTAAGCAGTGCAAAAAGAGTCAGACTATATTATCTTACTTTGGTGACAAAGAAGATCAAAACATACAACCTGAAGAAGACAACAAAGCCAAAGCTCCTACATCCAAAGCCTCCAAGAAAAATATGAATCAGTCCCAGGCTTTGGAAGAGCTCAAAAGGGATTTTGAGAAGCAAGTAAGAGAAGTAGAGGAAAAACTGGGAAGAGAAATGAGAGTGATGCAAGAAAATCATGAAAAGCAAGTTAACAGCTTGCTAAAAGAGACCCATAAAAATACTGAAGAAAATAATACCTTAAAAAATAGCCTAACCCAAATGGCAAAAGAGGTCCAAAAAGCCAATAAGGAGAAGAATGCCCTAAAATGCAAAATTGGCCAAATGGAAAAGGAAGTCCAAAAGATAGCTGAAGGAAATACTTCCTTAAAAATTAGAATGGAGCAATTGGAAGCTAGTGACTTTATGAGAAATTAAGACATTGTAAAACAAATCCAAAAGAATGAAAAATTAGAAAACAATGTGAAATATCTCATTGGAAAAACAACTGACCTGGAAAATAGATCCAGGAGAGAGAATTTAAAAATTATTGGACTATCTGAAAGCCATGAGCAAAAAAAGAGCTTGGACATCATCTTTCAGGAAATTATCAAGGAAAACTGTCCTGATATTTTAGAACCAGAGGGTAAAATAGAAATGGAAAGAATCCACCAATCTCCTCCTAAAAGAGATCCCCAAAGGAAAACTCCTAGGAATATTGCAGCCAAATTCCAGAGCTCCCAGGTCAAGGAGAAAATATTACAAGCAGCCAAAAAGAAACAATTCAAGTATTGTGGAAACACAATCAGAATAACACAAGATTTAGCTGCTTCTACATTAAGGGACCACAGGGCATGGAATATAATATTCCAGAGAGCAAAGGAGATAGGATTATAACCAAGAATCACTTACCCAGCAAAACCGAGTATAATCCTGCAGGGGGAAAAATGGTCATTCAGTGAAACGGAGGACTTTCAAGCATTCTTGATGAAAAGACCAGAGTTGAATAGAAAATTTGATTTTCAAATACAAGACTGGAGTGGAACATGAAGAGGTTAATCATTCAAAGACCTTAGAGTTCATGTCAACCAACTCTCTCATTCAGAAGATAAAGAAACAGAGCAGCTGGGTGACTCTTGTAAAGTCACACAGATAACTAATGGCAGAACCCAGGCTTGGATTCAGGTCCTCTGGGTCCAAACCCAGCTCTCTTTTCCATTGCTGCCCCTCATCTAGTGGACTTATCAATCCTAAAGGCACCTTGGTAGCACAGTGGGTGAAAGTCCTGGCTTTGAAGTGTGGAAGAACTGATTTCCCTTCAGTGTAACCAGCTTTGTGACCCTGGGCAAATCATTCTCTCTCAGCCTGAGTTTCCTCCTCTGTAAAATAGGCTTAATAATAACACCTAGCTCCCAGGCTTCTTGTGAGGACCAAATGGTAGAAGACATATCCTGCATTTTGTAAACCTTAAAGTGCTACATAAATGCCAACTCTTATCATGGCAAAAAAAATACTCAGTGTTTCCATGGGATTAGGTTAGGTTAACCCTTATTTTTATTCAACACTTTGTAATTGTACTCAAGGCTTCTACCAACCCCCTGTATCATTCTAGTACCCTTACTGCATGTCGTATTGCCCCTTTGGGAATCTATGCATCTGGTTGGTTGCTGCCCTTTGTTCTGAAAAAGAACCAAAATGACAAAATGCTAGAGTCAAGTTTCAGTGTGTCTGACTGGCTGATAAGACCAATACAAGTTTGGAATATTCTACCACAGGTTGGGCACAAATAGTCTGTGTGAACATTTGGGGTGAATTTCTAAATGTACACATCCTGCATTTCCTTTGAGCTGTTTTAATTCTGCTTTGCTCATAAAGTACAGCACCTTTTCCGCTATGTGCATACATGCTGAGAGGTCCTGTGCCAGTGTCTCCCATGTCACACAATCAATTCCAAAGTTTTTAAGAAAGACCTTGAAAGTGTCCTTGTATCATTTCTGACCACGATGTGAACCCTTGCCCTATATGAGTTCTCCATAAAATAGTCTTTTTGGCGAGCATACATTTTGCATTCAAACAATGTGGCCAGTCCATTGGCATTGTGCTCTGTGAAGCAGAGTTTGAATGCTTGGCAGTTTAGTTCAAGAAAGGATCTCAGTGACTGGCATCTTATCCTGTCAGCTGATGTTCAGAATCTTCCTAAGACAGTTCAAATGGAAATGATTCAGTTTCCTGGCATGGCGCTGGTATACTATCCAGGTTTCACAGGCATACAGCAATGAGGTCAGCACAATGGCTCTGTACACCTTCAGTTTGGCAGTCAGTCTAATACTTCTTCCCTCCCATACTTTCCTTCAGAGCCTCCCAAACACTAAGCTAGCTCTGGCAATGTATGTGTCAACCTCATTAGCAATGTGTATGTCCCTGGAAAGTATGCTACAAAGGTAAGTGAATTTATCCACAGCATTCAAAACTCCACAGGGTTTACCAACAGGATAGTTCATCCATCTCTAAGAAGGCAGCATTTAATTCCATCAAAAGTAAAGCACAAACAAAGCTTAGAGAGATGCAGGATTCTTGGATCAGTAAGAAGGCAGTTGAAAATCCATTTTATGATGATAGTAACAATCCAAAGTGCTTTTATGATGCCCTGAAGGTAATTTATGGGCCAAAAACCTATGGTGCATCTCACCTCCTTGGTGCTGATTGAGCCACACTCATTAATGATAAAGATATGACCCTAGAGAGATGGGCTGAACACTTCTGTAGTGTTCTCAACAGAACATCATCAATCAATGCTGAGGCCATTGACTATTTACCTCAGCTTGAAGTCAATCCCTCCCTAGCTGAAGTTCCAACTGAAGAAGTTTTGAATGCCATTAGGCTCCTTTCTGTGGCAACATATCTGGTACTGATTCTATTCCAGTTGAGATTCACAAGGTAGGGGGTCCATTGTTCATACAAAAGCTGACTGAAATTTTCCAAGTTATATGTGAAGAGAAAGTTATCCCCCAGGAGTTCAAGGATGCCTCCACTGTCCATCTCTATAAAGGCAAAGAAAATAGATTGCCCTGTGACAATCACAGGGGGGTCTCTCTCTCTTAGTCATTATTGGCAAGATTCTTGCCTTCATCTGGAGATAGTCATCTACATGAGAGCCAGTGTGGCTTCAGAAAGGGCTGAAGAACAGTTTGAAATGCTGTTTGCTGCCTGACAACTCCTGGATAAATGCCAGGAGCAGAACACAGGTCTGTACACAATGTTTGTAGATCTGACCAAGTCCTTTGATACCGTCAGTCATGAGGGCTTATGGACAATTATACCAAAATTTGGTTGCCCAGAGAAGTTCATCAGCATTGTACATCAATTTCATGGTGGCATGCTTGCCCAAATTCTGGATAATGAGCAAAGCTCTCATGCTTTCCTAGTCACCAATGGAGTGAAACAAGACTGTGTGCTTGCTCCCATGCTGTTCAGCATGATGTTTTCAGTCATGTTGTCAAATGCTTTCAATGACGATGAATATGGCTTCAAAGTCAGCTACCACACTGATGATAAATTCTTCCACTTGAAAAGGCTACAAGTCAAGACCAAAGTGGAGGGAGTGGTGGTGCATGATTTTCTGCTTGCAAATGATTGTGAACTCAGTGCAGCCTCTAAGCTGAGATGCAACAAAGTATGAATCAATTCTCTGTTACTTGTGCTAATTTTGGGAACCTGTGCATGTAGTCCAGGGGTGGGGAACCTGCAGCTTTGAAGCCACATATGGCCACTCAGGTCCTTGATTGAATCCAAACTTCACAGAACAAATCCCCTTAATAAAAGGATTTGTTCTGTAAAACTTGGACTCAGTCAAAAGGCTGCACCCAAGGACCTAGAAGGCCACAATGAGGCCTCAAGACCACAGGTTCCCCACCCCTGGTCCAATGAGCTATGAGTCCATATACTACTGGAACAAATGAATGAATCATTATCAATCTCAATTTTGTCTAAATACAATGAGAAGGCAAAAGGAAGATGCAATAAAATAGAAGGCTATATGACAGGTTTTCTTTAAAGAAACATATGAAGACTTTGGCAGAATTGGCAATAATATCCATTATTGTATGGGATATTTGGACATACAATATTTCAAGTTTTAATATAACTATTTGCAAAATAATCATGCATGAAAGTAATTGAAGATTAGTGTCAAGACCTATTGTGGTCCATGGACAGGTAGGGAAATTACTCAAAGAACTAGTAATTATACCAAATTAGAACAATATAAGCTATTCAATGCTTTCAGCCTAGGCATGGATGGTGAAAAGTATGTTGGAAAATGTGGTCAACAAGTAAAGATCAAGAGGCCCAAAATGTATAGCTTGTACAGAAGCCTAACACCTATATATCATAACTATATTCTTAAAGAAAAGAATTGAGAGGCACTGGATCTAGTGAGAAATAAATAAAATACAAAAAAATGAAAATATTCTTTATGTCAATTAATGGAAAATTACTTATGTGAGAATTACCAGCTGTCTCTACAGTATGATCCCCAACTTGTTAGGGTAAAGATAAAAAGTAATATAAAACTAGAAGAAACAACAAAAACAGGAAAACTATACGACATGTAATTAAATGGAAAAGATTTATAAATAATTTTTGCTCTCAAAAGAGGCAGAATGATTCAAATGAAAAGATCATTAGCTTTGCATTCAAATATCTGACATCAAATACCAGTTCTGACTCTTACTGTGTGTATCATTTTGGGCTAGTGATTTAAACCACCCTCAGCCTCAATTTCATCATCTATAATATGAAATGGTTGGATTTAATGGCCAGCTCTAGTTTTGTAGTTCTACTCTAATATTATCTTCCTAAAATCAATAATCCAAAACTGGAAACACAGAACTGGTACCCAGACTCTACTTTTCAAAGAGTTTTTGTACTCTGACATACCCATAGACTTATTTGGATATTGATCTTTGATTAGTAAAGATAACAATCCTTCCTTAGCTTTTGGGATATCTGAATTCCTCTAGTTCTGATTTAAGTGTGGATGAAAAATGAACTTTTTATTTTTTATTTGCCAACAACAAAAGAAGGAAATGTTAAAAATAGTAAAATATACCTATAACTAATGACTTTATAGAATACAGAGATTCTATCATATCATATATAATATAAACATAAATAGCCAGCATAGATTTATAGAGTTGTTTTAACCCTTTTTTCCATTTTACTAATATAAAAATCCAGTGATATAACTATGGCAGGACTTTGCTCTAGATATCAACATTTAGAAAAGCAAAAATTTCCTACCTATACTTTCTTAGCTGAAATATTTTTGTTAACTAAAGCACAATGTAGTGAATAGAAAACTGACCTCAGAGCTAGAATAGCTGAGTTGAAGTCCTACTTCTGCTACATACTAGTGGTGTGACCTCGGGCAAGTCAGGGCATTTCTCAGTACTCCCAGAAGCCAATACAATGGGTTGCATAGAAAGCACCAATCTGTATTGGTATACAAGACATTCTCTATACCAGTGAAATCACAGGTAAGAAAAAAAAATATTAACTAGGAACTTAGCATCCAATTAGCAAAAATAGTTAAAATAGTCAACAAGCATCTATTAAGCATTAACTATATGTCAGACACTTTGCTAGAGATTGGCAATAGAAAGGTAAAAAACAAAACAAAAAAAAAAACACTGCCCTCAAGGAGCTCCCAATCTAATGGGGGAGGACTGTAACAAGATAGATACAGAGTAGATGGAAAGTAATCATAGAGGGCAGGTATGATGGTGATGAGGTGACCCAGAAAGGCCCCAGTAGAAAGTCAAAGTTAAGATGAGTCTGGAAGAAAGCCAGGAAGTTACTAAATCATTTGTATTGTTAATAACACAGCAAACCACCACAATACCTAACCCCCCTTTTGCTTAACTGAATCTGTTTTGTTATTTCTCATATTATTTTCACACTAAGAATTTAATAAATTAATTTGAAGCTTAATTGGTGTTGCTTGTATTGGTGCCAAAATTTCAAGTAAGAGCTATGGTATAGCTTTTGTCTAGTACATCTTACGGAGAAAAAGAGCATCTCATGTGATAATCCTAGAGAGAGAGGCTAGATACAGATTATGAAGAGCTTTGCATGCCAATAAAAGAGTCTGTAGTTTGATCCTAACGAAATGAGACACAGCAGAGGACAGGTAAGACTGGATGCTTGATAAAGGGCATGGGATGGGACATGGAAACACTATTAGAGAAAGTGAGAATAGCTGTGGCCAAATAGGAGGCTGCAGTGAAAAGGCCTGAGCAGTCAGAAATCATCAGGAAGATACTCATCTCTTAGGTGATGAGGAAAGGTTGACAAAATGGGGTGTTAGAAGGTTCCCAGAATGAATTTAACCACTTAAAATTTCTACATGCACCTGATCTGCATTGAACTTTTCTCTAACCCAGAAACCATGCTGCTAATCCTCCTTTTCAAATGAGTAAAATACAAGGGAAAACAAATAAAAAGGCTGGTTCACAATGCCCAAGTGTATAATGTTAGTAATGTATCTCCTTTTTTTTTCTTTCTCTTCATAGAGTGAAATGGTCACGGATTCCAAAGATCACCACTCAGCCATCTAAGGATGTGATGTTTTTGCTCATTTCTATGTAGCAAGGATGTACCCTGGAATATCCAGGAAGAGGGAAAACCCCTGACCTTTGAGACAGATTAAGTGCAGAAAAACAGTATGGCTCATGGAAGGTTGGAGTCAGAAGTTAAAATGTGCTGTTAGAAATATTTGGTGAAACCAATTGGTGAGATTTTTTTCCTCATAGGACTATAGTCAGAGCAAAGCTAAAAATAATCTAAAGAATTATAATACCCGAGTCCAAATGAAGCCTAAGACATTACTAGCTGTGTGATTCTAAGCAAGTTACTTAACTTCTGGCTGCCTCAGTTTCCTCAGCTGTAAAATGGGCATAATAATAGCATCTACCTCATAAGTTTATTGTGAGGATCAAATGAGATACTTGTAAATTGCTTATAAAAGTGCCTGGCACATAGTAGGCACTTAATAAATACATATTCCTTTCCCTCTTCCCTATTTGGGAGCATTGCTCTATTTGACAACCCATGTAGAAGCCTGCCTATGCTCACTGACATTATGATATCCTCCTTCATAAATTGTTCTAGGCTTCAATTAATACAACACTTCTGCATCTTTGATTCTCCTATGGAAGGTTTAACACACTACTTTCCACTCAAGAAGATTTAGTAGCTCCTTATTGCTAAGTTATTACAGTATATAGATATGATGAGATGATATTGTTGTATAAGAAATCATGAATGGGATGGTTTCAGAAAACCCAATAAGACTTACATAAAAAGATGTAAAGTGAAATGAGCAGAAGTAGAAGAACAATCTATACAACATGAACATTGTAAAAACAAACAATTTTGAAAGACTTAAGAACTTTGATCAACACAATGACCGTCTATAACTCCAGAAGACTCAAGAAGAAAACAGCAAATAAAATGGACATTTCCCAGAAAAAAATGAGATTGTATATGACACTGCAGACCTTTATTGAATATAGCTTGCTTTTCTTTTTAGACCCACAATAAATTTGATCTGGCACTTATAGAGCTATCCTTTTTGTTCTTCTTTCTGACTTTTGTTCTATTCTCTATTGGTGCATTTTTTAAAAATGATGCCTCAATGACCCCATTTGCTTTCTTTTCCTTTTGTTTTTGTTATTGTTCCTATTCCATCTTGATTACCCTCCCCACTACTAATTGGAAAAAGAAGAAAAAAGAAGAAAAATAGCCCTTGTAACAAAAAAAACCTACCAAAACAAATCCCCACATTGTCTATATCCAAAAAATGTATGTCTCATTGTGTATCTTGAGTTCATCACTTAAGTGCCATGGGCAGTTAGGTGGCACAGTGGGTAGAACACTGGGATGAGAATTAGGAAGAATCATCTTCCTGAATTCAAATCTGACTTCAGATACTTACTAACTGTATGACCCTGAAAAAGTCATTTAACCTTGTTTACCCAAATGGGTTCATGATTTGAAAAGACTCTAAAACAATGGGTAAGATAGAACTTCTGTACTACATATAATTTATCCTTATTTTTAAAGTTGTTCTCAATCCTCCTCTTTCTTTATGCCATTGATTTTTTTAATAGTAAACACAATGTAATGGCTGTGCAACATACATATTGCCTGGACCATAATATGCTGCTGAACAGTCAGCCCACTGAATTAGCTTTTCAATATGTGTCTTGGACAGTTGGATAGATGGACAATAAACTAGGTCCAGAACTGAGCAGTAAGAAGAATTTGGGCTGGATTGAATTATTGAAATTGCATTTTTTTATTATCCTCAATTATAACCACAAAACTCATATTTTAAAAATATCACATGCTATTCTTCTGGTTATGCTACAGTGCTATAAATTCTGGAACACCATGATTTCAGAATTAAAATTATTCAGTAGCATAAGAGTCAAAAGAAAGACACATAGTGAGGCATTAAGTAGGCTGAAGCACATTTCCAGTGCAAATAACATAAAGAACATTAACAAGGATCCATATGGGTAGAAAAAAAATGGACTGATGGTGTCAGAAGAATGAGAGCTCACCTATTGATGGAGAGTCTAGGTGGAACATTAGTTATACTATGTATAAACTATTCAAATGGAAGGACCTTAACTTTGGGGTAGAAGTTCTCTAATGAATCTATGGGAAAACATAGAAAATTGTACAGGATAAGAAAAGTTAGCTAAATAGTGCAGTAGATAGAATGGTGGTCCTGGAATGAGGAAGACCTCAGTTTGAATCCTTATTCAAACACTTATTAACTATGTAATCCTGAGTAAGTCATGTAACCTCTCCCAAGCTTGGTTTCCTTACTTATAAAATGAGGTATGATCTCTCTAGGTCCTTCCAGCTCTAAATCTGAGATCCTACGTTGAAAGGGAAATATGCATTAATAAACTCATCCTAAACAGTACAGTACCTTAATTATAGGTTGAATCAACACTGAAGTTTAACATGTCTTCAGTAGGCAATCCAAGATGGCTCTTTGGTCAACTTCATTAGATTCTATTTGATTCGAATTTTTTTTTAGGCAATTGGGGTTAAGTGACTTGCCCAGGGTCACACAGCTAGTAAGTGTTAAGTGTTTTGGTCTGAGGCCAGATTTGAACTCAGGTCCTCCTGACTTCAGGGCCAGTGCTCTATCCACTGTGCCACCTAGCTGCCCCTTGATTCTAAATTCTTAAGTGAAAAAAAAAACACAGATCTCAAAGTTGGATGCCCAATTGTTTGAACATTTACATGACTAATAATCTTCTTTACAACATCCTGATGTGAATCCTAGTCCTTTCCCGAAATATCTAAAGTAAGAGGAAACCAATTTCCTCCTAAGGAAGTCCATTCCACTTTTGTAAAATAACTCTGATCATTAGGAAGTTTGGTCTGATTCAGTTTCAATAAGTCTCCCTGCAGTTTGCCCCTTTGATTCTAATTCTTTTGTCGGGGGCCAAATGTGTCAAAGTCTAAATCTGTTCCAAGTGATAGCCTTTCAAATATCTGAAGACACCCATCATGGCCTCCTAAGTGTTATCCTCTCAAGGCTGAATGCCCTAAGTTCTTTTAATTGATCCTCATGATCCCCAACCTCTTAGGTATTGCTCTCCTTCCAATTCTTTTCAACTTATCAATGCCCCTCCCAAACTGCAATTCCTGGGAAAGAGCCCAACACTACAGATGTCATGTGGACAAGGCAAACATGCATTTGAGCAGTTCAACAAGTTTCTCTGTCATGTTGCTTTCTTCAGATTATTATGACTGTGTTTCTTCATTGATTGGTGGCCTAGGGATAAGAAGAAATCATGGTGACTGTTTCAAAGTAATTCAAAGTAAATTATTTTGATAAAACACATTGGTAGACCAACCAGCCAGCTCAGTCAAATAGCAAATTGGGCTGAAGTTTTATTACATGACCTTATTGTTTGAATTAAATAGCTAGATGAGCTAGTAAATTGTTATGTGTTGCTTTTCAAATCCATTTTCATCAGATAGCTCATTTAATGAAGAGTAGGAAAGTTTTTCCATTTAAAAAATTAAAAATGAATGGTAGCCATTTTCTCATTTATTTTCATTCTTTTAATGATACTGTTCCTGTTTTTCATCTCTCCACCACATCTGCTTCTCTTTCTAAGTTCCTTAGGTACACCCTAGGAGTCCAGGGCATGTTTATAAATACAATAATAAAATAGACATCTGTGGTCCTAGAGAATCACAACCTAACATGCAGGGTTTTTTTTTAAATACACAAAGAAATAAGTAATTATACTCATACAACCCTTAGCATTCAGAAATTGAGCAAAAATATATTGAGCAAAGTAAGCCTGTTATATTTTCAGTAAAGTACTTTGGGATCTGTTTTTATAGATGTCATGTAAGCGGATTAGCACTCATAAAATTCACTAGAATAAATCATTTAGGTCATTTGTTCCTTAAGTGAGGTGTGGTCTTGTTTGTCTGGAATTTATTCATGAGTTTCAAAGACTGTTTTTGTTGTTGTTGTTGTTGATTAGGAGGCATCATGATATAGTAGAAAGACTGTGGGGTTTGTAATGGGAAGAGGAAGTGGAACAGTAGGGGCATTATAGCTGCTTTTTAGTCTTTAAAGGACTATTAAGTGGAAGTAAGATTGAACCCCAGGGCAGCTAGGTGGCAAAGTGGATACAGGGTAAAGAAGACCTGAGTTCAAATCCAGCCTCAGACACCTACTAACTGACACTGAGTAAGTCACTAAACCTTATTGACTTTAGTTTCCTCATATGTAAAATGAACTGGAGAAAGACACAGCCAAACACTCCAGTATTTCTGCCAAGAAAATCCCCAATGGGGTCATAAAGTCAGACATGACTGAAAAAATGACTGAACAACAATTGGACCCTAGAGGGCAAAACTAGCAAGAGATATACACACAAACACACACACACACACACACACACATCCCTAGAGTCATGAATAGTCTCAAATATGAGGTTTGGTTGGTGAAGATCATCTCTGCTGCAGTTCTTTACTAAACTTCTCACTGCTTGCCACAGTTTTAAAGAGGTTAGGTTGTCATCTCCAACTTCTGGGTGCTCATCATGGCATCATTAGCTCCATAGCCCTTTCATTTGTCACATCAGTTTCTCAGACAGTGCGTTTGATCTCTGTATGCCTCATCTCTAGAAAAATTTGAGGGCAAAACTCTTCAGAGTTTGAGTTTGAGTTTGAGTTTCTTCCTGGTTGCATCTTCTCTTTAAATTTCAACAAGTGTAAATGTTTCAATAGTGGAGAGAAATATGCTTCATTAGTCCCTCCCTACCTATGATTATCCATGTGGGGGATATACATACACATACATACATTATCTATCTATCTATCTATCTATCTATCTATCTATCTATCTATCTATCTATCTATC